>NC_138770.1:824711-1571711 GCF_965119305.1 Pelophylax lessonae
AAGTGGGGGGATATATCCCGAGAAGTTCAGCCCACTGTTGGAGGGGGTGTCAGGTTACGGGTACAGAGGTTCACATATGGTGGGATTGCCTTAAAATTAAAAAATATTGGAAGGAAGTTTTAGCCTTAATTAAAAAGATTACAAACAGATATAAATGAAGACCCATGGTTATGTTTATTCCACGGAACAAATATGTCGATAAAACAATATAAAAAAACATTGATCCCCCATTTTTTAAACTCAGCAAAAAGTTTAATCCCTTTACATTGGAAAAAAATAGAACCCCCATCACTAAAAGAATGGCTAGCACGGGTAGAAAAAACAAGAAAGCTAGAATATTTAAGACTATGTGGTGAAGGGGAATACGAGAACAGGATTGAGATATGGGAGAAATGGCAAGATTTTAAGGAAACAAATGAGTACCTAAATGTTTAAGGAAAGGAGGGGGGGAGGGGAGAAGGGATCGAGTAGATAGTGGAAAAAGAGTTTTCTTCTATGTTTTGTTTGTAATCCTTTCTAGGTCTAAAAGGATATGAATTGTATTGTATTAAATGTTGTACTTTAAAAACATTTTCAATAAAGAAACTATAAAAAAAAAAAGTAACCGACTTCATGAGGGTGGCCTGAGGGCCCGATGTCCTCTAGTGGGCGCTGTGCTCACTGCCCGGAACCGTGGAGCTCGATTGGCATTTGCCATTGAACACCAGAATTGGCAGCTCCTCCACTGGCACCCTGTGCTTTTCACAGATGAGAGCAGGTTCACCCTGAGCACATGTGACATACGTGAAAGGGTCTGGAGAAGCCGGGGAGAACATTATGTTGCCTGTAACATCGTTCAGCATGACCGGTTGGGTGGTCGGTCAGTGATGGTCTGGGGAGGCGTATCCATGGAGGGACACACAGACCTCTACAGGCTAGACAATGGCACCCTGACTGACATTAGGTATTGGGATGAAATCCTTGGACCCATTGTCAGACCCTACACTGGTGCAGTGGGTCCTGGGTTCCTCCTGGTACATGACAATTCTCGGCCTCATGTGGCGAGAGTATGCAGCCAGTTCCTGGAGGATGAAGGAATTGATACCACTGAATGGCCCCCACGCTCACCAAACCTGAATGAATAGAAAAGCTCTGGGACATTCTGTTTCAGTCCATCTGATGCCGCCAGGTTACACCTCAGTCTGTTCAGGAGCTCAGTGATGCCCTGGTCCAGATCTGGGAGGAAATACCCCAGGACACCATCCGTTGTCTTATTAGGAGCATGCCCCAACATTGTCAGGCATGCATACAAGCACGTGGGGGCCATACACACTACTGAGGACCATTCTGAGGTCCTGCAATGACATTTCACCAAAATGGACTCGCCTACTGCATCATTTTTTCACTTTGATTTTTGGGGTGTCTTTGAGTTCAGCCCTCTGTAGGGTGATAATTTTTATATCCATCAAACTATGTGGCATACTTTCCTTCCTAACACATCACCCAGTCCATACCAGTATAGGTCCTAACACATTACCCAGTCCATACCAGTATAGATCCTAACGAATTACCCAGTCCATACCAGTACAGATCCTAACACATTACCCAGTCCATACCAGTTTAGATCCTAACACACTACTCAGTCCATACCAGTTTAGATCCTAACACACTACTCAGTCCATACCAGTATAGATTCTAACGCATTACCCAGTCCATACCAGTATAGATCCTAACGCATTACCCAGTCCTCACCAGTATAGATCCTAACGCATTACCCAGTCCTCACCACTATAGATCCTAAATCATTACCCAATCCATACCAGTATAGATCCTACCACATTACCCAGTCCATACCAGTATAGATCCTAACGCATTACCCAGTCCATACCAGTATAGATCCTAACGCATTACCCAGTCCACACCAGTATAGATCCTAACACATTACCCAGTCCATACCAGTATAGATCCTAACACATTACCCAGTCCATACCAGTATAGATCCTAACGCATTACCTAGTCCATACCAGTATAGATCCTAACAAATTACCCAGTCCATACCAGTATAGATCCTAACGCATTATCCAGTCCACACCAGTATAGATCTTAACGCATTATCCAGTCCATACTAGTATAGATAATAACGCATTACCCAGTCCACACCAGTATAGATCCTAACGCATTACCCAGTCCATACCAGTATCTAGGTCCTGAATCTAGGGAAGCAGCTGACAACACTGAGAAGAATCTCCATACTGAATGAGAGCTGGGAACGTACCCATCAGGTGTAGGCAGGGGCCTGCACAGAGGAGAGTGAAGATACAAGGGTGCAGGCATCAGAGCAGAGTAGAGGGGTGACAGTTAGGAAGGGTAGAAGGGAACAAGGCAAGGAGGCTGGTCCTGGGCTGGAGCACCCCAATAAATACGCCCTTTTGCGTGATGTTGGGGAAACCAGTCAGGGACCAGCATTGCTGGAGCAGAGCGACGCCCCTAGCTGCCAGGGGAAGAACTCCTCCAGTGGGGGCAGGAGAAAGGGAAAGAAAAGACAGGTTCTGGTGGTAGGGGACTCAATTATTAGAAGGACAGAGAGGGCAATCTGTCAAAAACACTGTAGGTGCCAAACTGTCTGTTGTTTACCGGGCGCTCGGGTTCGGCACATCACGGATCTGGTGGACAGATTACTGGGTGGGGCTGGGGAAGACCCAGCTGTCATGGTACACGTGGGTACCAATGAAAGTCAGAGGGAGATGAAGAGTCCTAAAAAACGATTTCAGGGACTTAGGAGCTAAGTTGAGGACTAGGACCTCCAAAGTGGTATTTTCAGAAATACTACCTGTACCTCGAGCCACACCAGAGAGGCAGCAGGAGATTAGTAGGGAAGTTAACAAGTGGCTGAGGAGCTGGTGTTTTAAGGAGGGTTTCGGGTTCCTGGAGAACTAGGCCGACTTCTCAGTCGGCTACCGGCTCTTCAGTAGGGACGGATTGCACCTAAATGGGGAGGGTGCAACTGTACTGGGTGAGAAGATGGCCAAAAAGTTAGAGGGGCTTTTAAACTAGGTGATGGGGGGAGGATACAGATGATGAATTAGCCAACGGGGAGCAAGGTTCAGCGGGCACAAATGGGGACATTAGCAGTAGGGTGTTCAGAGTTCCTAAACCCAAGGTGGATATGGGGAAAAATTGCAAGAGCAGCCTAAAAACAACATCAAACTAGGAAATATGCAACCGGAAAAAATTACGAGGTTTGTATACCAATGCTAAAAGCCTTGCCAAAAAGAAGGGAGAGCTGGAGCTGCTGATGTATGAGGAAGACTTAGATTTTGTAGGGATCACAGAGACTTGGTTTGACAGCTCTCATGATTGGCTGGCAACCATTCAGGGGTATTCCCTTTATCTCAGAGATAGAGAAGGTAAAAAAGGGGGAGGGGTATGTCTGTATATTAAGAACAGTGTACAGGTAAATATGAGGGATGATATTAATATTTGAGCTATGGATGAGGTAGAATCCCTATGGGTAGAACTTCAAAGGGAAGGCACTATGGGGAAGGTAATATTGGGCGTATGCTATAGGCCCCCCAACCAGAGGGAGGAGGGGGAGACGGACCTCCTTTCACAGATTGGATTGGCAGGAAGGATGGGAAATGCCATTATAATGGGGGACTTTAATTATCCAGATATAGACTGGGCAGAAGGAACCGCGAATTCAGCCAAGGCTCGGCAGTTCCTAAATGTTTTGCAGGATAATTTCATTGGTCAGATGATGAACGCACCGACAAGAAACAATGTGGTACTAGACCTACTGATTTCCAACAATACAGACCTGATCACGGATATAGAGATATGGGGCAACATAGGAAACAGTGACCATAGGTCAATTAGTTTCAGTATTAATCATATGAACAGGAAACACAAGGGTAATATAAGGACACTGAATTTCAAAAGAGCCAATTTCCCAAAACTGCGCTCTTTGCTAGAAAATATCGAATGGGATAGAACCCTGGGAACAAAGAACACGGAGGAAAAATGGGAGTGCTTCAATCGCATACTTAACAAAGGGATTGGCCAGTGCAGTCCAAAGGAAAATAAATTTAAAAGAGCAAAACTAAACTCTGGGTGGCTAAACTCCAACATAAAAATGCATATTAAAACTAAAGAAAAGGCCTTCAAAAAATACAAGGCTGAGGGGTCATTGGCAGCATTCCAATAGCATAAAGAGTGCAATAAGAAATGTAAAGGCAAAATCAAAGCAGGTAAAATAGAACACGAGAGACATATAGCGGAAGAAAGTAAAAAAAAAACAAGAAATTCTTTAAGTATATAAATAGTAAGAAAGCGAGGCCAGAACACATTGGCCCCATAAAAGATGATGAAGGGAATCTGGCCACAGAGGACAGAGAGAAGGCGGAAGTGCTAAATAATTTTTTCTCTTCAGTCTTCACAAAAGAATTGGGGGGCTACACTATCCCAGCTTGTAATGCTAAATTAAATAATACACCTCAGGAAGTACCGCCATGGCTAACAGAAGATAGACTTAGAACTAAACTAGAGAAACTTAACATAAATAAATCCACTGGACTGGATAGCTTGCACCCAAGGGTTCTTAAAGAGCTCAGCCAGGTGATAGCCAGACCATTATTCTTGATCTTTAAGGATAGTCTACAGACGGGAATGGTGCCAGCTGATTGGAAAAAAGCCAACGTGGTACCAATATTTAAAAAAGGGCCGAGATATATCCCGGGTAACTATAGGTCGGTCAGCCCAACATCAGTAGCCTGCAAAATTTTGGAGGGGATGTTAAGGGACTATATACAAGACTTTAGTAATGAAAACGGTATTATTAGTAGTAATCAGCATGGATTCATGAAAAATCGTTCTTGCCAAACCAATCTATTAACCTTCTACGATGAAGTGAGTTGCCATCTAGATAAAGGAAGGCCTGTGGATGTGGTGTATCTGGATAAAGGAAGGCCTGTGGATGTGGTGTATCTGGATAAAGGAAGGCCTGTGAATGTAGTGTATCTGGATAAAGGAAGGCCTGTGGTGTATCTGGATAAAGGAAGGCCTGTGGATGTGGTGTATCTGGATAAAGGAAGGCCTGTGGATGTGGTGTATCTGGATAAAGGAAGGCCTGTGGATGTGGTGTATCTGGATAAAGGAAGGCCTGTGGATGTGGTGTATCTGGATAAAGGAAGGTCTGTGGATTTGGTGTATCTGGATAAAGGAAGGCCTGTGGATGTGGTGTATCTGGAAAAGGAAGGCCTGTGGATGTGGTGTATCTGGATAAAGGAAGGCCTGTGGATGTGGTGTATCTGGATAAAGGTAAGCCTGTGGATGTGGTGTATTTGGACTTTGTAAAGGCATTTGACACAGTCCCCTACAAACGCTTACTGTACAAACTAAGGTACGTAGGTATGGACCATAGGGTGAGTACCTGGATAGAGAACTGGCTCCAGGGGAGAACCCAGAGAGTGGTGATTAATGGGGAGTACTCGGATAGGGCGGGTCTGGAAAGTGTGGTCCCCCAAGGTTCTGTCCTGGGGCCAATCCTGTTTAATGGATTCATAAATGATCTAGAGGAGGGGATATCTAGCACAATCTCGGTATTTGCGGATGATACTAAACTAAGCATGCCAATATCTTCTATGCAGGATGTGGAAACCTTGCAAGCGGACCTGAACAAAATAATGGGGTGGGCAACTACATGGCAGATGAGGTTTAATGTTGAAAAATGTAAAGTAATGCACTTGGGCGTCAGAAACACGAAAAGCAAGCAACCTCTGGGTGAATCTAAGATAGAAATAAAGAGATTATTCTCCCGCTCTACAAGACTCTGGTCCGGCCACATCTGGAGTATGCTGTCCAGTTCTTGGCACCGGTCCTCAGGAAGGATGTGCTGGAACTGGAAAGAGTCCAGAGAAGGGCAACAAAAATAATTAGGGGAATGGAGGACATCAGCTATGAGGAAAGACTACAAGCACTGAACTTATTCTCTCTGGAGAAGAGACGATTGAGGGGGGATATGATATTAATGTACAAATACTGTACCGGTGGTGACCCTAGCATAAAGAACAAACTTTTCAGAGAAAGGGAATACAATAAGACACGTGGCCACTCACTAAAACTAGAGGAAAAGCGGTTTCACCTTAACCACTTCCATACAGAGCAGTTACACCCCCTTCCTGCCCAGACCAATTTTCAGCTTTCAGCGCTCTCACACTTTGAATGAGAATTGCTCAGTCATGCTACTTTGTAACTAAACAAAATTGTTATCATTTTTTTTCACACAACTAGAGCTTTCTTTTGGTGGTATTTGATCACAACTGGGTTTTTTGTGATATAAGCAAAAAAATAGCAAAAATTGTGAAAAAAAAACTTTTTTTTTAGTTTCGATTAAAAATGTTTGCAAAAAAATAATTTTTCGTCACATATTTTGGCCAAAAAGTATACTGCTACTTATCCCTGGTAAAAAAAATAACCCAAATTAGTGTATATTATTTAGTCTGTGTGAAAGTTATTGAATCTAGAAGCTATGGTACCAATTACTGAAAATTGATCACACCTGATGTACTAACGGCCTATCTCCTTTCTTGAGGCCCTAAAATGTCACAACAGTACAAATACCCACCAAATGACCCATTTTTGGAAAGTAGACAGTCCAAGGTATTTAGTAAGAGGCATGGTGAGTTTTTTGAAGTTTTATTTTTTTCCCACAATTCTTGGGAAAATGAAAAAAATATATATTTTTTTTCTTTTTTTTCCCACAAAGTTGTCACTTTATAAACTATTTCTAACACATAGCATGTACACAGCAAAGATGACACCCCAAAATACATTCTGCCACTCCTCCTGAGTATGGTGATACCACATGTGTGAGATTTTTACACAGCCTGGTCACATACAGAGGCCCAACATCCAAGGAGCACCTTCAGGCGTTCAAGGAGCATAAATACACATATAACTTTATGACTACATATCACACTTTTGAAGGCCCTGACTGGCCAGGACAATGAAAACGCCCACAAAATGACCCCATTTTGTAAAGCAAACACCCCAGCGTATATTCTATGAGGCATTATAAGTCTTTTGAACATGTCATTTTTTTCCACAAATTTTTGGAAAATGTGGGAATAAATGAAAACCTATTTTTTTTTACACAAAGTTGTCAATTTATATGATATTTCTAACACATAGCATGTACATAGCAAAAATGACACCCCAAAATACATTCTAATACTCCTTCTGAGTATGACGATACCATGTGAGACTTTTACACCGCCTGGCCATAAACAGTGACCCAACATCCAAGTAGACACCTTCAGACGTTCTAGGAGCATGCATTTTACATCTAATTTCCTGACAACCTATTACATTTTTGAAGGCCCTACACATTTCTAACACAAAGCATGTACATACCAATTACACCCCAAAATATATTCTGCTGAGCAAAGGGTAAACAAAAGATTACCTGTGGTTTTAGTAGTGGTCCACAGAGGAGGGCATCCAGGTAGAAGGCAGGGATGTGGTCAGTGACAGCAAAAGCAATCGAATGGTCAGTGACAGCAAAAGCAATCGAACAGGCAGCAGTCAGAAATACTGTCCATAGTCATTACAGGCAGCAGGCAAAAATATTGTCCATTAAAAAAGAATAGCGCACACATGCAAAAGAAATGACTATCAAATATGGAGACAATCCATAAATAAAAATGGGGATTTAGTCCCACCATATGGCTATATCGTGCTCAAGCCCACCACTGCGTCAAAGTACCCCATTATCAGTGGGTCCTACACTATCCATAAAAAAGGGGTGAATCCAGCCTCTCTAACCCTTGGAGATAATACTCCTTGCTGGGATACATGTGCTAATGCACTACAAAGGACTCCTCCTATATCTACTTGATAGTGGACTCTGATAGAGATGAATAAGCGACATATCCAGTCGTGAAACGCGTCCACCTATTGTCCTGCAATCACAGTGTGTACCTGTACCTGCCATTTGGTTGATGTGGAATAAAGATACTCCTTTCCTTGAAAATCCATCAGAAGTGCGGTCATTCTTTCTTGTCTGAAGTGCACTCCTCAACCCATCCAGCAGTGCCCGTATTTAGGCTATATCTTCCCGGATCGCGGACGTCCAACCACTGCGGCCTACTCAGGTACTGGACCCTCCCGCACACCGCGCTCAATTTACACACACCCCGGAGGCCGGGCGCGGTAAGAATTCACATCCGCGCCCCCTACATACAGAAAAAAACCCCCTGGAGAGGGGAACTGCCTGCCCGAACGGATTGCTACCCATCCAGGAGAGCAAGGACTAACCCTGAGGCCAGCCACCTCTGAAAACCGCGGCCTTGCTTAATCAGTGACACGATACCGCCAGAGGAACCCAGTAAACTGAGCATTCCCAGACCCCCAAGTCTTTTCACAGGCTCTCCTCACTGCTGGGACTGCATTTATCATACACCTGAGACCCCTAAAATCGAATTAAGGCCGGCAGTGACCACCAGCTTGATACACTCGCCATTTTGTCATATTGCTGCAACAAGTTTTTTTTTAACCCATTACATTAGGCTCCACGCACTAATACCTGAATTGACTGCTCGCACTGGCATGCACTGTGCTTCCCTTACTTATATAGTGTACCTGCTGATAATTTAATGGCGGCCTAAAACACTAGCCCTGACTCACGAGGGTTCACAATACGCTATTTACAGGGACTTTACAGATCTATAATGGGGAAGCCTGAACGTAGCAACTCAGCCACGCGCTCCCGCTCACCCCACAACAACGCACCACAGCAAGCACGCAGTATTCCTGACCTCTTCAAATCACAATCCCGAGACATGGAAACTACTCCACAACCACCGAACGACCCCCGCCACCCAGAACACGATGGAGTCCTTTCTTACGTCCAAATACTCGCAAAACCACCCCCAGCCACTACTCCAAGTCTGGATGATCTGAAAGCAGTAGCGGGCAACATTAAAGACACTCTATCCGCAGCCATATCTGCAGCGGTCTCTGACCTTAAAAAGACATCCAAGCCATTACCACCAGAGTGGAGGCAGTGGAAGAGACCACAGCTCGCGATGAAACAAATATCCAAGAGATGAGAAACCATGGCGAAACCCATACTCAATACCTCAGAGACATACATCTCGAAGATTTAGACAACAGAGGTAGACGTCAAAACAGCAGAATTCGGGGCTTACCAGAATCAGTTGAACAAGGAAGTCTGCGCCATAGAGTTACTGCCATATTCATCGACCTGTTAGGCAGACCTCATGAGGCCAACATAGAATTCGAACGGCTACACAGAGCTCTCAGGTCTAGAGGCCCCCCCGAGATGTCATATGTTGTATCGTGAATTTCAGAATCAAAGAGGAAATCTTATCTAGAGCACGGCAAAGAGGTCACATTCAACACCAGGATGCAGAAATAAGCTGTTTCAAGACCTATCCCCAATCTACACTACAACAGCGTAGAAACCTGAGACCCCTACTGGATATACTAAGAGAACGAGAGATACCCTATAAATGGAGGTTCCCCTTCTGTCTAATTGCAGGCCACACTGGCAGAACAGCATCACAGAGCGCCTGAAGACCTACATTCTTTCTGTGAAACTCTGCGAATTCCCCTGATTGACATACCAAATTGGTACGCTGACCTCAGACTTCCTCACATCCTGGAAGCGGAACCAATGGATTTACATCAACATGGGAACCCTTCTGATTCCAGAAGGTGCAGACTGAACCAGCACAAATCTCCGCCTCCAGAAAATAGATGTCCACCCGGAAGGAGCAGCATGCCCTCTTCCCCGGGTCACCGCAAAGCCAGACACGAATAATAATATCTATACTGGATAACTCTCCTTTGAGACTTTCTTAATCCGACACACCTTTTTCCATAAACAGAAGGATGATAGGACTACCATACCTCTCCTACTCGCAACATCTTCAGCTACCTTCACCTCTCTACACCAATTCACCTCATTCCTTGGAACTGCATAACGGTGACTACAACATCCATGTTTTGCACTCTACAAGTTCATGGTTCAGGGTCAATAGACCCCTTTAAGCTCTGATCTACACATACTTTGTGTTGCGATCATCGCTAAACACGTTTATATGATTAAATAAATGAAGACGGAGAGAGAAAAGAAGACCTGAAAGGACACCCTACAAGAATTTAGGGGGGAGGTTTTTTTTTTTTCATGCGTTTCCACCACCTGATCTCATTGTTCTTATGCTAATCTGGGAACAATTCTTTTTTTTTGCCTTCATTTCCAGGTAAACTCTGTTCAAGTAAATATACACCAGCACACACATATATACCTATGTGGTGGTGCCCCCCCCCCTTTTTTTTTTTTCTTGCACTCCCTCAAGTGTGCACTTGTTTTGGGTGCCCACGCCTTACCCATTATATCAATAACATTTTTGGATTTTATTTTTTGTTAATTGCAACCTCTCTGATAGAAAAGTTATTAACCGTGGTTTAACCTGTTATATAACTCTGTTGGTTATACACTGTTTCAGATCAGCCCAAGGAAAATAATACCTTCATAAACTGCAATTCAGTTGACTGTTTAACAAAGGTGAATGCGAACAACTTATCCGGTACGTGTCTTACTGTTTATATACAAATAATTTTTTAGTTCCTTAACCACCTCCCACCCAGCCACTGTACATATACGGCCGGGTGGGAGTCTCGTCCTTCTGATCTGACGTTCCGGAACGTCCTTCAGAAGGTGCGGGCACGCGCAGCGGCGCAATCTCGATGTGCCTGTGTCCCTCGGACACAGAGCAACAAGATGCGGCAGGAGGGCCCTGTGATTGGCCCTCCTGATCACATGACGGCTGTGTCCAATCACAGCTGTCATGTAATGTAAACGGCTTCGATCTCTTCTCCTCCTGACAGATCCTGTCAGTGAGGAGAAGAAGAGAGGATCTGTACTGCAGCCGGTGGGATCAGTGAGTATTTCTAATCACTCACTGATCACAGGGGGGGGTCTGTGCTGGTAATCAGAACATTGATTACCAGTGCAGCCCTGGGGGGGGGGGGTGCCACTAGAGCCACCAGGGATGCCCACCCATGACCACCAGGGATGCCCACCATGGCCACCAGGGATGGCAAACAGAGCTCAGAGAGCCTGCCAGTGGTGCCCTCCCTATCAGTGCTGCCCACCAATGCCATCTATCAGTGCTGCCCACCAGTGCCCGTTATTGCCATTTATCAGTGCCACCCACCAGTGCCCATTATTGCCCACCAGTGCTGCCTATCAGTGCTCATCAGTGCCGCCCATCAGTGCCCATCAGTGCCGCCGATCAGTGCCCATCAGCGCTGCCTATCAGTGCCCACCAATGCTGCATATCAGTGCTATCAGTGCCACATATCAGTGCCCATCAGTGCTGCATATCAGTGCTACCTATCAGTGCCCATCAGTGCTGCATATCAGTGCCACCCCAGCAGTACCACCCCAGCAGTGTCTCCTCATCATTGCCCATCAGTGCGGCGTCATCAGTGATCATCAGTGCAGGAAAAAACTTATCTATTTACAAAATTTTATAACCTAAACAAAAAAAATTTTTTTTTTCCAAACTTTTCGGTATTTTTTTATTTGTGCTACCAAAAAAGAGAAAACCTGGCAGTGATCAAATACTACCAAAAGAAAGCTCTATTTGTGGGGAAAAATGACACAAATTTGGTTTAGGTACAGTGTTGCATGACCGCGCAATTGTCATTCAAAATGCAACAGCGCTAAAAGCTGAAAATTGGCCTGGGAAGGAAGGGGGTTTAAGTGCCCAGTATTGAGGTAGTTAATTACCACCACATTTCCTCTTTCTCTGAACCTTTAAAATATAATTATTGGCCTCTTCATTTCCCTCCCCATTATCTCGGGCCCTTCAGACTCAAGTCCCATGTTTTAACAAAATCATTGAATTACGCATCACTATCCCCTGTATTCTCCTTCCTTAAAGAACCCAAGTACGTCCAGGCGTCAGCGTACGCACAAACTACGTTGTACACATAGTTGAGTGACTCACTCTGATCTAGGTCACCCCCCATTTCTTCATCACCTGACTATAGGTGTTAAAGTTACCCGGCACCTCAAAGTTATACCTGATTACAGGCGAGTTAGCTGGTCTACACTCGCGGTCGGATTCACCACCCTTCTAATTCCTCTCACATAGAGTCCTCTTCCCCCTCTGTAACATTCGAATCGGATTGTTTTCTGCTCTGATTTTCACTACCATCCCTACGCAACCTCTTTTTTTATCCTTCACTGACATCTCTCTTCTCTATTTCCTCTCCCCTTCTCATCACCTTTGCCTTTCCCTCCCCCCCTTTTTTTTTTTTTTTAATTTATCCTTACCCCTCTCTCCCACAAATGACTAAACCAAATAACACAAAAACTTGTCCTCAGCTCAAACTGGTCTCCTTAAACGTAAAGGGACTTAATATTCCCGAAAGAAGATCTCAACTCCTTGCTTACATGAAAAAACTTCATGTGGACGTTGTGTTCTTACAAGAGACACACTTTAGAACAGACAGTATTCCTAAATTAGGCAATCATAACTTTCCCACAGTCTACCATTCTACCAACAGTGAGAGTAAAACAAAAGGAGTATCCTCATTTCCAAACATACACCGCTAACAATTGACGATTCATTGATAGATGTTAACGGACGTTATATCTGCCTTAAAGGCACCCTCTGGGGGACACCTATAACGTTGGCCAATATATGCAGCCCTAATGCTTCTCAAGTCAGTTTATTTAATAATATTGCCAGTGAACTTGCATCCTTCCAAAAAGGAATGTTGATACTGGGTGGTGATTTCAACATAGCGTTAAATCCCGTAGAGGATACCTCCACAGGCACATCTTCCTTACCATATCGCGCACTACACAGAATCAAATTGTGACTTCAGCAACTCCTACTTCACGACTCTTGGCGTACACTATACCCTAAAGAAAAAGATTATACATTTTTCTCATTTCCACATAACAGGTACTCCAGACTGGATTACTTTTGGGTATCTAAAAAGGACCTCCAGTATATCACAGCGGCCTCAATAGAACCCATGTTCTTTTCTGACCATAACCCTATAATGCTTTCTCTAGAATTTCCATACCAATGCAATGCTCATAAAATGTGGCAGCTAGACGCATCTCTACTGACTGACTTACAAAACATTCTAACTCTGAAATCCCGCTTGTCAGACTTTTTTCAGATTAATAAAACGCCAGAAGTGTCGCCTCTCATGCAGTGGGAGACACACAAATGCTACATTAGGGGTTCATTGATCGCTATGGCTTCAGCCAGGAAAAAAGCCAGACAGGCGAAGATAACAAATCTCTCAAATAAAATTAAAGAACTAGAGAATCTACACAAACGATCCCAACTCCAGAGAACCCTAGAAGAACTATCCTCCACACAGGCTCTCCTGTTAGATGAACTTAAACAAACCACTAAACGCAACTACATTCTATCCCAGATACTCGTCTATGAAATGAGTAACAAAAGCGGGAAACTATTGGCAAATGCACTGAGAGATGGAAGAGCTGCCTTTACGATCAGAGAACTCAAAACCTCCAATGGAATTTCTTTAACAAAAAACAAAGACATAGCTGATCACCTGGCAGACTTCTACTCCAAATTGTATAACTTACCCCCAGAAAACAAATTACCTGACGAAAATAGAACTCGCTCTCAAATCATAGAGGAATTTCTTCAACAATACGCCCCTTCGCCAATATCGAAACTCCAAGCCCAAACACTAGATGCCCCCATTTCATCAATGGAACTCGATCTATCACTCAAACACATGAAACCGGGGAAGAGTCCAGGTCCTGATGGCCTTTCAGTAGCTTACTACAAACCCTTTTCTGACATACTCACCAAGCCATTCCTTCAAGCATTCAACCCTTTTGTCCGATAGTCATCCCGCGTGAACAAACATCCTGGAAGCCCACATAATGGTGATCCATAAACCAGATAAGGACCATACGCAAGCCTCAAGTTACAGACCCATCTCGTTACTAAATGTGGATATCAAAATATACGCCAAAATCTTAGCTAATTGCCTCCTCCCAATCATCCTTCACATCATTTCGACAGACCAAGTAGGTTTCATCCCAGGCAGAGAAGCAAGGGACAACACCCTAAAAGCAATCAATATACATCATTGGCTATCCAAATCAAACCAGAAGGGAATGTTTCTTTCTTTAGATGCCGAGAAGGCATTTGACAGGTTGGCCTGGGACTATCTAGCGGCTGTCTTCATCAGTTTCGTTCTTGCATTGTACAATGGTCCCCAGGCTAAAGTAAGGGCTAATGGCCTCCTGTCAAGCACCTCCTCCATTCATAATGGCACCTGTCAGGGTTGTCCGCTGTCTCCAATCTTATTTGTCCTAACTCTCGAACCCTTCTCAATCGCATCCGCACAAATGTTAGTATAAAAGGAGTAGAGATAGCAAATCATCACTACAAACTGGCCGCATTTGCAGATGATATATTACTCTTTTTGACCTCCCCGCACATATCAATCCCGAACCTCTTGGCAGATATGCGCCTCTTTCAATTCATGTCCCATTTTAAAATTAATTTTGAAAAATCTCACGCACTCAATATATCCTTAACCCGGGAGGAGATCAATAGCTGTAAAAATAACTTCCCATTTCTTTGGAAAGTGGATGCAATTACATACCTGGGTATTCACCTCCCTGCCAACTTAAATGATCTCTATATGCTTAATTTCACCCCCACACTACAAACCATTGCCCAAGACCTTAAAAAATGGAAAAACCCCATTTTTTCATGGATTGGCAGGGTGGCAATCCTCAAAATGAATGTGCTCCCTCATCTCCTCTATCTCCTACAAACCGTCCCCATTAAACTACCGCAGACTTTCTTCCAAACTTACAGACGTTTATGCTCTTCCTTCCTATGGAACCAAAAAAGCCCCAGACTTAGTCATGCATTCCTCACTTTGCCAAAATTGAAAGCAGGCATCGCTCTTCCTGATCTACAGAAGTACTATTGGGCTTGCCATATCTCCAGAATCGTAGACTGGAACATCCACCGCTCTACCAAGGATTGGATAGACCTGGAAGATTCCTTCTCCTCTATCCGCTTAAGCTCTGCTCCATGGTTACGTAAATCACACGTGCCCAAGACTCTCTCTGATCACCCATTGATAGGCCCCACATTACAAAGCTTTAGAGAAACATGCACTAAATTTAATATATCAGAATCCCCTATGACCCCATTACACGGCAACCCTGAATTCCCTCCTGGTCTAGAAGGTAGACTCATAAGCAAAGACAGCCCCAGCCCAGATATAAGTATCCATCAAATCACTCAATCAGGTAAGCTACTCTCACTAACCCAAATACTTTCCAAATGGAACGACTCCAAAATAAACTTTTGGTCCTACATGCAAACCAAACACTTTGTTGAAACTCTTAAATGCGAAACCACTGTACATAGACCTCTGACACCTTTTGAACGTTTATGCTCGATGAGTTCACCCCAACGACATATAATATCTTCAGTTTACAACATGTTATGGGATAACTACCAACCTGACTCAGGGAAAGCACAAAAAACGTGGTCAAAAGACTTGAACTTAGACATTTCAGCAGAACAGTGGGAACATATTCACCATTGTACGCACAAAAGTTCACAAAACGTAACAATCCAGGAGAGTAGCTATAAGGTAATGTCCAGATGGTACAGAACCCCAGCTTTGCTACATAAGTTCAATGCAGACATTTCTGATAAATGCTGGTGTTGTAACCAGGCAACTGGATCATTACTACATTATTTATGGGAATGCCCAGCTATTCAACCATTCTGGGAGAAAGTACACGAAAATTTAGTCAAGATCACTACAAATGAACTGGAATTCAAACCTGAAGTTTACCTCCTACACTTCTCACAAACTTTAGTGAGATCTCATGCCAAATCACTATCAAAAATCTTGATCAATGCGGCCAGAATGTGTATTCCGGTACTTTGGGGCTCCACTCAAACCCCCTCACTCCAATCTTGGTTCAAGCGAGTGAATAAAATTGCTGAGATGGAACAATTGATAGCTACGGCAAAAGATACCACTCCCAAATATATTTCCACTTGGGTTACCTGGATCTATTTCCAATCGACTGACGAATACCGCTCAGTGATGAGTCCATCTCATTGATCTAACCTTTCTATCTCCCCTTGCCTCTAACTGGTAGACAAATACTGTGGTAACTAGACACTTGGACATGCTCAGACAAACATTTCTTAAATCGCTTAATTTGTCAGGAACTCCTATAAAACGACTGATCTAAAGACAAAACATATACCCGATTAAGCTCACCCCCCGTCCCTTTCCCCGGCCCCTCCTAGGGTTTTTTTTTTTCTCCTCCACCCTCTGCTTGCTCCTTAACCTCGCTCCCCCTCTCTATTTCCCCAGTTTCATCCTTTTTCTCCATCTTCTCCTCCCCTCTACCGATGCGCAATTCTTCACTACCCCATTCTTACTCAACAACATATCGCTAGAATTATTGCACCCCCTCCAGTCCCCCCCTTTTATGGGATAAAATCAAAAGTGCTTTCATGTCTATACCCACCTATTTTTCATGTCCCACCTCAACACTTGAGTTCTACCTTTATACACGTTCATCTCCTTGAGTTCTGAGTTGCAGCTTTTTGGATACGTTTTTGGCATTCTACCTATTCAAAACTACATAAACGCAAAAAGATTTACGCTACAAATGTTTGTTATTAATACGTTTGTACTTTTTTTTTGAACTGTTAACTTGGAACGTACGTATTTACGACTACGATGCATCTGTACTCCTTTGTCTTTTCTTATACTCAATAAACATTATGGAATAAAAAAAAAAAAAAGATCAGTCCAAGTGGCAGGCAAAAAGCGTGGTCGATTAGCAGGCCGAGGTCGGTACACTTCGAAGTCAGAAACTTGGTTTAAAACGGCAGGCAAAGGCATAATCGGTAAACAGGCCGAGGTCGGTGCACGTGGATGTCAGAAACTTGGTTTTTAAAACGCCGGGCAAATGCATTGTCAGTAAACAGGCCAGGGTCAGGAAACGTGGAAGGTAGAAACATGGTAGCAGGCAAATGATCTGGACAGGTATTTCACAATGGGAAATGGCAGTCTTAAAAATAAGGGGATCTAAAATCTTACAGCTGTATGGTAAATTTTGAAGCAATCTCCGATGCATAGGCCAGGTTGGGAGGGACAATCGGGAAAATAAAAACTAGTGTCTCTTCTAATTCCATTTCTGCTGCACACACGACATCTCTTTTGGCTCCTTCTTCCTGATTCTGTGGGGGGAATGCTATAGGGAAAATGTAGCTTGTGAAGTCTACTCACACAATCAGAGCGAATGCTTGCTGGGGCCGGTCCTTGTTGGTAAATTAGGACAGTGATAATGTCTTCAATGTAATTGAGGTAGGTGGTGTGTTGGTTTCCTGGTGATTTTTGATGGCAGACAAACTAACTGTACATGGCCATATGATACAGGTGAAATGCAACTTTTTTATACCAGTAACGGGACTTTCGGGTTGATAAATAGGGTTGCAGCATCTGATCATTGATGAAATGATTGAACACAGCCGATCTCGTGTTAAACAGCCAATTTTATTGGCTGTTTACCCTGATTGGGTATGCGCTGTGTCCAAGGGACACACTACATGCCCAATCGCCGAGGTGTGTGCACTTGGGAGCGGGCGCCAGCTGCTTTTCCTGCCCGCCGTTATATGACGTCGGGTCAGGATAACTGAACCACAATCCCGCCGTCAATTTGTAATATCGCGGGCAGGAAGTGGTTAAGACAAGCTGTAACTTCAGATCCCCGTCCCCTTTTTTCTGACTGCTCAGACAAACTGTCTAAATTCTGGACTTTGAACAGATGTAAAGAAGAGAGGAATGCAGATGAAGGGGTACAACTTATGTAGGAGGATTTGTTTCATCTCTGTGTATCACCTGAGGCCAGTCACTTCACTGGGTATATGGAGGGTTTACACCCACTCTAAATGTTCACATGAGACAAGATGCAGAGGTCCCACACCGCTGCCTCCCATCTCCTGAGACTGCACTCAGTGACTTGGGTGTGAGACTATACAGACATATCCCTCCACCCAGCACAGCCAGCAAATAACAGAGCAAGTAACCCCGGGAGAATTCTTCTGTTAGAGATCTTACTAGACCCGGGCATGGGGCAGAAGACTCAAAGCACATACCCCAGGTGCCTAGCTCTAGTACCTCCTATGGTGAAATACATAAATTGTGTCTGCAGCACAGAGAAGGAAGATTATCTGAGAGAAATACAGGAATACAGGACAGGGAACACAGCTCAGGAAAGTGACCAGGGGATTACAGGCTGATATCACCCCGCCCTACTCTGGACCAATCAGTGAGCAGTATGGGTGGAGGAATGTATTCAGTGTTAATGACCCACCTGTGCTGATCTCTGTAGGAGTGTCCTCCTCTATAAATGTCCCCGTTATTCCATCCTCCTCCATAGACTGCTGATCACCCCTCACATACCTCTCTTCTTCTTCTGCTTTAACCTCAAATTCTATATCGATTGGATCTCCACTCTAAATCAAGAAAATGAAAGAATATCATCTGTAAAATATAAGCTTTATTATTAGGGATGCACCAAAATTATCGGCCGAAAATGAGCCTATCTCATTTCGGCCGATAATGGGTTAACAGTGCCGAAATTAATATGGCCGCCGTGAGGAAGGAGGAGGGCGCAGCGCAGGGCAGGTCTTAAAAGTCCCGCCTCTGGCCGGCCGCCCGCCTCTCAATGACGTCCCTACTACTATGATCTCTGCATTAATGAAGGGACATACCAGGCGGGAGGGCGGGGCAAGCGGCCGCTAATACATAGAACTATGTGATCCTTCCTGTCAGCTCAGCGGGACTGTGACTGTGTGTGAATGAGATCTCACCTGACACCAGGCGGGGGGAGCGGCCGCTAATAACTATAACTATGTGAGCCCTTCACTTTCTTGTCAGGCATGCATCTCCGCTGACAGGGAAGTGAAGCTCTCACATAGTTATAGTCATTAGCGGCCGCTCCCCCCGCCCGGTGTCAGGTCAGATCAGATCTCATTCACACACAGTCACAGTCCCGCTGAGCTGACAGGAAGGATCACATAGTTCTATCTATTAGCGGCCGCTCGCCCCGCCCTCCCGCCCGGACTGTCAGGGAATTGAAGAGAAGTGAAGGGCTCACATAGTGACAGATATTAGCGCCGCACGCCCGCCCGGTGTGTCAGTTCATTCATGGACAGATCGTAGTAGTAGTGACATCACTGGGAGGCGGGCGGGCGGGCGGGCGGCCAGAGGCGGGACTTTTGAATAATGGACACAGTGACCGGAGGAGCTGAGTGAGTAGGAGAGGGATGCTGAGGCTGATGCGGGGGGGGGGGGGGTGATAGCTGAGGCAGCTTACCATTGGTATTTGTATTAATTATGCAGCATGAGGGGGTTAATGTATTGTCACTGCTGCATTAGTGACCGACCAGTGGCAGTTAATTGACCCCTTTGTGCTGCATTAGTGCAACCAGTATCAGTGCAACCAGTGTTAATTAACACTGATACTGGTTGCACTAATGCAGCACAAAGGGGTTAATTAACTGCCACTGGTCGGTCACTAATGCAGCAGTGGCAATACATTAACCCCCTCATGCTGCATAATTAATACAAATACCATTGGTAATTAAATTAACCTATTGCCAACCCGTCACAGTACATATACTGTGACAGGGTGGCAGCGACCGGTGTTCGTCACTGCCTGTTTTTTGGCGTATGCCCCTCTTCTATCTATTTTAAAATCAATGGGGGGGAAAAAGTCATTTTCGGTTTCGGTTTTCGGCCAATGGCATCCTGCATTTTCGGTTTCAGCCCAAAATTTTCATTTCGGTGCATCCCTATTTATTATTGTGACATCACATAAAAATCCACACACTGTCTCCATGAGTTTGTGTTTTATAATCTCTGTCTCACCAACCTTGTAACATTGAGGGATGGTGTGATCTTCCTGTGTGGAATCCCGGGAATACAGAGGACGGGGACATCTCTCTGGTGGGTTCCTGGTATTAGGTGGCTCCATCATATCCTTGTGTCCTTCTGAAAACTCCTCCATCACTCCATACTCCTCATCCTCCTCTTTATACTCTTCTTTAACATCAATATTATCATCTCCGAGGATTCCACTCTGAATATATAATAAAACATTCATTGTAACAAACATGCTGTATATAAATCAGAACTACCAATAATTGTCAATCATCTACCTGATGATGGTGAGGGATGGTGTGACCTTCCTGTGTGGAATCCCGGGAATACAGAGGACGGGGACATCTCTCTGGTGGGTTTCTGTAGCTGGATGACTCCTCCATGGTGTCCTGGTACAGATCTTTGTGTTCTTTTAGAATCTCTGACTCCTCCATCACCCCATCCTCATCATCCTCTTCTTTTATCTCTTCTTTAATCTCAACTTTAGAATCTCTCAGGTTTCCACTCTGAATATATAATAAAAATGACATCAATGGTAACAATGCAGATAATGTACAGATCCTAATGATACTATCAGTGATCGTTCCTCATCTACCTGATGATGGTGGGGGATGGTGTGACCTTCCTGTGTGGAATCCCGGGAATACAGAGGACGGGGACATCTCTCTGGTGGGTTCCCATTACTGGATCCATCTGTAGGAAACACACACACTGACTGAATACATTGTTTCTATGTGTTTATCAGATGATGGGGGATCTAGGTGGATCCTCCGTACTGCTCTCTCCTTTACAATAAAGTCTCCTCTTACCCGGTGATGTGAGGGGCGGCTGATTCTCCATCATGACGTCCTTGTAGAGATCCTTGTGTCCTTCTAAATACTCCCACTCCTCCATGGAGAAATAGACAGTGACATCCTGACACCTTATAGGAACCTGACACACACAATGATACAGTCACCATCCAGACACATCCCTTGTCTGTTACTGGATAATGTCCCAGAATTCCCAGCACCGCTCACCTCTCCTCGATGATCTCTCTGGTGACTTCTAGAATCTTCTTTGTATTTCCCTATTCTATCAGGGAGGGAGGTGGAGGCAATGTGATGGTCATGTGATCTCCAGACTTCACAGGAGGAAAACTCTAGATCTGAACACAAATAGTAAAATCAAATGAAATTCCCAGAATCCTCCTCACCTCACCATTCAGGTTTCCATTTGATTAAAGCCCCACCTCAGACTGAGGTATAATTTACCCACACAGGACCCCCACACTGCGCAGGGTAAAAGCTTGTTGCAGGCTTTCTGACATCATTACATACAACGCAGGACCAACAGACCCACTTTGCTAATGAGGATGCCAAGGGTCCGCCCACATCCTAAGAGCATGAGAAACAAAAGCCAGATGGATGGACATTGGGGGAGGAGCTGTGAGGTCAGTGTGATATCATCAGACATATAGACTCTGACCGGAGGGACATTTGGATGGGGAGATTTGAGGGGCCTTCTATATGAGTCTCCTGTGCAAACCAAATCATTGTTCCCGGGTGCGTTCCACTTCTCCTAAATTGAAGAGTGAACTTTGACCTTTACCATACAGAGATCTGTCAGGAAACTGTGAAAGTAATCTCTAATGTGAGCAGGTGATGTGCGGAGGAACGGAGTGTAAATAGCAGACAATTTTCTCCAGAGCTACTAATGGTGGGGATGGATTTTGCTGCATGCTGGTGCCAAGTTTCCACCCCCCAGGGTCACTGCAGGTGTGGAGAAAAGCTGTGTAAGAGGATATGGAGGAGAGATGAGGAGGAGATCCAGGAATCAGGATAAAGGTCAGGACAAGCAACAGACGAGCGCATCCAAGAGATGAAGCCGGGGTCACTACACAGAAAATCAATCCAAGGAAACAACAGGCAGGACGAGGAATAGCAAGAAGGAGCTCAGAGACAAATGAGAATATTGCTCAGCCAATGGGAGATTATCTCAGCATGACTTACATAATGAAGGAGATGAGGGGGAGGGGAGGTGACCATAGATACATGGAAATTCAGCTGGTTCAGCAGGTATCGCTCACATTTCCATCCATGTGTGGTCAGCTTTGGAAGCAAGATATATTAATCATCAACTGATCCCCTTGAAGGGGTTAATCTACTTATTACCTCCTCTGCCGCCAATTCCTGCTGTGTCTCCCTCTATGTTCAATGGAACGTCCTCTTTACCTAACATCACTTCCTGTCTGTATTCCATAGAGACTTCCTGTCTGGGTAGAAGTGAGATCACCACCCTGTGGAGCTCAGAGGAACTGCAGCCCTGAGAAACGTCTGGTAGTGTGAACACGGCCTTGTGCTGTGTGTGTATGTACTGTATATCCTTCCCCTTTCTCTCCTCCCTGAGTGTGTATGAAGAGGCGGAGCTCCTGCTGGAACAGCGGTCGGAGGAGGAAGCCGAGTCTAGGAGGGAGACTGACAGAAAGCGCAGCAGACTTGCAGGAGTGAGCGAGGAGGATCCAGTTCCTTTGCCATCGGAGGTGAGGAGAGTGTGAAGGATGTTTGTGACTCTGGTAGCTGAAAAGCTGAGAGTCATATTGCTCTGGTGAGTGAGGAAGCACTACTAAGGGGGCGCCCTCACCATCACGTGTGTAAGAGGTGGAAGAAGGCGTGGCTACACTACAGCTGGCACAGTTTGGAGCACAGAGAACTTTCACACCTTATCAACTTTTTATTAAGTTGCAAACTTTTTTGGAGCAACAGAACTTCGTTGAAGTAGATGCAAAGTGGAAGCAGTTGACTTGCAGAGAAAACTATATTGAGCAAAAAATATTGTATATTTAGATGAATTTGCACGGGTTTTTATTTTAAAGAAAATATTATAAGATTAACGAAGTAGGTGTAAAGTGGAAGTAGTGGATCTGCAGGGAACAGCATCTTGAGCACAAAGCACTTTATGTTGTATATGAATTTGCACATGGATCAGTTTACTTCATTTATTGATAAACACCATAAGATGAATGAAGTAGGTGTAAACCTAGACCTAGGGAACACAAGGGAGGTGGAGTGTGGAATCCTCCTATCCTCACAGAGCACCTTCCAGGTTCTCCACTCTCCTCCCTCTCATCATTTGAAGCTCACTGTATACGTCTATTTTCTCCAATCTCCTCTAGAATTGCTGTGATCTATCGGCCCGCTGGACCGGTATTAACTTTCCTTGATGACTTCTCTGCCTGGCTGCCCTACTTTCTCTCTTCTGAAATCCCCACAATCATTCTCAGCAACTTCAACATCCCTGTTACTACGAACACTTCTGCTACTTCCAAACTTCTCAGTCTAACCTCCTCATTTGGCCTGAAGCAATGGATACACAATGGATAGAGGCTTCTACTCACTCTGGTGGCAACACCCTCAGTCTTGTATTCTCCCACCTATGTACTCCATGCATCCTCTCCACCAATCTTCTCCCTCTCTCTAAACACCACTAGGGATGGGCGAGCGGTTTGGGTGGAGGATAACTTCACTGATCACCCGAATTTTCTGTGCACTCAATGTTTTTATTTCTTTAATATTTACATCCCGCAGAGCGCACAGTCAATAGGTTGTTAAGTAGCGAGACCGGGAAGCCAGCCGCTGGGTCCTTAACAACGAATGAGTCATGAGCTGTCAGTGGCCTTCCCCGCTGACAGCAGAATGTAAAAAAAAAAAATTGCCAGCAAGAAAGAAATTGGGGAAAAATCAGTGTGGGGTCCCCCAAAATCCATACCAGGCCCTTTTGGGTCTGGCATGAATTTTAAAGGGAACTCCATGCCAAAATGTAAAAAACAAATGGCATGAGGTCCCCCCAAAATTTATACCTGACCCTTATCCGAGCATGCAGCCTGGAAGGCCAGGAAAAGGGGGTACGAGCGAGTGCCCCCCCTTAATCATACCAGGCCACATGCCCTCAACATGGGGGGTACGCCCCCAAAGCACCTTGTCCCTATGTTGATAGGGATAAGGGCCTCTTCCCCACAACCTTGGCTTGTGGTTATGGGGGTCTGCAGGGAGGGGGCTTATCAGAACCATGGAGCCCCCTTTATCAAGGGGGCCCCCAGATCCCATCCCCTATGTGAATAAGTTTAGTGGGGGATTGTAAAAATAAATGAGGCTATGAGCTCAAAATAAATGAGATAATCAAATAAATAAGGCTATATTTTCACAATTCCTTTTATAGAAAAAATTAAAAAAACAATGTCCGCCGTTGTAGATCCGTCGTCATTCACAACACCCACTTCACCTCTGGACCCCCCAAAAAAAAACACTCCACCCTCAAGGAATGACAGTCTGACAGTTCTTAAAAAGGTAAGGAGCAGGGCCACCTGGTGACATCATCTGGTAGGCCCGCCCCCCTTGTGATGTAACTGACTGGTGCATGCTGGATTGGTGGTATCATAAGGGGCAGGGCCACCAGGTGACATCACCAGGTGGCTCTGCTCATTAACTATTTAAAAACTGTCACCCAGCGGAGCAGGCATTCGACAATCAGCCTTCCTCATGGGCAGAGGTTTTTTTTTTTCTTTTTTTGGGTCGACGGTGCAGCAGTCGTTGTGATTGACGATGGATCTACATCAGGGGACATTGTTTTTTTTTAAAGGAACTATCAAAAACTGGCTCATGTCTATTTTTAACACTTTTTTGGTAAATGAGGGCCAGGATCTGGGGGCCTCCTTTTTCAAGGGGGATTCCAGATTCCAATTAGCCCCCTGAAGACCCCCCTAACCCAAAGCACCCCCCCCCCCCATGTTGAGCGCATGTGGCCTAGTGTGGTTTGGGGGGGCACTTGCTTGTCCTCACCCCTGTCCTGGCCTGTCAAGCTATGTGCTTGGATAGGGGCCGGTATGGATTTTGGGGGGGAAGATACGCCATTTAAAAAAAAAATGGTGTGGGGTTTCCCCTCAAAATCTATACCAGACCCCTATCCGAGCATGCAACCTTTTTGGGCCTGATATGGATGGGGTCTGGTATAGACAGTGGGGACCCCACGTCATTTTTTTCCCCATTTTTTATTTTCTTTGCCAACAATTATTTTTTTTTACATTCAGCGGTCTGCTGGGAAGCCTGCTGACAGCTGATGACTCATTCGTTGGTAAGGATGCCGTGGCCGGTTTCCAGGCCTCACTTCTTAACATCCTATTGACTGTGCACTCAGCGGGATGTAAATAGTAAAATAAATAATAGTAAAATAAATAGAAAAAACGCAGAGCACACAGAAAATTCGGGTGTTTGGCGAACACCTCAAGGGGCCATTTCGGGTTGAAGTTATGTTTGGTCCAAACTGCTCGCCCATCCCTAGTGGTGTTTAGAGAGAGGGAGAGGATTGTTGGAGAGGTTGCATGGACTGCATAGGTGGGAGAATACAAGGCTGAGGGTGTTGCCACCAGAGTGAGTAGAAGCCTCTATCCATTGTGTATCCATTGTTTCAGGCCAAATGAGGAGATTAGACTAAAAAACTTAGAAGTAACAGAAGTGTTTGTAGTAACAGGGATGTTGAAGTCACAGAGAATGATTTTGGGGATTTTAAAGGGCCTGGTATGGACCGAGGGGGGGACCCCCACACTGTTATTATTTTTATTTTTTATTTCCATTGCCGACAATGGCTGGAAAAATCAATTTAAATGTCATATTTTTTTTTCTTTATAAATGTCAGTTTTGCTGCAGCAGGTTCTATACACAGTACAGATACACCACTTTACAGGCAGACTAAGGCTGGATACACACTATACAACTTTTGTTGTTAGATTTCCTAAAAATTTACCTTCAACTATGTAGTGCAAGGGCCTGCCTGGCTGCATACAAATTGAAACTGTTTAGGTTTGACCTCATATTATATGGTTTTGGTAAATCTAAAGGAAAAAAATTGAAATAAAATTGTATAGTGTGTATTCAGTTTAAGGGGACCCCCCAGGCATTATATTTAAAGGAATTATTTTGTTTCATTTTAAGCATTAATTAAAATCATTGCTCCTTCAAAAACGATATTTTGTAAAAAAAAAATAAA
Organism: Pelophylax lessonae; assembly: GCF_965119305.1. NCBI lineage: Eukaryota > Metazoa > Chordata > Amphibia > Anura > Ranidae > Pelophylax > Pelophylax lessonae. The sequence continues at coordinate 850,749 of NC_138770.1, forward strand.
ATAAAATTGCATTGATAGTATCAAACATGAAAAAATAATAAAGAAAAAAAAAGAAAAGAAAAACACGCACACAGAAATTTTTGATGTTGGGCGAACACCCAAACGGAAGATGTTCAAGCCGAACCATTTGCCCATCCCTACTCCCTGGTTATCTCTCACCTCGACTACTGCAACTCCCTCCTCATTGGCTTACCTTTACATAGGCTATCCCTCCTTCAGTCCATCATTAATGCTCCTGCCAGACTCCTCCACCATACAAACCGCTCAGCATCAGCTACCCCTCTCTGACAATCCCTCCATTGGCTGCCACTTACCCAACAAATTCAATTCACAATACTAATGCCCCATACACACGTGCAGATTATCTGCAGACTTTTGTCTGCAGACTTACCAAAACCATATAATATGAGGTCAAACCTAAACACTTTCAATTTGTATGCAATCCGGCAGGCCCTTGCACTACATAGAAAAGGTAAATCTGAAGACAAAAGTCTTCAGATAATCTGCACGTGTGTATGGGGCATAACAGTAACTTACAAAGCCATCCAAAACTCGGCCCCCAGCTACACCACTAACCTGGTCTCAATATGCCAAACAAATCATCCTCTTTGATCCTCCCAATATACCCTTCTTTCTAGTTCCCTTGTCACCTCCTCCCACCTCCAGGACTTCTCCCGAGCCTCTCCTATCCCATGGAACTCCCTACCCCAATCTGTCTCATTATCTCTTACTCTATCCACCTTTAAGTGTTCCCTGAAAACTCATCTCTTCAGAGAAGCCTATTCTGCCCACACCTAACAACTGTACTTTTATTTTCTCAATCAGCCCATCCCCCACATTATTAACTTTTGTACCACTTGACCTTCCCTCCTAGATTGTAAGCTCTAAAAAGCAGGACCCTCTGATTCCTCCTGTACTGAATTTTATTGTACTGTTTGCCCTAACATTGTAGAGCCTGCGCAAACTGTTGGCGCTTTATAAATCCTGTATAATAATAATAATATATGACTGCCTAGTCCAGCCTCTCTCAGCCAGGGTTCCTCCAAAGGTTTCTAGGGGCTCCTTGTCACTTCCTTGGGCTGTATATGGAAGTGTCACCTACCAGCCGTTTCTGGATACTGTCATAGTCTGTCATCATTGCACGACACACACAATTTTTTTTTCGTTCAATATATTTTTTAATCTAACTTTAATTTTAACAAGAGTGAGTGCAAAAAAAATGTATAAAATGGTAAAGGAAGAAATCCAATTGGTCAGGAAAATGACTTGTCTGGAATGTGAAGGCGGAGTCGGTAATAATTTGTGTACAATACAATACACAACGTGTTACATTATTATAACAAAGTATTGTAGAAAAGATCACACCATAGAAAATGGGGGAAAGGAGAAAATAAACCCGGATATGAAGGTGACATTTGTGTACGAGGAACACCTTAACAATTACCACCATTTTATTCTCCAGGGCCTCTGCTTTCAGAAAATATATGTTTGGAATTTTTATCTAATCTTTAGGCCAAAAATCTGCATTTTACCATGGGTGCAAAAATAATGCAAAAACAGCTCTGGTATTTATGTCCTTCAATGTGTACTGTACTCATAAATACATGGGTGTGATCTCAGGGATTAGTTTGCGCCCCCCGACATAGGAAACTAAGGGATCTATGCAAAGAATATGTTGGGTGAGTGTGACAAGCATGTGTCCAGCCATGACAAATTCTGGTTATATTCTAATAAACACAGTGATTTCCTATAATCGTCAGCTCCAACCAGTGGCCATAATGAGATATTAGTTCCAAAATACCTCAATCAGGAAAAATAGTTCAATACCGCATTATGGCCACTAGATGGACCCAATGATCATAGGAAATCACTGAATGAATTAAAATAAGACCAACATTTGTCATGGATGAATGAATGCTTGTCATATTTTTTCATCTGTTTTATAAAAACTAAACATGTAAGTGAAGTGGTAACTATTGAGCCAATCACTTCATCAAACCACACATAATATCTCCCTTCAAATGGAAAACAGAAATTATTTACAGAAAATCAAACAGTATAAATATTTTCCAACCAATAACCTCCACCCAGACAATATATGTAGAAATATAAAGACAAGCGGTGTTACCTCTCGTGCCGCACTCCGCCAAGCCACCCAAACCCACACAGGAGCAAAGGAAAGAAGTTCTCACCTAGTTTATCTCCGAGTTCTCCTTCCCTCCTGTTGGGGGATGGGAGAAGGATGAAATGAAGACAGAGAGACACACTTCGGGGTCACCACTGGTAAGTAGAACCTTGAAATGAAGGACATCAACTTCAGAATTTCTATCTTGTCTGTGTAAAGTTTACTGATAAAGATATATGGGATCTCACAGCTTCTAGCTCTGTAACCCGCTATATCATTATCAGTAACCGTCACACAGACAAGCAAGACATTCTGAAGGTGATTCCTTCATTTCATTAACACTTTACACCCCAAAATTTACTCAGCCAATGAAAAGCCAACACAGTACAACACTTCATCCGTCTTTGGTGATCTCCGATCTCCTTATCAACTGTTTCTTACATGATGAAGATCAGCCATGGAGTATATCTGAGGTGTATATCAGGTGTGCTTCTTCCCCACATGTCCAGCAACATTCATATAGAAGACATTTCCCGCACTCAAGGCACTCATACACCGCGAGGGTTGTGTGAGATCTCTGATGTGTGTAAAGACTGGACTTCTGTGAAAAACATTTCCAACACTCAGGACAAGAATACGGCTTCTCCCCCGTGTGAGATCTCTAATGTATGTAAAGATTGGACTTCTGTGAAAAACATTTCCCTCACTCAGGACAAGAAAGTGGCTTCTCCCCCGTGTGAGTTCTTTGATGTCTGGAAAGAGTGGACTTATTTGAAAAACATTTCTGGCACTTAGGACAGGAATACGGCTTCTCCCCCGTGTGAGATCTCTGATGTATGTAAAGATGGGATTTCTGTGAAAAACATTTCCCGCACTCAGGACAACAATACGGCTTCTCCCCCGTGTGAGATCTCTGATGTGTGTAAAGACTGGACTTCTGTGAAAAACATTTTCCGCACTCAGGACAACAATACGGCTTCTCCCCCGTGTGCGATCTCTGATGTTTGTAAAGACTGGACATATGTGAAAAAAAATTCCCACACTCAGTACAGGAAAACAGTTTCTCCCCTGTGTGAGATCTCTGATGTGTATAAAGAGTGGACTTCTGTGAAAAACATTTCCCACACTCAGGACAGGAATGCGGCTTCTCCCCCGTGTGAGATCTCTGATGTGTGTGAAGATGAGACTTCCGTGAAAAACGTTTGCCGCACTCAGGACAAGAAAAAGGCTTTTCCCCCGTGTGAGATCTCTGATGTCTGTAAAGATGGGACTTCAGTGAAAAACATTTCCCACACTCAGGACAGGAAAGCGGCTTTTCCCCCGTGTGAGATCTCTTATGTCTGTAAAGATGGGACTTCAGTGAAAAACATTTCCCACACTCAGGACAGGAAAACGGCTTTTCCCCCGTGTGAGATCTCTGATGTGTGCAAAGATGAGATTTCCGTGAAAAACATTTCCCACACTCAGGACAGGAAAACGGCTTTTCCCCCGTATGAGATATCTGATGTGTGCGAAGATGAGACTTCCGTGAAAAACATTTCCCACACTCAGGACAGGAAAACGGCTTCTTCCCTGTGTGAGATCTCTGATGTGTGAAAAGAGAGGACTTCTGTGAAAAACATTGCTCACACTCAGGACAGGAAAATGGCTTTTCCCCCGTGTGAGATCTCTGATGTGTGTAAAGAGAAGACTTCTGTGAAAAAGATTTCCCACACTCAGGACAGGAAAATGGCTTTTCCCCCGTGTGAGATCTCTGATGTGTGTAAAGAGAAGACTTCTGTGAAAAAGATTTCCCACACTCAGGACAGGAATATGGCTTTGTCCTGATGTGAGTTATTTTATGTTTATTAAGATGGCTTTTAAAATGGAAACACTTCCCGCACTCAGTACAGGAAAACCTCTTATCTGTTGGAAGGACGGCACCGTCCCTCACAGTCTGAGGTTCCTCAGGATAAGAGGAGTACGATGGTCCGGCACCGTCCCTCACAGTCTGAGGTTGCTCAGGATAAGAGGAATACGATGGTCCGGCACCGTCCCTCACAGTCTGAGGTTCCTCAGGATAAGAGGAATACGATGGTCCAGCACTGTCCCTCACAGTCTGAGGTTCCTCAGGATAAGATAAATTCGATGGTCCATCCACACTGTGTGGTGTCGGATGGACATTTGAGGTAGCCGGGTTTTCTCCTGGACTATACTGTGTGATGTCCTCATCTTCTACTTTACAGTGTGGAGACAAAGTGAGACAATCCTCTGAGGTTTTCCTCATCTCCCGTCCATCTACTAAAATAGAAATACAACGATTATTACTAGACATCAGCAGATTGGTTCCCCTAAACCAGGACTCCGCCCACATCAAACAGCTGAGGATCTTACAATTCCACCCTCAAGGTAACTAGTAAATGGGTTCTCTGATCTCCTATCAGTTCATTTCTTTATTCATGGACCTTAGTCAGAGAGTGAGGAAACAACGAGAACTGTCTTTTATAGGAGTGACAGTGATGAGGGGATTATAGGATGAGTGTCCCCACCCCCTCTATCGCTCATTGCCATCTTCCCAACACATGAAGTACTGCACTTCCGTATTTAGTCCACGATTTAGTCATGAATATCAGCGGGGCTGAGCCCCACCAGAGGTCAGAGAGTGATGATAGGGGAGAACAACCAAGATGAAGACTGGACTGATCCTGAAGACCACCATCATTGGGTTACTGACTCCTCCCTCATTATCACTTTTGAGTTATAAGTTTGAGGATGTTATCACATTAATATCACCATGTAAAAGTCTGTCCTACAAACAAACCATCAGATATAAAATGTCCAGCTGGTAGGAAATGGGTGTAACAAAAGAAAATCCATATTATGTGTATATATAGCAGTGGGTAGAGGGGAGAGAGCAGAAGTCAGGAGTATGTAATGTACAGAATATTGTATAAGATACAACAGAGAGGACTATATATTATCAGAGTGATGTAATGTACAACATGGAGTATATAGTTCAGGAGTATGTAATGCACAACACAGAGTATATAGTGCAAGGGTCAGGAATATGTAATGTTACAACAGAGTATATAGTGCAGGAGTCAGGAGTATGTAATATACAATATAAATTATACAGTGTAAGGGTCAGGACTCATAAGTCAGGCACAGCCAGTGAACAGCAGAGTAAGTAACCCCGGGAAAATTGTGCTATCTGGGTATGGGGAAGGAAATCTAAAGCATATATCCCAGGCAGTGCCGGTAGAAGGTCACCTATAGCCCAGGACGAACATGCCAAACTGCGCCCCCCAATATGTATGAGTGTCAGCAAAAATCCCCCCCCACCCCATAAAAAAAAAAAAACATTGGGCACTAATCTGCCCGACCATCCCTACTAGCACAAATCTCCCCCCCCCCCACAAAAATGGATTTTTTGTAAGAACTTACCGTAAAATTATTTTCTCTGAGTCCTCTGACAGACGCAGCCCATTCCTAGTTTCATCACAATTGGGTAATGGTGCCCTCTGCAGGAGCAGGCTAGGTAGTGAAACTTCATTAAAAACTTTAGCTAGACACACCCTTAGGGGCTGTCCCTTCAGACATTACCCCAGACACATAGAGCTTACTAATCAGTTTTGTAGCAAGCAGTACAGGAAATACAACCATCTCAAAATAGAGGGGCGGGGCTGCATCTGTCAGAGGACTCAGAGAAAATAACTTTACGGTAAGTTCTTACAAAAATTCTATTTTCTCTTACGTCCTCCTAGTTTCATCACAATTGGGATGTCTCAAAGCAGTGTAGATGTGAGGGGTGGGAACAAATGCAACCAACAAAACAGTAACGTGTCCACAAGGCCAGAAAAAAACTTAGCCAACAGGGCAACAGAAGCTCAACCAACAGGAGCTAACCTAAGAAACAAAAATTCACCCCAGGAAGAGAAAAGCAAGTCTCTTCAACAAACCGCAGCCTGTAAAACTCTGCGGCCAAAGGAAGCATCCGAGGATGCCATCACGTCAATCTTGTAGAATTTGGTAAAAGTGTGCACAGACGACCAGGTCGCCGCTTTACACACCTGAGCCACAGAAGCCTGATGGCGAAAAGCCCAAGAGGCACTCATAACTCTAGTAGAATGCACCCTCACAGGGAAAGGAGGCACCTGACCCTTCAGTGAATAGGCCTGCACAATAGTCTGTCTGATCCATTTGGAAATGGTTGCTGCGTCAAACCCTTACGAGGTACCTCAGGAGGGACAAACAGGGAATCAGACTACCGTATTTTTCAGACTATAAGGCGCACTGAAAATCCAGAAATTTGATCAAAAACTGTCAGTGCGCCTTATAATCCGGTGCGCCTTATATATGAAAATAGTTTGAAAATTTACCGTTAACTGGATGGTTTGACCAAAGGGATGCAACCACTGGACATAAGTGTCAATCGTTCCTTCAAGGCGAAACTGTGAATCATGTGAGAAAACTGGATGATGGAAGGAGAGCACTCCTTCATAAAGACCGGGAGGCAACGCCGGGCCAGTTATGCCACTGTGTGCAAGTGGATAGTGGATGCCTAGCATAAAGTATCCGCCAGAACTGTCATCCGAGGGTTCACAAAGAGCACCTGCCAGTAAACCTCGCGCAGATCAAAGTTCCAAAAAAAAAAAAGTGCGCCTTATATATGAAAATAGTTTGAAAATTTACCGTTCACCGATACTGCGCCTTATAATCCGGTGCGCCTTATAGTCGTGAAAATACGGTACCTAAAAGAGTCCGTGGCTAACAGGTAAACCCTGATCGCCCGGACCACATCCAGCGAATGCAAAGCAAATTCCTTGGGATGCTTGGGCTTTGCACAAAGCGAAGGCAGAACGATAACCTCATTGAGGTGGAAGGCAGACAACACCTTAGGGAGAAAGGATTGGTTGGGTCGCAGCCACTCAGACACACTGCGAGCAGAGGTAATAGCCACCAGAAAAGCAACTTTCTGGGAAAACACAGGCAGAGAGATTTCTCTGATATTTTCAAAGGGGGTTATTACAAAACGGACAAAACCATATTCAGATCCCACAGAGGCAAAGGGGATCTCCTAGGAGGAGCCAGATGACGCACCCCTTGAATAAAGGTGCGAATAAGTGAATAAGTTGCCAAGGAACTCTGGAAGTAAACGGCCAAGGCCGACACCTGACCTTTTAAACGGCAAACGTTGGTCCACTCCTTTCTGCATGAAAGCCAAGACCCCGCCACCGAAGAAGGAGCGAGGATGCAACCCCTGCGACACACACCAGGCAAAGAATGCCTTCCAGGTACGATAATTCTTCCTGGAGGTAGCCTTCCGAGCGCTCAGCAAGTCAGGAATCACTGCATCGGAGAGACCTCTAAATCTCAAGCCGTTAAAGCCAGAGACCAGAAAGCAGGATGGAAGACCAGCCCCTGAGACAGCAGATATTCCCTCAGAGGCAGCCGCCACAGAGGCTCGACGACCATCTTTACAAGGTCTGCGTACGAAGACCGGCGAGGCCAGTCTGCGGCCACCCGAATTACCTGCTCCTCTTCCAACTCCAATCTGCAGAGGAACTCGGACAACAGTTGAATTGGAGGAAAGGCACAAAGCAGCCAATACCAGTGCCAAGGCACAACCAACGCGCCAGAGGATCTCGAGCCCTGGCCACAAACCTTTCGACCTTTCTGTTCAGACGAGACGCAAACAGATCCACTTTCGGTGTCCCCCACCGGGAACGGAACACCTCTGGATGCAGGGACCCTTCCCCCTGATCCAAGGACTGACGACTCAGATAGTCCGCCTGCCAGTTCTCCACTCCAGGAATGTGAACAGCGGAGAGAGCTGGAATGCGCGCCTCGGCCCAAGTCAGAATTTCAGCCACTTCCTGGGCCGGCCAGGCACTCCTGGTGCCCCCTTGATGATCAACGTAAGCCACAGCCGTGGCATTGTCAGACTGTACTCAAACTGGGAGACCATGCAGCAAAGGCGCCCAAAGGAGTAAACAGAGAACTAACGCCATGAGCTCCAGGACAGAGATTGGTGAGAAAGATCGACAGATCGCCCAACAGGGTCGGGTGATAACCGGCTCTCAACAGGAAATCGTCCAGATACCTGAGGACTGCAATCCCTTTGTGCGGGAACAAGGCTAACACCCCGGTCAAAAAACCTTGGTGAAGACTCAGTGATCCCAGGCACCGGGAACAGGGGTGAAGAAAAAACCCTGAAACCTTTCCTGCCGAGGAACTGACACCACCACACCCTGCGTAAGCGAAGCCCGCACCACCTCCCCAGGGTCCCACAAGCGATCCCGGAGATAAATGGAGACATAGTGGAAAGAACCTGTCTGCCGGGTGAGACCGAAACACGGTCCTGAACCCCGAACAAATTAGTTTGTGAACCCAAGTTTCCTGAACCAGAGATGCCCAGGGTTCCAAAAGGCAACCCAGGCGTGCCCCTACCCCCCGAATCGGGTGAGGGTTTCCCTTCATGCAGAGGAGGAATCATCTGCAGAGCCGGACTGGCTAGTCTCTGGCCCATCTGGCTCGTCCTCTCCAGAGGCTCTGAACGTTGTACCTATTTCCTGTGCCCCTGAGGCACGAAAAAGCCCCCGGGGAGCCTTAAAGGAAGGTCCCCACTTATCTCGGGGTGCCTTACCCTTCACGGATTGGAGGAGAAGAGTACTCTTACCCCCTGTGAGACCCTTGATCATCTCATCCAAGGAGTCTCCAAAAAGGCATTCCCCCAAATAGGGGAGATCAGACATTATCTTCTTAGAAGCATGGTCTCATGACAAGCTCTTAAGCCACACCATGCGGTGGAGTGCAATCCCCACCGCAGAAACTCTTCCGACCAGCGGAGATTCATCCAGGGCCACGTCACACAGAAACACAAAGGCCTGGGCCATTTGATTCATGATCTCAATGACAGTCGGGGGAACCGACTCAGCCAGCAAGTTGCTCTTGCACCTTAATCCATTCTGTAACCGTCTGTGAAACCAGTACAGGAGTGAACACAGGCTTGAGGAGCGAGGCCGCCAATAAGTACAGGTGGTGGGAAAGTGATTCCATGCGCCTGTCCATCGGGTCTTTAAACACCGGGGAGTCCTCCACGGGCACCACCGTGGATTTGTTCAACCTGGAAGCAGTGTGGTCCACCTTAGGAGACACTGTCCAGCGATTGGAAACTGGGTCCGAAAAGGGGTAGCGGCATTGAAAACTCTTAGGCACTGCCAGCATGTGCTTAATGCGCCGCAAATGTTCGTTCACAATATCGTGAAACACCTCGGGCAGGGGAAAACCTGACCCGACTTCTGGGCTTTGCGGGAGCCATAGACAACCCCCTTCCTGACTGGGTGGGCTCATCATCAATATTCAAAGTCTCCCTGACGGAGCGAACCAATGCTTCAACCAAAACGCGTTCCCCACGCAGCAGCGGAGGAGGACTCATTCTTCTCACCATCCAAGGTGGAGGACAGGGATCCCTCAGTGTCCATGGCAACCACATTAGGCTCTGAATCAGAAGACTGAGAGGGCATCGACCATTTTTGAATATTAACTTGTGACATGACAAGATCAACTTTGGATGCCAAAGTTTCAATGGCTGCAGACAAGGAGGCTAGGGAAGGTGACTTAGATGTCCCAGATGCACACACAAGATCAGTGGGGAAATTGTCACTCTGGGACTCCATGTTGGCAAAGAAATAAAAAAAAGGAACGCTGGCCCTTTAAATCTGTGGTAGCGGCCCCCACCGCTATCCCATGCTGCCGCTGGAGTCCCCCTTTAAGAAGTAATTAAACTGATTAAGCTAAATGTGTCTGAAGGAATGACCCAAAAGACCTCCTTACTGTGCCTGAAAAATTCAGCAACCGCTCTCCATGCTTGTCTTGCAGCAAGTGAAAATGGCAGGAGGAAGTGACCAAACATCACTAGAGGCCAAACTGCCCTGAGCCACACAAACATGGTGCCAATAGAAAGTATAGGAGAAACAAAGGGGAAATGGCTACGGCCCTCACAATACGGCCTGCCCACATCCAAGATGGCACCGGAAAACGGCGCCAACACACAGCAAGGCAAAACATGGCTGCTGCCCTTACATTGATTTCAGCCAGGCTGCCCACACCCAAATGGCGGCCAAAAACAGCGCCAGCAATCAGGAGCCCAGGGAACCAGGCCACCGTGGGAATCCACCACAGGAAACTCCCCAGGACAAGGTATGAGCCATACACCCCCCCATACTTAGGACGCCGCTAGATCGCCCCCATATGGAGCAGGGAGGCAGGGTCTAGCCTGACCAGCCAGGGGGATCTTACAGAGACCGCAGCTCTGACATCCCCAGGAGAGGGCCCACATTTCCCCCACACATGACTGTCCCAGGGACACAGGGGGCATAGCATCACTCACCATACCATGGACCGCGGGCTCCTCTCCGATACAGCTCGCCTCCCACCCTGAGTGGGGGTGCTGTCAGCCAAGAGGGGTACGCTGCAACTCAGGGCATTCCAGGTTGATGCGTCCCGGCAAAGGTGCTCTTCGCAGGCTCATCCCCTCTGTCGGGGCACCTTCGTAGCGAGGCCTGCGCCGGAACACAACCAGCACACGCTCGTTGGCCAGGCTGGGGTACCATAAGGATCTAAATTATCCAGTGCGAAGCCCAGCCCGACTGTCACTTGTAGTTCACCAGGAGGAACCCCCTGACACTAGCTAGCAATAGTGAGTAAAGGAAAAATAAACATAAACATTTCTCAAAGAAGATAAAAAACTGAGACCGGAGTCCCAGCAGAGAACCTAGGTCCTACTCCTAAGCTAGGCAGCAAGAAACTGATTAGTAAGCTCTATGTGTCTGGGGTAATGTCTGAAGGGACAGCCCCTAAGGGTGTGTCTAGTTGAAATTTTTTAATTAAGTTTCACTGCCTAGCCTTGTAAGAAAAAAAACGGCCGCACATCCAGGAATTCCAGTTGCCTTTAATTTCCAAAGTGATGACACCAAAGACACCAACATAGGGTTACGTAGAAACGTTTCACACATACATCTTGTACTTAATCATTACACCAGCCTATAGAACTTAAATAATAGACCGCCCCAATAGTTGCAGGTGTTCCGGGGGCGGTGATAATCAGCGGTTGTGCACAGCCCAATTAATCACCTAACTTCAGCCCCAAAGAGCATCTGAATAGAGATTCAAATACAAAATCAAACTGAAGGTCCAAATTCCCGTGCATATCGTGAATTCTCCCATACACACAAAGACATGGACCAACAATCACATAGAAAATTGTATAAAAACACCAATGAAAATATTGGAAAAAATAAATGTGAATACATACAACGTAAAAAAGAAAGAGAAAAAACTATAGTAAATGTAAAAACATCTATCTGGAATACGCACATATGTGCATACAGTTGCACACCTGCACACACATGGATACATTTCACATGCATGTACAAAAGACAAAATCATTATTTCCTCCATGGAATAGACTATTCCCACCTTTAGAGGATGCATAAACAAATGCATCCACGTATACATCATGAAAAAAACCATCTCCGTTATAACACCTGTATGGACACATATGTTTCAATAAAGTTGTAAAAAACGTGTGGTAAATCACTGTAAATCATGTATACAGGTACCCACACGCCATAGTGTCCGTTTTTAACCAATGTGTCCACATAGGAGTACCAGGAGATATCAAAAATATAAACATAATAATCGATAAAGGATCATTGATCATATAAAAATCCACAGCAGAGGAGGGACAAATGCAGTACATAATCAAATCATATAGTCCATATATAGACATGCATAAAGATGGAACATACATGTGTGTATATATATATATATATATATATAAGGCATCCATCCCAATGTATGGAGGGGGTCCCAGTGGGGCTCATTCATAAAAATGACTGACATCCCATTCGAAGTTGAGCCGGAGTGGGATGCGACTTTGCAGATGGAAGATCCAGAATACTTCCCTCCGACATAGGGATCAGAATGCATCACCCCCCCCCCCCCGCCTTAGTACTCTGACCTTTTTCAATAACCTGGACCCGCATAGCTGTTTTGTCCCCATTGTTGCACCCGTTGAAATGTTTGGCCACATTAGTAGACAGATTCTTCTCTATACTGTAAACATGTTGCTGGAACCGATCCCTAAGACGTCTATAGGCTGTTGTGGTCATTGTAATGATTAAGTACAAGATGTATGTGTGAAACACGTCTATGTGACCCTATGTTGGTGTCTTTGGTGTCATCACTTTGGAAATTAAAGGCAATTGGAATTCCTGGATGTGCGGCCGTTTCTTTTCTTACAAGTTTTCCACGGAGGCGGGCAGGGACTAGCACTCTATGGGATATTCCACCTCTAAGCTACCATCACACACCTGGAGCAGCGTTTTCTCCCTTCACTGCCTAGCCTGCTCCTGCAGAGGGCGCCATTACCCATTTATGAGGAAACTATGAAGTGGCTGCGTCTGTCAGAGGATGTAAGCGAAAAGAATTCGCCCCCTAGTACAAATCCCCCCTTTACCATATCACCTATTCTAGTACAAGCCCCCCAAAATTTACCCTCCTAGCACAAATCCCCTTCTCCCACCCCCTCCCAACACAAATCACCCATGAATCACCACTTCTAGCACACACCCAAACTTACTTTCCTTTAACAATTCTTAGCCCCTGCTGCTCCTTAAATTGCTCCTCCCAACACAGATCCCTTCCCCCCTCAATTTCCTTGCGGTGCCCCCCCCTCGCATGATACAGTGCCCAGGACGGCCGCCCCTCTTGCCCACCCCCTGTCCTGACCCTGACCCCAGGTGCCTAGATCTAGTAACTCCTCTGGTGAAAATGAACATTTTGCTTCCAGCTGAACCCCAGAATCCCCATAAATCCAGTCTAGATACATAAATTGTGTCTGCAGCACAGAGAAGGAAGATTATCCGAGAGAAATACAGGAATACAGGACGGGGAACACAGCTCAGGAAAGTGACCAGGGGATTACAGGCTGATATCACCCAGTCCCTGCCCTACTCTGGACCAATCAGTGAGCAGTATGGATGGAAGAATGTATTTAGTGTTAATGACCCACCTGTGCTGATCTCTGTAGGAGTGTCCTCCTCTATAAATGTCCCCGTTATTCCATCCTCCTCCATAGACTGCTGATCATCCCTCACATACCTCTCTTCTGTTTTATCCTCAGCTTTAGAATCTTTCAGGTTTCCACTCTGAATATATAATAAAAATGACATCAATGGTAACAATGCAGATAATGTACAGATCCTAATGATACTATCAGTGATTGTTCCTCATCTACCTGATGATGGTGGGGGATGGTGTGACCTTCCTGTGTGGAATCCCGGGAATACAGAGGACGGGGACATCTCTCTGGTGGGTTTCCATTACTGGATCCATCTGTAGGAAACACACACACTGACTGAATACATTGTTTCTATGTGTTTATCAGATGATGGGGGATCTAGGTGGAGCCTCCGTACTGCTCTCTCCTTTACAATAAAGTCTCCTCTTACCCGGTGATGTGAGGGGCGGCTGATTCTCTATCATGACGTCCTTGTAGAGATCCTTGTGTCCTTCTAAATACTCCCACTCCTCCATGGAGAAATAGACAGTGACATCCTGACACCTTATAGGAACCTGACACACACAATGATACAGTCACCATCCAGACACATCCCTTGTCTGTTACTGGATAATGTCCCAGAATTCCTGGCACCGCTCACCTCTCCTGTCAGCAGCTCCATCATCTTCTTGGTGACTTCTAGAATCTTCTGCATGTTGTGTCTCTCAGGTTTTAGGGAGTCACATGGAGGCACTGTGATGGTCATATGATCACCTGACTTCAGAAGAGGAAATCTCTGTATTGAAGAACCAATAGGAATATTATGTTAGAATCCCAGAATCCTCCTCACCTCTCTGGTCAGGTCTGTGTTTTATTAATAGAGATAAGAGTGATGTCATGTGACCTCCCAGAATCCTCCTCACCTCTTCGGTCAGGTCTGTGTTTTATTACTAGAGATAAGAACGGTGTCATGTGACCTCCCAGAATCCTCCTCACCTCTCCGGTCAGCAGGTAGATGATCTCCAGGGTGAGGTTTAGTATCTTCTCAGTCATGTGACTCCGGTCCTCCTCCATCCTCATTGGTGCCATCATTTGATCTATACAGGTCTCCTTGTAGACGGATAATTTGGAGAAATGAAAGTAAGAATTATTTGGATAGTATTGGTCACAATAATAGGATGTGGATGTGAGGGGGGAATAGGAGGGTTGCTGTACATTTAAGAACTACTCTCCCCATGAGAATACATTTAATCTGGACTGTTTCGGGTTTGTTACATCTTGGAGGACCTTGGACCCTCTTAGCCTGTCAGATCAGAATTTCCTTTTTCTCTGTTGGGTTTGTTTGGTTTCTGAGCTGGTTTGCAGATGAAACAGAACTCCTCTAAGAACAAGTGCTCACCAACGAATGAAGGAATTCCCTTCTTCATCTTACATAATATTCCAGAACAAATCACATGACCAGTGGGATAATAGGATGGTTAAGGTTGCCAGTTCTGTAATGTCTGAAAAATAAGTGCAGGTGGGGTGGGAGGACAATCATAGACCCCTCCTCTGTAGAGTCCTCTGAGCCTTCCAGCCCCCTATTCCCTCAGAGTCCTGAAGCCTGACTACCCCCTCAAGGTTCTCAGAGTCCTTCAGATAAATTACCCTTTCAGAGGCTCCTAAAGTCTTCCAGCTTCACTAAACCCTCACATCCCCTCAGCTCCTATACTTCCCTCAGAGCCCTCCATATTTTCCTCCCTGACACCAATGATAGAACATATTCTTCATGGCAGGCTGGGGAATGTTTTCTTCCTCCTGACCAGCAATGTAAGGGGCTCCATACTCCTGACCCCTGCACTCGTTCATTGTGTTGGCTGCATATTGTAATGATTGCCCATTTGCTGCCTGTGTAGTGTAATAATTGCTCTTTGTAGGCCATGTATGGTCAGGATTAGAGATGGGCTGGGGCGTGGTCGAGTTTGCACGTACCCGATCCCGCCAGGAAGCCGACACTGCAGTCTGCTAATCACAGGCAGTGAGACATTTACTGATCTGTGCAGCTGCGGATCGGGAAATGTCTCACTGCCTGTGATTAGCGGAGTGAAGTGTCGGCTTCCTGGCGCGATCGGGTATGTGTGAACTCGAACACGTCCGAGCCCATCTCTAGCCAGGATGGTCATTGTCTTGTCTATTTATTATCAGTGCTGTTTGTTTAGAGGAACATATTACTAGAATTTATCTCCAAAATGAAGAGAATGTTCCGGCCCCGAAAGTGTGAAATGTTCTGACCCTGAAGGGGTTGATCTAGGTTTCCACACTATATATGTGTGTATCATCATCTGCTGGAGATAAAAGACGTCACAGTGACTATGGAGGAAGAGACCGGACATGACGGGGGGTTACTGGGTGTAAATAGAAAATAAGATCTTATTACCTCATCTGCTGCCACCTTCAGCAACGTCTCCTCTTTACTTCCTCCCGACTCACTGTTCCGTGAAAAAACCATACCCGTGAGAAAACCATACCCTCGTCACTTCCGGTGCTGCTACGGAGGGTATGGATTTCTCACGGTCCTTACACTTGCCGCCGTTACATTAAAACAAATCCTCTGCAACATCAGTCATCTCCGCTCCTTCCCCTGTCACTTCCCTCATGTCGCCTAATAAATATAAAAGCGGATCACGGAGCCGAGATCGGCGTCATTTTCATCTCATACACCCGCCGCCGCTTTTATATTTATTAGGGGAGATCAGGGAAGTCACAGCGATAGAAGAGGAGATGTTTAATGTTGCAGCCGAACTGTTTTAATTATACCACCGCAAGTATGACATTTCACACAGTGCCGTGAGTTTTTCCTACCCTCTGAGCATGCGCACTTGTGTTCTTCTTTGCTGTTCTGTTACGTCTCCGGGGGTCTGAGCATGCGCACTGCTGCGCTGCTCAGCTGTTTGACACAGGAAGTGACGAGGGTATGGTTTCTTCACGGGGTATGGTTTTTTAACGTTACACTCACCTCTCACCCTGTCTGTACCTGACATCACTTCCTGTCTGTATTCCATAGAGACTTTCTGTCTGGGTAGACGTGAGATCACCACCTTGTGGAGCTCAGAGGATCTGCAGCCCTGAGAAACATCTTGCAGTGTGAACATAGCCTTGTGCTGTGTATGTATGTACTGTAAACTGATCAGCCATAACATTATGACCACTGACAATTGAATAATATAGATCAGGGCTTCCCAAAAATTTTTGGGCCGAGACCCACTTCTGAATACAGTTATTTTTCGGGACCCCCTTGCTTGTAATTGAATATTGTCGCTTTTTGTTTATAGCACAAAAAAAAAAAAAAATCGCACAGGTGATCAAATATCACCAAAAGAAATCTCTATTTGTGGGAAAATAAGGACATAAATCTTATTTGGGTACAGCGTCACACGATCGCGCAATTGTCAGTTAAAGTAACAGTGGCGAATCTCAGAAAATGGTCTGGTCATTAACCTCCCTGGCGTATGCCCGAGTGTGGCTCGGGGTTAATTTTCAGTACCAAAAGCGGTAACCCCAAGCTACACTCGGGATTACCCACAATGTAATTCACCTTGCCTGGGCTCCCCCTCACTGTCTCTCCCCGCTCTGTGCATGGCCGATTGCCGGCACTTGCCTTCCGGTTCCCTCCCTGCGAGCATTGCGACGAAGGGGGGTTGAACTGGTGGCAAATTCAAAAGTGTAAATACACCAAATGAGATGATACAAAGCTGTGATCCTAACGGAATACACTGTATCATCCCATTTCACCACAAGATTTCACCTGGTGACTTTTCCAGTGCCCTGCCTGTGCTTTTCCAGTGCTTTGTGCCTGGAAAATAGAGAACGACCATGGCGTCCAAAAAGCGTTCTTTTTGCGTAAAAGCACTTTTAGACGAACTGGAAAACAGCGACAGCGAAATGGAGTTACTTGAAGAACTGAACGATAGCAATTCGTGGGAAAATTCGTCATCAGGTACTGAAAGTGAGGACAGCGACGATTCAGATGTCTCTTTCTGGCACATCGATGGTGGAATTTGGGAAGTATATCAAATGATTCTTCAGAATTACCAATGGAGCGTTGTGCCAGAAAGAGACATTAGGATTGTCGCTTTCGTCACTTTCCGTACCTGATGACCAATTTTCCCACAAATCACTATTGCTCAGTTCTTCAAGTAACTCAGTTTCACTGGCACTGTTTTCCAGTTCATCTAAAAGCGCTTTTACGCAAAAAGAATGCTTTTTGGACGCCATGGTCGTTCTCTATTTTACAGGCACAAAGAACTGGAAAAGCACAGGCAGGGCACTGGAAAAGTCACCAGGTGAAATCCTGTGGTGAAATGGCATGATACAGTGTAATCTGTTAGGATCACAGCTTTGTATCATTTCATTTGGTGTATTTACATTTTTGAATTTGCCGCCGGTTCCACCCCTCTGCGTCGCAACGCTCGCAGGGAAGGGAACCGGAAGACAGGTGCCGGCATCGGTCGAGCACACAGCAGGAATGCATTGGGGCTGGTTAGGGACATAAGGAGACTGAAGGCAAGACCAACATCCCTTAGTAAAATAGAAAAAAGGAGAACCCCCCCCCCCCCCCGGTGGGACTTTTAAGGTCTTCAATTAGAAGTATTGAATTTTGTATAAAAAATATAATTTTATTATAAAAACCACATAAATTGACATAAGAAAAATGGTACA
The DNA here is from genome assembly GCF_965119305.1 of Pelophylax lessonae. Taxonomy (NCBI): domain Eukaryota; kingdom Metazoa; phylum Chordata; class Amphibia; order Anura; family Ranidae; genus Pelophylax; species Pelophylax lessonae. The sequence continues at coordinate 868,616 of NC_138770.1, forward strand.
TATAACACATAGAGAATACGGGTGGCTAGCCCAAAAAAGACATCATCATCATATTATTATATAGGATTTATATAGCGCCAACAGTTTGCGCAGCACTTTACAGTGTGGGGGAAGACAATACAGTTACAGTACAATTCAATACAGGAGGAATCAGACGTCCCTGCTCGTTAGAGCTTACAATCTAGAAGGGAGGGTCAAGTGAAACAAAAGACAGTAACCGAGGGGGATGGGCTGATGGATAAAATGGAGGTAGAGTTGTTAGGTGTGGGTAGGATAGGCTTCTCTGAAGAGGAGGGTTTTCAGAAATCGTCTAAAAGCTAATAGAGTACAATCATATGGTTACAGTTGAGACTGAGAGCAGGTACATAATAATAACCCATATAATAATACACCCGACGCGTTTCTGGATAAACTTTTCCTTCTTCAGGGGTGTTATGAAGTATATTTGTGATGTACACCGTACCTCTAAGAACATAGAGAAAAACACAGTTAACACAGAATGCATGTACAGTTAATGTATCCATGCTGCTGAAGCCACAGCATTTGAACTCATGTAATATACTGTTATTCACATGATAACGATGAGTCTAGATTTGTAGCCAAATAATTAAAAGAAAACATGGGCTGTCCAACCTCTGCAAAAGGAAAAAGAGAGGAAATTCATGATCCCAGTCCTCCCCACAGGAGAACAGGCGCCGTGGGAAACCAGCAAGACCAAACGGCGGAGCACAGACACAAAGGTGAGAAGTACTGCTTGACTTGGGTCAGGGTACTGTTATTAAAAAAAAGGGAGGGGAATGAATAAATAATGAGGAATGTAGTATCCACATATATATGCAAAAATAAAGCTAGCATTGTGTACATACATGTAAGCACATGTATAAATGAAGTACACATGCACCTATATGAATACAATGTACACATGCATATGCAAAGATATACCCTCCTGTGGGTAGTATCATAGGGCCCCTCAAAAAATAAAAGATATATTCACCCATAAGATACACTAAAAATGACAGCCATAATGGTAACGGGACAAAGTGGGGGAAAGGATAACCGTACTAGATATTATGTCAACACCATTTGTATTATGAAAAGCATGAGGCAATGGCAAATTATGCACAGCCCATATAGAATAGTAGAAATCCCAATAAATCTCAAAGGAGGAGGAGGGAAAAGAAAAAAAGGGGAAACCAGAGCGTACTAAAATGGTCTGGTTCCACATTTCCAAAGTATATTCAATAATAATATACCAGAACCAATGGTAATTAGGATATATGGTAACAAAAAAGGTCCGCATAATAACAACATATAGAGCTCTAGCCCAGCATGTATTGAAAGACTGCTACAAGACAAAAGCATACCTATGGTGGGTATAATGTGTACCGAGCTCACAGGCCGCACAGACAGCAACACGTCAGACACTCCAACCCGGAAGAAGGAAGTGTTGCCTATAGGGGAAACGCCGTAATTTAAATAGGGCGCCCTAGGATAATTGGTACGGGTGCCCTGGATGGCCATAATAGGCTCACTCGCTGGTGGATAATAGGCGTAAAGGAGAGAGAAGTGGTGGCGGTGTTCCGTGAAAAAACCATACCCGTGAAAATTCCCTACCCTCGTCACTTCCGGTGCACCTACGTCATTGAACAGCTGAGCAGCTTACTAGTGCGCATGCTCGGAGCTCCGGAGGGTAGGGAATTTTCACGGGTAGTGTTTTGTAATGTTACACCGCATCAGCTGTTGCCGCTGCAACATGCAATCATCTCGGCTCATATCCCTGTCACTTCCCTGATCTCGGCTACTAAATGTAAAAGCGGCGGCGGGTCTATGAAAATATAAATCACGGAGCCGAGATCTCCGTCATTTATATTTTCATACACCCGCCACTTTTACATTTAGTAGCCGAGATCAGGGAAGTGACAGGGGTAGGAGCGGAGATGATTGCATGTTGCAGCAGAGATGATTTACTGTACCCGCGGAACAGCTGATGCGGTGTTATGTTAGAAAACCCTACCCCGTGAGAATTCCCTACCCTCCGGAGCTCTGAGCATGCGCAGTGGGAAGCGGCTCAGCTGTTCAATGGCGTATGTGAAGAGGAAGTGACGAGGGTAGGAAATTTTCACGGGTAGGGTTTTTTCACGGAACAGCGGCTTGAGAGTGACGCACGAGTCATCACCGGAAATTACGTGCCGGGACCGGAAAGCGTCCATGCAACAAATTGGTCCCTGTGCGGATGGTGCGGAGCCCCACCAAGAGGCGGGACCGAGAGCCGCATCACTCGCATGCCAGCCCGGGGGGAGCCCAGAAAAGGCGGTGAAAGGGGAACCCACAATAACCCGCCGTGAACACAGGTCCAAAAAGGATGGATCAGGCTGAACCACAATAGAGTGTGGATGGCCTGTGTGCACTGGGTGAATCCTGCTGCGCCATATACACATGGGGATATGTCAGGAAAACATGAATGATGCAAGAGATAAAGATATATAAGTACATATATATAATGGGTTGGAAAGACTCCAGCACAACAAAAGATATAGGCAAAACACCATAAAATAATATATACATTTGTACAAAACATGAATTGATCCGAATACAAGGGCAGCCTAAGAGAAAAAAATAGTGAAGAAATGGACAACAGTCAAATGAGTGATTACTGATGAAAGGTAAGTAAGAATAGAACGAAAGAGGTAGGATGGCATCATTCTAACAACGAGAGCAAGCAACTATATAAACATAGTAGGCTCACCCCCCCCCATGTGAACAGCATTGGTAGATAGAAATGGATAGAACCAATTTAACCTTATTTGGACATAATTTAGTTTGTCCCAGCCCCCTGATGAATAACCCTCCAAAAAGGGTCTAAAGTTCATTGCCTCATTAGGTTCAGGAGGGGGGTTGCAAATTTAATTTTAGGGAATTTACCTGCATGTGCAGCTGTGACGTGTCGTCCCACCGGGAGGTCTGGATCGCACTCCTTCATGGTTAACACATGACGGTAGGCTCTTTTCCAGAATTCTTATATTGTCTTACCTACATAGAAACTACCACACTCACAGGCCAATAGGTATTTCACACCCGATGTTTTGCAGTTGGCATAATGTTTATATTTAAAGAAGGACCCATTCGGAAGTAATATTTTTCTGTCAGTCCACATCGGAAGGTGCCAGGATATTTGCATAGGTCAGCACGTCTATCTTCTTTAAATTCACTGTGTACCAAGTAATCCCTGACTGATTTGGCCCTCCTATATGTAATTGCTGGTTTGTCTGTTACTAGAGGGCCAATCTGGCAGTGGCGTCTCCAGCTTTCATTTTTAGGGGGGGGCACATGGGGGGACAGGGACAAAAGTAGGGGGGCCAACTATAAAATGCGATTTTATATTATATTATATATATATATATATATATATATATATATATATATATATATATATATATATACATACACTGTATATTTCAATAATAGAATGCACTCCAGAGGACTTGTTACAAATTCACCTTTGTTTAATTTGTGCAATATACAATACACTTGAGCGTCAACTTTTCAATCTAACTAGAGACTTTCATCAAGATGCTAAAAAGTCCCTTAGACATACTTCAGAGAAGGAAGCTGGAGAGTCCCTTTAACATGACCAATAGACAGAAATTTGCATTAGGAACAGGGCCGGTGCTCCCACTAGGCGAACAAGGCAGCTGCCTAGGGCTTAGCCATACCTCCCACTCCCAAGCATCCCTAAATCCCGGAATGCTCGCGGCGGTGCGGGCGGCTTGGTTCCACACACGGCAGCTGGTCTCTCTCCCCAGCTGTCTGTGTCAGTGCAGAGAGCGGCGAGCACTGAACCCGCCCCTCCCCCTCCCTGTGTGTTTCCTGTACACAGAGGAGGCGGGGAGCAGCTCACCACTCTCTGCAACAGCGCCGCTCTGATCTGAGGTCTGTGATGTTTATAACGAATACAAACTTGAAATGGGGGTGTATGGAGATGGAGGGGTGTATGGAGATGGGGGATGTATGTCATCTTCCTACTAGGGATGATCGAACTTTTCAAAAGTTCGGTTCGGCCAGAACATCCGAACTTCCCGAAAGTTCGGCCCGGATTTCAGAACCCCATTGAAATCAATGGGACCCAAACTTCGGTAAACAAAAAACACAATTTTTAAGCCCTAAAACCCAATAAATGCCCCTAAAAAGTGCCTAGGGATCTGGGTCATGCCCCAGGGACTATTAATCACACAAAAAAAGTTCTTAAAAATTGTCATTTTTGATAGAGAGCCAATTATTGAAAAAATTAAAAAAAAAAATTAAAAAAAAAATGTCTTTGTATTTAGTATCTGGGGGGGGGGGGTGTCTAAAAAGTGTACCTGTGAAGTTTCAGCTCTGTAGCATGTCCAGAACCATAAAAAAAAATCGTTTGTATTTTGTCACTTATAGAACAGGTTAGTGGCTTCTCTCTTTTCACACCTTGCCGGTTTAGTAGCAGGCGTTTTTTTGGGCATTTTTTGGGGTCTTTTCAGGCAGGCAAAACATCTGAACATGCGTATAGGGGGTATATATACACCTAGACATAAATAGGTGTGATAGTAGCAGAAATATATGCTTGCGCTAATTAAATCATTTACACTAATATGGCTCCGCTCCTATAACACCTATATATGTCTAAGTGTAAAATACATATAAGGATGTGTGTATATATACCACTATACACAAGTTCAGATGTTTTGCCTGCCTCCAAAGAACCCAAAAAAATGCCCAAAAAAAACACCCAGGTGTGTTGTTGCAGGCATTTTTGGGGGGTTTTTGGAGGCAGGCAAAACATCTGAACTTGTGTATAGTGGTATATATACACACATAATTATATGTATTTTACACTTAGACATATATAGGTGTTATAGGAGCGGAGCCATATTAGTGTAAATGATTTCATTAGCGCAAGCATACATTTCTGCTACTGTCACACCTATATATGTCTAGGTGTATATATACATATAAGTATGTGTGTATATATACCCCCTATACACAAGTTCAGATGTTTTGCCTGCCTCCAAAAACCCCCCAAAAATGCCTGCAACAACACACCTGGGCGTTTTTTTTTTTTTGGCGCTAGCGTTTTTTTGGGCATTTTTTTGGGTTCATAGCTGCAGCAGCTTTAAAATACATGGGTATGCTCCCCCAAATTTGCCTGTTTATAATGCTGACATTGAAGAGTAAAATCTGGACAGTTTAATGGGAGTTAAATACCAAAAATTCAAGATTTTTTGGTATAGTTCCCAATGGTTGATGCATTTTGATGAGATGTATGTAACATCAAAGGCTTTCAACCAGCTTATTTCAGAGAAGGCTTTCCCTAATACTCTCTCCCATTTCAAAACGGTAGTGGATTTAGAATAGGTATTATGTTTATTCAATATATCGTAAATGATTGAAATACCATTAGAGGTAGTCATGGGTCCTTGATACAACTTATACATAGAAGTCGGTAATTTGAGATATAAAGTAAGATTATTCTTCTGTAAAAACGAACGTATTTGATAATAACTCATTAATGCTGATGATGGTATTCTATACCGATGTGCCAAATACTCAAATGAATAAATACCTGTGTCGCTATACAAATCTTTCAAACTATCAACACCACTTCTTAACCATAGATTTATATCAAGGTTAGGGATAAAGCACGGAAGAACTGCAAATGTAGTGGGGAATTCACACATCGTCCCTTGTTCTAGTGGCTTTCCAACGATTTCTGCCCAGACTGTTAGGGCTGTTTGAACCACTATAGATTGTATACCAGACACCTCGGCTCTCGTTGTTTCCTCACTCTCTGACTAAGGTTCATGAATAAAGAAATGAACTGGTAGGAGATCAGAGGACCCATTTACTAGTTACCTTGAGGAGGGAATTGTAAGATCCTCAGAGACAGAGCTGCCTGATGTGGGCGGAGTCCTGGTTTAGGGGAACCAATCTGCTGATGTCTTGTAGTAATCTTTTTATTTCTATTTTAGTACATGGACGGGAGATGAGGAAACCCTCAGAGGATTGTCTCACTTTGTCTCCAGACTGTAAAGTAGAAGATGAGGACATCACACAGTATAGTCCAGGAGAAAACCCGGCTACCTCAAATGTCCATCCGGCATCACACAGTGTAGATGGACCATCGTATTCCTCTTATCCCGAGGAACCTCAGACTGTGAGGGACGGTGCCGGACCATCGTATTCCTCTTATCCCGAGGAACCTCAGACTGTGAGGGACAGTACTGGACCATCATATTCCTCTTATCCCGAGGAACCTCAGACTGTGAGGGACGGTGCCGTCCTTCCACCAGATAAGAGGTTCTCCTGTACTGAGTGTGGGAAATGTTTCCATTCTAAACCTAATTTTATTGTGCATAAAAGGACTCACACTGGTGAGAAATCATATTCCTGTCCTGACTGTGGAAAATGTTTCACACAGAAGTCTGCTCTTAACACACATCAGAGATCTCACACAGGTGAGAAGTCGCATTCCTGTCCTGAGTGCGGGAAATGTTTTTCACAGAAGTCCAATCTTTACAAACAGCAGAGGTTTCACACTGGTGAGAAGCCTTATTCCCGTCCTGAGTGCGGGAAATGTTTTGCACAGAAGTCCAATCTTTACAAACATCAGAGGTTTCACACTGGTGAGAAGCCTTATTCCCGTCCTGAGTGCGGGAAATGTTTTGCACAGAAGTCCAATATTTCCACACATCAGAGATTGCACATGGGTGAGAAACCGTATTCCTGTCCTGAGCGCGGAAAATGTTTTTCAGGGAAGTCCAATCTTTCCACACATCAGAGATCGCACACGGCTGAGAAGCCGTATTGCTGTCCCGAGTGTGGGAAATGTTTTGCACGTAAGTTCACTCTTTCTACACATCAGAGAATGCACACTGGTGAGAAGCCGTATTCCTGTCCTGAGTGCGGGAAATGTTTTTCACAGAAGTTCACTCTTTCTAACCATCAGAGATCGCACACTGGTGAGAAGCCGTATTCCTGTCCTGAGTGCGGGAAATATTTTTCACAGAAGTCCAATCTTTACAAACATCAGAGGTTTCACACTGGTGAGAAGCCTTATTCCTGTCCTGAGTGCGGGAAATGTTTTGCACAGAAGTCAAATCTTTCCAGACATCAGAGGTCTCACACTGGCGAGAAGCCGTATTCCTGTCCTGAGTGAAGGAATTGTTCCTCATTGAAGTCCTGTCTTCCTGTACATCAGGGGTCCCACACAACCCTGGAGGTGTATTAGTGCCTTGAGTGTGGGAAATGTCTTCTATAGGAATGTTGCTGGACATGTGGGGAAGAAGCACACCCCGATATACACCTCAGATATACTCCATGGCTGATCTTCATCATATAAGAAACACTTCATAAAGGAGATCATAGATCACCAGAGACATGGATGAAGTGTTGTCCCGTGTTGGCCATTGATAGCAGGAGAAAAATAAAAATGGAGTCCTTACCTTTCATTGGCTGAGTACATTTTGTGCGGGAAGATTTCACAAACAGTTACAAATCTGGTTGTTATAAATGTGTTGATGAAATGTGACCCGCATTCCCCCAGTCATGCTGAATTGGGATTTCCTATAATGGTCAGTTCCATCTAGTGGCCATAATGTGCTTTCCTGACAGATGTCCGTGGCAGCATACGTTTGGGTAGCCCCGCCCTCGCTCCTCCCCCATAAGACCCCACCCCCATAAATGTTCATAATAAGCCAATGGCTGCGTTCCTTTTTTGTCCTCACTTATTGGACCATTTTTGTATGAGGTTTTCCTACCTATTGGAAGTATTGGTGGGCGGGTCTGGTGCTGGGCAGCTGTGCGGGATGTCAGAAGCTTCCTTTGGTATCCAGAAGACTTCCAGGATGTCCCGATTGGTCATTGAGTCCCCAGCTATCAGCGGGGTGGTGTTATGGCACACATACAGTATGTAGAGGATCCATGCCTGGAGAGTGGGCCCTGCCATTGGCGGCCATTTGCATTGGCTGGGAGCCCAGCTGTTAGCGGTTGGCCATTAAGTGTTAGACACGTGAAATTCGTTTCGGTGCGAATAAAAATTCTGACAAATTTTTGGTTATTTCTAGATTCGGATGTATCCAAATCTCCAAATGAAATAGTAATGAATTTTGTTGTTTTGTTCAAAATCTGTTTAAAATTTGTTTAGTTTATTCATTTTCTAAGGAATTCCACCTTTTCGGAACGATTCGAATTCGGATCAGTCAAAAAAACGATCGACCGATGCAAATTCTGTGTGAAGAAATAGCTGGTTGTTAAGCAGCAAGCCGGGAAGCCGGCCGCCCGCATCCTTACCAACCATGACTCATCAGCTGTCAGCGGGCTTCCCCACTGACAGATGAATGGAAAGAAAAGAATGCCGGCATTGCCCAGCAATAGAACAAAACGGCGTGCTCCCCTCCCCCTTTCCATACCAGACCCTTCGGTTAGGTTTTTTCAGGGCCCATGTCGATATTTTGGTCACGACATATCGGTATCGGCCGATATTTTGTACATATAAAGTGAGTGGTCTGCATCACAAATTTGATAATACCATGTTTTTTTTTTGTACTCCAAGTCATCCCCCCCAATCCTAGGGGTGGCGACTGGGACAACCGAATCCTACATGCCGAAACTCTCTGGATCGAAAAACTCTCTGCTACCATTCCCCCAGGCATCAATGAGGTAATACATATAAGCCTTTTTTATGAGATTAGTCATACCTCATTTGCCTCTCCGTGTAAATATGCTCATTGTTAGTGTGCACCCAAGTCCTGTATATGATTATATGATATCATGCTTGCTTGCTGTGCTATTGATAAATGTTGCCCAATGGAGAGGCACATTGGATAGTTGAAATCTGGTCAATGAGAACACAGGCTTTGATACAGCCCCAGGGATTGGCACAGACTGCTGTCTTGGTGCATTGTGGGGTGTGGTATAAAAAGCCAGGGGCACAGGTGCACAAGGTCTTTGGCGGGGAACAAAGTCCCAGAAGGAGGGTGGCGGCTGCCTCCTCTTCTGAAGCGGTTGGAGTGTGGCCGCAGGCGGTCAGCCTGGCTAGCCAGAGGTGTGGAGCTGAGCCCAGAGGTCCAGGAGAGCTGACTGGAGGAGTTGAGGCAGTGCGAGAATCTGGAAAGTAGTATTGTAAGTACAGAGGATCTTGCCTATGGGTCTGCCCAGGAAGGGGACAACTCCGGAGTCGTGTAGTCAGTCGACGAGTGTCAGCTGGAGGAAAAGGGGGTTCTAGGTGAGTGCCCTGAAGAGAAATACAATAAGGAACATTTACCTTAGATTTATCCAGTGGCAGGATGAAGTAGCGGCCTTGCCACATCCTCAAGTTAGGAGTCCTCAGAATTGTGAATAGTTCAAGTGTCGGAGTATCCCACTCATCCCTTCTCCCACCCCAATATAAAATAAAAACATCAACCCCTAGACCGATCATTGACCAAGCCAAGAACGTAAAGTGCTATGATTTCTGCTTGTAGTTGCTACGGGTGACCCAGGGGAATCCAAAAGTGTGTAAAATCAGCAGCCCTCAAGGGGGCAGTGCTACACTTACAATTCTACTTTCTCCTCTGCTCTTCCTTTCTTTGTTGGGGTCCCCCAAGGTTCTGTTCTTGGACAATCTACACCTCCTCTCTGGGTCAGCTGATAGCCTCCCATGGCTTCTAATACCATCTCTAGGCTGATGACACCCAAATCTATTTATCCACCCCTCAGCTCACTCCCTCAGTCTCCTCCCGTATCACTAATTTACTAGCAGATATATCAGTCTGGATGTCACACCACTTCCTCAAACTCAATCCACCCAAAACCGAACTTATCATTTTTCCTCCACCACGTGCCCCTTCCCCTGATTTCTCCGTCAATATCGATGGCATTACTATAGGCCCATCCCCGCATGCCAAGGTCCTAGGTGTTGTCCTGGACTCTGAACTCTCCTTCAAGCCCCACATCCAATCACTGTCCAAATCTTGCCTCCTCAACCTCTGCAACATCTCCAAAATGCGCCCCTTCCTAACCAATGACAAAGCTCCTAGTTCACTCCTTGGTTATCTCTCACCTCGACTACTGCAATTCCCTTCTCATTGGCTTACCTCTACATAGGCTCCTCCCCCTTCAATCCATCATGAATGCTGCTGCCAGACTCCTCCACCTTACCAATCACTCAGTGTCCACTACTCCTCTCTGTCAATCCCTCCACTGGCTTCCGCTCACCCAACAAATAACATTCAAAATACACACAACATCTTACAAAGCCATCCACAATTTAGCCCCCAGCTACATCACTAGCCTAGTCTCAAAATACCAACCTAATCGTTCTGTTCCTTCCTCTCACAACCTCCTGCTCTCTAACTCCCTCGTCACCTCCTCCCATGCTCTCTTCCAGAACTTTTCCAGAGTCCCTCCAATCCTATGGAACTCCTTACCCCAATCTGTCTGATTATCTCCTACTCTATTAGCTTTTAGACGATCCCTGAAAACCCTCCTCTTCAGAGAAGCCTATCCTACCCACACCTAACAACCGTACTTCCATTTTCTCCATCAGCCCAACCCCCACAGTTTTTGCTTTTTGTCTCACTTGACCCTCCCTTCTAGATTGTAAGCTCTAATGAGTCGGGCCCTCTGATTCCTCCTGTATTGAATTGTATTGTAACTGTACTGTCTGCCCTCATGTTGTTAAGCTCTGCACAAACTGTTGGCGCTATATAAATCCTGTATAATAATAATTTAGTGAAATATAAAGGAGACGTTGGATGGACTTTGATGTCACTTTATGGTTGATCACTGGATACTGATGAGGTGAAACGCGTCGATGATTTGTCACATCTTTTACTTTGGTGATAAGAGGGTGGGATTTATGGATATAAGGGGAGGGGTCATTGTATTTATCACCCATTTCCCGATGCTGGACGATGCAAGAAGCTGACACTCTATAAAAAGTCTTGTCTCTGCCAGCTGGGGAAACAGCGAGTGGGAAAACGAGTTGTTGAGGATTTGAATAGTAAACTCCTTCATTGTTCCTGGTCAGCTGGGGAAATATTGACTCCCAGACCTTCCCAGCCAGAAAACTGGTTGGAGGATTGGAATAGTAATCTCCTTCATTGTTCTCAGCTGGGAGTGTCGGGGGTTTCATTGACTTGTACCCAACTTCACTTCCACAACAAACTCTTCTCTAGGAATCTATGAATTGGGGGATAGATTGTGTCTGTGGCCCCAAAATTACCTGCACTGGGTTTTTTACTGACATTTTCTGTTTCCTAATCCATTGTGCTAATATTGTGTGACATAAAACATTGTAACTACCGCCATTTTATTCTCTAATAGGGAAATGGGTGCTAATAGGCTGCAGGAGATCTGCTGAGACATAGAAAGGGAAATGGGTGCGAATAGGTTGCAGGAGATCTGATAAAAAAAAAGGCGGGGGTTGAAATGAAGCAGATCTCCTGCAACCTATTAGTATCTATTTCCTCTGCTGAGAATAAAATGGTGGTGGAATTATTTTGTCCTTTATTTCATTTTATTTATCTTACTAAGTTGTGTGTTCATTTACCACCCGAACATTATACCACCCACCCGAACATTATACCACCCACCCGAACATTATACCACCCACCAGAACATTATACCCACCCACCAGATCATTATACCGACCCACCAGAACATTATACCCACCCACCAGAACATTATACCACCCACCAGAACATTATACCGACCCACCAGAACATTATACCCATCCACCAGAACATTATACCCATCCACCAGAACATTATACCCACCCACCAGAACTCCACCAGACAAAGCATCACACTGCCTCCGCCGGCTTGTCTTCTTCCCATAATGCATCCTGGTGCCATCTCTTCACCCACATCCCTTGCAGCCCCATACACAACAAACTGCAATGCCCATTTCTTTGCTTTAAAAAAACAACAACTTCAGGGAAAACATGTTTACTTGCTGCCAAATATACCCCGCCCACTTCCAGATGACATTGTAATGAGATAATCTATATTATTCACTTCACCTGTCAGTGATCATAATGTTATGGCAGATCAGTGTACAGTACATACGCACTAAAATATGTGGATACATTCATCTATAAAGTGTTAGGTGCTCAAAATAATATTCTCTGCAGATCTACTGCTTCCACTTCACACCTACTTCATTCATATCATAATAGTGGCTGCTATATTAAATAAACTAAAAACCTGTGAAAATTCATGTAATCATACAATAATTTGTGCTCAATATAGTGTTCTCTGCAAGTCCACTGCTTCCACTTTGTAACTACTTCAATGATTTTATTTTCCTAAATTAAATCCACAAATGAATGAAAAGTTGATAAGGTGTGAAAGTTCTCTGTGCTCCAAACTGTGCCAGCTGTAGTGTAGCCACGCCTTCTTCCACCTCTTACACACGTGATGGTGAGGGCGCCCCCTTAGTAGTGCTTCCCCACTCACCAGAGCAATATGACTCCCAGCTTTTCAGCTACCAGAGTCACAAACATCCTTCACACTCTCCTCACCTCCGATGGCAAAGGAACTGGATCCTCCTCGCTCACTCCTGCAAGTCTGCTGCGCTTTCTGTCAGTCTCCCTCCTAGACTCGGCTTCCTCCTCCGACCGCTGTTCCAGCAGGAGCTCCGCCTCTTCATACACACTCAGGGAGGAGAGAAAGGGGAAGGATATACAGTACATACACACACAGCACAAGGCCGTGTTCACACTACCAGACGGTTCTCAGGGCTGCAGTTCCTCTGATCTCCACAAGGTGGTGATCTCACCTCTCCCCAGACAGGAAGTCTCTATGGAATACAGACAGGAAGTTTCGGGGGAGAGGTGAGTTGGGAGGAAGTAGAGAGGAGACATTGCGGGAAGAGGCAGCAGAGGAGGTAATAAGATCTTATTTTCTATTTACACCCAGTAACCCCCCGTCATGTCCGTCCTCTTCCTCCATAGTCACTGTGACGTCTTTTATCACCAGCAGATGATGATACACACATATATAGTGTGGAAACCTAGATTAACTCCTTCAGGGTTAGAACATTTCCCCACTTTTGGGGCCGGAACATTTTCTTTATTTTGAAGATAAATTCTAGTAATATGTTCCTCTAAACAAACAGCACTGATAATAAATAGACAAGACAATGACCATCCTGACTAGAGATGGGCTCGGGCGTGTTCAAGTTCACACAGTGGCATAGCGTGAGTTGTCAGCGCCCGGGGCAAGGTAAGCAATTTGCGCCCCCTACACAAATCTACTAGACCACTACACTGACCTACCTGATTACTATACTGACACCTACACAGACCTATCTGACCACTACAGAGACCTACCTTATACCTTCACTGACACTTACACTGACCCCCCCCCCCCATACACTGACACCTACACTGACAACTTCACTGACAACTACACTGACCCCCTACACTGACAACTTCACTGACAACTACACTGACCCCCCTACACTGACAACTTCACTGACGCCCCTACACTGACCCTACTTCACTGACAGCTACACTGACACCCCTACACTGACCACCCCTACATTCCCACATACACTGAGACCTACACTGACCCCCCTACACTGACCCCCCTACACTGACCCCCCTACACTGACACCATACACTGACCCCCCCTACACTGACCCCCCTACACTGACACCACACACTGACTCCCCTACACTGACCCCCCTTAAACTGACCCCCTACACTGACAACTACACTGACCCCCCCTTCACTGACCCCCACCCATGCACTGACACCTACACTGACCCCTACACTGACCCCCCCAATACACTGACACCTACACTGACCCCCCGTAAACTGACACCTACACTGCCCCCCATACACTGACACCCACACTGACCCCTCCTTCACTGACCCCCACCCATACACTGACACCTACACTGACCCCTACACTGATCCCCCATACACTGACTCCTACACTGACCCCCCATACACTGACCCCTACACTGACCCCACCCCCATACACTGACACCCCCTACACTGACACCTACACTGACCCCCCTTAACTGACCCCCACCCATACACTGTCACCTACACTGACTCCCCCATACACTGACACCTACACTGACTCCCCCATACACTGACACCTACACTGACCCCCCATACACTGACACCCCCTACACTGACCCCCCCATACACTGACACATACACTGACCCCCCCATACACTGACACCTACACTGATCCCCCCCATACACTGACACCCCCATACACTGACACCTACACTGACCCCCCATACACTGATACCTACACTGACCCCCCCATACACTGACACCCCCATACACTGACACCTACACTGACCTATCTCCCCCCTCCCATGTCCACTTCCCTGGGCTCCTGGGGCAGGCAGCACATCACTCACCTCTTTCTGTGTCCAGACACTGGGGACTTGAGGAGGCGATCTGGAGCAGAGGAGAGACACAGCGTGTCAGCAGCAGCAGCCAGCAGCCAGTGTGGAGGCAGCCGGTCCGGATAGCATGGAGAGACTCCAAGAGCGGTGCTGCACATGCACCGAGCCACCGGCTGCCATCTTCACCCACGACCAGCCCCGCCCCCTGGCCACACGTGACACCTTCAGCGTCCACCGCTCGTCCTGCACAAAGAGGCAGTAAAGGCAGGAAACAGCGGGCGGGCGGCCGGGCAGGGTATTGAATTTGTCACAATAAAGGGATGGGGGACACTATTATCCCGCGGATGGCGAGCGTGGGATGCGCCCCTCTAAATGTTGCGCCCAGTGCCAGTGGCCCCCTCCGCACCCCCCACGCTATGCCACTGATTTCTCACGTGCCCAATCCCGCCAGGAAGCCGACATTGCACTCCGCTAATCACAGACAGTGAGAGATTTCCCGATCCACAGGTGCACAGATCAGTAAATGTCTCACTGCCTGTGATTAGTGAACTGCAGTGACAGCTTCCTGGCGGGATCGGGTACATGCAAACTCGACCACGCCCGAGCCCATCTCTAATCCTGACCATACATGGCCTACAAAGGGCAATTATTACAATATGCAGCCAACACGATGATGGAGTGCAGGGGTCAGGAGTATAGAACATAGAGCCCCTTACATTGCTGGTCAGGAGGAAGAAAACATTTCCCAGCCTGCCATGAAGAAGATGTTCCATCATTGGTGTCAGAGGGAGGAAAATACTGAGGGTTCTGAGGGAAGTATAGGAGCTGAGGGGATGTGAGGGTTTAGTAAAGCTGGAAGACTTTAGGGGCCTCTGAAAGTGTAATGTATATGAAGGACTTGAGAGGTTAGTCAGGCTTCAGGGCTCTGAGGGAATAGGGGGCTGGAGGGCTCAGGGGACTCTGAGGGATATGGGGGGGACTATGATTGTCCTTCCACCCCAACTGCAGTTATTTTTCCAGACCTTACAGAACTGGCAATCTTAACCATCTTATTGTCCCACTGGTCATGTGATTTGTTCTGGAATATTATGTAAGATGAAGAAGGGATCTCCTTCATTCGTTGGTGAGCACTTGTTCTTAGAGGAGTTCTGTTTCAGCTGCAAACCAGCTCAGAAACCAAACAAATCCAACAGAGAAAAGGGAAATTCTGATCTGGCAGACTAAGAGGGTCCAAGTTCCTCCAAGATGTAACAAATCCAAAACAGTCCAGATTAAGGCCTCTTGCACACGATACTCCTGTTTGAGCATCTCACAGCTTGAAAAAGCTCAGTACAGCTTTTTCTTTTTTTCTCTGAGCTAAAATAAAGCCCATTAATTGTAATGTGTCTGTGCACACAGGTGTGTAAACAAGCGCTGTGCATTCTTCAGTAAAAACAAAATAGAATGTATTCTCATGGGGACAGAAGTTCTTAAATGTACAGCAACTCTCCTATTACCGCCCCCCCCCTCATCCACATATTATTGTGACCAATATCATCCATATAATTCTTACCTTCATTTCCCAAAGTTATCCATCTACAAGGAGACCTGTATAGATCAAATGATGGCACCAATGAGGATGGAGGAGGACCAAAATCATATGACTGAGAAGATACTAAACCTCACCCTGGAGATCATCTACCTGCTGACTGGAGAGGTGAGGAGGATTCTGGGAGGTCACATGATACCATTCTTATCTCTAATAATAATACACAGACCTAACCAGAGAGGTGAGGAGGATTCTGGGATTCTAACATGATATTCCTATTGGTTCTTCAATACAGAGATTTTCTCCTCTGAAGTCAGGTGATCATATGACCATCACAGTGCCTCCATGTGAGTCCCTAAAACTTGAGAGACACAACATGCAGAAGATTCTAGAAGTCACCAAAAAGATGATGGAGCTGCTGACAGGAGAGGTGAGCGGTGCTGGGAATTCTGAGACATTAGAAATACTGGGCAAAAATTCAGCAAGAAATACGGGGCAACTTAGGAAACAGTGACCATAGGTCAATTAGTTTCAGTATTAATCATAGTAATCGGAAACACAGGGGTAATATAAGAACACTCAATTTCAAAAGAGCCAATTTCCCAAAACTGCGCTCTCTGCTAGAAAATATCAAATGGGATAGAACCCTGGGAACAAAGAACACGGAGGAAAAATGGGAGTGCTTCAAGAGCATATTAAACAAAGGGATTGGCCAGTGCATTCCAAAGGGAAATAAATTTAAAAGAGCAAAACTAAACCCCGGGTGGCTAAACTCCAACATAAAAATGTATATTAGTGCTAAAGGAAAGGCCTTCAAAAAATACAAGACTGAGGGGTCATTGGCAGCATTCAAGCATTACAAAGAGTGTAATAAGAAATGTAAAGACAAAATCAAGGCAGCTAAAAAAGAACACGAGAGACATATAGCGGAAGAGAGTAAAAAGAACCCCAAAAAATTCTTTAAGTATATAAACAGTAAGAAAGCGAGGCCAGAACACATTGGCCCCATAAAAGACGACAAAGGAAATATGGCCACAGAGGACAGAGAAAAGGCGGAAATGTTAAATAATTTCTTCTCTTCAGTCTTCACAAAAGAATTGGGGGGCTACACGAACCTAGCTTGTAAGGCCAAACTAAACAACACACCTCAGGAAATACCACCATGGCTAACAGAAGATAGACTTAGAACTAAACTAGAGAAACTTAACCGGTTGCCGACCGCCGCAAGTACATATACTGAGGTGGTCAGCCCCGGCCAGGCAAAGTGACGTATATATATGTCACTAGCTTGTGAGCCAATAGCGGGCGAGCGCGCGCCCGCGGAGGCGCGCTTCCGCCCCAGCTCGTTCCCGAACAAGTCCGTGCATGTGACCGGCAGACCCGATGTCCGGCGGTCACTCGCAATCGTCCGCCATGAAGGGAGAAAGGCAGGCGGCTAATGTAAACAAAGCCGCCTGTCATTCTCCCCTGTGTAAAAATGGAGATCATACGGTTCTACTATGTAGGACCGTTGATCTCTGTTCTTACACCAGTAGCCATATCCAATCACAGTTAGAAGCACGCCCCTAGGGACACACTTAACCCCTCCTTCCCCAATAAAGTTAACCCCTTCCCTGCCAGTGTCATTTTTACAGTAACAGTGCATATGTATAGCACTGATTACTGTAGTAATGTCCCTGGTACCCCCAAAAGTGTCAAAAATGTCAGTCAAGGGTCTGATCTGTCCGCCGCAATGTCTCAGTCCCGCAAAAAAAAAAAAATCGCAGATCCCCGCCATTACTCGTTAAAAAAAAAAAACAACAAAAATGACAAAAATCTTTCCCTTAGTTAGTAAACGCAATGACTTTTGCGCAAACCAATCAAAATACGGTTATTGTGATTTTTTTTTACCAAGCATATGTAGCAGAAAACAAATTGGCCAAAAATGTTAAAAAATTTTGATTTTTACATTTTTTTGGGGGGGAATTTCATATAAAAAAATTTGAAATATATTGTTATTTTTGCAAAATCGTCGCTCTTTTTTTGTTTATAGCGCATGATCAAAAAATCACACAGGTGATCAAATACCACCAAAAGAAATCTCTGTTTGGGGGAAAAAAAGGACATCAAATTTGTTTAGGTACAGCGTTGCACAACCGCGCAATTGTCCGTTAAAGTCACGCAGTGCCGAATCGCAAAATAGGCCCTGGTCAGGAAGGGGGTAAAATCTTCTGGGGCTTAAGTGGTTAACATAAATAAATCACCGGGACCGGATGGCTTGCACCCGAGGGTTCTTAAAGAGCTCAGCCAGGTGATTGCCAGACCATTATTCTTGATCTTTAAGGATAGTTTACAGATGGGTATGGTGCCAGCTGATTGGAAAAAAACCAACGTGGTACCAATATTTAAAAAGGGGCCGAGATATATCCCGGGTAACTATAGGCCGGTCAGCCTAACATCAGTAGTCTGCAAGATTTTGGAGGGGATGTTAAGGGACCACATACAAGACTTTAGTAATGAAAATGGTATTATTAGTAGTAATCAGCATGGATTTATGAAAAATCGTTCTTGCCAAACCAATCTATTAAACTTCTATGATGAAGTGAGCTGCCACCTAGATAAAGGTAAGCCTGTGGATGTGGTGTATCTGGACTTCGCAAAGGCCTTTTGACACCATTCCCCACAAATGCTTATTGTTCAAACTAAGGTACCTAGGTATGGACCATAAGGTGAGTACCTGGATAGAGAACTGGCTCCAGGGGAGAGTACAGAGGTTGGTGATTAATGGGGAGTACTCAAATTGGGCGGGTGTGAAAAGTGGGGTCCCCCAGGGTTCTGTCCTGGGGCCAAATCCTGTTTAACTTATTCATAAATGATCTGGAGGAGGGGATATTGAGTACAATCTCAGTATTTGCGGATGATACTAAATTAGGCATGCCAATATCTTCTATGCAGGATGTGGAAACCTTACAAGTGGACCTGAACAAAATAATGGGGGGGGGGGGGCGGCAACTACATGGCAGATGAGGTTTAATGTTGAAAAATGTAAAGTAATGCACCTGGGGGCCAGAAACCAGAAAGCAAGCTACTCACTAGGGGGGAAACCTCTGGGGGAGTCTAGGATGGAAAAGGACTTGGGGGTACTGGTAGACAACAGGCTTGGCAGTGGCATGCAATGCCAAGCCACTGCAAGCAAAGCCAACAGAATACTGGGATGTATAAAAAAGGGGATTCACTCCAGAAATAAAGAGATTATTCTCCCACTGTACAAGACTCTGGTCCGGCCACATCTGGAGTATGCTGTCCAGTTCTGGGCACCGGTCCTCAGGAAGGATGTGCTGGAACTGGAGAGAGTCCAGAGAAGGGCAACAAAAATAATTAGGGGAATGGAGGACATCAGCTATGAGGAAAGACTACAAGCACTGAACTTATTCTCTCTGGAGAAGAGACGATTGAGGGGGGATATGATATCAGTGTACAAATATTGTACTGGCGACCCTAGCATATGGAGAAACCTATTTAGAGTAAGGAAATACAATAAGACACGTGGCCACTCACTAAAACTAGAGGAAAGGCGGTTTAACCTTAAAATACGTAAGGGGTTCTTTACTGTTAGAGCAGTAAGGATGTGGAATTCTCTTCCGCAAACAGTCGTATCAGCAGGGAGCATTGATAGTTTCAAAAAACTATTAGATGGGCACTCACTAACTATTATCCAGTAACAGACAAGGGATGTGTCTGGATGGTGACTGTATCATTGTGTGTGTCAGGTTCCTATAAGGTGTCAGGATGTCACTGTCGATTTCTCCATGGAGGAGTGGGAGTATTTAGAAGGACACAAGGATCTCTACAAGGACGTCATGATGGAGAATCAGCCGCCCCTCACATCACCGGGTAAGAGGAGACTTTATTGTAAAGGAGAGAGCAGTACGGAGGCTCCACCTAGATCCCCCATCATCTGATAAACACATAGAAACAATGTATTCAGTCAGTGTGTGTGTTTCCTACAGATGGATCCAGTAATGGGAACCCACCAGAGAGATGTCCCCATCCTCTGTATTCCCGGGATTCCACACAGGAAGGTCACACCATCCCTCACCATCATCAGGTAGATGAGGAACAATCACTGATAGTATCATTAGGATCTCTACATTATCTGCATTGTTACCATTGATGTCATTTTTATTATATATTCAGAGTGGAAACCTCGGGGATTATAATATTGTTGTTAAAGAAGAGTATAAAGAGGAGGATGAGGAGTATGGAGTGATGGAGGAGTTTTCAGAAGGACACAAGGATATGATGGAGCCACCTAATACCAGGAACCCACCAGAGAGATGTCCCCGTCCTCTGTATTCCCGGGATTCCACACAGGAAGATCACACCATCCCTCACTGTTACAAGGTTGGTGGGACGGAGCATCTAGAACATGGACTTATTGAAGTGATATTTTTAAATGTGATGTCACAATATTGAAGTTTATGTTTTACAGATGACCTCTTCTATTATTTTCTTGGTTTAGAGTGGAGATCCAATCAATATAGAATTTGAGGTGAAAGCAGAAGAGACGTATGTGAGGGATGATCAGCAGTCTATGGAGGAGGATGGAATAACGGGGACATTTATAGAGGAGGACACTCCTACAGAGATCAGCACAGGTGGGTCATTAATAGAGATATTCGGATCCGATATGTGCCCCGATACTGGCAAAATAGCTGGATCGGGGATCGGTAAAATTTAGCAGACCCACGGGCCGATCCGGGGCGTCGCTACTATGTTGCATGTTAATGCTACTCTCCAGGCTTCTGACCCTCCCTCAATCACTTCAATTGGAGAAAAAAAAAAGCTTTTACTCATCTAATTCTACAGTTGCAGGCATTCTTCTTCTGTTTATGGGGGGGGGGGGGGTTCGTCTTTCTTTCGGTATCCACATCACTGGCTGTGTGATGTGGACATTTCCTATTGGATGTCCAGCAGCAGGATTTAGAAGAGTGACATCAGCGAAAGGGGGTGGCACTGGCATATCTGCAGTGCTAAATTTACCGTTTAGTACGTTTTGTTATAAGGTATCTGCCAATCCCGATCCGGAAGTATTATTTTGTTATATTATTCACAAAATGAATCCGCGCTAATGGAATGAAATCTCAAAGGTTCTAGGAGAGCTGACTTTGCATCATGCTATAAAAATCCTGAATAAAACGTAAAATTAAAACAATAGGACTTGGACTTGCGTTATCACTGGTGGGCCTGAAACATATCAGACCAAAACACTCTCTTCAACAATTCGGGTAAAATATATAAAATCAACCAAAATATCGCATCATCTGGTCAAAGTCGCAAAATCATGCATATATCTGTCTTCAGTCTCAGAATCTAAAACCGATAATCATAAAAACAGCCAAACTAGCACAACATGCGATCAACGTCACAAAGAAACATGTGTGTGTCTGCCTTCAATTTATCCTTATTGAGAGATAAAATTTCACTCTCACGAACTTTCAACACTTATCTGCACTTCTAAATTTAAACTATTGAATTTTTGTTTTTTACAGATATCTATTTATTTTA
Source organism: Pelophylax lessonae (assembly GCF_965119305.1). Classification (NCBI taxonomy): domain Eukaryota; kingdom Metazoa; phylum Chordata; class Amphibia; order Anura; family Ranidae; genus Pelophylax; species Pelophylax lessonae. The sequence goes on from NC_138770.1 coordinate 890,073, forward strand.
ATATTGTATGATTTTTATATATAGATTTTATACATTCGTTTATACACTTAGATTAATATTGGAACACGTGGATTCATCACTCATACATCATTTATTCATCATCTTCTGATACCATTTGTTTTTTGGATGTGTTCAGCGATCATTTGGCTTTTGGATTGAAGGCAGACACACACATGTTTCTTTGCGACGTTGATCGCATGTTGTGCTAGTTTGGCTGTTTTTATGATTATCGGTTTTAGATTCTGAGATTGAAGACAGATATATGCTTGATTTTGCGACTTTGACCACATGATGCGATATTTTGGTTGATTTTATATATTTTACCCGAATTGTTGAAGAGAGTGTTTTGGTCTGATATGTTTCAGGCCCACCAGTGATAACGCAAGTCCAAGTCCTATTGTTTTAATTTTACGTTTTATTCAGGATTTTTATAGCATGATGCAAAGTCAGCTCTCCTAGAACCTTTGAGATTTCATTCCATTAGCGCTGATTCATTTTGTGCATAATATTTCTGTCAGTATTTGGTGAAAATACCAGTTTTGGCTGCTGATGGTGTAGGACTTTGTCCTAATCTCATATCTACCATTTAAATGGAGATTTACCATTCATAATACACCAATAGCTCATCCGGAGTCCCTCTCATTCTGATACCTAAGTGGCAGCGCATATATCACCTTTTTCTTTTCTATATTATTTTGTTATAAGCTCACAAAACAGTACTTCCGGATCGGTATCAGGATCAGCGGTTTCACAAAGCTAAAGATCAGGATCGGGACCAGAAAAGTCGGATCGGTGCATCACTAGTCATTAACACTAAATACATTCCTCCACCCATACTGCTCACTGATTGGTCCAGAGTAGGGCAGGGACTGGGTGATATCAGCCTGTAATCCCCTGGTCACTTTCCTGAGCTGTGTTCCCCGTCCTGTATTCCTGTTTTTCTCACGGATAATCTTCCTTCTCTGTGCTGCAGACACAATTTATGTCTCTAGACTGGATTTATGGAGATTCTGGGGTTCAGCTGGCAGCAAAATGTTAATTTTCACCAGAAGAGTTACTAGATCTAGGCACCTGGGGTCAGAGTCGGGACAAGGGGTGGGCAGGAGGGGGCGGCTGCCCTGGGCAATGTGGTATCATGCGAGGTGGGGGGGGGCACCTCAAGGAAATTGAGGGGGGAAGGGGTCTGTGTTGGGAGGAGGAATTTAAGGAGCAGCAGGGGCTAAGAATTGTTATAGGAAGGGAAATTTGGGTGTGTGCTAAAAGTGGTGATTCATGGGTGATTTGTGTTGGGAGGGGGTGGGAGAAGGGGATTTGTGCTAGGAGGGTAAATTTTGGGGGGTTTGTACTAGAATAGGTGATATGGTAAAGGGGGGGGGATTTGTACTAAGGGGAGAATATCTTTTTGGGGGGGGGGGCGGGATTTGTGCTAGTAGGGATGTGCGGGCTAATCATGCAGATTAGTGCCCAATGTTTTTTTTTTTGGGGGTGGGGAGATTTTTGCTGACACATAATGCTCATACATATTGGGGGGGGCGCAGTTTGACATGTTCGCCCTGGGATATAGGTGACCTTCTACCGGCACTGCCTGGGATATGTGCTTTAGATTTCCTTCCCCATGCCCAGGTCTAGTAAGCTCTCTGATAGAAAAATTCTCCCGGGGTTACTTACTCTGCTGTTCACTGGCTGTAAACAAACAATTCAGCCAAGCGCTCACTCCAAAGGGGAAGACTGGCGTGCTGCTCTCCTCAGGCAGGGAACACCACCATGGGTACATAAAAGAAAAGAAAAAGGAGGCGCAAACACCTAGTGCATTACCCATGGTCACTGTTTATAAAATTTTAATAAAATGCCAAATGCATACTCACAGACATGAAGATAATTAAAATCGTGTTACAAGAATCCATCACACATGAACCGGAACATGTCCTTGAAGATAGGACCGCTAATGTGTTTCGGGAGTCAAGCTCCCTTCCTCAGAGCTGGTCATACCAGTAGCAGATCAAAATATATATTAGCTTCAATTAAACCGGTTCATCCCCCTTCCTCCCCCCAGAGGGAGTGGGCGGGACCATCCAGTTCACCAAATAGCCTTTTCCGCCTTAGATGAATATTAACTCTCAGAACACCAGTGGCCACCAACTTGTAGTTGGAAGCACAACCCAAAAGACCCAAATGGAGAAAACACAAATGGAGAAAACAACAGGACCCACAGAATCATGAAATGTAAACCAGGGAAGAAAAACCAAGGGAAAAAAATATAAAAACACATAACATTTTGTGTCATGAAGTTGTAGCTATGTGTGCACACTCTGGGTGGGATGAGCTCCTACTAATTGGCAGGTTGATGGGTTATGTGTGTTGTGTTGTGAACTTACCCATCCAAGATCTCTCTTGTGGCCCTCCCTGTCCACCGATGGTGACATGACACCAGAGTCCCCGCCCTCCCTGTGCCACCGACCACCGGTCCCCACACATCCAGAGCCCCTCACGTGCCGAAGTGAAGCCGGCTCGGCGGTCGCTAATGGTGTCCAGAACGCAATCTCCTCAGAGGGATGTCACTTCCGGGTTCTGGAACGCACGCCATCTGCTCTGCGTTCCAAGACCCGTGTCGCGTCACTTCCGGGGGCCGGGGCAGAGACTTAGTGTAAGGCCCGCCTCTGTCTGTAGCCATGGGAGCCTGTAAACAGCCTCCGCTCGATCCCCAGCCTGTCTGGCTGTCACCAATCGGCCAGAGGGATGAGCTGCACCCTGAATAAGACACCAAATAAGACTTAAATCAATGTATAAAATTGTCACTTGTGTTTGGGAAGGAAAACAGTCATGCAGTCAACATGGCCAATCAAATAAGGAGACGCCTGGTTGAACAACCAGAACAGGGGTTAGATCAGAGTGCTCCACATGCACACTCGCGCATCAATTCACACAGATACAGGGACTGATCCTTAGTGACCCCTGAATTCCCCCCGTGCATCTCTACATCATATAGATTCCTCGACTATGTACCCTTAGCTTTTGATGATTGAACAATAACATCAATACTCTGAGCTCAAGAGTGGCACCAGATGTTAAAAAAGGTCACTGGAATTAATTCACTTGGACTTCTTCCCTATATTATTTGGAACTCTGTGTATGCCCCCCAAAAAAACATGGTGTTTGATAAATTAATCGATCAAAAGTGCTGGTTTTGGGCTGGCAGAGAGCCAGACGGGAATCAGAAGAATAAATAAAAATAAATACCATTTACTAGTTACCTTGAGGGTGGAATTGTAAGATCCTCAGAGACAAAGCTGTCTGATGTGGGTGGAGTCCTGGTTTAGGGGAACCAATCTGCTGATGTCTAGTAATAATCTTTGTATTTATTTTAGTAGATGGACGGGAGATGAGGAAAACCTCAGAGGATTGTCTCACTTTGTCTCCAGACTGTAAAGTAGAAGACGAGGACATCACACAGTATAGTCCAGGAGAAAACCCAGCTACCTCAAATGTCCATCCGGCACCACACAGTGTAGATGGACCATCGTATTCCTCTTATCCTGAGGAACCTCAGACTGTGAGGGATGGTGCCGGACCATCTTATTCCTCTTATCCTGAGGAACCTCAGACTGTGAGGGACAGGGCCGGACCATCGTATTCCTCTTATCCTGAGGAACCCCAGACTGTGAGGGACAGTGCCGGACTATCGTATTCCTCTTATCCTAAGGAACCTCAGACTGTGAGGGACGGCGCTGTCCTTCCAACAGATAAGAGGTTTTCCTGTACTGAGTGTGGGAAGTGTTTCTGTTCTAACTCTGGTCTTAATGTGCATAAAAGAACTCACACAGGAGAAAAACCGTACTCCTGTCCTGAGTGCAGGAAATGTTTTTCAGTCAAGTCCTCTCTTTACATACATCAGAGATCTCACATAAGAGAGAAGCCGTATTCCTGCCCTGAGTGCGGGAAATCTTTTTCACAGATGTCCTCTCTTTACAGACATCAGAGAACTCACACGGGGGAGAAGCCGTTTTCCTGTGCTGAGTGTGGGAAATGTTTTTCACAGAAGTCCAATCTTTACATACATCAGAGATCTCACATAAGAGAGAAGCCGTATTCCTGTCCTGAGTGTGGGAAATGTTTTTCACAGATGTCCTCTCTTTACAGACATCAGAGAACTCACACGGGGGAGAAGCCATATTCCTGTCCTGAGTGTGGGAAATGTTGTTCACAGAAGTCTCATCTTTACAGTCATCAGAGATCTCACACAGGGAAGAAGCCGCTTTCCTGTCCTGAGTGAGGGAATTGTTCCTCAATGAAGTCCTGTCTTCCTGTACATCAGGGATGGCACACAACCCTCGAGGTGTATTAGTGCCTCGAGTGCAGGAAATGTCTTCTTTATGAATGTTGCTGGATATGTGGGGAAGCAGCACACATATACACCTCAGATATACTCCATGGCTGATTTTCATGTAAGAAACAGTTGATAAGGAGAGGAGAGATGATCAGAGACATGGATGAAGTAATGTACCGTGTTGGCTTTTCATTGGCTGAGTAAATTTTGGGGTGTAGAGTGGTAAGTAGAGCCGCGAAATGATATCAACTTCAAAATGTCTTGCTTGTCTGTGTGACGGTTACTGATAATGATATAGCGGGTTACAGAGCTAGAAGCTCTGAGATCCCATATATCTTTATCAGTAAACTTTATACAGACAAGACATAAATTCTGAAGTTGATGTCCCTTATTACAAGGCTCTACTTACCAGTGGTGACCCCGAAGCGTGTGTCTCTCTGTCTTCAGTCCATCCTTCTCCCATCCCCCAACAAGAGGGAAGGAGAACTCAGAGATAAACTAGGTGAGAACTTCTTTCCTTTGCTCCTGTGTGGGTTTGGGTGGCTTGGCGAAGTGCGGCACGAGAGGTAACACCGCTTGTCTTCATATTTCTACATATCTTGTCTGGGTGGAGATTATTGGTTGGAAAATATTTATACTGTTTGATATTCTGTAAATAATTTCTGTTTTCCCTTTGAAGGGAGATATTATGTGTGGTTTGATGAAGCGATTGGCTCAATAGTTACCACTTCACATGTTTAGTTTTTATAAAACAGTTAAAAAAATATGACAAGCATTAATTCATCCATGACAAATGTTGGTCTTGTTTTATGTCATTCAGTGATTTCCTATGGTCATTGGGTCCATCTAGTAGCCATAATGCAGTATTGAACTTTTTCCTGATTGAGGTATTTTGGAACTAATACCTCATTATGGCCACTAGTTGGAGCTGACGATTATAGGAAATCACTGTGTTTATTAGAATATGGCCAGAATTTGTCACGGCTGGACACATGCTTGTCACACTCACCCAACTTATTCTTTGCACAGACCCCTCAGTTTCCTATGTCGGGAGGGGGAGGGGTGGTGGGATTCATACAAATCCCTGAGATCATACCCATGTATTTATGAGTACAGTAAACATTGAAGGACATAAATACCAGAGTTGTTTTTGCATTATTTTTGCACACATGGTAAAATGCAGATTTTTGGCCTGAAGATTAGATAAAACCCCCAAACATATATTTTCTGAAAGCAGAGGCCCTGGAGAATAGAATAGTGGTATTCGTTAAGGTGTTCCTTGTACACAAATGTCACCTTCATATCCGGGCATATCTGGGTTTATTTTCTCCTTTCCCCCATTTTCTATTATTGCCGACTCCGCCTCCACATTCCAGACAAGTCATTTTCCTGACCAATTGGATTTCTTCCTTTACTATTTCCTGATTCTATGACTGCAATCTTGTTAAAAGTAAAATTATAATAAAATAAATGATTAAACATAAATAAAAGTTGTGTGTCGGTGTAAGGAGGAAAATCTTTGGTACCCAAAATTGCTCATAGATGACACTTTAAAAGCCGCTACAGGTCATGAATGTAGAGTTCACCATCAGTAACTACCAGAGTGTGGGGGTCAGGAACATGTCATATACAGTCCTGTGTATAGAGTGCAGTGGTCAGGAACATGTCAAATACAGTCCTGTGTATAGAGTGTAGTGGTCAGGAACATGTCATATACAGCCCTGTGTATAGAGTGCAGTGGTCAGCAATAGTGATGTACGAACATCGGCCAGGGCGGTTCGCGAACGTCAGCCGCAAATTTTCTCAAAAGTTCGGGAACCGCAAGTTCGCGGCGGGCCCTATTGACTTTAATGGAAGGCAAACTTTAAAAACATTTAGGTCATACTTGCAGCCACAAAAAACGTACTAGCTGTGCACAAATAGTCCCAGCACATGGACAATGTCAAAAAAGAAGTATTGCAATTGGAAAAGTTGCCCTAAATTTATTTTTTTTTTTTTTTACAGCAAAATTTTTTTTTTTCATAATTCAGCCAGAACTGACAGCAGCCGGTAAATACACGTCTAATACATATAGGGTCCATTCACACATCTGTAAAATGGTTCCGCATCCATTCCACAATTTGGCGGAACCTTTACAGACCCATTGATTTTCAATTCCAGTCTGAAAAATTAGGCATTCACAGGATAAAGGAGTGTCGGCCATTCCAGGCCCTAAAAATTAGCCTACATTCGTTTACCTGACAGCTAAGAATGTAGTATTCTGTGGCTGAAGGTACATTAGGCATTCACAGGATAAAGAAGTAAGTGTCGGCCAGTATAGGCCCCAAAAATTAGCCCACATGGGTTTACCTGACAGCTAAGAACGTAGTATTTGGTGGCTGAAGGTACATTAGGCATTCACAGGATACAGAAGTAAGTTTCGGCCTGTATAGGCCCCAAAAATTAGCCCACATGGGTTTAACTGACAGCTAAGAACGTAGTATTTGATGGCTGGAGGTACATTAGGCATACACAGGATATAGAAGTAAGTGTCAGCCTGTATAGGCCCCAAAAATTAGCCCACATGGGTTTAACTGACAGCTAAGAATGTAGTATTTGGTGGTTGGAGGTACATTAGGCATTCACAGGATACAGAAGTAAGTTTCGGCCTGTATACGCCCCCAAAATTAGCCCACATGGGTTTAACTGACAGCTAAGAACGTAGTATTTGATGGCTGGAGGTACATTAGGCATTCACAGGATACAGAAGTAAGTGTCGGGCTGTATAGGCCCCAAAAATTTGCCCACATGGGTTTAACTGACAGCTAAGAATATAGTATTTGGTGGCTGGAGGTACATTTGGCATTCACAGGATACAGAAGTAAGTGTCGGCCAGTATAGGCCCCAAAAATTAGCCCACATTGGTTTAATTGACAGCTAAGAACGTAGTATTTGATGGCTGGAGGTACATTAGGCATTCACAGGATACAGAAGTAAGTGTTGGCCTGTATAGGCCCCAAAAATTAGCCCACATGGATTTAACTGACAGCTAAGAAAGGAGTATTTGGTGGCTGGAGGTACATTAGGCATTCACAGAAAAAATAATCATCAGCCCTGAAAGGCCCCAAAAATTAGCCCACATGGGTTTAACCACTACCCGCCCGCCCTATTACAGAATGACGGCGGGAATGTGGTTGTGTTATCCTGACCGTACGTCATATGACGGCGGCAGGATAACACAGCTCTGGGCGCCCCCCGGGGGCGCGCAGAGCGGCGATCGGTGATGCGAGGTGTCAGTCTGACACTCTGCACCTCCGATCTCGGTAAAGAGCCTCTGACGGAGGCTCTTTACCATGTGATCAGCCGTGTCCAATCACAGCTGGTCACATAGTAAATAGGAACAGCCGTTGATCGGCTTTCCTTAGTTCGTGCCTGACAGGCACGAGTAAAGGAGCACCGATCGGCGGCTCCCCTGACAGGGGGGGTCGGCACTGGTAATCAGATCATTGATTACCAGTGCAGACCCTCGGGGGGGGATGCCACTAGATCCACCAGGGATGCCCACTATGACCCCAGGGATGCCCACTATGGCCACCAGGGATGGCAATCAGGGCTCAGGGAGCCCCCCATTGCCCTCCCCATCAGTGCTGCCCACCAGTGCCCTCCCTATCAGTGCTGCCCACAAGTGCCCATCATTGCCATCCTTTAGTGTCGCCCACCAGTGCCCATTATTACCCACCGGTGCCGCCTATCAGTGCCCATTAGTGCCCATCAGTGCCGCCCGTCAGTGCCGATCAGTGCCCACCAGTGCCGCCTATCAGTGCCCATTAGTGCCAGTCAGTGCCACCTATCAGTGCCCGTCAGTGCCACTTATCAGTGTCCATCAATGACGCCTATCAGTGCCCAGCAGTGCCGCCTATCAGTGCCCACCAATGCTGCATATCAGTGCCACATATCAGTGCCGCCTATCAGTGCCACCCCATCAGTGCCTCCTCATCAGTGCCTGTCAGTGCAGTCTCATCAGTGCAGGAAAAAACGTATTTATTTACAAAATTGTATAACATAAACAAAAAAACTTTTTTTTTTTTCAAACTTTTCAGTCTTTTTTTATTTCTTTAGCAAAAAGGAAAAAACCTTGCGGTGATCAAATACCACCAAAAGAAAGCTCTATTTGTGGGGGGAAAATGACATAAATTTGGTGTAGGTACAGTGTTGCATGACCGCGCAATTGTCATTCAAAATGCAACAGCGCTAAAGGGGGAAAATTGGCCTGGGCGGGAAGGGAGGGAAATGCCCTGTATTAAAGTGGTTAACTGACAGCTAAGAACGTAGTATTTGGTGGCTGGAGGTACATTAGGCATTCACAGAAAAAAATAATCATCAGCCCTGAAAGGCCCCAAAAATTTGCCATTCAATGGACATGAAATGCCTTTTATGCCGCTGTACGTAGAGAAGCCAAGGACCAGGAATTGGTGTGTGTGGATGGCGGTCTGGCGGATATTTGTGGCCTGGCATGAGGAATTTCAATGAAACATGGTCTACTGGTCACATGTGTTGAATTCCTCAGAGATCCATGCCTCATTCATTTTTATAAATGTGAGGTAGTCTACACTGTCATGAGCTAGGCGAGTGTGCTTATCGGTCACAATCCCCCCTGCTGTGCTGAACGTCCTTACAGACAGAACACTGGACGGGGGCAAGCCAACATTTCCATTGCAAATTGTGCAAGCTCTGGCCAGAGGTCAAGCATGCCCACCCAGTAGTCCAGGGGTTCATCACTCCTCAGAGCGTCCACATCGGCCGTTAACCCGATGTAGTCGGACACGTGTCGGACACCTTTTTTTACGCTGCAACATTTGGGCCACAGAAGCCTGCCTTTTTCCAGAACAACCTGACGACGGCATCATGGAAGGTGGAGTGGAGGACAAATGAGAGGAGAAGGAGAAGAGGCTGGACGGTGAGAGCCTGGAGTGTGGCTTTGTGGGTTCTGATGGTGTTGCTCCCACTGGGCTCGGTAATGGGAGTTCAGGTGCCTTCTTAAGGCGGTTTGCCCTAGGTTAGTGTTGGGCTTACCGCTACTTATGCGTTGACTGCAAAGGCTGCAGATGGCAACACTGTTGTCAGCAACGGACACATTAAAAAAAAGCACACTGCGGAGCCATGTGCCGGCGTCCTGGTAGTGCCAGATGTGACTGTACATGGTTGATGGCTCGCTCCTGATACATTTGCAGTCTGCTTTGTACCTCTTGTGCAATGCAAGTTCTGCCTGCCTCTCCTCCCTATCTGCTGGTTCGTCTCTCCCTCTGAACTCCCCTCCTCTTCCTCTCTTGTGGCCTCCCACGTGACATCCATAGACACGTTATCATCCACGTCACCTTCCCCACCACTAACAATCGAGATCTCGGAGTAGACAGCAACAGCGGGGATCAACCTCCTAGGGCTGATCTGGGTAATGTCGTCAGACTGCTGAGTGGCGGCTGTTGCTACCTCCTCTTCCTGATCCGATGCCAACAATGGCTGTGCATTGCAAATATCTTGTGATGGGTCGGAAAATAATTCCAGTGACACAAGCGGAGGGTATGTGGTGGTGTTTGTGGTGGTGTCTTTGGGGGTGCACACAGAGAGAGTGAAGAGGGCGCAGATAGAGAGGATGAGGAGGGTTCAGAAGAGGAAGGCTGAGTGAGCCACTCAACCAAGTCTGGTGCGTCCTTTGACGTAATTGCACGCGGCTTTTGAAACTTCACACTTTGGCTCCGGCCTACTGCTCCTGCCCTACCCCTACCACCCCTGCGTAAGTGCCTGCCTCTTCCTCTGCCTGCCATGTTTTTTAATTACCCTGTCACAAAAGTCTCTAGAGAATCGCAGTATATCTGGAAAAAGGTATATAACACCCTGCTTCAATCTGTGGTATTGGGGGGCCACAGGTTTATCACACCAGTTCTACAAATAATTGGCCAGTAACTGTTGTCACTGTGTGTAGCACAGTTAACACAGCAAAAGAGGCCACATTTTTTCAGGACTAAAATACGCTCTTAGAAAAGTATACTGTTAAATAGTGTTGAGCGAACACGAACTGTATTATTCGCGTTCGTACCGAATAATTGGATTTTTGTTACACGAACACGGACCCGAAAACTTTACTGTATGTTCGGGTATAATATCCGTGTTCGGTCATTTTATTTCCGGTTTTGTATGTAATGGCGCGCTTTTAATGGCGGGCTTTCAACAGCCAATCAACAAGCGTTTAACTGGTGTGCGCCATCACAGCCATGCCTACTAATGTATTAGTAGCTGTGATTGGCCATCTGAAGCATGTGACCATGTCTTTATAAGTTCGAGAGCCCCAGCGCGCTGCATCATTCTGCTGTAGTTTAGGGACAGAGCACACATCATACGTGCTGGCTGCTGATTAGGGACAGACAGTGATTCTGTGAAAAATTGTGTCCGAAAAGAATGCAGGGACAGGTCAGAGTGCAGGCAGGGAAAGTTATTAGAGAATTTTAGGGCGAGGCTGGAGATTAGGCAGGGTCAGTCTTCTACATCGATTTTGCTGTGTGGGGGGTGGTGCAGTGAACGATCTTATTGAGCATATTAGGGCCAGGCTGGAGATTAGGCAGGGACAGTCTACATCGATTTTGCTGTGTGGGGGGTGGTGCAGTGAACAATCTTTTTGCCCTCACTTGAGCCCACTGAGGAGGAGGGAGAAAAAAATAAATTTTTATCAGTCTGTTGTGTGCAGCGTTCAGCTATATTTCACTACAGATTGCTGTTCTAATCTGCTATTAAAAAATTTATTTAAAGGGGAATTTTTTTAAGAGCACTTGCCATGCTCTTAACTACATTTTGCTGCCATTTGCAGCACTCTAGCCCTTTCCCTTGGTGTTTTAGAGCCATTTTAGTGCCTAAAGTTCGGGTCCCCATTGACTTCAATGGGGTTCGATGTCCGGGTAAAGTTCGGAAAAAGTCCGGGACACGGACCCAGACTTTTTTTTCAAGTTCGGCCGAACCCGCTGAACACGGACATCCAGGTGTCCGCTCAACTCTACTGTTAAATAACACTCCAATTCAATATGTGGCCACAGATCTATCACACCAGTTGTTCAAAAAATTGGCCAGTGAATTTTGGCACTGTGTGTATCAGACTTAAAACAGCAAAAGAGGCAATATTGTTGCAGGACACAAATACACTTATGAAAGTATACTCAGATACCACCCTGCTTTAATCTGTGGTATTGGGGGGGTACAGATTTATTACACCAGTTCTACAAATAATTGGCCAGTAACTGTTGTCACTGTGTGTAGCACAGTTAACACAGCAAGAGAGGCCAAATTTTTGCAGGACTAAAATACACTCTTTGAAAAGTATACTGTTAAATAACACCACACTTCAATATGTGCTATTGGGGGGCCACTGGTCTATCACACCAGTTGTTAAAAAACTTGGCCAGTGAGTTTGGCACTGTGTGTATCAGACTTAACACAGCAAAAGAGGCAATATTGTTGCAGGACACAAATGCACTTGTAAAAGTATACTCAGATAACACACCACTTCAATATGAGGTATTGGGGGGCCACTGGTCTATCACACCAGTTGTTCAAAAAATTGGCCAGGGAGTTTGGCACTGTGTGTATCAGACTTAACACTGCAAAAGAGGCAATATTGTGTCAGGACACAAATACACTTAAGAAAGTATACTCAGATAACACCCCACTTCAATATGTGGTAATGGGGGGCCACTGGTCTATCACACCAGTTATAATACATTAAAAGAGCTTTTGTCACTATGAAAAAAAAATGGGAAGAAAGGAGTTGCATATATGGCTCGAACACTATTAAATGGTTAAAAATATGTACTTTATTGAAGCAGATAAAACTGTAAGGCAATAGGTAGATACAAAATGCAAATAAACGTAAAGAAGCAAATGGACATTGGATAAAACACAGTGTAAGAGGTCCACCTCTAAGATGACACAGTTACCCCACTAAGGCTCCACCCACCACCCACACCACCCCGGGCCATCTGAAATAAAGACCACCCCAGATATACCCCTGGAAAGAACCCTCCCACTTCTGATCCACAGATCAATAGAAGGCTTAATGAAGCCCGGTCAAGATTTAAGATAAAGGACTTCACATGGAGTAATCTTTAGATGCCGGCAAACTTATGTCAAAGTTCATCCAGGAAAAGTGAGGCAGGGTGAGGGGGAAAGTGAAAACTCAGAATATCATTAATTAATTAGCAGGGGCCAGTATTCCATCCACCGAATCCAAACAATGAGCTTAATTCCACAGTGTCACATTCCGGTTTAGGCACTTGTAATGACAAAGAGTCCCGGATAAGCACCTATATGTATTCAGGAAATCAGAAAGCAATGGCAATGCAGGCAGTGCAGGGAATATTTAACAGTATGACATGTAGCAGGCAGACTTGCAGAGTATCAGCAACATTGCATAAAGCAGACAGACTGATGACATATAAGCAGCATAGCATAAAGCAAGCGGATATATGCAAGAGTTCAAGCCTTGTGTGATGCTCTACTGCTCTCCATGCTTAGGAATCAATTGGTAGGGAGGTATTATTCCACCTTTTTATAGATATATGTAGACCCTCCGTTCCTAAATAGGCAGTGGAGAGGAGGCTTCACAGTTCTAATAGGCATGGGGGTATGCAGGGCTGCAGTCAGTATCAGCAAGCATAAGATGAGCCTGAGCGATTAAACATTTGAAATCCAGAACTCGCATGTCTTGATAGAAGGCATTTAAGGAGTATTTCATTGATTTCCAGATATATGGTGTCCGGTCATCTAATTAAAGATGTTTGCATGTTATTGTGCCCACCGGGAGCGCGGGAGATAGCCGGTGATTCTCTGTGGATAGAAGTTGCTGCGGGATTAGCCACGAGACTTCCGTGATCCCTGTCGAAAGGAGTAGCGATGGCGTGTAGATCCGGGTTGGTGGGTGGAGCCTAGGTCGTGAGGTATGGACACGTGTGACGTCAACGCATTTCGCGTGACGCAGCACGCTTCTTCAGGATGTGCTTTTGTCACTATTTGTAGTATTGCTGCTGCAACGCTCAGTCACCACACCTGTCACAGTGATGCACAGTGCACAATAATACTACTAATTGCTTTCTACAAAGTATATTATACCGTGGATTACCCCCCCCCCCCCCCCCCTATATAGTGCACTGCACACCAATACCAAAAAAAATTGCAGCCCTTTAAATGACTTTTGTGGACATTAACAGAGCGATTTGTGTCACTGCTTCTGATCTCTAACTGCCCCTAAAGCACCGACTGGAAACCTGTCCCTAACCTGAAAAGATACTGTAGTAGACCTATACAGAAATACCAGCCCTGAAAAGGACTTTTGTGGATCTTAACAGAGCTATTTGTGTCTGGCAATCTCTCCCTCATGAGCCCAGCCAACCTCTCCCTTAGCTGCAAATACTCCATTCAAGTACACCATTTTAAGTACAGTGAAGAGATATTGCAGGAGATTGAAGAAATTGAAGAGCTACTGAAAGAGAGTGGCTTGGAGTTTGCAACTGACTCATCTGTGTATTTTTTGCTGACCATTGCTTGAGAAGGGGAAAGGAATTTGGTCAGGTGTTTGCTATTGTGCATTTGCTAATGAGACCAGCTGATTAAGGTGTTACATTTGTTGCTGGGGGAGGAGCTTTGAAGGAGTGAGTGTATATATAAAGACATACTAATTAGCTGGCCTAATTTATTAGCTGCAAGTACACCATTGCAAGTACACCATTTTAAGTACAGTGAAGAGATATTGCAGGAGATAGTCAGGAGGTAGGTTGGAAGGTGGAAAAAATAAAAAAATTAAAAAACAAAAAGGTAAGATTTGTTTGACTTAAATTTATAATTTTTTTTTTCTCCTCTTTAAAATGGCGGACTTGGTTCAGTGCAGGAATTGTTGTGCATTTATTTCATGTTCCATTTATTTGGAGATTCGGATGCTGTCAGATCTGTAGACAATTCTCCTTACTGCAGGAGGAAATTGCATTTTTGGAATCAGAAATATTTAAATTATCTGTTAAACAAACTCCAGCTGGGACTGCTGCAATGCCACTGCCACAGAGGACCCCCAGAAATGGCAGATGGGTTACTAGATTCTGGAAGACTTAAAGTGTTGGATAGAAGACATGTCCCACAGTCTATGGTTCTCCATAATTCATTTGCAACACTCTCAGAATGTAAGGACAACATGGATATGGACTCAAGCACAGAGGGTGAGAAACCATCGACTCCTATGTCTAATGTATGCAAGACTGCAGCCAAGGACAAAAAAGATAAAGTGAAGTCTCAAAGGAAGCAGCTGTTGCTGGGTGATTCAATCATAAGAAGTGTGGAGCTTAAAGAAAATGGTTTTGTGAGATGTCTCCCTGGTGCTACTGCTAGGCGAGATAGAAGATGTATTATTAATATTGTTAAGCAAGCAAAGCAGGAAGGGGACGTGGATGTTCTTGTCCATCTAGAGACAAATGACCTGGCTTGCAATGAAGTGTCAGAGGTGAAAAAATCTTTTATCACACTTGGAAATGACATACAGGATTTTGCATCCACCATTTCATTTTCTGAAGTTCTGCCTGTGCATAATGTTCAGAATGATAGGCAGAGGCGCATAAAGGAGTTCAACATATGGCTTAGTAAATGGTGTCAAGAGCAAGGATTTGGCTTTGTTTCTCATGATAGCTCTACTTGGAATAGAAAGGAACTGTACAAAAAATATGGTTTGCATCTTTCTCTCAAAGGAACAAATGTACTTAGTGAACAACTCCAAGAATTTGCGAAAGAGTATTTAAACTAGGAAGGAGGGGCAAAAGAGTGGAAATACAAGAGTCCAATTGCCCCCCGAAACAATGCCAGAACAGGTCAGAAGCACAGAGGTTAAGAAATGATAAGCTCAGCGTCCTGTCTACAAATGCTCGCAGTTTAGGTAAAAAAATCAATGAACTTGGGTCAATAATGGCATCTGAGAATGTAGATTTAGTGGCTGTTACGGAGACATGGTTTAATGAAAGAAATGACTGGGACATAACCATACCAGGGTACTCTTTATACAGAAGAGACAGAGAAGGCAAGAAAGGAGGAGTGGCCCTGTATGTGAAAGATAGCATTAAATCTAACCTAATACAAGTTGGTGAGGCCAACATAGAGTCAGTTTGGGTTACATTGCAGTTTGCTAATCATGCAGTAACTCGTGTAGGTGTGATATATAGACCACCTGGTCAAGTTAAAGAACTAGATGATCTACTAGTTGAAGAAATAGCTAAAATGACAATGAAAGGAGAAGTTATCATTATGGGAGATTTCAATCTTCCAGATATAAACTGGAAAACCAAAATAGCAAGTTCTACCAGGAGTACAGATGTTCTAAATTCCCTACTGGGGTTGTCTCTGCAACAAGTGGTTGAGGAGCCAACCCGGAGGGAGGCCATTTTGGATTTGGTATTCACAAATGGGGATTCGGTATATGATGTCATTGTAGGCGAAACCTTGGGATCTAGTGATCACCAGTCAGTGTGGTTTAATATAAGAACTGTGAAAGAGTCACACCACACAAAAACAAAAGTTTTAGATTTTAGAAAAACAGACTTTTCAAAAATGAAATTAGTCATAAATGAGTGGTATGGATTACATGGAGTCCAGGAGAAATGGGACTACTTAAAAGGTGCATTATTGAAGGCAACAGAAAATTGCATTAGATTTGTCAGTAAAAGCAAAAAAAAGGAAGAGACCACTGTGGTACTCAGCAGAAGTGGCCCAAATCATTAAAAATAAAAAGCTAGCATTTTGTAATTATAAAAAAACCCAGAGCAATGAAGATAAGGTAATCTACAAGATTAGGCAGAAAGAGGCCAAGCAAGTTATAAGAACTTCTAAAGCGCAGGCAGAAGAAAAACTAGCTCAGTCTATGAAAAAGGGGGATAAGACATTCTTCAGATATATAAATGAAAAAAGGAAATTAAAACAAGGAATAACTAAATTAAAAACAAAGGACGGAAGGTATGTAGAAGAGAATAAAGGGCTAGCCGACTGACCTTAATGAATACTTCTGTTCAGTTTTTACAGAAGAAAAAGGAGAAGGACCTCCACTTGAAAGGATGACTAATGAATCGTTTGATGCATGTGTCTTTACAGAGGAAGACGTTCTAAGATTGCTGTCTAAAGTGAAGACAAATAAGTCACAGGGTCCTGATGAGATACACCCAAAATTATTAAAAGAGCTTAGTGGTGAGCTGGCAAAACCATTAACAGATTTATTTAACCAATCATTAGTAACAGGAGTCGTCCCGGAAGATTGGAAATTGGCAAATGTCGTGCCCATTCACAAGAAAGGTAGTAGGGAGGAATCGAGCAACTGTAGACCAGTGAGTCTGACATCATTAGTAGGCAAATTAATGGAAACCCTATTAAAGGATAGGATTGTGGAACATCTTAAATCCCATGGATTGCAAGATGAAAAACAACATGGGTTTACTTCAGGGAGATCATGTCAAACAAATCTTATAGATTTTTTTGACTGGGTGACTAAAATAATAGACGGTGGAGGTGCAGTAGACATTGCATATCTAGATTTTAGTAAGGCTTTTGACACTGTCCCACATAGAAGACTTATCAATAAACTGCAGTCATTGAGCATGGACTCCCATATTGTTGAGTGGATTAGGCAGTGGCTGAGTGACAGACAACAGAGGGTTGTAGTCAATGGAGAACATTCAGAACAAGGTCATGTTACCAGTGGGGTACCTCAGGGATCTGTACTGGGACCAATTTTGTTTAATATCTTCATAAGTGATATTGCAAATGGCCTCGATGGTAAGGTTTATCTTTTTGCTGATGACACAAAGATATGTAACAGGGTTGATGTTCCTGGAGGGAAACGCCAAATGGAAAAGGATTTAGGAAAACTAGAAGAATGGTCAGAACTCTGGCAACTGAAATTTAATGTGGATAAGTGCAAGATAATGCACCTGGGGCGTAAAAACCCAAGGGCAGAATATAGAATATTTGACACAGTCCTGACCTCAGTATCTGAGGAAAGGGATTTAGGAGTAATTATTTCAGAAGACTTAAAGGTGGGAAGACAATGTAATAGAGCAGCACGAAATGCCAGCAGAATGCTTGGATGTATAGGGAGAGGTATAAGCAGTAGAAAGAGAGAAGTGCTTATGCCGCTGTACAGAACACTGGTGAGACCTCACTTGGAGTATTGTGCGCAGTACTGGAGGCCATATCTCCAGAAGGATATAGATACTCTAGAGAGAGTTCAGAGAAGAGCTACTAAACTAGTACATGGATTGCAGGAAAAAACTTACCAGGAAAGGTTAAAGGACCTTAACATGTATAGCTTGGAAGAAAGAAGAGACAGAGGGGATATGATAGAAACTTTTAAATACATAAAGGGAATCAACTCGGTAAAGGAGGAGAGCATATTTAAAAGAAGAAAGACTACCACAAGAGGACACAGTTTTAAATTAGAGGGGCAAAGGTTTAAAAGTAATATGAGGAAGTATTACTTGCATGCATGGGATAGGCATAAGGCTATCCTTCATATAAGATAGGGCCAGGGACTATTCATAGGATTCAGATATATTGGGCAGACTAGATGGGCCAAATGGTTCTTATCTGCCGACACATTCTATGTTTCTATGTTTCTATGTTTTAGCCTTAACACACTCCTTTATTTTCACCAAACAGCTCTATTCTGCACAATAGCTAAGTGCTTTGCAACTTCACTGCAGTAAACAACGTCATGGTTTCAAATCCCAACAATCACTACACTTGGGATCTCTTTTCACTCTCATTTATTTTATAGATTTTTTTAAAGAATATCGAATTTTGGGGGTGGGTGTTCTACCCAAATTCCCAGCACATTAATGGAACCAACACAATTTTTATTCTATGAGTGTGGTCCTAGTTTTCTGGAGCTGCAATTCTTTACACATTTACCATGGTTCTTACAATTTGTGGACCAATAAACATAGGTAAAAAAACGAAAAAATCTGCGCTCGGACTACCAAATAACAGTACAGAACAATGAAGATCAATAAAACAAGTGCATAAAGGCAGCCAACGAAATGGTAGATTACAAACCAAGTGAGCATATGAAAAGGTGTAGTAGCGCCAAGCACAAATAGTGAATTCCTATATAATCAATGTGGAGTGTCCACAAAAAAGTCCCAACAGTCCAAAAGGATGGAGGAGTAGTAGAGACCAATTCCCAGCTTCCAATCGTGGATGAAAAAGGAGCCAACACCCAAAAGTGTGATAATACCAAACGCTTACCAGATGTTATATGGTTATGAGCGATGAAATAGACTTAGGTCGGGCCATCAATGGACAGTACCAACAGTGTAGTCTCATCAATTCTCATCAATTCCAGAATGTCAGAAACATCAGCAAATCATGGATAAGTGCGATATATAGGCTCAAATGAATATCCCCAGAACAAGCATGGGGTCTCGCCAACTCCAGTTCACCTCAATACAAGGACATAGTGTAGATTGTACAAACATTGATTTATTTAGAATACAAAGTTATACTCACACAGTGGTGGATATAAATAAGCATATCAAGTTTAAAAAGCCGCGGTATGATGGCGTGCTGCTCGTACTCCTGGTCGCCTGACGCGTGTCGTCAAAGTAATGACATCATCAGAGGCAGACCGGACTTGTACGGCAGCACGCATAAGAAGTACTAAAAACGGAAGTGACATATGCGCAAATCAACCGCCAGTGCGTTCCACCTGATCCACAACTGGAACCGGAAGTGACGCACGCGGAACAATCCGTCAGTGCGTTCCATCGGGTCCTATACCAAAACCGGATATACTGTAGAGGGGCGGTAATCAGTCATAGAAGCCAAAAAATGATGATACTTAACCGCTCGTAGACCGGCAGAACAAATATGGTAAGCCAGTACTCTAGAAATCCGATATTGACAGAAAAAAGAAATAAGAAAAGAAAATCTGTCACTACAAAAAGAGCGGAGATCAGGTGGAAAACACATAATAAACATGACAACAGTACAGCATTTCTGGGCATAAGAATAACCATCTTAGGGTCACATCAATAGCCCATATATAAATAAAATAGCAAAAATAGAGGTGCTAAATAAGCAATAAATAAATATACTAATATAGTATAAAATTAACCCTCACAGAGTCAAATAAATGACACATATAAATCACAAAGGATCTCAAGAAAAAAGGACAAAGGGTATTGATGTAACCATAGACGGACATACGGTATATACATCATCCACCCATGTCATACAAATATTGAAAATTCCATAAATTGCGTATAAAAAAAATCTACAAACCTCACAGTGTGACCACATAAGAGTGCGACACATAGATTATAAAATATAAAATATAAACATATAAGAAATATAAAAGGTGCAGCACTATAACATCCTCAAAGGTAGTGTTCAAATATTTAGCTATTATTAATGTAGCAATTCACATCCCACTTAACGTTCAACCCCCATGGAGTGTAAGTCCTCATGTTAAAAATCCACCGAGTCTCCAGTCGGGAAATTTCTCGGTGAACATGGCTCCCTCTCCAATGGGGGGTGAACCTGTCAATCCCCCAAATCTTAGTACCCACAGGATTTTTGTCATGGCAGTTGGCATAATGCCTCGAAACACTGTGGTTGGGGAAACCTTTTCTAATATTTTTTATGTGCTCCCTCACCCTCACCGTCAATGTCCTCTTGGTGCGGCCAATGTACTGTAGGCCACAGGGACATTGTAGGAGATAAACCACGTTGGTGGAGGAACAGCCAATGAAGGGTTTAATGGGGTGAATCTTAGAAGTAGCCGTAGATATGACCTCCTTAAATTTTCTGCCAATGAGGGAATTCACCTTACAGACTGAACACCTTCTACAAGGATAATAGCCGATTAGAGCATGAAAAAAGGGTAGATGCTCCGGTTTATCCAGAACATTTGGAGCAATCTGGAGACGTAAAGGTTCAACACCCCTAAACACTACTGGTGGAACTTCAGGTAGTGAAGGACCCAACACTTTTGGAGAATATTCCAATGTTTTTTGAATATACGTTTAACGTCTCCAAACTGTTTCGAATAGGTGGTGATGAAAGAAAAACCAAACCGACTAGAATCAGCTTGTTGTCTGGGCTGCTTGTGTAGTAAGGTGGACCTGTCAATGTTCTCAACCTCCTGCAGCACATCATCCAAATTACTCTGGTCGTATCCCTTATCCAGGAACTTATCCCTTAACATCAACGCCTGACTGTGGTAATTCTCTTTGTTGGTGCAATTACTACGAAGTCGTAAAAATTGACTTCGGGGTACTGATCGCAGCCAGGAGGGGTGGTGGCAGCTCCCCTGTTCAATATACCCATTACGATCAGTCGGCTTAAAGAAGGTGCTAGTCACCACCGCACCATCCTTAATTTCGATCGTTAGGTCGAGGAAATTGATCTTACTGTCACTGACCTCATGTTGAAGTACAATCCCAAGCTCATTAGAATTGAGGTCACTGATAAAACAGTCCAAAGATGCCCTGTCGCCATCCCATAGGAGGAGGACGTCATCTATGTAACGCCTCCAGAGAACCAGTTCAGGTCTCGGCCGGCCATAGACGACGTCCTCCTCCCACTTGGCCATAAATAAATTAGCCATGCTCGGTGCATACTTGGCACCCATGGCAACTCCCCTCTTTTGCAAGAAAAAGGAGCCGCCGAACCAGAAGTAGTTGTGTTGCATGGCAAACGTGAGTAAGGACAAAATAAACTCTCTTTGTAGCGAAACCAGAGAGCTGTCCCTCTCCAAGAAGGTCCGAACAGCCTGGTGCCCATGCTCATGGGAAATGATGGTATAGAGGGAGGTAACATCCGCTGTAGCCAGCAGATATCCCTCCCTCCACTCTATATGCTCCAAAATGTTCAGAACCTGCGTAGAATCTCTCAGGTAAGAGGGAGTGTTGGTGACAATCGGCTGTAAGTACCCGTCTATATACCTCCCAATCCTGCTAGTGACGGAGTCTATTCCGCTCACTATAGGACGTCCAGGTGGATTGAGGGAATTCTTATGTACCTTTGGGAGGTAATATAGAACGGGTACTCTCGGGGCAACCGGGACCAAAAATGCTCTCTCTTTCTTATTCAGAATATTGTCCTGAAATCCCTGATCGATTAGGGCAGATAAATCACTCTTAAACTTATTGGTAGGGTTATAAGGGAGTGGGCCATAGGTGTCTGTATCAGAGAGCAACCTATTCATCTCTGCATAATAAGAGGATTTGTCCAAGACAACAATCCCCCCCCCTTATCAGCGGGCCTGACAACAATATCGTCTCTTTTTTTGAGGGATTTGAGGCCCTCATTGAAATGAAATTCATTCCTGTCATTTCTAATTTGCAAGGCCTCAACGTCCTTGAGGACCAAGTCCTTGAAGACCCCTATAGATGGCGCCACAAACCCAAAAGAGTGAGGCATTGGCAAGACCTGAATGCCTAATGCCTCCATCAACAAGCCTATTATCTCTGACAGGCTTGGACATGACATATCTTTTTATGTTTATTTTACGGATGTACTTGTGTACATCCATAAACAGTCCAAACCTATCAAGGGGTTTGATGGGGGCATATTTCAGGCCATGTCCAAGGACCAATTTCTCGTTATCGGTAAGGGTGGCAGAGCTCAGATTAAAAATACCGGCATCTCTATAGGACCCGATGGAACGCACTGACGGATTGTTCCGCGTGCGTCACTTCCGGTTCCGGTTGTGGATCAGGTGGAACGCACTGGCGGTTGATTTCCGCATATGTCACTTCCGTTTTTAGTACTTCTTATGCGTGCTGCCGTACAAGTCCGGTCTGCCTCTGATGATGTCATTACTTTGACAACACGCGTCAGGCGACCAGGAGTACGAGCAGCACGCCATCCTACCGCGGTTTTTTAAACTTGATATGCTTATTTATATCCACCACTGTGTGAGTATAACTTTGTATTCTAAATAAATCAATGTTTGTACAATCTACACTATGTCCTGCCTTCTTGTATTGAGGTGAACTGGAGTTGGCGAGACCCCATGCTTGTTCTGGTGATATTCATTTGAGCCTATATATCGCACTTATCCATGATTTGCTGATGTATCTGACTTTCTGGAATTGATGAGAATTGATGAGACTACACTGTTGGTACTGTCCATTGATGGCGCGACCTAAGTCTATTTCATCGCTCATAACCATATAACATCTGGTAAGCGTTTGGTATTATCACACTTTTGGGTGTTGGCTCCTTTTTCATCCACGATTGGAAGCTGGGAATTGGTCTCTACTACTCCTCCATCCTTTTGGACTGTTGGGACTTTTTTGTGGACACTCCACATTGATTATATAGGAATTCACTATTTGTGCTTGGCGCTACTACACCTTTTCAATAAACATAGGTGTCTGATATTGGACTCTCTCCATATTTGAACAACACAGACCCTCATAGTCCAACACTACATTTGCTCCACACCTCAACACAACACTGTCACATCCCTACCCTACATTCCAACCCCTCACATTACCAGTACAAGCAGCATGCAAAGTGCAAAGCTCCGGCCTTGGCAGCTTAATGGGCCATACACTATAAGATTTTCTTTTTTTTTTTTTTTTTTTTTAACTTTCTTCAGAGTTTTTATTTATTAAAGTTTGTTGCTTATGTATTTTCTACATAACATTACAGGTTACAATACACATTTCTTGGGTTTTAATGGTTACACACTTTTTTGCATTGCTTGGAAAAAACACTAGGTGATGTCAGCTTCGTTTTTCCAGCCTCTAGATCATCACTTCTGTGACCAAGTTCCCATTAAATACAGCTTCTTCTAGAGTGGCATGGTTCAGTATAGAGCCTACATCATTCTTTGCACATTTTTCACATTTTAGGCATTGACTTGTAAGCTCTACTGTTGAGAATGACTGCTCACCCAACTTTAGCATGAAGAATATAATTCCCTTTAACAACTTATAACTGTTTCCATTGTTACTGGCTCATCATTTCCAGTAGTGTACTGCTTGAGGCTGGTGAACTGTCTGCCCCTCTCTGTTTCAAAGATTTTATTGGAGTTAACAAATGTAGTACAACGTTTAACATGCACTGGAGAATTACAGAGATACAACTAATAACCCATAGGGTACAGAGAGCAAACAATAAAGTAACAAACAGTCGTAACCTCAGGAAAACCTCAGTAAGTGACAACAAAGGCTATGAACCAATGGGGGATCTCGGGATGGAGAAAGGTAAAAGGAACCCATCCCCTAGGCACCCCGTAAAGGGAACAAGCTGTGCCCAGAAGGAGAGGCGCGGCCAACAAGTACTCACCAAGTGATGAGGCAACTGCAAGAGGGTAATCAGATCCCGGAGGAGGGAAGCATGGGACAAATAGGGCTGTCCTGGGCAGGGACCAAGACAGCTGGAGCATGAGGTTACGATTAGCAAACAGGGGGACACTATAAGATTTTCTAAATCTAAAAAGACTTTTTCCTGTAGACTTACCAAAACCATATAATATGAGGTCAAACCTAAACACTTTCAATTTGTATGCAATCAGGCAGGCCCTTGCACTACATAGAAAAGGTCAATCTGAAGGATAAAGTCTTCTCAAAATCTTATAGTGTGTATGGCCCTTTAGTCTGTAGCCACCCACCCAAAAAAAAAAACACATGTTCCGTTCAAAAGTGTTTATTGTTCATGGAATTACAGCATAAGGAGGGATGCAGCAAGCTAATATTGACAGTCTCCAGTCCGTGAGCCTTTACAGCGCCAGCCCACGATCTTTGCTCCATGGCTACATTAGGCAAGGATACGGGATTCTGATATCTTCACCAACTTCATGCAGAGTCAAGAAGCAATTCGGCACCTCTACCAGCTCATAGAGGACAGGCATGGCCAGGTTGCTGTTCAGCTTCCAAGCCACTTCTGAAGTTCCAAGGTGTTCGTGTTGGTCATTGATGCCAGTTCTGGCCATGTGCCTCACAAAATATACACTGACCACAAATGAAGATGAGTGGAGTCCATGAAGGTGGGTTTCTACCAGCTACAACCGCAAGCAGTACCACTCCTGCAAAAATAAAGCAAAGGATAAGACATGTTATCATGAAAATCACATCTTAATGCCCATTTGCTTCATTCTGAACTTCATTAAATTTCTACATCACGAGTGAAATTACACATTTTCTCACAACTTACACAAACCAGAAATCATTAATGCAAACATTTGAATACACACCTGTGACGCCAGACAGCCCATCACCACAGGCTTCTCATGGTACGTGCCATGATTCCAAGATGTCCAGATTCTGAAAAATTAGAACACCATAAGATATCAAGCAGCCGTTCATGTTATCAATAACTACACAGGTGGCATAGACACAACTGAACACCTGCCAGCTCTTATCAGCCCTTTCCACTATTCACAATACCAACATGTTTATGGTTAGTGGTGCATGTTCTTGCTCAAGTAACACAGTTGACAAATGTTGATTACACTTTATCTACAATGGCAAGTGTCATTGGCAGATGATAATTACCCTCTGTCTCCCTGTGAGTGGCACCTCTGCTAACTAGAAAGTTAATACACATGCCCTATCTCGACCGGTTACAGTACTTACATGTAAAGTGGCTAGCAACCAGGGTATTCCGGGTGGCCATACCTGCAGTGGTGCTCCGCCGCCTGGGGGCCTCCGGCTGACGGACCTCTGGCTCCCTCTCCTCTGTCAGCTCCCAAGATTCATCCCGGGCAACGCACATGTCGTGCAACACTCAGCACGCCAGGATGATTTGGAAGCCTTTTCAGGAGAGTACAGGAGTTCACCCCCAGGCCGGGCCAAGCACAGAAACCGGGATTTGAGAAGACCTATGGTCAACTCGATGATACTCCGGCTTTTCCGCAAGGCCCTGTTGTAGTTCATTTCTTCTCGGCCCTGGGGGTACCTGATTGGAGCCATCAGCCACGTCAGCTGCGGGTAACCAGCATCCCCTGAAAAAAAAAATATATACATTAGTTCTTCATATCATGAGACTTTAGATGACTCATCAAAATGGGAGACAATGATGCATTTTACTAAACAACCTGCTCGTCTGTGTGCAAAAACTCATATGAAAATCTCAACTCTGTCTAACTGCCTAAATCACTAATACAAATGGGAAAAAGGACACACAAAGTGGTGTGTTTCTCTTGCAAGTTCCAACTTGGCCCGTATTTTGTTCCTATTACATTAGCATAGGCATTACTTCTGGAATATATCTTCAACTAGAGTGAGAAAACCAATCTTGACTCACTTATGCAAAGTACTTTTGGGATATGGCAATACCATTGGAATCATTTGTAGGTTTTGTTTGGGTGGCTAGAGGACACCATTTACACATTGGTTAACCACCTTCATTTGACTCAAAGACAACTTTGGAAATCTTTCTGTTGTGAGCTGCTAAGCTGCTGATCTGGTTGTGTGCGAACAGTCTGCCAAATCCTAACACATCCATTTTAGTTAGGCTTTGCTTAAATCAGGGTGTACACCGATGTAGCTTATTCCTATGTCTATGTAATCTTACAGTTTATGTTGTTAAGACAAAATACTTTAGCAATAAGCCACCCTTCGGGCATTTGGCCACTTTCAAACTCCTGGTACAGAGCACTGTTTCTTAATATCCTGGAATCATGGCACGACCCTGGGTGACCAGTGTTGGCACTCATTATGCGCTGTTTGGCGTCACACACCAATTGGACGTTCAGGGAGTGGTACTGCTTGCGGTTCCGGTACTCCATTTCGTGGCTCCTTGGTGGCCTGATGGCTATGTGGGTGCCATCTATTGCCCCTAGGATTTGCGGCATGTGTGCCCGCAGGTAGAAGCCCAACTTCACTTCATTCCACTCATTTTCATTCTGTGGCCAGTGGATAAAATTGGGCACTATATCCATTATGGCATTAATGACCAACATGAACACCCTTGAAACTGTGGGCTGGCTAATGCCCATTATACTTCCAGAAGTGGCTTGGAAGCTGCCACGCCCTAAGATGTACAAAGTGGCCAGCAATCTGTACATGCCGGGCACCGCATGGCCGCGCTGTGTGTCTGCTTGAATTTTGTCCTCTATCAGCTGGTAGAGGTGTAGAATAGTTCCTCGCTCGAGCCGGAACTTCCTCCTGACATCAGAATCCCGCAGCTTGTCCAAATAGATCCTTGGAGCAAAAATGCGTGGCTGGCGGGGTAAGGGCACACGGACTGGAGGTGCTGCTGCAGCTGCTTCCCCAGCACCTGCTTCCCCACCTTCTGCTGCCTCCTGTGCTAGGGCTTCCTCAAACAGGGCACCGATAAAGGCTAACATCGCACCATCTAAAGCGTTTGGTGGTTCGTTCTCCATTTTGAGCGTGCAAATTCGCACATGCGCAGACATATATAGAATAGAAACGGCCGCTAATTTTCACACCTGTGAGCCAGCTATAAAATGAGCACATGGCCAATATGGCTGCTGGATGTTATAGATGGATGTCTGGTATGTGCTAGCAAAACCCTGTGACCCACAACGTACATTATCTTTAGGTAAGACAATTGTATCTCTCTCTCAAAAACTGAAAAAAGTGTGTATGTATATATATATATATATATATATATGTATATAGATATGTCTGTCTGTGTGTTCTTGCTCACCGTTATTGTTTCCTGAAGGAGATAATTTGTACTTATCTTGGGAGTGCTTAAGTTGTCAATGGTGAATCTCCCTCCAACCCACAATACCTTGGGAACCCCTCAAGTGTCTTTTAATCAATGTCAGTTGGCCCCATGTGCATGTGGTTTTGACATGTGTTTTCGCATGTTTGGTGTGCAGTCTAGATTTGGCGTCTAAACCTGTCCCCTTACCTTCCCAGCTTCCAAAGACCCCATTTTTGCTTTCATCATAACTGTAATTTATTATGTGCATGTATGTAGGTCATGCGATTTCTCATGTATGTTTAATGTTTGCTGCCTCCTTTTGCCTCTAAAAGCTTCCACCACTACCACCACCAAATATACCTCATTTGTGCCGTTACGTAAGTGTTTGTAGGGCCTCGTGTGATCTTTGACCATATGCGTTTTCTAATGTGTTTTTTTTTTTTCATTTCTTTGCAGCCTCTTAGGCTCTAATGCCACCACCACCGTGTTTGTGCCATTAGGTAAGTGTTTGGAGGGCCTCGTGTGATGTTTGACCATATGCGTTTTCTAATGTGTTTTTTTTTTTTTCATTTCTTTGCAGCCTCTTAGGCTCTTTTGCCACCACCACCACCACCACCGTGTTTGTGCCATTAGGTAAGTGTTTGGAGGGCCTCGTGTGATGTTTGACCATATGCGTTTTCTTATGGGTTTTTTTTTTCATTTCTTTGCAGCCTCTTAGGCTCTTTTGCCACCACCACCACCACCACCACCACCGTGTTTGTGCCATTAGGTAAGTGTTTGGAGGGCCTCGTGTGATGTTTGACCATATGCGTTTTCTAATGTGTTTTTTTTTTTAATTTCTTTGCAGCCTCTTAGGCTCTTTTGCCACCACCACCACCACCACCGTGTTTGTGCCATTAGGTAAGTGTTTGGAGGGCCTTGTGTGATGTTTGACCATATGCGTTTTCTAATGTGTTTTTTTTTTTCATTTCTTTGCAGCCTTTGCAGTGGCTAGCTTTGGTAAGTGTGTTCTGTAACTGTTCACTAATTATACTGTATATGAAGAGCAATCTGCAAATCATGTTTTTTTCTGTTTTCTCTTTTGTCATTTCAGATTTAGGCGTTTGGGGCTATTTGCTGCTGCTGGACAGCCAGATTCTCTGCCCACCTCGTGCTCCCATGGCCCCACCCACTGGAAGGCTGAGGAGAAGTAGTAGGGTGGCCAGGGGGGGCAGGGTGGGCAGATCGTCTGGCTCTGGTGTGAGGGAGGCTCCAGCTGTATCCAGGAGGGAGTCCACCATCCCCAGCCCAGAGGAGGA
Source organism: Pelophylax lessonae (assembly GCF_965119305.1). NCBI lineage: Eukaryota > Metazoa > Chordata > Amphibia > Anura > Ranidae > Pelophylax > Pelophylax lessonae. The sequence continues at coordinate 918,366 of NC_138770.1, forward strand.
AGCCGGGGGAGGTGTTAACACACCAAGTGGACAAGCTGGCTCTTCTCACAGTAGTCCTGCAGAGGGTCCGTCCACCAGAGTCAGCTTGTCCACATTACCCCGGCTTCCCCGTTTCACCCGCAATCAGTGCTGTGTCCTGGTCCAGGCCTATATGGCCAGATATGAGGCGATACATGGGACCAGGGCCGCGGCTAACTCTGTAACAGAGAAGCGCAGATTGTGGGATGAAATCCGGGATGCTGTAAATGCACTGGGTGGTCGACCTCGCCACACTGACAGTGTGCGGAAGAAGGTCAAAGACATCTGTGGGTCAGTTCGGAAGAAGCTAATTGCATGGGATGCGGAGGGTCTTTATGACCGACAAGGTCGGCTGGATCCACATGCACAACGTTCTCTCTGGAATTATCAAGTACCTTTTTTGCAGATCATAGGGCCCGATACCATCTTTTCCAGAGAGGACGAAGATTCGGATGCTTTGCGCCAAGGTAGGATATTAACTTGGATGTCAATTGTGTGAGTTGTTTTGAAAAGATGAACTACTATCCTATGTGTGACATGAATAGACTTTTATACTTGGCCTTCCAATTGTCCTTTTTTTGTTTTCCCCAACCTGCAATTTGTTCATCTGTAGCACGGATCTCAGCCCCTCCACAGCCCATGCAGCTTGGCGACCCAGACGGACTCACGGGTGTTGACATCAGTGCTGACCCTCCTCCTGGTAGGTCCCATATCGTACTGTGCCAAACAATGTAGATGTATATTTTATCCTTTCCAAGATAGCTCATATTGCTATGTCCTCTTTACAGAAGATCCGCAGCAGGAAACACCCCCAGTGCAGCAAGGCCTGGAGGAAGGTGTTGGTATGTATAGCAAATTTATATTTTTTTAGGAATCTTATTAACCCAGTTAACACACATGTTTTTTCTTTAGAAAGAGTGTTGCCTTTTAGATGTTTACCCTGCAAAACACCGTTGACAGCATTAATGGGTGCCGTCATTAGTATTCAGACCAAGCCTTCTTAACCTTTGGGAGGGTTTAGCAAGTGTCCTATGAGCCCAGGAAAGCACTTTTGAATATTTGGCCTCAATGCTTAATTCCTGAAGCTAGGAGGGAAATCTGGCCATAATCATTACTGCCTAAGGTTATGTACTAAACCTGTTTTGTACTTTTTTTTTCCAAAGAACATCAGGCCCTCTTGACGTAGCAGCTGGAGTTGGATCAGGAGCTGGCGAAATTCATGTGTATCGTTTTGTTGGGTTGTCCTGTAGCCGATTGATGGCGAGATTTTAGACAACATATGTAGATGTAGAAAGTCATTGGTGTAGTAACAGATTTACCAAAAGCAGAAACAACCTACCACACCAGGGTTAATTGGGAACAGCTTCATGTCGAAACTTTTTTGCCTTTGTCATATTAGTCCTACCAACATAATATGTACCCATTATCAGAAATGTTGCTAGCTTGGATAATATTACAATGAACAAGTACTTATTAGAAGCACATCAAACTTTTCTACGTTCTGCTTGGGGTGTTAAGTTGTCAAACTAATCAGAACTATTTAGTCATGATGTTTTATAATGATTTGGTCTATTTCTTCTGATTTCAGGCAGCCTTGGATGCAGCGGGATTGTCACCTACCCCACCTCGTCCATCTCTGCTGGATGTGGCCGAGAGGCTGCTTGCCGAGTATCAGATCCAAAATGAGTTAAGGAGGCCTACTCAGCAATCTAGTGAGGTAGTATGGCTGCTAGGGCTCATACAGGAATCTGTAACAACGATGGTACGGGTTCAACAGGATATGCGTGACAGCTTGGTAAGTTTAGCAGACCAGCTTCAACGGGATCGGCAAAGTGTTGACACTCAGGTGCTGGCCACACGCCAACGCCTGGTTGGAGCTGAAGATGCCCCATTGGCAGAGCCCTCCCAAACATCTCAATCACCTGCCACTGCAGGTTGTGGTAGTGGGAGGGTAATGCCAGTGTTGGCCACTTGGCAGGCAGCTGGGGATGGGACAATTCCTCCTGTAGCCACTCCTAGCACTTCACACTCCGTTCGGACTCCCACATCCCTCAATGAGCAATCCTCCTGCACAACCTCATTGCGCACTAGTTCCACAATACCCCTTCCACCTGACTATATTCCCTCCACACCTTTATCACTTCACTCCTCCCCAGGCCGTCCTCCTTTTTTGAGGCCCTTCAAATGCCAAGACAGTACAAATACCCCCAAATGACCCCTTTTTGGAAAGAAGACAGTCCCAGGTATTTAATAGGAGGCATACATATATAAACAAGGTAGCGCCAATAGTTAATATATTAAATCAATAAAAGTCCATAATAAAGTTGAAAGGAAAGTTCATCCAGTGAGTAAGATGGAGTATGATTCATCAATCACCACTGCTTACCAGATAAAATTGACCCTCAAGTTATAGAGCGGTCATAAATGGCAGATATCCATCAGTGGCAACACCGGGTATCAATAGGATGGCGACTTTCAATACTTTGTGGAGAAATAGCACACACCACACAGAGAGGTATCTTCTTCCTTTCAACTGTTTTATGGACTTATATTGATTTTGATTGATATATTGACTATTGGCACTACATTGTTTATATATTTATGTTTGGTGTGTAAACTTACCTATATGGTTGGCTGCCTTTTAATTTATGTGAAGTGTGTTCTGAGTGCAGAACTTTTTCTCCTTTTATCTGATTTAGTTAGAGGCATGCTTAGTTTTTTTGAAGTTGTCATTTTTTGTCACAATTTTATGGAAAATGAAGAAAAAATATATATATATATATATTTTTTTACAATTTTTTGTACATACTGTCACCAGAGCAGTTAAACATCATCCTACTGTTGTGATGGTGATATTGATATTGGCTGGTAACAGTATGTAAAAAATAAATAAATAAATAAACATTTATTTTCAAATTTTATTTTATTTATTTTTTTTAGCATTTTATTTACATAGTGACACATGCAGTGGTAATATATTGACCCTGTATTACTCTGGGGAGGTAATCAGGGTTTTTTTTTTTTGATGATCACTGTTACAAGCAATCATTTTTATGAAAGACACAGGGTGTACTACTGTGATATCAGTGATTGATCATAGCTATCACATGGTACAGATGTAATAGACCCTGTCTGTACCATGTGATCACTGTGACCAATCACAGATATCATAACAATAGTACACAAGGAATGGCTATGAATGAAAGCCATTCATTGTGTACAACTGTCATGTAATTGCTTTGATTGGTCACAGCAATCACATGGTGCTGGGGCCAGCCTGGTACCATAATCTGTCATTCGGTGGAGCTGCAGCATGGCCACTAGACTTGGAGGACTTCATATGATGTCCACCCAAGATGGGGGAGCTCCCACCAGGCATCATTCTGCTATAGGCCTGATGGGAAGCAGTTAATTACAGTTCAAATCCACCTGGAGACCTGACACTGTACAAGGTATATATGTAGTCCCAGTGGTCCCTGTGGAAGTCCATGTGTGGACATTTCTACCTATGATAAATGACTGGCTAAATCCACTTTGAGAATTTCTCCACACATGGAGTGTGCTGAGTTAGTTTCTGGATAACATCTACACAGTGTTTACTGATTGGCTTTATCATCCCAACGAGCTCATTTCAGTTCATGGATGTAATCATTATGTTTGGATGATCCCACCAGTCAGGAGCCTTTCCTGTCATCCTACATGATCCCTTCTGAGGATTCTTCTATCCTTCCAAACAAATGTATGAAATCATCCATGAGTCCTCCTTCTATGTGATCTAGAAGATCTGGAATCACAATGCCTTTATGGATGAAGTGGATGACCCAGTTTATATATTATTTATTGCTTTACAGATTTTTTTTAATTCCAGGGTTAATTACTTTATTTATATAAGCATTTAAGGAAGTGTTCTTACTTTGTGAAATCTCCACCACCATTCCTATGTGATCATTACATCCTTGCAATGTATGTTTAACATCTTCATTATGTCGCCTTCCTCTGGATCAACTGCGGGTATAAGGTTGTGTATATGGGATTGTATGGTTGGGTTTTCAAAACTGTTTTTTTTTTTTTTTGGTTGAACCGGATGGACTTGTGTTTTTTTTAAACCTGACTAACTATGTAACGATATTTGGATTGATATATATATATATATATATATATATATATATATGTTTATGCTTTTTTGTGTATTTTTGCATTTTTTTACCAAAAGGATCAGTTATGTGGTATCTGTTTTATTAGCTATACATTTGTTGTTAAATTTATGTTCTGTCTCGTTAAGACTTTTCTGTATGCAATAAAAACATCTTTGTTAAACAAATGGTTGCAGAAGAACTGTATCTATTTTTTCTTACTTTTTGTGTTATATTTGAACTTCTATGGTAGCTCTGTAAGATATTTTTAAAAGGAATGGTTACTATGAGACATTTCTTGGGGTTGAAGTTCCTCTGAATTCCACAAGGTGGTGATCTCACTCATATCCAGACAGGAATTCTCTATGGAATACAGACAGGAAGTGATGTCACTTAGAGACAGGAAGGGATCTGGGAAAAAAGACAGGAAGACATTGCTGGAAGAAGCAGCAGAGGAGGTGTAACGTTAAAAAACCATACCCCGTGAAGAAACCATACCCTCGTCACTTCCGGTCTGAAACAGCTGAGCAGAGCAGCAGTGCGCATGCTCAGAGCCCCGGATACGCAATTGAACATGAAAGAATTTTAGAAGTGCGCATGCTCGGTGGGCATGAAAGTATCACGGCACTGTGTGTAATGTTCTAATTGCGGCGGGTACATTAAAACACTTCGGCTGCAACATAAATCCTCTCCTCTGCTATCGCTGTAACTTCCCTCATCTCCGGTAATAAATATAAAAGCAGCGGCGGGTGTATGAGATGTAAATGTGACGGCGATCGCCGCTCCGTGATCCGCTTTTATATTTATTACCGGAGATGAGGGAAGTGACAGGGGGAAGAGCGGAGATGATTTATGTTGCAGAGGAGGTGTTTTAATGTAAGCGCCGCAAGTTTAACTACCGTGAGAAATCCATACCCTCCGTAGCTGAACCGGAAGAGACGAGGGTATGGTTTTCACACGGGTATGGTTTTTTCACGGAACAACAGGTAATAAGATCTTATTTTCTATTTACACCCAGTAACCCCCCGTCATGTCCGTCCTCTTCCTCCATAGTCACTGTGATGTCTTTTATCTCCAGCAGATGATGATACACACATATATAGTGTGGAAATGTAGAATAATCCCGTATATTACAATGAGTGAATTTATGGTCTGTACCACGAGGGGAGTTATTGGTGTCAGTAAATGGCGGTTACAGACATTGTATGTGGGGGGAATGAAATGATAATTAAAGGTCGGGATTAGGGAAGATTTCTGTAAGATTTTACACAGGAATGATCAGCGCCCCCTCCAGAGACACTATGACCAGTCTCACAATAGGAGTCTGAAAGCGACTGGATTTTGGTGGGGGGGGGGGGATGAGATGGTGAACCCGGAGTGGAGGGGGGGGGGCAATTTTATCAAAAGATATCCAAATGGGAATCAAAGTGGATTTTTCAGCTCAATGCAATTGCTCTGGCTGGACTGAATATTGACACTGAGCTGTTTGCTTTTGATTCATCTGTTTTATGCATTTTTATAGTATTTTTTTTATTATTATTTTACAAGTTATTGATTATAAATAAAGTTTTGTATGAATATAGTGATATATGATGATGTAGAAGATATATTTTTCGGCTATAAATGATTAAGGAGCACTTTTTAGGACCTCTTCATCTGCCAATAGACCTCCTGGACAAAGATTGGTGTTTGCCAATCAAAACACATCAGATGTTACCAGGTTAGGAGCGAGCCCTCTCTGTTTACATCTAAGTGGTATCCGGCCCGTGGTCCACCAGAGTATCTGTGACCAGAAACCTTGTGGTTGATTAGTGCTTCTGCTCCTTATGCCAGTATTCCCCATTTACTGTTATAGATCCATCTATTGCTTCACAGACACCACAAACTCTGTGGGACTACAGAGCCCAGCACACCTAGTCATCTACAGCCGGGGGTTTTCTGAGTAAGTGCTGCCAGGTTACCCCAGGAGTTGTCTGACACTTTGTTATCAGAAAGTTTTATTGGAAATATTGTGTTGTGGGTTCAGATATTTTCTCCATAGAGCAAGCACTGCCCAAACAGTTATTATTTGTAGATTAACCCCTTCAGGGTCAGAGCATTTCCCCATTTATGGGGCCGGAACATTCTCTTCATTTTGGAGCTAAATTCTAGTAATATGTGTTACGGTGTCCGCAATCACCACCACACTGGTAATTGTGTCCCTGATCATCGCCACGCCAATAATTGTGTCCCTGATCACCGCCACGCCAATAATTGTGTCCCTGATCACCACCACACCAATAATTGTGTCCCTGATCACCACCACACCAATAATTGTGTCCCTGATCACCACCACCCCAATAATTTTGTCCCTGATCATCGCCACTCCAATAATTGTGTCCCTGATCATCGCCACGCTAATAATTGTGTCCCTGATCACCGCCACTCCAGTGCAGTGTTGCCTCTGCCTGCTGCATGTACTAACCCTGGACTGTGTATTGACCATGATTCTGCCTGCTGCCTGGACTGATCCTTTGCCTGTCTGTTGATCATGTCTCTTCCTGTGGCCTGAACTGACCTATCTGCACATCCTGCTGACTACATTCCTGCAACACCAAAGACCAGTGGACATGACATTCCTGGGGGCAGCCATGTACCCATAGGGTAGGGTTGCTTGACTTCTAGAAACTGTGACTGCTATAGGTGACCAGTGTTGGTCATCTTACTTTAAAAAAGTAATTAGTTACAGTTAAAAATTACTTCTCCCAAAAAGTAATTGAGTTACTGACTCAGTTACCACATTGAAAATGTAATTAGTTACTCAGCAAAGTAACTGTGACTTTTTTTACTATTCTATAATGCAATTAGGTTCTATGAGATCTTTAATAGTGGTGGCGGTGTGGCACACTGGGGGTCTGAGTCCTGAGTCCTCCTGACTGTGAGTAACTGTATTTTGTTTTGTTTTTTGGTACCTGCTGCCTGGAGTGGCTGGCTGTTGGTGGTGTGGCACACGAGTGGTGGCAGTGTGGCACACTGGTGGTGGTGTGGCACACTGGTGGTGGCGGTGTGGCACACTGGTGGTGGTGGTGGCGGTGTGAAACACTGGTGGTGGCGGTGTGGCACACTGGTGGTGGTGGCGGTGTGGCACACTGGTGGTGGCGGTGTGAAACACTGGTGGTGGCGGTGTGGCACACTGGTGGTGGTGGCGGTGTGGCACACTGGTGGTGGTGGTGGCGGTGTGAAACACTCGTGGTGGCGGTGTGGCACACTGGTGGTGGTGGTGGCGGTGTGGCACACTGGTGGTGGCGGTGTGGCTCACTGGTGGTGGCGGTGTGAAACACTGGTGGTGGCGGTGTGAAACACTGGTGGTGGCGGTGTGGCACACTGGTGGTGGTGGCAGTGTGGCACACTGGTGGTGGTGGCGGTGTGGGTCTGATTCCTGACTGACTGTGAGTTTTTTTTTTTGGTACCTGCTGTGCTGGGCTGGCTGCTGGAGGTGGTGTGGCCTGGCAGGCACTGGCACACTGTCCGGGTCCGTCTGGCTCCGTCCTCCTCCTGGGGCTGGCGCGCCGTGCTCTCTGCCTCTCGAGCCTGATATACCTTGATATGATTAACCCATTATGAGATGATGGCTGCTGAGGGGCGGAGAAGATGGCTGCGGAGGCGGAGATGACGGGGAGATGCAATGCTCTGGCAGAACCTGCCTGGCTACATATCCATGGAGGGTCCTGCAAACTATGGAGATGACTACAGCGGGCGGAGGCAGATTGTTTTCCATGCTATGGAGCTGCGGTGTGGAGTACAGGGAGATGCACTGCTCGGGGGGGGGGGGGTGGTGCTAGTGGCTACATATCCATGCAGGGTCCTGCAAACGTCAGGAGTTGGGGGTTGCCATCCACCATCCAGCAATTAACTCCCATCCCACTATTAAACAGGCCCAATGCACACTCATCTGCAGCCCCAACTCCTGACATTTGCAGGACCCTGCATCGATATGTAGCTGTAGTCACTAGCCCCACCCCCAGAGCAGTGCATCTCCCTGTACTCTATACCGCAGCTCCATAGCATGAAAAACGATCTGCCTCCGCCCGCTGTAGTCATCTCCATAGTTTCCAGAACCCTCCATGGATATGTAGCCAGGCAGGTTCTGCGAGAGCATTGCATCTCCCCGTCATCTCCGCCCCTCTGCACTGCAGCCATCATCATCTACCGAGTGTCTCCTTCGCTGAGTCTCCTCCTCTTCTACTTCCTGTACCGCAGACAGTGGTCATAGAGGAGAGGGGGAATTACAATTACATCTACTGCCATCTGGTGGCAGTAGATGTAATTGCAGTAACGCAGCCGAAAGTAGCGGCAGCGCCGTTACAGGGAGAGAACGAGTAATCTGATAGATTACTCGTTACCCTCAAAAGTAACTGCGTTAACCCTCCTCTTATGTTAGAATTCCGTTACTATCCATGATGTTAGGGTCAGTTTTGACCTGTGTTTTAAATCAGCCATAAAATACCCTCTGAATAATTATTTATCATCAAATTTGTTTCTTACCTCTTGGTTACCTTGTTAGGCTTCTTTATCCTTGAAAAGATTGGTTTTAATATTTCTGGTGTGACCCCTAGACCTTTCTTTTGATAGCATACCTCTCATTGTCAAATTTAAAAAATGGTAAAATTAAGTCAGCAACTCTGAAATGAATTTGTCCTATGTTTCTTCACTTTATTTAGAGAAGCAGACAAGCAGGAAAAGAGATAGGCCCCTCCCTAACTACAGCTCACAGGGTTGAGAGGGGATTGGCTGTCACTGTTACTAAGCAGAGAGAGTGTTTATGATTTCAGTTTTGGAACTTATTAGTGTCCTAAAATCCTATATTATAACTGGGTCAGAATTGACCCTAACACCATGAACGTCTTAATTTTCACCACTGTATTTTATAATTTAGTGAAAAGGATTATTTTTCTATTACATTGTTTAAATAGAGGTTCCTGACAAAGTAAAAAAATCTTGATGCAATAAACAAATTTATGTGATACTTATAGACATTCAAAACCTGAAAACGGGTCAGTTTTGACCTTAACACAAGAGGAGGGTTAAGTAACGCCGTTTACTTTAACGCAGTTACTTCCATCACTGTAGGTGACACTACACTAAGCTACATTCCCTAATCGCTCATACATAGATGACCATTACCATACACTGGTTTTTAAACAATTGGCCAATTTGTGTAATACACAAGATACAATTGTAGCACCCTCTAGTGTGCTATTAGTGTTAGTGTAGGTACATGTATTTTGGTATGACTCATGGTAACTGTGTGAGTTTGTAATTAGGTAGGGTTACTGCAGGGCAGGCTGGATGGCTCTACAGATGGGGATCTCTGGTACCTCCCCCTGGATCTGGAAGTTTGGAGAAACGTATACAGGCATACCCCATTTTAAGTACACTCACTTTACATACACTCGCGAGTACAGACACAGCCTGGTCAGCTTGGCATGGCACTACTCCCTGTTTTTAACTTTGGTGTCTATGAGAAATCTTGGTCAGTTTGACATGGCACTACTCCCAAACCATAAGTGACAGGGATACCAAACTTAGGGAGTACCGAGAGGGAACCCAGGACTACAACATATTCTATTTGTGGCCAGCCAGCTTGCCAAGGTAATCTACCATATCATAGTCCTGGATCCCCTTAACATGCTCCCCAAGCTTGGTGTCCTTGTCACTTATGGTTTGGGAGCAGTGCCATGTCAAGCTAACCAAGATTTCCTATGGAGCTAGTGTATTTACATGCATTGAGAAATGTAAAAAGGTAATGCTTCACTTTAAGTACATTTTCGTTTTACATACATGCTCTGGTCCCATTGTGTACTTAAAAGTGGGGTATGCCTGTAGAATATTAGTGGGCAGAGGCCAGGAGGGTTTGATTTGCATACTTGAGGTAACTTGGCCAATCCCCAGCTAGAATGTCCTGGGAAGGTGGCTGGATCAGCCCTTAAATATGGAGGAGCCAGGCCAGCAGGGGAGTCAGGTGAAGATGGAGTGCTAAGGAGGCTGTCATGGCCTAGGAGGGATCCCCTAGGTCTAGTGGGGGGGGGGGGCTTTACCTTCAGACTGAGCTCGGGGGCTGGCTTGGGAAGATCCTTTCAACAGTGGAGTTTAGGAAGGAATCTTGCCTAAGGGACAGCAGGGATTAAAGAGGACAGCACTGCCCGGGATTCACAAGAGAGGAGAGACTGCCACACATAGCAAGCTTTTAAAAGACAGCACTGTGCTTACCCCCTTATCTCTTGTCCTGGAAGTTCTTTGGAGCAACCAGTAGGACTGGTAATGTCTGCAGGCTGTGGAGCAGGTAGCAGTTCTACAGGGAGAGGATATACTTCTGCATGTAGTTTTGGAACTATCTGTGCTTATTTCCAAAGGGGCCTGAGAGTTCCCAGCCCATTGAGGGCTTTTGCTACTGATCTGCAAACACTGACTATATCCAGGAAGAGCAGTCCAGGATCTAACTGTGCATTGGAAGGATTTTGTCCCTGTGCATTGCTTTAGTCAAATTGGGCAAGCTGGATAAAATTATTGTTGCCTGGCTGTGTAGGAATAGGGGAATCTGCTAATTGTGGCCCTCATGGGGGTAGTGCTACATATTGTCTGGTATATAATCAGTTCACACAGTGAAAAGTCTCACACATGTGCTATACCCACACTCAGGAGGAGTAGCAGAATGTGTTTTGAGGTGTAATTCTAAGTATGCACATCCTATGTGTCAGAAGTATCTTATTAAAAAATAATTTTCATTTTATTTCTGCATTTTCCAAAATCATGTGACAATAAAATGAAATCTTCAAAAGACTCACTGTGCCTTTTAAAAACACCTTAGGGTGCTTAAACTCCAAAATGTGGTAATTTTGCGGGTGTTTCTACTGTCCTGGTGCTCCAGGGCTTCCATAAATGTAATAGGTAGTCAGGAATATGTATGTGTATTTTCTGTCCCTGAAGGTGCTCCTTCGATTTTGGGCCTCTCTTTGTGGTTAGGATGTGAAAAAGTCTCACACATGTGGAATTTGCCATACTCGGGAGGAGTAGCAGAATGTGCTTTGGGTGTCATTAAAAGTATGCATATGTGGTGTCTGAGAAATAACTTGTTAAATTGAAACTTTGAAAAATATAATTATTTTCATAATTTTCTTATTTTTCCAAAAAATTTTGACAATTTAGACTGCCTACTTTCCAAAAAGATGCCATTTGGGGGGTATTTGTACTGTCCTGGCATTTTAAAACCTCAAGAAATTATATAGGCAGTCAGTACATCAGATCTGATCAATTTTCAAATCTACTGAATATATCCCACGGTTTGTAGACTCTAAAACTTTCACACAAACTAAATAACATACAATGATTTGGGTTATTTTTACCAAAGAAATGTAACAGAATACATTTTGGCCTAAATTTATGAAGAATATTTATTTGCAAAATTTTATAACAGGAACTAGGAAAAATGTGTTTTTTTTTTTTTTCAAAGGATTAAAAACCACCAAAAAAAGCTCTATCTCTACAAAAAAATTATAACATTTCATTTGGGTTCAGTGTTGCATGACTGAGTAATTATCATTGAAAGTGTGAAAGCGCTGAAAGCTGAAAATTGGTCTGGGCAGGAAGGGGGTGAAAGTGTCCAGTATTGAAGTGGTTAAATGTCCAGCAACTCTCCTATTACCCCCTCACATCCACATCCTATTATTGTGTGATCGATCCCATCCAAATACTTCTTACTTTCATTTCCCAAAGTTATCCGTCTACAAGGAGACCTGTATAGATCAAATGATGGCACCAATGAGGACGGAGGAGGACCGGAGTCACATGACTGAGCGGATACTAAACCTCACCCTGGAGATCATCTACCTGCTGACCGGAGAGGTGAGGAGGATTCTGGGAGGTCACATGACATCACTTATATCTCCATTAACCACTTTACCACTAGAGCATTTTGCTGTCTTACGTCTGGGCCACTTTTTGCGATTCGGCGCTGTGCGACTTTAACTGACAATTGCGCGGTCATGCGACACCGTACCCTAAATTTACGTCCTTTTTTTCCCACAAACAGAGCTTTGGTGGTGTTTGATCACCTGTGCGAGTTTTACTTTTTGTGCTATAAACAAAAAAAGAGCGTTTATTTTGAAAAAATAACAATATTTTTAACATTTTTTTTATATGAAATTCCCCCCAAAAAAGATGTAAAAACCAATTTTTTTTAAATTTTTGGCCAATTTGTTTTCTGCTACCCATGTTTGGAAAAAAAAATCGCAATAAGCGTATTTTGATTGGTTTGCGCAAAAGTTATTGCGTTTACTAACTAAGGGAAAGATTTCTGTCATTTTTGGTGTTTTTTTTTAAATGAGTAATGGCGGCGATCTGCGATTTTTTTCTTTTTTTTTTGCGGGACTGCGACATTGCGGCGGACAGATCGGACCCTTGACTGACATTTTTGACACTTTTGGGGGTACCAGTGACATTACTGCAGTAATCAGTGCTATACATATGCACTGTTACTGCAAAAATGACACTGGCAGGGAAGAGGTTAATTTTATTGGAGAGGGAGGGGTTAATGTATGCCTGGTGCTTACTAACGTGTGGGGGGGGAGGTGACTGTGTGAGCCAGGGACAGATCGGATGTTCAGCTATGCTGAACACTCCGATCTGTCACTCCCTGTCACTTAGGAGATCCGCCCGCTCTGCTTACACAGGCGGGCGGATCTCCAAACTCGATTCCCCGACGATCGGGGCAGAGCAGCGGCGATCGCCGCCGCTCCTCCCCTGGCCCGACTCCCGCTGTGAATGAAAACAGCGGGAGCGCGCCTCTGGCGGCGCGCGAGCGCCGCCTACAGGGGGAGGAGTCCGGCGACGTAGGTCTACGTCGCTAGACGATAACGAGCCTCTGTGCCGCAGTAGCAGCACAGTGGCTAGTTGTAAAGTGGTTAATTAAAACACAGACCTGACTGGAGAGGTGAGGAGGATTCTGGGAAGTCACATGACATCACTCTTATCTCTATTAATAAAACACAGACCTGACTGGAGAGGTGAGGAGGATTCTGGGAGGTCACATGACATCACTTATAGCTCTATTAATTAAAACACAGACCTGACTGGAGAGGTGAGGGGGATTCTGGGAGGTCACATGACATCACTCTTATCTCTATTAATAAAACACAGACCTGACCGGAGAGGTGAGGGGGATTTGGGGTTCTAACATGATATTCCTATTGGTTCTTCAATATAGCGATTTCCTCTTCTGAAGTCAGGTGATCATATGACCATCACAGTGCCTCCATGTGACTCCCTAAAACCTGAGAGACACAACATGCAGAAGATTCTAGAAGTCACCAAGAAGATGATGGAGCTGCTGACAGGAGAGGTGAGCGGTGCTGGGAATTCTGGGACATTATCCAGTAACAGACAAGGGATGTGTCTGGATGGTGACTGTATCATTGTGTGTGTCAGGTTCCTATAAGGTGTCAGGATGTCACCGTCTATTTCTCCATGGAGGAGTGGGAGTATTTAGAAGGACACAAGGATCTCTACAAGGACGTCATGATGGAGAATCAGCCGCCACTCACATCACCGGGTAAGAGGAGACTTTATTGTAAAGGAGAGAGCAGTACGGAGGCTCCACCTAGATCCCCCATCATCTGATAAACACATAGAAACAATGTATTCAGTCTCAGGAGACCTCTGCAACTTGTCTCATGTGAGCATTTAGGCTTCACTGATTACCAAATATCAATTTTATGAGTCCTGACTCTTACACTGTATAATTTATGTTGTACATTACATTTTCCTGACCCCTGCACTATATACTCTATGGTGTACATTACATACTCCTGACCTCTGCACTATATACTCTATGGTGTACATTTCATACTCTGGACCCCTGCACTATATACTCTATGTTGTACATTACATCATTCTAATACTATATAGTCCTATATGTTGTATCTTATACAATATTTTGTACATTACATAGTGCTGACTTCTGGTCTCTCCCCTCCTCCCACTGCTATATATACACATAATATGGATTCTCTTTTGTTACACCTATTTTCTACCAGCTGGACATTTTATATCTGATGATCTTATTGGAGGACAGACTTTTACATGTTGATAATAATGTGATAACATCCTCAAACTTTGAAACCCTAAACAGAAAGTGATAATGAGGGAGGAGTCAGTAACCCAATGATGGTGGTCTTCAGGATCAGTCCAGTCTTCGTCTTGGTTGTTCTCCCCCATCCTCACTCTCTGACCTCTGGTGGGGCTCAGCCCCGCTGTTATTTATGACTAAATCATGGAGTAAATAAGGAAGTGCGGGACTTCTTGTGTTAGGAAGATGGCAATGAGTGATAGAGGGGGAGGGGGGCACTCGTCCTATAATCCCCTCATCACTGTCACTCCTATAAAAGACAGTTCTCGTTGTTTCCTCACTCTCTGACTAAGGTCCATGAATAAAGAAATGAACTGGTAGGAGATCAGAGGACTCATTTATAAGTAACCTTAAGGGGGAATTGTAAGATCCTCAGAGACAAATCTGTCTGATGTGGGCGGAGTCCTGGTTTAGGGGAACCAATCTGCTGATGTCTAGTAATAATCTTTTTATTTCTATTTTAGTAGATGGATGGGAGATGAGGAAAACCTCAGAGGATTGTCTCACTTTGTCTCCAGACTGTAAAGTAGAAGATGAGGACATCACACAGTATAGTCCAGGAGAAAACCCGGCTACCTCAAATGTCCATCCGGCACCACACAGTGTAGATGGACCATCGTATTCCTCTTATCCTGAGGAACCTCAGACTGTGAGGGACGGTGCCGGACCATCGTATTCCTCTTATCCTGAGGAACCTCAGACTGTGAGGGACGGTGCCGGACCATCGTATTCCTCTTATCCTGAGGAACCTCAGACTGTGAGGGACGGTGCCGGACTATCGTATTCCTCTTATCCTGAGGAACCTCAGACTGTGAGGGACAGTGCCGTCCTTCCAACAGATAAGAGGTTTTCCTGTACTGAGTGCGGGAAGTGTTTCCATTCTAAATCTAAACTTAATAGGCATAAAAGTTCTCACACAGGGGAGAAGCCGTTTTCCTGTCCTGAGTGTGGGAAATGTTTCTGTTCTAAATATGCTCTTAATGTGCATAAAAGATCTCACACAGGGGAGAAGCCGTATTCCTGTCCTGAGTGCGGGAAATCTTTTTCACAGAAGTCCCATCTTTATACACATAAGAAATCTCACACGGGAGAGAAGCCTCATTTTTGTCCTGAGTGCGGAAAATGTTTTTCAGAGAAGTCCAAACTTTACAGACATCAGAGATCTCACACGGAGGAAAAGCCTTTTTTCTTTCCTGAGTGTGGAAAATGTTTTTCAGAGAAGTCCCATCTTCACACACATCAGAGATCTCACACGGGAGAGAAACCATATTCCTGTCCTGAGTGTGGGAAATGGTTTTCACAGAAGTCCAATCTTTACATACATCAGAGATCTCACACGGGGGAGAAGCCGCATTCCTGTCCTGAGTGCGGGAAATATTTTTCACGGATGTCCTATCTTTACACACATCAGAGATCTCACACGGGGGAGAAGCCGCATTCCTGTCTTGAGTGCGGGAAATGTTTTTCAGGCAAGTCTAATCTTCACGCACATCAGAGAACTCACACGGGGGAGAAACGGTATTCCTGTCCTGAGTGTGGAAAATGTTTTTCACAGAAGTCCGATCTTTCCATACATCAGAGATCTCACACGGGGGAGAAGCCGTATTGTTGTCCTGAGTGTGGGAAACGTTTTTCACAGAGGTCCAGTCTTTACACACATCAGAGATCTCACATGGGGGAGAAGCTACATTCCTGTCTTGAGTGCGGGAAATGTTTTTCAGGCAAGTCTAATCTTCACGCACATCAGAGAACTCACACGGGGGAGAAACTGTATTCCTGTCCTGAGTGTGGGAAATGTTTTTCACAGAAGTCCGATCTTTCCATACATCAAAGATCTCACACGGGGGAGAAGCCGTATTGTTGTCCTGAGTGCGGGAAATGTTTTTCTTATATGTCCAGTCTTTTCATACATCAGAGATCTCACATGGGGTTGAAGCCGTATTCCTGTTCTGAGTGCAGGAAATGTTTTTCAGAGAAGTCCTCTCTTTCCAGACATCAGAGATCTCACACAGGCGAGAAGCCATTTTCCTGTCCTAAGTGCGGGAAATGTTTTTCACGGAAGTCCAGTCTTTCCACACATCAGAGATCTCACACGGGGGAGAAGCCGCTTTCCTGTCCTGAGTGAGGGAATTGTTCCTCACTGAAGTCCTGTCTTCCTGTACATCAGGGATCCCACACAACCCTCGAGGTGTATGAGTGCCTTGAGTGCGGGAAATGTCTTCTATATGAATGTTGCTGGACATGTGGGGAAGAAGCACACCCTGATGTACACCTCAGATATACTCCATGGCTGATCTTCATCATGTAAGAAACAGTTGATAAGGAGATGAGAGATGACCAGAGACATGGATGAAGTGTTGTATCGTGTTGGCTTTTCATTGGCTGAGTAAATTTTGGGGTGTAGAGTGGTAAGTAGAGCCGTGAAATGAAGGAATCACCTTCAGAATGTCTTGCTTGTCTGTGTGACGGTTACTGATAATGATATAGCGGGTTACAGAGCTAGAAGCTGTGAGATCCCATATATCTTTATCAGTAAACTTTACACAGACAAGACAGAAATTCTGAAGTTGATGTCCTTCATTTCAAGGCTCTACTTACCAGTGGTGACCCCGAAGCGTGTCTCTCTGTCTTCAGTCCATCCTTCTCCCATCCCCCAACAGGAAGGAAGGAGAACTCGGAGATAAACTAGGTGAGAACTTCTTTCCTTTGCTCCTGTGTGGGTTTGGGTGGCTTAGCGGAGTGCGGCACGAGAGGTAATACCGCTTGTCTTTATATTTCTACATATCTTGTCTGGGTGGAGGTTATTGGTTGGAAAATATTTATACTGTTTGATTTTCTGTAAATAATTTCTGTTTTCCCTTTGAAGGGAGATATTATGTGTGGTTTGATGAAGTGATTGGCTCAATAGTTACCACCTCACTTACATGTTTAGTTTTTATAAAATAAATGAACAAATATGACAAGCATTCATTCATCCATGACAAATATTGGTCTTATTTTATTTCATTCAGTGATTTCCTCTGATCATTGGGTCCATCTAGTGGCCATAATGCGGTACTGAACTATTTTTCTGATTGAGGTATTTTGGAACTAATACCTCATTATGGCCACTAGTTGGAGCTGACGATTATAGGAGATCACTGTGTTTATTAGAATACGGCCAGAATTTGTCACGGCTGGACACATGCTTGTCACACTCACCCAACATATTCTTTGCATAAACCCCTTAGTTTCCTATGTCGGGGGGAGGGGTCATACAAATCCCTGTGATCATACTTATGCATTTATGAATATAGTACACATTGAAGGACATAAATAAAATAAAACCACAGGATTCAACCAACCATTGATTTAAAACCAAAATTACCTCATTTGGCCTTTAGATGGTGCTCAGTATCATAGCAATTAGCGCCATCTAGTGTCCAAATGCAACATTTTCCATTTTAAATCCATGGAAAATATTCAACCAGATCAGCAAATCCCCTAATAATTCATTGTTTCCCCAATCACACAGAAGGAATGTTCATCCATTGTCACTGAGAGAATTGCTATGTAAATGTTCTAATATTTACCCCTAAATGTCAGGAGACGTTTATATAAAGATGGGAAGTATGGAGCAGATAAATTAATAGTCCTCCAGCAATGTTATTACCAGGCTGCAGCTAGGGGGAGCTCTAATGTGATCACAGCAGAGTGATCCCATCTAGCTCTCATTAACCCTTTCACTGCCAGAGCTGTGTTTGCATTATTTTTGCACACATGGTAAAATGCTGATTTTGGGCCTGAAGATTAGATAAAACCCCCAAACATATATTTTCTGAAAGCAGAGGCCCTGGAGAATAAAATGGTGGTAATTGTTAAGGAGTTCCTCGTACACAAATGTCACCTTCATATCCGGGTTTATTTTCTCCTTTCCCCCATTTTCTATGGTGTGATCTTTTCTACAATACTTTGTTATAATAATGTAACACGTTGTGTATTGTATTGTACACAAATTATTACCGACTCCGCCTCCACATTCCAGACAAGTCATTTTCCTGACCAATTGGATTTCTTCCTTTACCATTTAATTCATTTTTTTTTTTGCACTCTTGTTAAAATTAAAGTTAGAATAAAAAATCTATCGAATGAAAAAAATTGTGTTTGTCGGTGCAATGATGACAGACTTCAGTATCCAGAAACGGCTGGTAGGTTACACTTCCATATACAGCCCAAGGAAGTGACAAGGAGCCCCTAGGAACCTTTGGAGGAACCCTGGCTGAGAGAGGCTGGACTAGGCAGTCGTATATTATTATTATTATACAGGATTTATAAAGTGCCAACAGTTTGCGCAGGCTCTACAATGTTAGGGCAAACAGTACAATTACAATAAAATTCAATACAAGAGGGAATCGGAGGGTACTGCTCTTTAGAGCTTACAATCTAGGAGGGAGGGTCAAGTGATACAAAAGGTAATAACTGTGGGGGATGGGCTGATGGAGAAAATAAAAGTACAGTTGTTAGGTGGGGGCTAGAATATGCTTCTCTAAAGAGATGAGTTTTCAGGGAACACCTAAAGGTGGATAGAGTAAGAGATAGTCGACAGATTGGGGTAGGGAGTTCCACAGCATAGGAGAGGGTCGGGAGAAGTCCTGGAGATGGGAGGAGGTGACAAGGGAACTAGAAAGCAGAAGATATTGGGAGGATCAAAGAGGATGATTTGGTTGGCATACTGAGACCAGGTTAGTGGTGTAGCTAGGGGCGGAGTTGTGGATGGCTTTGTAAGTTACTGTTAGTATTTTTAATATAAATTTGTTGGGTAAGTGGCAGCCAATGGAGGAATTGTCAGAGAGGAGTAGCAGATGCTGAGTGGTTTGTAAGGTGGAGGAGTCTGGCAGGAGCATTCATGATGGGCTGAAGGAGGGATAGCCAATGAGGAGGGAGTTGCAATAGTCGAGGCGAGAGATAACCAGGGAGCAGGGATGGGTAAATGGTTCGGCTTAAACATTGTCCATTTGGGTGTTCGCCCAACACCAGAAATTTCTCTGTGCATGTTTTTCTTTTTTTTAACAATTTTTTCATTTTTGATACTATCAATGCAAATTTATTTATTTATTTTTTTACAAAATTTTATTTTTAACGGAGCAGTGATTTTAATTAATGCTTACAATGAAAAAAAAAAACTAAATTAAAAATCCCTTTAAATATAGTGCATGGGGAGTCCCCTTAGTCTGCCTATAAAGTGGTGTATCTGTACTGTGTATAGAACTTGCTACAGCAAAACTGACATTTATAAAGAAAAAAAAAAATTACATTTAAATTGATTTTCCCAGCCATTGTTGTTAAAAATAATAACAACAATGTTAAATGGCGTATCTTTCCCCCCAAAATCCATCCCAGACCCTTATCCAAGCATGCAGCCTGGCAGGCCAGGACAGGGGACAAGTGAGTGTCCCCCAAACCATACCAGGCCACATGCCATCAACATGGGGGGGTGCTTTGGGGCAGGGGGCTTATCGGAATCTGGAAGCCCCCTTGAAAAAGGGGGCCCCCAGATCCTGGCCCTCAATTACCAAAAAAAAGTGTCAATAATAAAGACATGAGTCCGTTTTTTTAAAAATCCTTTATTAAAAAAAATAAAATAAAAAACCAATGTCCCCTGATGTAGATCCATCGTCAATCACAACGACCGCTGCAACATCAACCCAAAAAAATAAAAAAAACTCTGCCTACAAGGAAGGCTGACTGTCGAATGTCTGCTCCGCCGGGTGACAGTTTTTAAATAGGTAAGGGGCAGAGCCACCATGTGATGTCACCTGGTGGCCATGCCCCTTATGATGTCACTGATCCAGCATGCACCAGTCAGTTACATCACAAGGGGGCGGGCCACCAGATAATGTCACCAGGTGGCCCTGCTCCTTACCTTTTTAAGTACTGTCAGACTGTTATTCCTTGAGGGCAGAGTGTTTTTTTTTTTTTTTGGGGTCCAGAGGTGCACTGGGCGTCGTGAATGACGATGGATCTACATTGGAGGACACTGTTTTTTTATTTTTTCTATAAAAGGAATTGTGAAAAATGGGCTCCTAGCCTCATTTATTCTCACAATGTACCCCAAACTCATTCACACAGGGGGCGGGATCTGGGGGCCCCCTTGTTAAAGGGGGCTTCTTGATTCTGATAAGCCCCCTGCCTGCAGACCCCCCACAACCACAGGCCAAGGTTGTGGGGAAGAGGCCCTTGTGCCTATCAACATAGGACAAGGTGCTTTGGGGCACATCCCCCATGCTGAGGGTATGTAGCCTGGTATGATTCAGGTGGGGGCACTCGCTCGTCCCCCCCCCCTTTCCTGGCCTGCCAGGCTGCATGCTCGGATGAGGGTCAGTTATAGATTTTGGGGGACTTCATGCCATTTGTTTTTTTACATTTTGGCATGGATTTCCCCTTAAAATTCATGTCAGACCCAAAGGGCCTGGTATGGATTTTGGGGGACCCCACGCCGATTTTTCCCCAATTTTTTTCTTGCCAGCAATTCTTTTTTTTTTACATTCTGGGGAAGCCCACTGACAGCTCATGACTCATTCGTTGTTAAGGACGCAGTGCCAGGCTTCCCTGTCTCCCTTCTTAACAACCTATTGATTGTGCGCTCTGCGGGATGTAAATAGTAAAAAAATGAAAACACTGAACGCACAGAAAATTTGGGTGATTGGTGAAGTTCTCCTCGGCCCAAACCGCTCGCCCATCCCTAGTGGTGTTTGGAGGGAGGGAGAGGATTGTTGGAGAGGATGCATGGAGTGCATAGGTGGGAGAATACAAGGCTGAGGGTGTTGCCACCAGAGTGAGTAGAAGCCTCTATCCATTGTGTATCCATTGCTTCAGGCCAAATGAGGAGGTTAGACAGAAGTTTGGAAGTAGCAGAAGTGTTCGTAGTAACAGGGATGTTGAAGTTGCTGAGAATGATTGTGGGGATTTCAGAAGAGAGAAAGTAGGGCAGCCAGGCAGAGAAGTCATCAAGGAAAGGTAATACCGGTCCAGCGGGGCGATAGATCGCAACAATTCTAGAGGAGATTGGAGAAAATAGACGTATACAGTGAGCTTCAAATGATGAGAGGGAGGAGAGTGGAGAACCTGGAAGGTGCTCTGTGAGGATAGGAGGATTCCACACTCCACCTCCCTTATGTTCCCTAGGTCTAGATTTACACCTACTTCATTCATCTTATGGTGTTTATCAATAAATTAAGTAAACTGATCCATGTGCAAATTCATATACAACATAAAGTGCTTTGTGCTCAAGATGCTGTTCCCTGAATATCTCCTGCTTCCACTTTACACCTACTTCATTATCTTATACTATTTTCTATAAAGTAATAACCTGTGCAAATTCATGTAATCATACAATATTTTTTGCTCAATATAGTGTTCTCTGCAAGTCCACTGCATCCACTTTGCATCTACTTCAACGAAGTTCTGTTGCTCCAAAAAAGTCCACAAATGAATGAAAAGTTGATAAGGTGTGAAAGTGCTCCGTGCTCCAAACTGTGCCAGCTGTAGTGTAGCCACGCCTTCTTCCACCTCTTACACATGTGATGGTGAGGGCGCCCCCTTAATAGTGCTTCCCCACTCACCAGAGCAATATGACTCCCAGCTTTTCAGCTACCAGAGTCTCAAAAATCCTTCACACTCTTCTCACCTCCGATGGCAAAGGAACTGGATCCTCCTCGCTCACTCCTGCAAGTCTGCTGCGCTTTCTGTCAGTCTCCCTCCTAGACTCGGCTTCCTCCTCCGACCGCTGTTCCAGCAGGAGCTCCGCCTCTTCATACACACTCAGGGAGGAGAGGAATGGAAAGGATATACAGTACATACACACACAGCACAAGGCCGTGTTCACACTACCAGACGGTTCTCAGGGCTGAAGTACCTCTGAGGTCCACAAGGTGGTGATCTCACTTCTACCCAGACAGGAAGTCTCTATGGAATACAGACAGGAAGTCTCTATGGAATGCAGACAGGAAGTGATGTCAGATTCTGACAGGACATTCCATTTGGTAGGACGGAAAGAGAAGACAATGCAGGAATTGGCGCGGCAGAGGAGGTAATACGTAGATTAACCCCTTCTGGGGGATCAGTTGATGAATAATATATCTTACTATATAAAGCTGGCCATACATGTTTCCGTTTTATCATTCAGCCAGAGTGATGAGTGAAAAAAAACTGAAGCGATTCCCCCATCCATACATAGGAGGGGGATCCTCCTGGCTGCACTATTGTATTCTGACAATGGGGGGCGCTCCTCCGCTCTCAGAATACACAAATCAGTGATGAAGCTATTGGAGTGTCTTTTATCCGGCAGTGACCACACATGGATGGAAATGTGACGATCCCTGCTGAACCAGCTGAATTTCCATGTATCTATGGTCACCTTAAGTGAATTCCTCCCCTCCCCCTCATCTTCTTCATTATGTAAGTCATGCTGAGATAATCTCCCATTGGCTGAGCAATATTCTCATTTGTCTCTGAGCTCCTTCTTGCTATTTCTCGTCCTGCCTGTTGTTTCCTTGGATTGATTTTCTGTGTAGTGACCCCGGCTTCATCTCTTGGATGCGCTCGTCTGTTGCTTGTCCTGACCTTTATCCTGATTCCTGGATCTCCTCCTCATCTCTCCTTCATATCCTCTTACACAGCATTTCTCCACACCTGCAGTGACCCTGGGGGGTGGAAACTCGGCACCAGCACGCAGCAAAATCCATCCCTACCATTAGGAGCTCTGGAGAAAATTGTCTGCTATTTACACTCTGTTCCTCCGCACGTCACCTGCTCACATGAGAGATTACTTTCACACATTCCTGACAGATTTCTGTATGGTAAAGGTCAAAGTTCACTCTTCATTTTAGGAGAAGTGGGAGGCACCCAGGAACAATGATTTGGTTTGCACAGGATCCTCATCTAAAGGGCCCCTCAAATCTCTCTAAATGTCCCTCCATCCAGAGTCTATATGTCCTATGACATCACACTGACCTCACAGCTCCTCCCCCAATGTCCATCCATCTGGCTTTTTTTTCTCATGCTCTTAGGATGTGGGCGGACCTTTGGCATCCTCACTAGCAAAGTGGATCTGTTGGTCCTGCGTTGTATGTTATGATGTCAGAATGTCTGCAACAAACTTTTACCCTGCGTAGTGGGGGGGGTCCTGTGTGGGTAAATTATACCTCAGTCTGAGGTGGGGCTTTAATCAAATGGAAACCTGAATGGTGAGGTGAGGAGGATTCTGGGAATTTCATTTGATTTTACTATTTGTGTTCAGATCTAGAGTTTTCCTCCTGTGAAGTCTGGGGATCATATGACCATCACATTGCCTCCACCTCCCTCCCTGATAGAATAGAGAAATACAAAGAAGGTTCTAGAAGTCACCAGAGAGATCATCGAGGAGAGGTGAGTGGTGCTGGGAATTCTGGGACATTATCCAGTAACAGACAAGGGATGTGTCTGGATGGTGACTGTATCATTGTGTGTGTCAGGTTCCTATAAGGTGTCAGGATGTCACTGTCTATTTCTCCATGGAGGAGTGGGAGTATTTAGAAGGACACAAGGATCTCTACAAGGACGTCATGATGGAGAATCAGCCGCCCCTCACATCACCGGGTAAGAGGAGACTTTATTGTAAAGGAGAGAGCAGTACGGAGGATCCACCTAGATCCACCATCATCTGATAAACACATAGAAACAATGTATTCAGTCAGTGTGTGTGTTTCCTACAGATGGATCCAGTAATGGGAACCCACCAGAGAGATGTCCCCGTCCTCTGTATTCCCGGGATTCCACACAGGAAGGTCACACCATCCCCCACCATCATCAGGTAGATGAGTAACAATCACTGATAGTATCATTAGGATCTGTACATTATCTGCATTGTTACCATTGATGTCATTTTTATTATATATTCAGAGTGGAAACCTGAGAGATTCTGAAGTTGAGGTTAAAGAAGAGATAAAAGAGGAGGATTATGAGGATGGGGTGATGAAGGAGTCAGAGTTTCTAAAAGAACACAAAGATCTGTACCAGGGCACCATGGTGGAGTCATCCAGCTACAGAAACCCACCAGAGAGATGTCCCCGTCCTCTGTATTCCCGGGATTCCACACAGGAAGGTCACACCATCCCCCACCATCATCAGGTAGATGATTGTTAATGATTGGTAGTTCTGATTTATATACAGTATATTTGTTACAATGAATGTTTTATTATTTATTCAGAGTGGAAACCTCGGAGATGATAATATTAATGTTAAAGAAGAGTATAAAGAGGAGGATGAGGAGTATGGAGTGATGGAGGAATTTTCAGAAGGACACAAGGATATGATGGAGCCACCTAATACCAGGAACCCACCAGAGAGATGTCCCCGTCCTCTGTATTCCCGGGATTCCACACAGGAAGGTCACACCATCCCCCACTGTTACAAGGTTGGTGAGACAGAGATTATAAAACACAGACTCATGGAGACAATGTGTGTATTTTTATGTGATGTCACAATAATAAAGCTTATATTTTACAGATGATATTCTTTCATTTTCTTGATTTAGAGTGGAGATCCAATCGATATAGAATTTGAGGTTAAAGCAGAAGAAGAAGAGAGGTATGTGAGGGATGATCAGCAGTCTATGGAGAAGGATGGAATAACGGGGACATTTATAGAGGAGGACACTCCTACAGAGATCAGCACAGGTGGGTCATTAACACTAAATACATTCCTCCACCCATACTGCTCACTGATTGGTCCAGAGTAGGGCGGGGACTGGGTGATATCAGTCTGTAATCCCCTGGTCACTTTCCTGAGCTGTGTTCCCCGTCCTGTATTCCTGTATTTCTCTCGGATAATCTTCCTTCTCTGTGCTGCAGACACAATTTATGTCTCTAGACTGGATTTATGGAGATTCTGGGATTCGGCTGGCAAAAAAAATG
Source organism: Pelophylax lessonae (assembly GCF_965119305.1). NCBI lineage: Eukaryota > Metazoa > Chordata > Amphibia > Anura > Ranidae > Pelophylax > Pelophylax lessonae. Next base: position 943,610 of record NC_138770.1, read on the forward strand.
TGCATGATATAGGCACCTAGGTTATGAGTTTTGGGTCTTCTGCCCCATGCCTGAGTCTAATGTCTGGTTCCAAACAAATGAGGAGGAGATACTGCACACCATATGAAAGGTCCATCTCCATTCCTCAATATAACGTCATGTTCCAAACAATAAAATTGTCATCATTTCAATCACATTATTACCTATTGATGTTTGGTTGGGTAAGGTTGTATCATTAGGAGGGATGGTGGCGCTGCCTATGGTAAACCAAATGTATCAAATTGGTGCTAGTGCACTATAAAAAATTTTTTTTAAATAAAATACTAGTTGCTCATAAATAAATAAGTGACAAAAATCAACAATCCTTATGTAAATGATAATGCTCACAATATATAATGTATAATATCCAAGTGCAATATATAAGGTGTTTGTATAAAGTGGCTAGTGCATAAGTACATAAATAGTGATTAATAGCAATGAGCAACAAATAGCACTCGACAAGTGTATCAGAAATCCATGCAAATATAAAGTGCTAGTGAGAAAGTGCAATAGTGTCTTTATAAAAAACAGTTCAGCCCTGTATTGTGATATCAGGGTGATGTAAAGTGCCAACAGTAAACAGTATACACCGCAGAAAAAAGTCCAGTATAAATAAACAGTCTATATGTCACATGCAGTGACCACAAGCAGGTATATAATCCCCAATCCGATATAGGTGACAACACTCTAGTGAATGATTAAAGGGGGGGTTGTGACTCCGTGACAAGTGGTGGGGTGCTGGGTGATCCTAGGGCTGGGCGATAAAACGATACCGATAGGTATCGCGATAGTCCCGTCCTCGATAGCAATAAGGAAACTTGCACGATAAATCAAAGTCCGCTCCGACGGGTTTAAACTTTTAAAAATGGCGCCGCCCGGCGCCAACACGTCATTGCGCACGCGCCGCCACCGCTCGGGAGAGGCCGGGAATAGCCGAAATTACACGAGCGGTGACGGCGCGTGCGCGATGACGTATCGGCGCCGGGCAGCGCCATTTTTAAAACGAAGGCGCCTCTGGAACAGGTAAGTGAAACAGCTTCACTACCTGCCGTTATGCAGGGCTGCGGGCATACTACAAGGGATGCAGTGCTGCGGGCATGGTCTACCTGTACCATGCCTACAGCACTGCATCTCCTGTAGTATGCCCACAACCCCGGATCCTCTTGTACCATGCCAGTCACCCTGCATTCTCCTGCACCATGCCAGTCACCCTGCATTCTCCTGCACCATGCCAGTCACCCTGCATTCTCCTGCACCATGCCAGTCACCCTGCATTCTCCTGCACCATGCCCGCCACCCTGCATTCTCCTGCACCATGCCAGTTACCCTGCATTCTCCTGCACCATGCCAGTCACCCTGCATTCTCCTGCACCATGCCAGTCACCCTGCATTCTCCTGCACCATGCCCGCCACCCTGCATTCTCCTGCACCATGCCAGTCACCCTGCATTCTCCTGCACCATGCCAGTCACCCTGCATTCTCCTGCACCATGCCAGTCACCCTGCATTCTCCTGCACCATGCCAGTCACCCTGCATTCTCCTGCACCATGCCCGCCGCCCTGCATTCTCACCCTAGGGTCCTTATTTTAAATGGGTAATAAAAAATATCAATATATATCGATATCGACCGATATGAAACACTGATATCGTGATACAGTTTTCAGCCATATCGCCCAGCCCTAGGTGATCCTTTCTGGTAAGAGAGCCCATTTACCAGAAACACCCACCCCACACAGGGGTATATAGCGGGTGTATTAAAGTAAGTCCAGCAGCCCAGCGATGTCCACTTGCGTCCAGATGGAAACGTCCTACTGGAAACCTGGATGGTCCTAGTATAAGGTATCCCTTCCTGTGGCTCCTACTTAAGCTCCCAGTAATGGTTTGTTCCAGAGTACCCACCGGTATCACTCATGAGTATATGCCAGAAAATAGAACAAGGGACATAGTGTAGTACCGTAAGGTATTTATTTAACACACATGTAAAGAGAGGTACTCACATTTGAGCAGATAAAAACAGGTATATAAGAATGGATCCGAACGCTGTGCGGTCCAAGCCTCGATCTCGTGTCTAAACCGGAAGTGACACGACACGCTGTACGCGTTTCGTAGTGCATACGTCATCAGCTGATGGATACACTTTGAATTGATTTTATCTTTTGGATACGAATAAAACAGATTTTATATTTTTCACCTTCAAGTTGGAGTGCGGCTATTTCTCTCTATACATTATAGTTGCCTGGACTGCGGATCCTTTTTTTTGATGGTTGGGATTACCTTATCACTGGAGCGGTTCATTTGCCCTTTCTGCTGATCTGTGACTATTCTTCCTCTGATTTACAGACATCGATCCCCTCCTCCAAGGATCCGTAGCGATGCTGGAAACTAGGAGACCCCACATCAATAACCCCGGCCTCTTCCTCGCTGCTCACACTCACAGCCCTGGTCACCACAGGCCATCGACTCCCCTTTGCCTTTGTTAGAGCAGACCTGGTGTCTGCCACTGCAGTCTTCTGTACATCAGGTGGCCGCTGCCCGGCCCTCACTACCTGCATGCACACAGCCTCGGAAGTACAGGTTTCTCTCATGTGGCACTCTGTAGCACTGGCAGATGTTACTGAGCCCAGTTCCATCAGCACCCTGAGCACTCCTCTTCCTCTGCCCACGAAGAGTCCCGATTCAGAGGCTAACAGAGCACGAGTGACCCCGGTCTCCCATGTCACATTCAGTCTCCTGGGCTGACCTTCACTCTTCTCCGCCCGCAGCAGCAGATTGCCACAGTGCCCGCACTGGCCACACACTTGCATCCGCATGGTAACATTTAGGCATTGAATACATACCAGGCCCAAGTGTTCCACACCTGCTCCGGTACACAACGCCAGTCTTCCATTGGGCACCAATCGTACCCTAGTGTCCCACAGGGTAGAAGTCGACATTCCGGTCTGCTCTGCAGGATCTCCGCCAACACGTGGGATAGCCTCCGCATTCCGGCTCACTCCGGCATTCGCCATCTTGCTCCTCCACACACGTGTCTCCCTCTCAGCCCCACCCAAAAGCAAATGTAATTTATAGGCTCCCTTCCTCTTTCCAGATTGGCTGTGCGTGGGGGATGTCTCCACCCACAACTCCAGATTAGCTGATTCTTTAGCGGTGGCTCCTCCTGCCAGGCAGATCTCTCCAGCGCACGCTTTCCAGCGCAGTACAGTAACCTTTTCATTGCCGCTCCAACTCAACTCAGCCAGCATGAAAGTCACTGTAAAGCAGATCGTGGTCTTCAATCCGCACGCATCCTCCATCCTTGTCTGTACCTGGGCCTCAGTTGCACCTCCATCTCTCCAGCCCAACTGACCCACTTTGCTATTTAGGAGAATTGTCCCGCTGTCAGACATTGCATGGCCGACATTCTTCTTCATAGCATTTGTACCGACAACTCTCACCATACTGTCTTGGAAAAGTGTCCCGCTGTCATTAGTTGCACCGTCAACATTTGTCTGTATAGCACTGGCACAAACATGGCCCCCGTCACACCGATCCACGTGCCCTGGGCCGTCATTTTCTCCCTCCACACTTGCACCATTCACTGTTAAGCAGACACAGACCTTTTGTACAGCGTGATGCAACTCTCCTTCTCTAACTCTCCTGCACATTTCTTGAGAGAACAGATTACAGTCCCAACAAAAGTCCATCTGGCAACCACCACTTTGAACTTGACTCTTCATCCCACTCTCCCTAACTCCTGTAGGATGAGTCCTAGGAATGAATAAACAGGAGGGAACGGGATAGGGCGCAGGCCAAGGAGATGTTGGGGGAGTGGGTGGAGTCAGTGAGATGTTGGGGGAGTGGGTGGAGTCAGTGAGATGTTGGGGGAGTGGGTGGAGTCGGTGGAGGTGGGGAATGGAAACATGCAGGAGTGACTATATATGAAGGTTACGATCGCTGTGTCTATGACTGTACAAAGCAGAAATATTGTGTACCGAATGGAATGGACTTTTCTTTCTTTATAATAAAACTTTTTCTGATTTAAAAGAAAAAAAAAACTAAGAAAAGATGAGTAGGGAAAATGTCAGTGGCCTCCACCTGTAAAACCATTCCTGTTTTGGAGGTCGTCTCATTGTTGCCCATCTAGTGCACCTGTTGGTAACAACCCCCTCTGCTACTTGACTGAGCAGATGAATATCCCAGGAGTTTCCCTGACTTGATGCTATACTCTGATTATAATGTGTTGAGCAGTGTATATGAGTGTGGAAAACTCTTGGTAATTTTTCTTGTCTTCTGACAGACGGACTCTGTGGTGGGAATAGAAGGACATCGGAGGAAGATGTGACTACAGAAGATAATGACATGGCATCTTCTCCAGAAGTAAATCCCGTTCCTCATAATATACATGACAGACCTCACCATTGGAGGAGATCATTGGAATCTCCTGATACTTCGCATAGTTCTCTAATATCTGACAGTGCCAACGGGTGCGGGAAACCATCTCATCTCAGGGAATCTTCTTTATACCATACAGGAGAGAATTCATTGTCATGTTCAGAGTGCGGTAAATGTTTTAAAAAGAAAAGAAACCTTCTTCAGCACCTGAGAATTCACACAGGGGAGCGTCCCTATTCATGTTCAGAGTGCGGGAAATGTTTTAATCAAAAAGGACACCTTCTTACTCATCAGAGAATTCACACAGGGGAGCTTCCCTATTCATGTTCAGAGTGCGGGAAATGTTTTAATCACAAAGGAAACCTTCTAAAGCACCAGAGAATTCACACAGGTGAGTGTCCCTATTCATGTTCAGAGTGCGGGAAATGTTTTATTCGTAAAGGAAACCTTCTTAGGCATCAGAGAATACACACAGGCGAGTCTCCCTATTCATGTTCAGAGTGCGGGAAATGTTTTAATCATAAAGTAAGCCTTCTTAACCATCAGAGAATGCACACAGGTGAGCTTCCCTATTCATGTTCAGAGTGCGGGAAATGTTTTATTCGTAAAGAACAACTTCTTAGCCATCAGAGAATAAACACAGGTGAGCGTCCCTATTCATGTTCAGAGTGCGGAAAATGTTTTAGTAATAAAAGAAACCTTCTTAGACATCAGAGAATACACACAGGTGAGCTTCCCTATTCATGTTCAGAGTGTGGGAAATGTTTCAATGAGAAAGGAACTCTTCTTATGCATTTGAGAATACACACAGGTGAGCGTCCTTATTCATGTTCAGAGTGCCGGAAATGTTTTAATCATAAAGGACACCTTCTTCGCCATCAGAGAATCCACAGGGGAGAGCTTCCCTGTTAATGTTCAAAGGGCGGGAAATGTTTTAATAATTAAGGAAACCTTCTTAGCCTTTAGAGAATACACACAGGTGAGCCTCCCTATTCATGTTCAGAGTGTGGAAAATGTTTTGCGCTCAAACGTTTACCTGTTAGACACCAGAAGGTTCATAGAGGCGAGCGTCTAATCTTGTGCCAAGGTCCGGGAAATGTTTAACTAAGAAAGAACACCTACTTACACCCAGGTAAGCGCCCTTTTTAATGTTAAGATTGCGGGAAATGTTTTCCAAACAAATGTTTATTTCTTAGAAATCAGAAAGTTCATACGGGCGAGCGTCCTATTTCATGTTCAGAGTGCGGGAAATGTTTCACTCCTTATGTACGTTTCAAACGGCAAAGAATTATCACTTATATTAGAGGCTCCGTTTTCATGTTCATGTACATGTACTGCAGCAGGGTGGCCGTTCGGCGCAGAATCACATACCTGTACGTCCTCTGCATTTCCGGGTCTGGGGCCATCACAGTTCCCAAACCAAAAGGAGTCATCCACCACATCTTCAATCTTAAGGCCCTAAATGTCCTCAGCTGGGCACAGGAGGCCCTAAATGTCCTCAGCTGGGCACATGAGGCCCTAAATGTCCTCAGCTGGGCACAGGAGGTCCTAAATGTCCTCAGCTGGGCACAGGAGGCCCTAAATGTCCTCAGCTGGGCACAGGAGGCCCTAAATGTCCTCAGCTGGGCACAGGAGGTCCTAAATGTCCTCAGCTGGGCACAGGAGGCCCTAAATGTCCTCAGCTGGGCACAGGAGGCCCTAAATGTCCTCAGCTGGGCACAGGAGGTCCTAAATGTCCTCAGCTGGGCACAGGAGGTCCTAAATGTCCTCAGCTGGGCACAGGAGTTCTGCATGCAATCCACCAGGTCATAGTCTCTTTATCAGGGAGACTTTTTTCCCTGACTACCCCACATACATGTACTGCGGTAGGGCGGACGTTCAGCACAGAATCACGTACCTGTACATCATCTGCTTTTTTGAGTTTGTGGCGTGCACACGCGCCGCGGGCGCCCAGCTTCCCCTGGACACAGCAGGAGCCAATCAGTGGCTCTGGCGGATGCGGTGTCCGTTGGTACCCGGCAATCGTTCCCGAGAGAGGCAGAACAGTTGTCCGCCAATATAAACAAGGCAGATCGCCGTTCTGTTAGTAGGGAAGATGGAGATCCTGTGTATCTGATAATGGAGAAAGGAGATATTGGCGCACAGAGATTATATATAGTCCACCCAGCAATAAATATCTAAAAATACCAATGATCAGGGTAGGGGGTTGTCAGGACTATGGTAATGGTAATAGGCATATTTTTCATATTGCATGTGAAGAATTATGAACTGAATGACCCCAGAGACAAAGTTCAATTTATGGCCTTCACTAGAAACTCAATAAGAGACTCCGGTTTGTAGTTTCCATTGTTTGTTGTTAAAAAGTGGTAAGCCATTGTTGACTAACCCTGGAGATAACGACTATATTCTATGGTCTTGAAAAGAGAATATATTTGAAGAAGCCATAAAACATTGTGTCCTGGCCATGAGTTATTTTCCATACAATAGCAGATCTCAACAGGTTCCCCAAGGACAGCTGTATCATGGACTACCTAACTAACCCACCATTGTTTCAACTATGGAAAAATAAACAACAGAGGAGCCATGGGAAGAAATTTTTTGGTTAATTTTCTGGTAATTAACTTAGACCTATTCCATCTGTATTTTTAAATGAATTTAATATAATCATAAGCATCTACAACCTCCTTGTTCCATCATATACCAAGAGGGGATGTGGAAATGATGGTTATATGGACAATCCTCCATTGAAGATTATATTATATCAGTTAGATAGTAGCTGATGATTAAATTAGATTATTTCATATTGTAGATCCCAGACCATGTCATGATTATATTATTTACTAACATAATAATTCTCTAGTAGATAACCTTCTGATTGAATACATCACATGTGTCAAACAATTATAATCCCAGGTTATTGTGTATTAATTTAGATAATCTATAAGGAAGTCACTTATTCTTCATTAAGCTATATATATATATATATATATATATATATATAGATATGGTATTAGTATGTATGCTCATTAAACGGCGTTACCAGAACTGACCCTTTCAAAGAGATATTACAGAAATATCAGATGGCCATGCCGGCACCATGAGAATATGGACAGATTCTCATTTTTTTTTTTATTACTATAAATTAATGTAGTGACTTCTATCACATATTTTTGCTCCCTGACATACATGGTGGTTAGTAGAGGTATTGCATAATTAATTAACCAGTTAATGGTTATTTACCCCAACCAATGGGAAGAAGTTCCACCTTCTGGTTTCTGCTCATTGTAATTTTTATGGTCTTTTTGTCCTATACAATATATAAAGGAACCCAGACGAGACATAGAGACACACACATCCACCCATACACACTCATCATACTCCATCTTACTTCACCTTCATTTTATGCCTGACACTCTGAAAAACTTTAAGGACGCAAGCTCCTCCCTAACCAGCCACCATTTTGGGAAAGGCAGCCATCTCAGGACTATCATTTTGAGCCAGCAGCCATTTTGAAATGGTAATTATGCATTATTGATTCTTTGATTTTTGTTTCCTTGTATGCTATAATCGTATCCTCCAGGATATTTAGATTACTTTCCCAGTTGTAACAGCCATTGTAGATTTTTCTCTAAACATTATTTTTGTTTTTATAAAATGTTTCCATTCTTGGTTTAACGCTTTATTAGTGAATTAGTCTCACGTTTTGCATAGTCTGTTCTCACTCCAACTGCAGCGGAGTGACTGTTGGCTACGCAATTCGCAGACAACTTTGTCTGATATATAGAACTCTTGATATATGGTTTTTTACTCCTTCTGGGGAAAAAGTAATCATGTCCTTTGATTTGTATTGCTGAGCCAAATTGATTCAACTAGTGTTATCATTAAGTTTGTATTTTATGTGAGATTATATTTTTGTGTCACCCATATATATTTATTGTGAATACATGTCTTATGAATAAATATATATATTCCCTACTGTAGTCTGTGTTCACTAAGATTGGTATATGCTGTTAAAAAGAAATTAATCGATTAAAAAGAACTCATACTTCATTCAGAATAATATTCTCGAATGTGTAACGCACAACAGGGGTACAATAAGAAAAGTCTGAACCCAGGGTGTCAGAGGGGTTGGGAGACTTGTAGGGTCAGGACAACTAGGGGGTACAGTAAGAAATGTCTGAACCCAGGATAACAGAGGGGTCACGAGACTTGCAGGGTCAGGGCAATCATTGGGGTACTGTAAGAAATGTATGAACCCAGTGTGTCAGAGGGGTTGGGAGACTTGCAGGGTCAGGGCAACCTTTGAGGTATAGTAAGAAATGTTTGAACCCAGGGTGGCAGAGAGGTCTGGAGACTTGCAGGGTCAGGGCCACCATTGGGGTACAGTAAGAAATGTCTGAACCCAGGGTGACAAGAGGGTCAGGAGACTTGCAGGGTCAGGGCAACCATTGGCGTACTGTAAAAAATGTCTGAACCCAGGGTGTCAGAGGGGTTGGGAGACTTGCAAGGTAAGGGCAACCATTAGGGTACAGTAAGAAATGTCTGAACCCAGGGTGTCAGGTCAGGAAACTTGCAGGGTCAGGGCCACCATTGGGGTAGAGTAAGAAATGTCTGAACCCGGGGTGTAAGAGGGGTTGGGGGACTTGCAGGGTTAGGACAACCATTGGGCTACAGTAAGAAATGTCTGAATCCAGGGTGTCAGAGAAGTTGGAAGATGTGCAGGGTCAGGCCAACCATTGGGCTACAGTAAGAAATGTCTGAACCCAGGGTGTCAGAGGGGTTGGGAGACCTGCAGGCTCAGGGCAGCCATTGGGGTACAGTAAGAAATGTCCAAACCCAGAGTGTCAGAAAGGTCGGGAGACTTGCAGGGTCAGGACCACCATTGGAATACAGTAAGAAATGTCTGAACCCAGGGTGTCAGAGAGGTCAGGGGACTTGCAGGGTCAGGGCAACCATTGGGTTACAGTAAGAAATGTCTGAACCCAGGGTGTCAGAGGGGTCAGGGGACTTGCAGGGTTAGGACAACCATTGGGGTACAGTAAGAAATGTCTGAACCCAGTGTATCAGAGGGGTCGGGGGACTTGCAGAGTCAGGGCAACCATTGGGGTACAGTAAGAAATGTCTGAACCCAGGGTGTCAGAGGGGTCAGGAGACTTGCAGGGTTAGGACAACTATTGGGGTACAGTAAGAAATGTCTTAACCCAGGGTGTCAGAGGGATCGGGAGACTTGCAGGGTCAGGGCCACCATTGGGGTACGTAAGAAATGTCTGAACCCAGTGTGTCAGAGGGTCGGGAGACTTGCAGGGTCAGGGCCATAATTGGGGTACAGTAAGAAATGTCTGAACCCAGTGTGTCAGAGGGGTTGGAAGATTTGCAGGGTCAGGGCAACCATTGGGGTTCACTATCTTTAAGTGGCCTTCACTGGGGTAGTTTACATGGGCAATAATGTCACTGTGACAGACCTAGCTGGGACATGGGCTCTTACCCAATGACTGTGGGCCCTGGCATTTACATGAACACTGCTTTTTGGAAGGTGTATGCCTGGGGGATCGATGGAGTGGTCTTGTTTCTGTTTCATGTTCATGTCTCCCCAAAACACACAGACTCTGGGAACTGGAGGTTCCATATTTGGGGCCTCTATGCCTCAAACTAGCAATGACTTTAGATGGTAATGTAATCCACTCAAACCACTGGGGTCCCCTGCCATAATGTGTTTTTTGTAAGTAGGTCTCTGTGACGGTATTCACCATCACTGTAATTTAAAGACAGGTAAGTAATGGTTTGGATTGCTTCATATTTGCCAGCAATATCTCCATATAGAAATATTAAGATTTATTCCCATTTGCCATGAAATCTGTAATTCCTAAATGCTGTGTATATTACATATCTTTCAATGTCAGCAAGGTTTTCCTTTTGTTTGTGTATTGGGAATGTGGATTGCCCTGTCTTATTGTAAGTGCTAATGACCTCCCATTGTTCTGTGTCTGGCTATTGTGTACATTGATTGCCCCCTGGGGGCTTCTGTCTCCTTGCACATGGCAGTCCTTCTGGTCAAGCTATCTGACCAATCACTGCTGACTCATTTTCAATTCCTCATTTGCATGGCTAAGGAGGACCTGAAGGGGAACTGCAGGTACTTTACATTTGACCAATAGGAAAGTGGTTGTTGGGGGCGGGATGTTCCAAATTCTGTATATAAGTCTTGTTCAATAAAGTTTTTTTCAGTTCTTCACCCTCAATCTAGAGTTTTGTCTCTTATTGGGGGAATCTGCTGCAAGGGATTGCTATGGTCTTCCATACTCCCTTAGAGAATCACTGAGCTCTTGTAAGAGCTTGTTCGTGCTGCACTCTCTGGGGAAAGAGAGGTTCACCCACAGGAACCTGGAGCCTTCTCGTAGGTCCAGGGTGGGTAGGAGATTGCGAGACCCTAACCAAGCTGCGGCGGTTCGTGGAGCCTGAAGTGCTTACGGTGTCTGGTGGAGTGCTTGGAGCCCTCGGGAAGCACTAGGAGCATCTGTCAACGGAGGTACCCGGTCGGGGGTGCCCTGTTCCGCTACATTGGTGGCAAGCGGTGGGATGGCGTCCTAGTGTGAGGAGAAGCAGCTCGGAGACACCGGTAACGTTATGGAGCGAGATAACACCCGTGCAGCGTCCCCATATGAGGAGGAGTTTCTCTGGAGGTTGCAGCAACACTTGGTCCAACAGGATGGGCCTGTATCAGAGGAAGCCATACTGGACTGGAGAGATGCCACTCGAAAGGAGATGTGGTATGAGGCCTTAGAGGATGTGCAGTGGAGGCGGAGAGAGAACTTTCCCAGTGAAGAACAGCGGTTGCAGGTATACGTTGCCCTGCGGTTAACTTTCCTAGGAGAGCAACCCCTGCATGAGCGGGTGACGGAGCTGTGGAACCTGATTTGGAAGGAGTTGTGGCTGGATAAAGCTTACCGGGCACTAAAGTGGTACGCCACTAGTGATGTCGCGAACCTAAAATTCGCCGTTCGCGAACGGCGAACGCGAACATCGGCAAATGTTCGCGAACCGGCGAACCGGGCGAACCGCCATAGACTTCAATAGGCAGGCGAATTTTAAAACACACAGGGACTCTTTCTGGCCACAATAGTGATGGAAAAGTTGTTTCAAGGGGACTAACACCTGGACTGTGGCATGCCGGAGAGGGATCACGCGAAAAAAAGTTCTTAAAAATTATAATTTTTTGATAGAGAGCCAATTATTGGAAAAATTAAAAAAAAAATAAAAATAAAACATTTCTTTGGATTTAGCATCTGGGGGGTCTAAAAGTGTACCTGTGAAGTTTCAGCTCTGTAGCATGTCCAGAACCCCTAAAAAACAGCATTTGTCTTATATTTTCAGGAATATGGCTTCTCTGCGGCTGGCTTTTTCTCTTGCAGGCATTTATCGGGCATTTTTTTAGGCAGGCATGTCATTTTTTGTATTTAGTGTCTGGGGGGTCTAAAAAGTGTACCTGTCAAGTTTCAGCTCTGTAGCATGTCCAGAACCCCTAAAAAACAGCATTTTTATTATATTTTCAGTAATACGGCTTCTCTGCGGCTGGCTTTTTCTCTTGCAGGCATTTATCGGGCATTTTTTTAGGCAGGCATGTCATTTTTTGTATTTAGTGTCTGGGGGGTCTAAAAAGTGTACCTGTCAAGTTTCAGCTCTGTAGCATGTCCAGAACCCCTAAAAAACAGCATTTTTCTTATATTTTCAGGAATACGGCTTCTCTGCGGCTGGCTTTTTTTCTTGCAGGCATTTAGCGGGCATTTTTTTAGGCAGGCATGTCATTTTTTTGTATTTAGTGTCTGGGGGGTCTAAAAAGTGTACCTGTCAAGTTTCAGCTCTGTAGCATGTCCAGAACCCCTAAAAAACAGCATTTTTCTTATATTTTCAGGAATACGGCTTCTCTGCGGCTGGCTTTTTCTCTTGCAGGCATATATATCAGTGGTGGGTGGGCAGTGGCACAGTACCCTCTCTGTGGACCTGACAGCAGTCACTGACACCCAGGCAACTGCAATTTAAAAAATATATATATTTTTTTTACTTTGCAAGCTGCTGTGCCACTTTATATATCAGTGGTGGGTGGGCAGTGGCACAGTACACTCTCTGTGGACCTGACAGCAGTCACTGGCACCCAGGCAACTGCAATTTAAAAAAATATATATATTTTTTTACTTTGCAAGCTGCTGTGCCACCTTATATATCAGTGGTGGGTGGGCAGTGGCACAGTACACTCTCTGTGGACCTGACAGCAGTCACTGGCACCCAGGCAACTGCAATTTTAAAAAATATATATTTTTTTACTTTGCAAGCTGCTGTGCCACCTTATATATCAGTGGTGGGTGGGCAGTGGCACAGTACACTCTCTGTGGACCTGACAGCAGTCACTGGCACCCAGGCAACTGCAATTAAAAAATATATATATTTTTTTTTACTTTGCAAGCTGCTGTGCCACCTTATATATCAGTGGTGGGTGGGCACACAGTGGCACTGCAGTGGGCACAGTACACTCTGTGGACCTGACAGTAACTGGCAGCCCAGGCAACTGCAATAATAATAAATATTTTTTTTTTTCAATTTATTGCAACAAGATGCTGTGCCACCGTATATATATCAGTGGTGGGCAGTGCACTGCAGTGGGTACAGTGCACTCTGTGGACCTGACACAGCACTCACTGCAATTATGACAGAGGGAAAAAAAAAAATATTTTTTAAAATGCAAGGTACTGTGCCTGTGCCACCCGAAATGAGTGTGGTGTGCACACAGTACAGTCTGTGGTAGGTCTGTGGCCTCTCACACACAGCGGGCAGGCAACTGCAGTGTACAATAGATATATATAGATATATATATAAAGAAAAAACTCTATTACCTTACCCAGCCCTTAAAAGGGCTTTTGGGGACACTATATATATATATATATATATGTATATATATAAATAAAAAAAATCCTCAATTACCAGCCCTTAAAAGGGCTTTTGGGGACGCTAGGTATATATATATATATATATATATATATATATATATATATATATATATATATATATATATATAAAAAAAAAACCCACAAATACCAGCCCTTAGAAGGGCTTTTTGGGGTGCTGATATTACAGCAGTAGTGGACCAAGAACACTGCAAGACCAGGAACACTGACTAACTGTCCCTAGCTTAACAGCAGCAGCAGCAGCAGCAGCAGCTCTCTCCCTACTCTCACTACACACACTGCTTCAGAATGATCTAAGATGGATGCTGCCCTTGCTTATTTATAGGAGGTGGGAGGGTGTGGGAGGGAGGTATGCTGATTGGCTGGAAATGTGTCTGCTGACTGTAAAGTTCAGGGTCAAAGTTTGCCTCAATGATGTCTTATGGGGGGCGGACCGAACATCGCATATGTTCGCCGGCAGCGGCGAACGCGAACATGCTAAGTTCGCCGGGAACTGTTCGCCGGCGAACAGTTCTATACATCTCTATACGCCACCGGGCTCGACCACTGGATGGCTGACAACAATATGCCGGAAGGTGAGGACTATAGTGGCCCGGGCTTGCTGTGGGAGGCATTTGAGGAGAGGGACTTTGGATGTCCAGCAGAGTTTCGGTGCTGGGAAATCCAGGACACCAGGGAAGCCCTACTGGGTCTCCCCAAAGTGAATGACTTGGGGTCAGACCTGATTCATCTGGTCGGAATGGAGTGGGAACTGGAGCAGGACTACTTACGTCTGCTCTGCTCCGTTCCACCCCAATCTACCCTGCAAGCAGAGTCCTGGGTGGCAGATCCAGACCCACAACCCTTGAGTTGGAGAGACAATACAGGCTGGTGGTACTGTGAAGACCCACCGATGGCAGGTGGAGATGGGACCGAGGTCTCTCTACTGGCCCTACAGGGAGCCTGGGCAGCCGGCCCAGATCCCCAGCTACAGCAGGAGTTACAGGGACCCGAAGGTGTCGTCCTTCCTTCCAAAAAGCAGGGAGAGGAGACAACTAATCCTTCTCCCCAACCACAGGGCGACAACAGACCTGACCCCAATGGTACAGATGGGACCGCGGTCTCTGCACCAGACCTACAGGGATGCTGGATGGCCGGTCCAGATCCCCAACCTGCCCTGCAGGAATACCAGGAGGAGGAGGTAGGCGATCCCTCCTCTCTACAGCAGACCCCCAACCAGGTCCTGGGGGTAGTATTCACCAACCCTAACCCAGCAGAAGAGCTGGCAACAGGGCAGAGTGTTACCAACCTCTGCCCAGCACCTGCAAAAGCTACAGTCCTCATTTGTACACCCCAGGGATGCTGGACAGTCGGCCCAGATCCCCAACAGCCTGACGAAGTGAGCCCTACCACCCTGTCTTCTCTCCAGTGGCTGAAAGGACTCCCAGGAGAAGGGCCAGTCCACACTTATCCACAGCAATGGGTATGTGCTACAAGAGAGACAGAGGTTGGCTGGGTGAGTAACACTGTTTTCCCGACAATTTGTTTGGGGTACTGGGTGGCTGCAGACATTGGGAGGGCCTGTGGAACACAGCCTACCTTAGAGAGGTTGGAAAGTTCTTCTCTCAGCCTACTAGGCTCCTCTTATGTCTAAATCACCCTGTGTCTTTTAGGGACACAGGGTGCCCAAGAAGCCCAGTCTGGCCTGCCCAAACCAGACTTTCACAGACTGATCGGCTATGAGAGCTCTATGCGCCTTGCCAAGACAAACTTACAAACTATGTGGAACTTTGTTAAGGAAGCTGCCATGAAGGATGGACTCTTTGGGACTTGTTACCCGACCAACTCAGGCACAGACCGATTGGAGGTCTGGTACATGGATTAGTCTACCTTTAAGGGGAAAATATGTGACGGTATTCACCATCACTGGAATTTAAAGACAGATAAGTAATGGTTTGGATTGCTTCATATTTGCCAGCAATATCTCCATATAGAAATATTAAGATTTATTCCCATTTGCCATGAAATCTGTAATTCCTAAATGCTGTGTATATTACATATCTTTCAATGTCAGCAAGGTTTTCCTTTTGTTTGTGTATTGGGAATGTGGATTGCCCTGTCTCATTGTAAGTGCTAATGACCTCCCATTGTTCTGTGTCTGGCTATTGTGTACATTGATTGCCCCCTGGGGGCTTCTGTCTCCTTGCACATGGCAGTCCTTCTGGTCAAACTATGTGACCAATCACTGCTAACTAATTTTCAATTCCTCATTTGCATGGCTAAGGAGGACCTGAAGGGGAACTGCAGGTACTTTACAATTGACCAATAGGAAAGCAGTTGTTGGGGGCGGGATGTTCCAAATTCTGTATATAAGTCTTGTTCAATAAAGTTGTTTTCAGTTCTTCACCCTCAATCTAGAGTTTTGTCTCTTATTGGCGGAATCTGCTGCAAGGGATTGCTATGGTCTTCCATACTCCATTAGAGAATCACTGAGCTCTTGTAAGAGCTTGTTCGTGCTCTTTCTGGGGAAAGAGAGGTTCACCCACAGGAACCTGGAGCCTTGTCGTAGGTCCAGGGTGGGTAGGAGATTGCGAGACCCTAACCAAGCTATGGCGTTTCGTGGAGTCTAAAGTGCATACGGTGTCTGGTGGAGTGCTTGGAGCCCTCGGGAAGCATTAGGAGCATCTGTCAATGGAGGTACCCGGTCTGGGGTGCCCTGTTCCGTTACAGTCTCCTGTTATAGTCTGTTGCCTACTAGTCTGAGGAGGGGGGAGATCACTGTTTGTATTGTTAATTGTGCTAATTAACACACCTATTGTCTGCTAGCAAACTATTGGGGATGTGTTTACACTTGTAATAATGTGTATTGTATTCCGTGAGCTCGATGCCGGCAAGTCTGACCCGGAATAAGATCCCTGATTATCCAGGCTGCTAATTAGCTTAATGTTTAGAGTGTTTGGTAAGGCTGATCTTATTATCGTATGCAAACACAACTGTATATAAAAATATAACTGAGTGTGTAGTGTATAAAAAGCATGTATTCTTGTTCAATAAACAGTTCCAGTTTTGCAGCTAAACGTATCCCATCTAGTTCTTGGTTGCAATATGTGGCTGTAATATCTGATATCTATGTTCAGACTGGAGGAAGCAGTATACTAACGGAAACACTCAAGTGGAGTGTGGGACGGTTCCGTCACAATCACCACTCTCCCCGCCCCTTCCTTTATATAGCGGACGACGGCTCAGGACACCATCGGTCAGTGAGTGTTACCATCTGAGATCGCTCCTGTGTGGCGGGTCATTGAGGTTATTGGTGGGTCAGTAGGGGGGGTTTGGCATGTTTTGGGGTGGTTTTTTACTGCTTTACGACCGCCCGCTGCAGTTATACTGCAGCAGGCAGCCGCTCCTGGGCAAACCAACGTAGCTATACAGGAGGCTCCCGCCCCCACTCATCTGCTGGGAATGTTGATGCAGCGGGCAGGCGGCTCCAATTACCGCCTGACATCCACGATCTTTCACCGCTGAGAGAAGGAGAAAGGTTAGGGGTCCGATCTGTCCGCAATGTCGCAGTCCGGCAAAACATCACAGATCGCCGCCATTACTAGTAAAAAAAAAAAACAATAAAAATGACATAACTCTTTCCCGTAGTTAGTAGGCGCAATAACTTTTGCGCAAACCAATCCAAATAAGCTTATTAGGATTTTTTTTTACCAAAAATATGTAGCTGAAAACAAGTTGGACTAAAATGTTAAAAAATTTTGATTTTTAATTTTTTTTTTTGGGGAATGTCGTCATATAGTAGAATATGAAAAATATTGTTTTTTTTTTTTTTTTTTTCAGAATTGTCGCTCTTTTTTTGTTTATAGCGCAAAAAATAAAAATTGCAGCGGTGATCAAACACCACCAAAAGAAAACTCTATTTGTGGGAAAAAAAGATCATCAATTTTATTACAGGGTTGCACTACCGCACAATTGTCCATTAAAGTAATGCAGTGCCGAATCGCAAAATTAACCACTTAAGCCCCGGAGGATTTGGCTGCTCAAAGACCAGGCCCCTTTTTTCAACTTGGCACTGCGTGACTTTAACTGACAATAACACGATCATACAATGCTGTACCCAAACCAAATACCACCAAAAGAAAGCTCTATTTGTGGGAAAAAAAGGATGTAAATTTTGTTTGGGTACAGGGATACCACATGTGTGAGACTTTTTGCAGTCTAGCCGCGTACAAGACCCCGAAAATGAATCACCACTTTCAGGCTTTCCAAGGGCGTAAATTGTTGATTTCACTCCTGACTACATATCACAGTTTCGGAGTCCATGAAATGCCAAGACAGCACAACCCCCCCCCCCCAAATAACCCCTTTTCGGAAAGAAGACACCCTAAGCTATTTTCAGAGAGGCATGATGAGTGTTTTGCAGATCTCACTTTTTTGTCAAAGTTTTGGAAATTGAAAAAAGAGGAGAAAAATGCATTTTCCTGTTTTTTTTTTTTTTTTTATTTTCCAAAAAAATGAGAGCTGCAAAATACTCACCATGCCTCTCAGAAAATAGCTTGCAGTGTCTACTTTGCAAAATGGGGTCATTTGTGGGGGTTTTGTGCCATCTTGACATTTCATGGCCTTCAAAAGTGTGATAGGTAGTAAGGAGCGAAATCAACAATTTACGCCCTTTGAAAGCCTGAAGGTGGGGATTGATTTTCGGGGTCCTGTACGAGGCTAGACTGCCATAAAGTCTCACACATGGGGTATCCATGTACTCAGGAGAAGCAGCAGAATGTATTTTGGGGTGTGATTTCACATATACCCATGGCATGCGTGAGCATTATATAATTTACTGACAACTTTGTGTAAAAAAAAAAACAAATTGTGAACTTACCGAAACTCAGGGCAAAATATAAAATACTCCATGGACTCAATATGCCTCTCAGCAAATAGCTTTGGGTGTCTACTTTTCAAAAAGGGGTCATTTGGGGGGTGTTTGAACTGTCCCGGCATTTTATGCTCAATCTTAGCCACACATCATCCACTCTTCTAACCACTTGTTTACATGGAAAAATAAAAATTACTTTGAACCCCCAAACATTATATATTTTTTTAAAGCAGAGGCCCTATAGAACAAAATGGTGGATGTTGCAAATTTTTTTGTCACACGGTATTTGCGCACAGATTTTCCAAACGCAATTTCTGCGAAAAAAATACATGTTTTTAAAATTTAATGCACAAATACACTATATAATTCCAAATTGTTTGGTAAAAATTTAAAAGATGATATGAGGCCGAGTACATAGATACCAAACATGACATGCTTTAAAAATTGCGCACGCCTGTGCAGCGGCAACAAACTACGTACATTTTTAAAAGCCTTTAAAAGTCTTTACAGGTTACCACTTTAGACTTACAGAGGAGGTCTACTGCAAGAATTACTGCCCTCGACCTGGCGTTCGCGGCGATACCTCACATGCATTCTGCAATTGTGGTTTACATATGACACTAGACCAACGCCTGCGTGCTCCTTTGCGCGCAAGCCTGGGGGGAGGGGGGGGGGGCTTGATTTGTTTTATTTATTTTTTTTGCTTTTTAATGTTATTTTGACACCTTTCCTTTCATTGTTTTTTTTTTTTAATCATTTTTATTGTTATCAGAGTGAATTTAAATATCCCCTATGATAGCAATCTGTAGTGACAGGTACTCTTTTTTAAAAAAAAATTGGGGTCTTTTAGACTCTAGATCTCTCCTCTGACAGTATGCATCTTACCACACCAAAATTGGTGTGATAAGATGCTTTCCTAATTTCCCAATGGCGCTGTTTATTTCTGGCGAAACAGAAGTCATGAAATGCTCGTAGCCTCCAGTATCTTAGGCCATAGAGATGATTGGAGCCATTCTAATCTCCAATCAGCTCTATGGTTAGAAATTGAACCACCGGCTGCACTCTCGGGTTAACCGGTGGGACAGGAGAGCCCGAGAAAAACCACGGAAGGCTGCGGAAGGTGGCGGTGGGGGGGGGGGGGAGGAGGCCCCTCCCACTTTATGTAAAAGCAGTCTAGCGGCCAATTACCTGCTAGGATTGCTTTTACATGTAAGCCGACCGCTGGCTGTAAAAAAACGATACCAAGATGATGCCTAAATCTGCAGGCATCATCCTGGTATAACCACTCAAAGTCCAGCAACGTACCAGTACATTGCTGGTCCTTGTTTGGCATATAGTTTTTTTTTTCATGCAGCCTGTGGGCTGAACAAAAAAAAATCAGAAATCAGCACAGGAATAATGCGTAGTATTACTCATCATTAACCGCCCAAACAACCACCCACTGAATTTAATGATGGGTATACACGACACTATCCACGTATACCAAAATAGGATTTTAACTGCAGTGCTGAAATCAGAAAATCACCACAGCTGCTATCAGCAAAGGTATCCATATATGCTGAGAGCAAACACTGTTTGTGTCAGAATATATAAAATCAATGCGTGGTAGCCGACGAGTACCTGCAAGAGAAACAGGTCACAAAAGAATGAAAAAAACAAACAAAGGACATTAAAAGTACAGTAGGAAGAGTAGAAGAACATATAAAATGTCTGACACAACAACAGTTTTTGGATCCTTTTATTTTTCTTTCTAACTGTTGTTCCTTGATTTGGGACTGCGATCTTCCAGCTTGGGTCTCTCAAAATGTCGATAGACATCCAACATCTTTCGAGACCCTGTGTTTGTGTGCCCTACACTGTGTCGTGCTGTACCCTAAACTAATACTCCACTAGTGTATGGTAGCGCTCTAAACATTCCCCAATGCAGAGACCAGGTTGGTCAGGACATCTGGGACAATAATAGCGGGTGTTACGCCTAAATCCGCGCCTGCTACAGACACGACATCTTCTTCTTTGGCGGTATCTTTGGGTAGGGGTACTCGGGAGGACATGTGAAAAATGCCTCTCATGCAGCCGGCTCACTGCATCTGGAAGGGGAAGTTGGGCAGGCATGCCTCCTGGGTACAGGTAGGCAAGGATGATCTCTTTCTGGAATTCCCGGAAGGATCCAGTTCGTCCTGACGCCCTGTATAGGACAAAGGCGTTCAGCATCGCCAATTGGAATAAATAAACAGACACTTTTTTGTACCAGCGTCTGGCTATACGGCAACTAAATACGGCGCCAAAAGCTGGTCGTTAAGGTCCACCCCTCCCATATTAAGGTTATATTCGTGGACACAGAGGGGTTTCTCCATAACGCCAGTTGCCGTAGGGATTTGGATCATCATGTCTGCGTGAAGGGAGGACAGAACATAAACATCCCGTGTATCCTTCCACTTCACCGCAAGCAATTTGTCCGTTTTCAAGCAGGCTCTCGCCCCCCCCCGACTAAGACGGGAATCTACAAGCCGTTGGGGGAAGCCCCGGCGATTAGGTCGCACAGTGCCACATGCGCCAATTTGTAATTCGAGCAGGTGACTAAATAGTGGCAAGCTTGTGTAAAAGTTGTCCACGTACAAATGGTACCCCTTTCCGGATAAGGGTGACACCAAGTCCCAAACGATCTTACCGCTGCTCCCTATGTAGTCTGGGCAGTTCGGGGGCTCCACACAGCTATCTTTTCCCTCATAGACCCGGAAACTAACTGTATAGCCTGTGGCCCTGTCACAGAGCTTGTACAGCTTGACCCCGTACTTGGCACGCTTGCTGGGGAGGTACTGTTTCATAGCAAGGCGGCCAGTAAATTTAATCAGGGACTCGTCAACGCAGACAACTTGTTCGGGGGTAAACAAGGCTGCAAACCGCTGATTGAAGTGGTCTATGAGGGGCCGAATTTTGTGGAGCCGATCGTATTCAGGGTCTCCCCGAGGACGACAGATTTCATTGTCGCTGAAATGCATAAATCGCAGAATTTGCTCGTATCTCCCCCTGGACATGGAGGCAGAGTACATGCGCATATGGTGAACTGGGCTAGTGGACCAATATAGCCGCAATTCACTCTGTTTAGTTATGCCCATGTGGAGGGAAAGGCCCAGAAAGATTTTAAATTCGGAAACCGTTCTAGGTTTCCAGCCGAATTGTCTGGCAAGGTGTGAATTTGGGTTGGCGGCGATGAACTGTTGTGCATATAAATTTGATTGATCCACAATAGATCTGTAAAGATCTTCCGTGAAGAACAGCTCATAAAAGTTCAGGGGCGTAAAACCAGCTGTCTCCACGTGGATTCCAGGTTGGGCGGTGAATGGGGGAAGTACTGGCGCTGTAGAATCAGTGGGTTGCCAATTGGGATATGCCAGTGCATCCAGGGCCGCTGATAGGCCAGTACAACCGGCCCTGTTGTACGGGGCCCGGAGTCCTCGGCTCTGCAGGGGGGCCCGGGCAATCTAAAATCAAAAACACAGTGCGGAATAAAAAAAAAAAGCCTTTTTGAATTAACAGCATCCCCTCTCCTACCTACTTAACTGGTGTTTTTCCCTTTTCTGGGCCCCTCTGCAATGAATGTGCTGGTAGGTGTGGGAGGGACTACTTCTTCTGTTTCGGGCGCATGTCAGTTCAGTGCCCGCTCTGCATAGAATTCCTGCCTGCAGCCTGCGTATTGCCTTCCCCTGCCCTGGCGGAGTGATCTGTCTTCCCCTGCTTATGGCACTCAGCTCTGCTCCCCACTCGGCCAGGAAGCTGTGTCTGTGAGGAGGCAGAGAGAAAGCAACTCAGCCACAGGCAGCCAACATTTCTCTCCAGGCAACAGCACTGCAGGAAGGAACTGAGAAGAGGTAAGTTAGTGAGGAGAAGAAGAGGTTCGTGATCGTCAGGCTGCCAGACAGTCCCAGTGCCTAACACAGCAGAACATTCAGGTGTGTCTCTGAACACTGAAGACACATTTATTTCCCACAAAGTCAGGCAGGGCTAAAGATTGAAGGAAAGCCCAGAAAATCCAGATTGTTTCTTTGTGTATTTGACTTTGTAAACGTTTGCAAGATTGTCTTGATGTAGCTAAATATGCTTGCCTCACTGGTATTATTTCCCAGGTCAACCTAAAGATTTCTATAGTAAATAGAAGAAAAAAGTTATGCTTTGAAAATTGTGCTTTTTAATCAAGCTGAGAACAGAAAAGCTTTTTTTTTTTCAGGTTGGAAATAAAATGATCAATAACCATAGCAGTGTGTGTCATTGAAGGCATCCTGTCACTTCTATTACATGGGAAAGTTACAGGAGTTCAATACGTAATGAACAAAGAGGGTTCTCTCTGCCAGAGGTGGGAAGCATTGTGACACTGCCCTAAAAATCACTTTATCTAAAAACTCCAATCCCAGACAGAGAGAGGGAGATGGGGAGAGACAGACTGAGAGGAGAAGAGAGAGATATATATAGATGGGAGAGAGACAGAGAAAGAGAGAGAGACTGAGAGGATAATAGAGAGATATAGATGGGAGAGAGATGGAGAGAGAGAGAAAGAGAGCGAGAGACTGAGAGGAGAATAGAGAGATATAGATGGGAGAGAGATGGAGAGAGAGACAGAGGAGAAGAGAGAGATATATAGATGGGAGAGAGATGGAGAGAGAGACAGAGGAGAAGAGAGAGATATATAGATGGGAGAGAGATGGAGAGAGAGAGACTGAGAGGAGAAGAGAGAGATATATAGATGGGAGAGAGATGGAGAGAGAGAGAGAGAGACTGAGAGGAGAAGAGAGAGATATATAGATGGGAGAGAGATGGAGAGAGAGAGAGAGACTGAGAGGAGAAGAGAGAGATATATAGATGGGAGAGAGATGGAGAGACAGAGAGAGACTGAGAGGAGAAGAGAGAGATATATAGATGGGAGAGAGATGGAGAGACAGAGAGAGACTGAGAGGAGAAGAGAGAGATATATAGATGGGAAAGAGATGGAGAGACAGAGAAAGAGAGAGAGAGACTGAGAGGAGAAGAGAGAGATATATAGATGGGAGAGAGATGGAGAGACAGAGAAAGAGAGCGAGAGAGACAGACTGAGAGGAGAAGAGAGAGATATATAGATGGGAGAGAGATGGAGAGACAGAGAGAGACTGAGAGGAGAAGAGAGAGATATATAGATGGGAAAGAGATGGAGAGACAGAGAAAGAGAGCGAGAGAGACAGACTGAGAGGAGAAGAGAGAGATATATAGATGGGAGAGAGATGGAGAGACAGAGAGAGAGAGAGACTGAGAGGAGAAGAGAGAGATATATAGATGGGAGAGAGATGGAGAGACAGAGAAAGAGAGCGAGAGAGACATATATATAGATGGGAGAGAGATGGAGAGAGAGACTGACAGAGAAAGAGAGGGAGAGAAAATAGAGAAAGGGTGATGAAAGGGGAAAGAGACTGAAAGATATGGAGAAAACGAGATATAGAGAGAATTACAGATGGAGAGGCAGACAGGTAGAGACAGATTGATAAATATTATATAATATAAGATAAAGATGGAGAGAGATAGAGAGAGAGAGAAAAAGAGAAATGGAGAAAGAAGCAGAGAGGTAGGCAGAAAGAGAGAGAGAGAGGGAGAGAAAGAAAGAGAAGAAGAGAGAAAGATAAAGAAAGAGACAGAGAGATAAAGATTATATAATACAAAATAAAGATGGAGAGAGACTGAAATGATAGAGATACAGCAGAGAGATATATATATATATATATAGAATATATATATATATATATACACAAACACATACATATTATATATATATATATACATGCAATGTCTGTGCGATGCAAATTCAACCATACAGATTGTATGGCTGAATTCGCATTGCATCCGGACACAACTCACACAGGACCCATTTTTGGTCCGCAGCAGAATTGGATCGCATGGTGGTTCACACCTATGCGATTCATGTCCGAACTGACAGTTTGCACTGCGATATGCGAACTGATCTGGGGGTGTTAACTCTGTATTGACACCCCCAATGATTTGCATATGGCAGTGTGAACTGCTTGCGATTTGAATGCGATGCGGGAACCCGCAGTGGATTCACAGGGTTCCCGCATTACATTTATGTAAACCGGCACTAAACCCAGAAGCTGAAATCAGTATTCCTTTTGCATAATCAAACCTATAACTGGCTGGAGGAAGATAAATATCACTTGAAGACAAAACTGCACTTTGTTTCAAGGCGGGGTCTAGGGAGGGGCCAGAGGTGGGGTCTAGGGAGGGGCCAGGGGTGGGGCTTAAGGGGCCCCATCAGGTAGGCTGTACGGGGCCCCATGATTTCTATCAGCGGCCCTGAGTGCATCAGGGAGGGCACTATGGGCTCTACGGGCCTGTCTACGAATACACGGTGGCTGCGGGCCACTACTTCTGCTAGCCACCGCACCAGCTTCAACTGCACTTAGGGGACTCGCCACGTCACGTTACTGCAGTGCTGGTTGTACTAGGTCCAGGGTGTACTAGGCCGCTGGCGCTTGCCAGGTCGCCAGAAAAATGAGCTGCACTAGTACCCACACTGCTCCATACGAGCACCCTGCGATTCCTGCATCTCAACAACTTCAGAATGGGGTCGGGTACGCCTGGGTCTAACAGGGACCCATCTGTTGTCAGAGCTGTCTGTCAGGGAGCCGCTGCTGTCATCAGGTTCATATACTGACACTAATTCGGTCATTGTAGCTTCCCCATCGCTATCAGATGACCCGGTCAGCATATAACTGAGAGCCTCTTCATCATTGTACGAACGTTTAGACATTTTGGTAACTAAATTTACCCGTACAGTGATGCGACTCACAGGTAATAAAAGCACCTGGTTGTCGAAGACTATTTCAAGCGCTACCAAAAAAACTGCTAATGCTAGCAGGGATCAGGCCTGACTCTGCTAACACAGCGGTTTTGTGTTTAGTGTTTTTTTGTAAGTGACAGTAATCTATTGATTACTACACTTGCCTGGGTGAAAGGGTTAAACGCAGGTGCTGGCCGGAATCAATGCTGATCGTGCAAACACCGCGTTTTGGGAACCCTAAACTATGGGGGCGCTAGTATAGTTCTGATCAGATCAGATATTGATCTGTTCAAACACTATACTAGAAATGGAAGTGTACGTGCGTGCGTGCGTGCGTGTGTGGTAATCAAGGGGTTACTTCTAAACTATGCGCCGCGGATCTGGGGGGGGGGGTGGCGGGGACCCTAAACCTCCTTTGGGAAAGAAACTAGCTCGCTAGCGCAACCTCAAGTCACAATGACACCAATACAAAATACAGTAAAAACAGTATATTATGTGTGTATTAGTGCTAATGTGACAGAGGGTGTAGGGGTTAAAGAGATGTGATCAGGGGGGGATCAGGGGTTTAAATCTTTATTGGAAGGGGCTGGCGGGTATCCTACGGATAAAAGAAACGGTGGCAAGCGCTAAACCTGGTCACAAGTCACACTTATACGGGTATATAGAAAATGCTATATACTGTATACGGTGTGTGTTATGGCAGGGGGTGTAGGGGTGATCAGGGGGGGTCAGGGGGTTAAATCTTTATTGGGCGGGTGGCGGGGACCCTAAACCTTCTTGGGACAGAAACTTAGTCGCCTGCGCTAATTCTGATCACAATGACACTAATACAAAAATACAAAAACACTGTATATTACGTTTGTATTAGTGCTGATGTGACAGAGGGTGTAGGGGTTAACTAGCGGTGATCAGGGGGGATCAGGGGCTCAAATCTTTATTAGGGGGGGGGTGGCGGGTAATTCAAGTGGAAAAGGGGGGGTCGCAAGTGCTACACCTGTTCACAAATCACACTTATACAGGTATATAGGTAACTGCTATATGCTGTATATAGTGTGTGTTGTGTCAGGTGCTGTAGGGGTTAATTGGGGGGGGCGATTGGGGGGTAAATGTGCCTATCTAGCTGTGTGTGACTGTGTTTGGTGCAGTACTTACAGTTAGAAGTGCTCTCCTCTCGAGATGAATCCAAAAAGGATCATGGGAGAGGAGGGCACGTCTTTTCTGAGTCTGTGTTTACATTTCACAGACTCAGAACAGAAGCTGATTGGGCAGGACCGATCTACAGGTCCAGGCCAAAAATCATTGGCCTGGACCTGATGACTGATCGGTTCTGAACCCAATCGAGCCATCGGTGTCGGCGGGCACGCGCGGGAGCGCGCACAGGACCGGCGGCAAGTAGCGACGTAGACCTACGTCACTCTGCCTGGCCGGGGCTGACTGCCGCAGTAAATATACTGTGCGCAGTCGGCAAGTGGTTAACAACCAGATATTTCTTCACACAGAATTTGCATCGGTCGAACGTTTTTTGACTGATCCGAATTCGAATCGTTCCGAAAAATTGGAATTCGTTAGAAAACGAATAAATGAAATACATTTTAACAGATTTCAAATAAATCCATTACAATTTCATTTGGAGATTTGGATACATCGGAATCTAGGAATATCCAAAAATTTGTCTGAATTTGTATTCGCACCGAAATGAATTTCACGTGTCTAACACTTAATGGCCACCCGCTAACAGCTGGGCTCCCAGCCAATGCAAATGGCCACCGATGGCAGGGCCCACTCTCCAGGCATGGATCCTCTACATAAGTGTGCCATAACACCACCCCGCTGATAGCTGGGGACTCAATGACCACTCGGGACATCCTGGAAGACTTCTGGATACCAAAGGAAGCTCCTGACATCCCGCACAGCTGCCCAGCACCAGACCCGCCCACCAATACTTCCAATAGGTAGAAAAACTTCATACAAAAATGGTCCTATAAGTGAGGAGGACAAAAAAAGGAACGCAGCCATTGGCTTATCCTGAACATTTATGGGGGTGGAGTCTTATGGGTGAGGAACGAGGGCGGGGCTACCCAAACGTATGCTGCCATGGACATCTTTCAGGAAAGCACATTATAGCCACTAGATGGAACTGACCATTATAAGAAATTCCAATTCACCATGACTGGGGGAATGCGGGTCACATTTCATCAACACATTTATAACAACCAGATCTGTAAGTGTTTGCAAAATCTTCCCGCACAAAATGTACTCAGCCAATGAAAGGTAAGGATTCCATTTTTATTTTTCTCCTGCTATCAATGGCCAACACAGGACAACACTTCATCCATGTCTTTGGTGATCTCTGATCTCCTTATGAAATGTTTCTTACATGATGAAGATCAGCCATGGAGTATATCTGAGGTGTATATCAGGGTGTGCTTCTCCCCCACAGGTCCACCAACATTCATATAGAAAGCATTTCCCGCACTCAAGGCACTAATACACCTCAAGGGTTGTGTGGGATCTCTGATGTACAGGAAGACAGGACTTCAGGGACAATTCCCTCACTCAGGACAGGAATACGGCTTCTCCCCTGTGTGAGATCTATGATGTGTGTTAAGACTTGACTTGTCTGAAAAACATTTCCCGCACCCAGGACAGGAATATGGCTTCTGCCCTGTGTGAGATATTTTATGTTTGGAAAGATGGGAATTCTGTGAAAAACATTTTCCGCACTCAGGTCAAGAAAGTGGCTTCTCCCCCGCGTGAGTTCTCTGATGTGTGTAAAGATTGGACTTCTGTGAAAAACATTTCCCGCACTCAGGACAGGAATATGGCTTCTCCCCCGTGTGAGATCTCCGATGTGTGGAAAGAGCGGACTTCTGTGCAAAACTTTTCCCGCACTCAGGACAGGAATACGGCTCCTCACCCATGTGCGATCTCTGATGTCTGTAAATATGAGACTTCTGTGCAAAACATTTCCCGCACTCAGGACAGGAATACGGCTTCTCACCAGTGTGGAATCTCTGATGTGTGGAAAGAGCAGACTTCTCTGAAAAACATTTCCCGCACTCAGGACAGGAATACGGCTTCTCACCAGTGTGCAATCTCTGATGTGTGGAAAGATGTGACTTAATTGCAAAACATTTCCCACACTCAGGACAGGAATACGGCTTCTCACCAGTGTGCCATTTCTTATGTGTGGAAAGAGTGGACTTCTCTGAAAAACATTTCCCGCACTCAGGACAGGAATACGGCTTCTCACCAGTGTGCGATCTCTGATGTCTGGAAAGATTGGACTTATCTGAAAAACATTTCCCGCACTCAGGACAGGAATACGGCTTCTCACCAGTGTGTGATCTCTGATGTGTGGAAAGAGCAGACTTCTGTGTAAAACATTTCCCGCACTCAGGACAGGAATACTGCTTTGTGCCAGTGTGCGATCTCTTATGCACAGAAAGAGTGGATTTCCGTGAAAAACATTTCCCACACTCAGGGCAGGAATACGGCTTCTCACCAGTGTGCGATCTTGAGGTAGCCGGGTTTTCTCCTGGACTATACTGTGTGATGTCCTCATCTTCTACTTTACAGTCAAAGTGAGACAAAGTGAGACAATCCTCTGAGGTTTTCCTCATCTCCCGTCCATCTACTAAAATAGAAATACAAAGATTATTACTAGATATCAGCAGATTGGTTCCCCTAAACCAGGACTCCACCCACATCAGACAGCGTTGTCTCTGAGGATCTTACAATTCCACCCTCAAGGTAATTAGTAAATGGGTCCTCTGATCTCCTACCAGTTCATTTCTTTATTTATGGACCTTAGTCAGAGAGTGAGGAAACAACGAGAACCGTCTTTTATAGGAGTGACAGGGATGAGGGGATTATAGGACGAGTGTCCCCTCCCCCTCTATCACTCATTGCCATCTTCCCAACACAAGAAGTACTGCACTTCCTTATTTAGTCCATGATTTTGTCATGAATAAAAGCCACTGAGCCCCACCAGAGGTCAGAGAGTGAGGATGGGGTAGAACAACCAAAATGAAGACTGGACTGATCCTGAAGACCACCATCATTGGGTTACTGACTCCTCCCTCATTATCACTTTCTGTTTAAGGTTCCAAAGTTGGAGGATGTTATCACATTATTATCAACATATAAAAGTCTGTCCTCCAATCAAATCATCAGATATAAAATGTCCATCTGGTAGGAAATGAGTGTAACAAAAGAGAATCCATATTATGTGCATATATATAGCAGTGGGTAGAGGGGGGAGAGCAGAAGTCAGGAGTATATAATGTACAACAGAGTATATAGTGCAGGGGTCAGGACTCCTAATATTTGTGTTGAGTAATCAGTTGCAGAGGTCGCACACCGCTGCCTCCCATCTCCTGAGACTGCACTCAGTGACTTGGGTGTGAGACTATACAGACATATCCCTCCACCCGGCACAGCCAGCAAATTACAGAGCAAGTAACCCCAGGAGAATTTTTCTGTCAGAGATCTTGCTAGACCCTGGCATGGGGCAGAAGAACCAAGGTACATACCCCAGGTGTCTAGGTCAAGCAACGTCTATGGTAATTATCAATAAAATGACAATGAAAGGAGAAGTTATTATGGGAGATTTCAATCTTCCAGATATAAACTGGAAAACCAAAATAGCAAGTTCTACCAGGAGTACAGATATTCTAAACTCCCTACTGGGGTTGTCTCTGCAACAAGTGGTTGAGGAGCCAACCCGGAGGGAGGCCATTTTGGATCTGGTATTCACAAATGGGGATTCGGTATATGATGTCATTGTAGGCGAAACCTTGGGATCCAGTGATCACCAGTCAGTGTGGTTTAATATAAGAACTGTGAAAGAGTCACACCACACAAAAACAAAAGTTTTAGATTTTAGAAAAACAGACTTTTCAAAAATGAAATTAGTCATAAATGAGTCCTTATCAGACTGGTACGGATTACATGGAGTCCAGGAGAAATGGGACTACTTAAAAGGTGCATTATTGAAGGAAACAGAAAATTGCATTAGACTTGTCAGTAAAAGCAAAAAAAGGAAGAGACCACTGTGGTACTCAGCAGAAGTGGCCCAAATCATTAAAAATAAAAAGCTAGCATTTTGTAATTATAAAAAAACCCAGAGCAATGAAGATAAGGAAATCTACAAGATTAGGCAGAAAGAGGCCAAGCAAGTTATAAGAACTTCTAAAGCGCAGGCAGAAGAAAAACTAGCTCAGTCTATGAAAAAGGGGGATAAGACATTCTTCAGATATATAAATGAAAAAAGGAAATTAAAACAAGGAATAACTAAATTAAAAACAAAGGACGGAAGGTATGTAGAAGAGAATAAAGGGCTAGCCGACTGCCTTAATGAATACTTCTGTTCAGTTTTTACAGAAGAAAAAGGAGAAGGACCTCCACTTGAAAGGATGACTAATGAATCGTTTGATGCATGTGTCTTTACAGAGGAAGACGTTCTAAGATTGCTGTCTAAAGTGAAGACAAATAAGTCACAGGGTCCAGATGAGATACACCCAAAATTATTAAAAGAGCTTAGTGGTGATCTGGCAAAACCATTAACAGATTTATTTAACCAATCATTAGTAACAGGAGTCATCCCGGAAGATTGGAAATTGGCAAATGTCGTGCCCATTCACAAGAAAGGTAGTAGAGAGGAATCAAGCAACTATAGACCAGTGAGTCTGACATCAATAGTAGGCAAATTAATGGAAACTCTATTAAAGGATAGGATTGTGGAACATCTTAAATCCCATGGATTGCAAGATGAAAAACAACATGGGTTTACTTCAGGGAGATCATGTCAAACAAATCTTATAGATTTTTTTGACTGGGTGACTAAAATAATAGACGGTGGAGGTGCAGTAGACATTGCATATCTAGATTTTAGTAAGGCTTTTGACACTGTCCCACATAGAAGACTTATCAATAAACTGCAGTCATTGAGCATGGACTCCCATATTGTTGAGTGGATTAGGCAGTGGCTGAGTGACAGACAACAGAGGGTTGTAGTCAATGGAGAACATTCAGAACAAGGTCATGTTACCAGTGGGGTACCTCAGGGATCTGTACTGGGACCAATTTTGTTTAATATCTTCATAAGTGATATTGCAAAAGGCCTCGATGGTAAGGTTTGTCTTTTTGCTGATGACACAAAGATATGTAACAGAGTTGATGTTCCTGGAGGGAAACGCCAAATGGAAAAGGATTTAGGAAAACTAGAACAATGGTCAGAACTCTGGCAACTGAAATTTAATGTGGATAAGTGCAAGATAATGCACCTGGGACATAAAAACCCAAGGGCAGAATATAGAATATTTGACACAGTCCTGACCTCAGTATCTGAGGAAAGGGATTTAGGAGTAATTATTTCAGAAGATTTAAAGGTGGGAAGACAATGTAATAGAGCAGCACGAAATGCCAGCAGAATGCTTGGATGTATAGGGAGAGGTATAAGCAGAAGAAAAAGAGAAGTGCTTATGCCGCTGTACAGAACACTGGTGAGACCTCACTTGGAGTATTGTGCGCAGTACTGGAGGCCATATCTCCAGAAGGATATAGATACTCTAGAGAGAGTTCAGAGAAGAGCTACTAAACTAGTACATGGATTGCAGGAAAAAACTTACCAGGAAAGGTTAAAGGACCTTAACATGTATAGCTTGGAAGAAAGAGACAGAGGGGATATGATAGAAACTTTTAAATACATAAAGGGAATCAACTCAGTAAAGGAGGAGAGCATATTTAAAAGAAGAAAAACTACCACAAGAGGACACAGTTTTAAATTAGAGGGGCAAAGGTTTAAAAGTAATATGAGGAAGTATTACTTTACTGAGAGAGTAGTGGATGCATGGAATAACCTTCCTGCAGAAGTGGTAGCTGCAAATACAGTGAAGGAGTTTAAGCATGCATGGGATAGGCATAAGGCTATCCTTCATATAAGATAGGGCCAGGGACTATTCATAGGATTCAGATATATTGGGCAGACTAGATGGGCCAAATGGTTCTTATCTGCCGACACATTCTATGTTTCTATGTTTCTATCAACATTTTGCTGCCAGCTGAACCCCAGAATCCCCATAAATCCAGTCTAAAGACATAATTTGTGTCTGCAGCACAGAGAAGGAAGATTATCCAAGAGAAATACAGGAATACAGGATGGGGAACACAGCACAGGAAAGTGACCAGGGTATTACAGGCTGATATCAGCCAGTTCCCACCCTACTCTGGACCAATCAGTGAGCAGTATGGGTGGAGGAATGTATTTAGTGTTAATGACCCACCTGTGCTGATCTCTGTAGGAGTGTCCTCCTCTATAAATGTCCCCGTTATTCCATCCTCCTCCATAGACTGCTGATCATCCCTCACATACGTCTCTTCTTCTTCTGCTTTAACCTCAAATTCTATATCGATTGGATCTCCACTCTAAACCAAGAAAATGAGAGAGAATATCATCTGGAAGATATAAGCTTTAATATTGTAATATTATATATAAAAAAAAAAAAAAAAAAAATACATCCTCTCCAGAAGTCCATGTTCTAGATGCTCCAATCCACCAACCTTGTAACATTGAGGGATGGTGTGACCTTCCTGTGTGGAATCCCGGGAATACAGAGGACGGGGACATCTCTCTGGTGGGTTTCTGTAGCTGGATGACTCCACCATGGTGTTCTGATACAGATCTTTGTGTTCTTTTAGAAACTCTGACTCCTCCATCACCCCATCCTCATCATCCTCCTCTTTTATCTCTTCTTTAACCTCAACTTTAGAATCTCTCAGGTTTCCACTCTGAATATATAATAAAAATGACATCAATGGTAACAATGCAGATAATGTGCAGATCCTAATGATACTATCAGTGATTGTTCCTCATCTACCTGATGATGGTGAGGGATGGTGTGACCTTCCTGTGTAGAATCCCGGGAATACAGAGGACGGGGACATCTCTCTGGTGGGTTCCCATTACTGGATCCATCTGTAGGAAACACACACACTGACTGAATACATTGTTTCTATGTGTTTATCAGATGATGGGGGATCTAGGTGGACCCTCCGTACTGCTCTCTCCTTTACAATAAAGTCTCCTCTTACCCGGTGATGTGAGGGGCGGCTGATTCTCCATCATGATGTCCTTCCCAGCACCGCTCACCTCTACTGTCAGCAGCTCGATGATCTCTCTGGTGACTTCTCAAATCTTTTTTTTATTTCTCTATTCTATGAGGGAGGGAGGTGGAGGCAATGTGATAGTCATATGATCTCCAGACTTCACAGGAGGAAAACTCTAGATTTGAACACAAATAGTAAAATAAATGACATTCCCAGTATCCTCCTTACCTCACTGGTCAGGTCTCTTTTTATTTAAACCCCACTTCATGCTGAGGTTTCTGATATTACATACAATGCAGGTCCAACATCCCTACTTTGAAAGTAAGGAGGCCTGGGGTTCAGCCCACATCCTAAGAGCATCAGAAATAAAGAGTCGGATAGCGGGATATTGGAGGGAGGAGCTGTGAGGTCAGTGTGATGTCATAGGAATCTCTGGCTCTGATTGGAGGGACATTGGGAGGAGGAGCTGTGTGGTCAGTGTCATGTCATAGCAGTGGGGGAATTTCCAGGGTTGCAGCAGTCGCACTTGCGAAGGGGTCCTGCAGTTCCGCCACTGTAGGGGGGCCCGCCGCTGCTCGGTAGATCATACACTGGTCATTAATGTGCACTCTCACAGGCACACAGTCCCTGTCCATCCTCTCTGCCCGCCCATTGAGTTCAGTAGGGGAGGGAGATACAATGTTGGGAGACTGAAAGAGAAAATCAGATGACCTGGGCTGGGCCAGTAGAGTGAAAGGGAGGAGCTCTTCACCGTGTGAGGAGACCCCATGATAGGAGTTACTGGAGACACAGGAAGAAAGCCTAAGATACACTGAGACCTAGCAAGGAGGAGGGACCAAGTGATCTGCAAGAGAGGGAGTGACACTGATCTCATCCCTCAATATCAGCACTGCCACTGATTCCCACCCCCCCCCCCACCACACACACACACACACACACCAGCACTACCGCTGCCACTGATCCCCCTCCCCCCCCCACACACCAGCACATTTGCTGCCACTAAATCCATCCCCCCCACCACTGCTATCACTCATCCCATTCCATCCCCCCCAACCACCACCCTTGCCACTGATCCCATGCCCCCCTCACCACTGCCACTCATCCCATTCCCCCACCACCACTGCTCCCATCTCCCCCTCACCACTGCCACTCATCCCAGCCCCCACCACCACCGCTGCCACTCATCCCATTCCATTCCCCCCCAACCACCACCACTCATTCCATCCCACCCCTGCCACTCATTCCATTCCTCCCCACCGCTGCTACTCATCCCATCCCCTCCACCATTGCTGCCTCTCATCCCATTCCACCACCACTGCCACTTATCCCATTCCATTCCCCCTCAACCACAGCTGCCAATCATCCCATCCCCCCACCACCACCGCTGACACTGATTCCATCTCCACCCAACCACCACTGCTACCACTGATCCCATCCCCCACCACCACCGCTGCCACTCATCCCAGGGGCGTAACTAAAGTGGGTCGCAATTGCAATAGCCCAATAGAGGAACAAATCCCCTCCATTCTTCTCCTGCAGCTGCTAAAAGCTAAGTTTCCCTCCTCTCCCTCCCATAGGCATTCAGCGGCTTCAGAAGGAAAATGGAGGGGATTTGTTCTTCTATGTGTCAACCCCGCTGCCCTCCTATCCAGGTCCTGCTGCCCTCCAGCCCAGGGATAAGTGGGAAGGGCCCTGGCCGGGACTCAAGGGGGCCCCTTCATGGTTTCTTGCACTGGGACCCAGAAGGTTCTAGTTACGTCTCTGTGTCATAGGATTCTCTGACCCTGATAGGAGAGACATTGGGGGAGGAGCTGTGTGGTCAGTGTGGTGTCATAGGATTCTCTGAGTCTGATTGGAGAGACATTGGGAGGAGGAGCTGGGGGGGGGGGGCGCTGTGTGAGGTTTCTGCACACAAAGAATCATTTCTCCCTGTGCGTCCCACCTCTTCTACAATTAAAAAACTTTTTCTGTGGGCTTTGTCAGGACACATCATATTCCGGTGATCTCCGTTTACTCCGGTGACTTTACTGATCACATTTTAGGATGAATATCTGAGACTGGGATCATTGTGAAAAAGAAAAAAAACACGATTCCGGATATTTATTGCAAATTACATTTTTTTCCTCTTTCTTGTACTGGTAGACAACAGGCTTGGCAGTGGCATGCAATGCCAAGCCGCCGCAAGCAAAGCCAACAGAATACTGGGTTGTATAAAAAAGGGGATTCACTCCAGAAATAAAGAGATTATTCTCCCGCTCTACAAGACTCTGGTCCGGCCACATCTGGAGTATGCTGTCCAGTTCTGGGCACCGGTCCTCAGGAAGGATGTGCTGGAACTGGAGAAAGTCCAGAGAAAGGCAACAAAAATAATTAGGGGAATGGAGGACATCAGCTATGAGGAAAGACTACAAGCACTGAACCTATTCTCTCTGGAGAAGAGACGATTGAGGGGGGATATGATATCAATGTACAAATACTGTACTGGCGACCCTAGCATATGGAACAAACTATTCAGAGAAAGGAGATACAATAAGACACGTGGCCACTCACTAAAACTTGAGGAAAGGCGGTTTAACCTTAAAGTGCGTAAGGGGTTCTTCACTGTAAGAGCGGTAAGGATGTGGAATTCTCTTCCACAAGCAGTCGTATCAGCAGGGAGCATTGATAGTTTCAAAAAACTATTAGATGGACACCTTAAAGGCCACAACATACAGGGGTATACAATGTACGGTTTAAAGCAAACACACACACACATCATAGGTTGAACTGGATGGACTGATGTCTTTTTTCAACCTCACTAACTATGTAACTATGTAACTCTTCTTATTTGAATCCTAAAAAATAAAGACATGCATATTCCAATCCTCCCTAAATACACCCCCCCCCCACTAATAAAAGCAGTACAATGCGTTTGTCAGGAGTGTGTTGTTGTCAGGGCTGGGCTTCTGCTATTAATAGCAGCTCTCTACTCATTGCACAGAGGCTGCTCAGCTGTCTGGTAATTACCAGCCACTCATTATTCCACAGTGACTCACCTGGTTACCATTACCTGCCTCATTAGTCCAGCCTACAGCCACCCCCTTTTTGCTATTTAAACTACCTTGCTGATTTCCTCCGTGCCTTTGCCTGGTCAACATCTCCAGCATGTCTCTGCTTTGTTCCTGTTATGACTTGCCCTGGCTGACGTCTCTTCTGTTTTCTGATCCTGATTTTTGGCTTCTGACAACGCTGATTTCTGATCCCGGTTTGTCTGATTACCCGCTCTGTCTTCCAAACCCTGGCTTCTGACTACATTCCTGTTCTGTGTTATTTTTGCTATTACATTAAAGGTGTGATTTTTAATTACATTTTCTGTCACTGCCTGGTTTATGGTTCCAGACAGTTGTGCTATTGCTCCTCATTCCAGCATCCTGGTTTTGGCTGTGATGCATTATTTCTTTCTGTCTATCTGCAAAGTGAGTGATGTGGTCAGTCTCTGAGTGGAGACCAAATCTGATTGAAGTCAGCCAAGCCCGCAGTCTCATGCTTGTGATATTGCGTTTGTAACACGTGCTCCAAGCTCTCTGTTGGTCTACCCTGCTGTTTGGATTCCCTTGTTGAAGGCCTTAATTCAAATTCAGATCTCGACTACTCTCTGAACTCTGTCTGCCTTTTGACTACGGATTTGACCCTGACTATTCTGAACCTTGCCTGCCTTGTAACTGGACTGTCGTTCAACCACTCTGCCTGTCTGCCAACCGCAAGTACCTGGTTGCTGTGCTCAGTTCGTTCCTGCCCTGGTGGGGTGGCCAGGCATCATAGCATTGTGATCAAAAGGTGCTGCGCCAGAAACAAAGTGTAACATATAATGGAAATGCAATCTCAGTGTCCATATAACATAAGTGCATTCCGGTATCCAGAAACAAAGTGTAACATATATCGGAAATCAATCTGTGTATACAATAAAAAGTATAATCTCAGTGTCCATAAATCATAGGTGCATTCCGGTATCCAGAACTGTGATCACCCAATAACGTGATTAGTACAAAATACTGTGCTCCACTCCACCGCCACCAGAGATCTAAGCCTCTCACCTAAACCACTTCCCGCCCTATAGGCGATTGACGGCGGGAATGTGGTTGCATTATCCTGACCGGACGTCATATGACGGCGGCAGGATAATACGCTTTGCGCACCCCCAGGGGGTGCACAGAGCGGGGATCGGTGATGCGGCGTGTCACACTGACACACCGCATCTCCGATCTCGGTAAAGAGCCTACTGACGTAGGCTCTTTACCATGTGACCAACCGTGTCCAATCACAGCTGGTCACATAGTACACAGGAAGAGCCATTGATCGGCTTTCCTCAGTATGTGCCTGACAGTCACGAGTAAAGGAGAGCCAATCTGCGGCTCTCTTGACAGGGGGGGGGGGTCTGCACTGGTAATCAGATCACTGATTCCCAGTGCAGACCCTTGGGGGGGGGGGGTGCCACTAGAACCACCAGGGATGCCCACCCATGATCCCAGGAATGCCCAACCATGACCCCAGGGATGCCCACTATGGCCACCAAGAATGGCAATCAGGGCTCAGCGAGCCCGCCAGGGCCCTCCCCATCAGTGCTGCCCACCAGTGCCCATCATTGCCATCTATCAGTGCCGCCCACCAGTGCCCATTATTGCCCACCAGTTCTGCCTATCAGTGCCCATTAGTGCCCATCAGTGCTACC
This sequence comes from Pelophylax lessonae, assembly GCF_965119305.1. Taxonomy (NCBI): domain Eukaryota; kingdom Metazoa; phylum Chordata; class Amphibia; order Anura; family Ranidae; genus Pelophylax; species Pelophylax lessonae. The sequence goes on from NC_138770.1 coordinate 981,442, forward strand.
TATCAGTGCCACATATCAGTGCCCATCAGTGCTGCATATCAGTGCCACATATCATGCCACCCCATCAGTGACACCCCATCAGTGCAGCCTCATCAGTGCTCATCAGAGCAGGAAAAAATTTATTTACTTACAAAATTGTATAGCATAAACAAAAAACCTTTTTTTTTTTTCAAACTTTTCGGTCTTTTTTTTTTTTTATTTGTTTAGCAAAAAAAAAAAAACCTTGCGGTGATCAAATATTACCAAAAGAAAGCTCTATTTGTGGGGGGAAAATGACATAAATTTGGTTTAGGTACAGTGTTGCATGACCGCGCAATTCTCATTCAAAATGCAACAGCGCTAAAAGCTGAAAATTGGCCTGGGCAGGAAGGGGGTGAAAGTGCCCTGTATGGATGTGGTTAAACTTTGACCCAGAGACCTGAGCCAAACAAAGCTTTTACCCCTCAGGGGTCACAGGCAGGTGTCACCGGATGGTGTGGAGGTTTCACTAATGGATGCACTGGGACCAGCTAACCACGATGGTGCCGGTCTCACACAGGGCACAAAGAGATCACCACATAAGCAGAAAGAAATCGAATGCTCTCCGTGCGGGTAAAGCATATACAGCCGTTTATTTAACCACTTCAATACAGGGCACTTTCACCCCCTTCCTGCCTAGGCCAATTTTCAGCTTTTAGCGCTGTTGCATTTTGAATGACAATTGCGCGGTCATGCAACACTGTACCTACACCAAATTTATGTCATTTTCCCCCCACAAATAGAGCTTTCTTTTGGTGGTATTTGATCACCGCAAAGGTTTTTTCTTTTTTGCTAAACAAATAAAAAAAAGACCGAAAAGTTTAAAAAAAACAAAACGTTTTTTTGTTTACGTTGTACAATTTTGTAAATAAATACGTTTTTTCCTGCACTGATGAGGCTGCACTGACAGGCACTGATGAGGAGGCACCGATATGCGGCACTGATAAGTAGCACTGATATGCAGCATTGGTGGGCACTGATAGGTGGCACTGATAGGCGGCACTGGTGGGCAATAATGGGCACTGATAGATGGCAATGATAGGCACTGGCGGGCAGCACTGATGGGGAGGGCACTGGCGGGGAGGGCACTGGTGGGCTCCCTGAGCCCTGATTGCCATCCCTGGTGGCCATAGTGGGCATCCCTGGGATCATGGGTGGGCATCCCTGGTGGTTCTAGTGGCACCCTCCCCCCCGAGGGTCTGCACTGGTAATCAATGTTCTGATTACCAGTGCAGACCCCCCCTGTCAGGAGAGCCACAGATCGGCTCTCCTTTACTTGTGCCTGTCAGGCACGTATTGAGGAAAGCCGATCAACAGCTCTTCCTGTGTACTATATGACCAGCCGTGATTGGACACGGCTGGTCACATGGTAAAGAGCCTACGTCAGTAGGCTCTTTACCGAGATCGGAGATGCGGTGTGTCAGTGTGACACGCCGCATCACCGGTCGCCACTCTGCGCACCCCCCGGGGGGCGCGCAGAGCGCATTATCCTGCCGCCGTCATATGACGTCCGGTCAGAAAAATGCAACCACTTTCCGGACATCAATCGCCTATAGGGTGGGCGGGAAGTGGTTAAATAAAGGTACTCACAAACAGCTTCTTGGAGACACGCTCGTAATACAATAAGACCGCACAACAGAGAGGATGCAGCCAGCAGCAGGAAAGGCTCCGCCCCCTATACACGTTACAGCTTTGCCGACAGGGCGCTGACTTCAACAGTAGAGCTCTAGAGAGCATTAGATTTCTTTCTGCTTATGTGGTGATATCTTTGTGCCCTGTGTTAGAGCGGCACCATTGCGGTTAGCTGGTCCCAGTGCATCCATTAGTGAAACCTCCACACCATACGGTGACACCTGCCTGTGACCCCTGAGGGGTAAAAGCTTTGTTTTGCTCAGGTCTCTGGGTCAAAGTTTAAGGTGAGAGGCTTAGATCTCTGGTGGCGGTGGAGTGGAGCACAGTATTTTGTACTAATCACATTATTGGGCGATCACAGTTCTGGATACCAGAATGCACCTATGATTTATGGACACTGAGATTGCACTTTTTATTGTATACACAGATTGATTTCCATTATGTTACATTTTGTTTCTCGAGCAGCACCTTTTAAGTTTGATCAAATTGTATTGTGTAAGTGAATAACACTATTTTGTCTTAGCTGCCAGATCTTCTTATTTTATACACTGTTTTGGGTTTGTACACTGGTTGATTATATCCCTGCTCTGAGATTAATTCATTTATTTTTTGGTGATAACTGCGCTGATAGTTTTTCTGCCAACATTCATCATAGCATTGTGTTTAAGTCCTGGGGGCAACTGAGTATCGGTAGGCCTGCTTGCCTTATGGGAAAGGAGGCTGCTATAGGCGAAGAACACAGAATCCAGCTATAGTGTCTGACCACCTGCGCTAGGGGTAAGCGGGACATTGTTAGTAATTCTACAATAGATTGATGAGGTGAGAAGGTCATTGGTGGAAAAGGAGACATCACCAAAATGAAGGAAATGTATCAGCCCTGTAAGTGGGGGAATGCTATGACCCTGAAGGGGTACATCTAAGTTTCCACACTATATATGGCTGGGGAGAGCACGTCTTTCTATAAGTTGGTTCTTTATTTAAGTGGGCGCACTTCAGCGATTGCACAAAGCGAGAATACACAGCAAACTACTTTGAAAAACGCCAAACAGACTGCAGGTGACCTTGTTTCCTAATTCAGCTCTCCTTCCTCTCTGTAACATGCACTTTCTAAAAAATCCTTCTGATAGTTGTGTCCTCACTCCTTAATCTCTCTTTCTTCACCCCTCTTCTCCACCCCACAGCCTGTATATATCACCCTCACTTCTGTCCTCTCCCTATTACTGCACTCACCCAACTCCTGCTAATTCTAAACCCACATGCTAATAAAACCTCCAGAACCCTGAGGCACGTCCCTTCATATAAATTGCAATCCCATATTACCTCCCTCACCCTTCTGCTTCTCCCAACCTCTCGAGATTAAACCCCAAACCCTGGGCCTCCATCGCTTAACTGTACCCAAATCTCCCATCACCCCATGCCCTCTGGCAAGAGCAGCAATCCACACAATTTTCTTTTTTTACAAACAAGGTTGCTCTTTATTGAAAAAAATCAGAATTAAACAACAGTATACAACAAACGTGTAGCCATTGGCCAGTAACATAGACAGATGGGAGAAACCAGTGCGCTAGTAGCATCCGAGTAAGCGTGGTGGGGAAACATTGCATACATACAGTAACAGAAAATACAGAACCGGCAGACAAGTGAGTCAAATAGCAGCAAGGAGAAGTGGAGATAAACCGCACCATCCACCCAGGGCTGCCAAATCTTTTCGTATTTGTGGGGACAGTTTCTATTAATGTAAGTAAGTTTGTACAGAGGGAGAGCCCCGTTCACAAGGGCCACCCACGCAGTCAGCGTGGGGGGGAGGGAGAACCCCAGCGAAGAATGATTTCCTTCCTAGCATAATACAGCAACAAAGAAATCATCAGCCGCGAGTACTTACAGCGTCTAACCTTATCAGGAATGCCCAAGAGTGCCAGCTCCGGGGTGTGTGTGACAGTGAGATGGAGACGAGTGTTCAGGAGGTCAAACACAGCACCCCAAATCTCCTCCACCCGTGGGCAAGTCAAAAACATATGCAAGTAAGAGCCCTCAGCTACTAAACATTTAGGGCAGTCGGCCGATCTCGCAGGATACATTCTGTGCAGTCCCAGTGGAGTGAAATAAACTCTGTGCAGAAATTTAGTATGGATAAGTTTGTCTCTAGAGGCAATGACCGATCTGGAACCATTTCCCAGGTAGTCCTCCCATTCCTCCCTATCTAGGGCAGGCAAATCCGAAGACCAGCATTGCCAAAGACGCTCCAGGGCAGGAGAGTCCGTAACCAACAAGGTAGCGTAAAGGGCAGAAAGAGGCTTGGGGAGCTCAGCCTGCGCGAGCACATCCTCCAGACAATCGGTCTGTAGTACCGGGGTGGTCGGGAATTGGGCACGAACCGCATGTCGCAGTTGGAGGTAGGGGAAACCTATCCAGTGAGGCAGGGCAAAGGAGCCACGCAAGTCCGGAAGTGTGCCAAGTGGCATAATGTCTTTTAGCCGCTGGATGCCACATCGGGCCCACACCTGCGGATCAGGAAGCATCCGCAAATGAGGGAGCGACGGGTTGCCCCACAGGGGCTGATAAGGAGACCAAGTATTAGGCTCGAGAAACCGCACTCTGGCCACCTTCCAAACCCAGAGAGTAGTCCTGGTGGGGAGGGGAAGAGACGGATAAGCACCCGCGCCACGGTAGGCCAGGTTGCCAAGACCCGCCAGGGAGCTCAGACAAGCAGCCTCCAGGCACATTTCTGCATTCGACCTAGACCCCGCAAACCACAAGTGTATGGTAACCAGGACGGCCGCCCAAAAATAAAATTTGAAATGAGGAAGGGCCAGTCCCCCCGAGGACACCGGGAGTTGTAAGGTAGAGCACGCCAGCCGGGGATGCGAGCCAGCCCACAAAAAAGAGCCGATACAGGCGTCCAGGTCACGGAAAAAAACTGTGGGGATCCACGATGGGGAATGGCGAAAAACAAAGAAATTTAGGCAAAAAAATAATTTTGATGATGTTAATGCGGCCCAAAAGATTCAGAGGCACGGACCCCCAGCCCGCACAGCGCTCACGAAGTCGGTCCAGGATAGGAGCAACATTGCGAGAGAGGTAATCTCTGGGGTCTTTAGTGATCCTGACATCCAGGTACTTAAATTTGTCAACCGACAACAGGGGGGAAGGGGCCGCCAGGGTCCTCGCATTCGGATCTAGGGTAAACAAAACTGATTTGGTCCAATTAATACGTATCCCCGAAAACCCGCCGAAGGATTCAAAAATGGCCAGGGCAGCCTGAAGGGACGAGGATGCATCGGCTAAATAGAGCAGGGTATCATCAGCATACAGGGACACCTTTTCCTCAAGGGGACCAATCCACCAGCCGCGCACAGCCTCCAAGGAGTGAAGCAAGGCCGCCAGGGGCTCCACCGCCAGGGCAAAAAGACCCGGCGAGAGAGGGCACCCCTGCCTTGTCCCCCTACGCAACGGAAAGGCAGCAAAAGTAGCACCATTAGTGCGAACTCGGTCCAGCGGGCAACGATAGAGCAGGCGCAACCAACCCATAAAGCGAGGGCCAAACCCAAAACGACGGAGCACAGACCAGAGATAGGGCCACTCGACCGAGTCGAAGGCCTTCTCCGCGTCGAGGGAGGCCACTACCCATTGACCAGGATTAAGATGTAAAGGCAGAGAGGTTCAGTTGAAGACAACGGAGATGAATATCCGTCCCTTCTCTGGCATAAAACCGGTCTAATCCACATGCACAAGATCCTCAATGACCGAGGTCAAACGAATGGCCAAGACCTTGGCCAAGAGCTTGGCATCAGCATTCAGCAGGGAATTAGGATGGTACGAGGCACAGTCCTCTGGGTCCTTACCAAGCTTAAGTATTAGTACAATGAGGGCCTCAGAGAAGGAGTCCGGGCAAGGCGTCCAAGTCCGTGAACCGACCCAACAGCTCCACCAAGCGTGGAGCCAGGGATTCCTGAAAAGAGGAATAAAATTCCACAGGGATACCATCCGGGCCCTTGCCAGACAGAGCGATCTGGACCTCCTCCAGCGTGATAGGACTATCTAAGCGGTCTCTAACCTCATCATCCAATTCCGGGAGCGAAATACCGGCTAGAAAACACTCCAGACCATCTGCGCTATAATTCACCCTAGAAGTGTATAGAGTGAGATAATAATCCCAAAAACAATCATTAATATCAGGTAATTCAGACAACAGGGTGCCTGACAGCGACCGGATCCAACCAATGTGTGTGACGGCAGTCTGTTCCATCGACAGCCAGGCCAAGAGGCGCCCATTCTTGTCACCATATTCAAAAATACGTTGGGCTGTCGAGAGAAGGGACTTTTCAGCAGACATGGGAGTAAGTCACACATGTGCAAGTCACAAGCAAGCAAGTCTCAAGTCTTAACCTTCAAGTCTCAAGCAAGTCCCAAGTTACTGTGGCGAAAAGCAAGCAAGTCAAGTCGAGTCACTGATAGAAGTCAAGCAAGTCAAGTCAAGTCATTTATTTTGGTCAAGTCACAAATCAAGTCAAAATACTGATCTACCCCAATTTTCACCTTTAAATCAGTTAAAAGTCAGTGGTCAGGAAAGGTTTTGTTTTATTTTCAACATTAACAAAACTGCTTAGTGCTTTTTTCTTGGCATATTAAAGAAACACTTTGAATGCCCAAACAGCTCAAAATAATTAATAAGTTTAGATGTACGTAATCCCCTTTAAAAATGCTTTTACCAATGGAAACATTTTTTTTTTTTTTTATTGCAAGGAAATACCTTTTTTTCTTCTTTATTCATCCGCACTTCCGGGTCCAGCCGCTTATAGGCGATTACGTCAATAGGCGATTCCAAGCAGCCCTTGCGTATCGCCTAGTGACGAAATCTCGCATTATTACACCAGCACCAGCTGTACTCAGAGATGTATTGCTTGGAGTCCGTGCCCCGCCTCCTCTCAGTGAACTTTACGGGATGTATTACTTTGAGTCTCCTCTCACGGAGCACGGACTCCAAGCAATACATCTCTGAGTACAGCTGGTGCCGGTGTAATAATGCGAGATTTCGTCACCAGGCGATTACATCCCAGCAGCCCTTGCAAATCGCCTAGTGACATAATCGCCTATAGGCAGCCAGACCCGGAAATGCGGATGAATAAAGAAGAAAAAAAGGGATTTCCTTGCAAAAAAAAAATAAATAGTTTACATTGGTAAAAGCATTTTAAAGGGGATTACGTACATCTAAACTTATTAAAATGGGTGGAACTCCGCTTTAAGTATTTCCATTGTTAAACAGCCAGTGTCCTAAAAATAAGAACACACTGAGGTGTTTTAAGTGACTGTGGTGTCAGAAACATAACAGGCACATTCATTTTGCCTTAAAACATCTTGAGAAAATGCTAATATTTAATAACTTAAAAAAGTAAAGTCATTTGGAGTCATACGTCTCAAGTCAAAGTCAAGTCTCAAGTCATGAATACCAAGTCAAAGTCAAGTCAAGTCTTTTATTAATTTTAGTCAAGCAAGTCTCAAGTCCTCAAACTGGTGACTTAAGTCTGACTTAAGTCAAGTCATGTGACTCAAGTCCCCCACCTCTGCTTTTCAGTGGCAGCAGCCCTGCACACCGAAAGATCACGGAGCGCCCGCTGGAAGGATGCATAATGGACCTTCTGCGGGCCACAGCAATACGAGTGATATACATACCCCGCAGCCAGGCCTTGAAGGCATCCCACAAGACCAAGGGATCAGGATGCTCTTCATTGTGTGACCAGATAACATTGTGTGAGATAACTCAGCTGGCAGGGCAGCAAAAATAGAGGGCTCCATAATCCAGTATCTGGACAGTCGCCAGCCACCACCCGACCTCTCAGCAGACACCCGGAGGGAAAGCAAAAAGGGGGCATGGTCAGAAATACCCCTAGGCAGAATAGAGGCCAATGTGACCATTCAAATGACCTTCAAAGAGGCCAGGGCTAAGTCACTTCGGGAGAAAGTCCGATGAGAGGCCGAGTGACAGGTAAACGCCCTATCCGATGGGTGTAAGCACCGCCAGACGTCCATCAAAGAGAAGGTGGACATCCAGCGGGCCAAGGCGTCACACCAGCCCGAGGGGGGGTGGAGGCGGTCCAGAGTGGGGGACATATTGAAATCACCCAACAATAGTACATTAGATACATCAAAAGAAATAGTCAGCTGCATAATGGTGTAAAGAAAATCATGGTCAACAGGGGGAGGCAAATAAAGACCCACCAAGAGGAAGGGCACAGAGTGTATGGTAGCATGTAGCAGTACATAGGGGCCGGCCGGGTCGGTCCGAACCTCCAACAAATGAAAAGGCAGGGACTGGTGCACGAGGACACTGACTCCCCTGGTGTAACAGGAATACGTGGCATGGTAATGAGAGCCCACCCAGGCCCAGAGTACGAGAGCCCAGCAGGTGAGTCTCCTGTAAGACACAAATGTGGGGGGTATATCTGCGCAGGAAGGTGAAGACCAGGGAGCGCTTGACCGCAGAGTTCATACCCCGCACATTCCAAGAAATCACATCAACCTTCGCCATGAAGAGCTGGGATTTCTAGCAGCAATAGGATAGGCATACACCACCACGCCACTGACACCAGAAGGGCCAGGCCACCTGCCCACCGTCTAGGCAGCAGCAGGGGCCCGGCAGAGGGCCTCAGCCACACTAGAACACACACACAAAGAGCAACCATAAGTAGAAAACTCCCAACAAAAAAACAAACAAAAAAGACCGTGTGCGCCGAACAGTCTGTTGCTTGCCGGGCGCTCGGGTTCGGCACATCGCGGATCGGGTGGACAGATTATTGGGTGGGGCTGGGGAAGACCCAGCTGTTATGGTACACGTGGGTACCAATGACATAGGCAGAGGAAGATGGAGAGTCCTAAATGATTTCAGGGACTTAGGAGCTAAGTTGAGGTGTAGGACCTCCAAGGTAGAATTTTCCAAAATACTACCTGTACCTCGAGCCACACCAGAGAGGCAGCGGGAGATTAGGGAAGTTAACAAGTGGCTCAGGAGCTGGCGTAGTAAGGAGGGTTTTGGGTTCCTGGAGAACTGGGCCGACTTCTCAGTCGGTCACCGGCTCTTTGGTAGGGACGGATTGCACCTAAATGGGGAGGGTGCAGCCGTACTGGGTGAGAAGATGGACAAAAAGTTAGAGGGGCTTTTAAACTAGGTGATGGGGGGGAGGGTACAGATGTAGAATTAGCCAGTGGAAAGCAAGTTTCAGAGGGCAGAAATGGGGGCATTAGCGGTAGGGTGTTCGGAGCTCCTATACCCAGGGTGGGTATGGGGAAAAATCAAGAGAGCAGCCTAAAAACATCAAATGAGGATATATGTAACCGGTCAAAATTAAGAGGTTTGTATACCAATGCCAGAAGCCTGGCCAACAAGATGGGAGAGCTGGAGCTGCTGATGTTTGAGGAGGACTTAGATTTTGTGGGGATAACAGAAACTTGGTTTGACAGCTCTCATGACTGGATGGCGACCATTCAGGGGTATTCCCTTTATCGCAGGGATAGAGAAGGTAAAAAAGGGGGAGGGATATGTCTGTATATTAAGAACAGTATACAGGTAAATATGAGGGATAATATTAATAATGGAGCTATGGACGAGGCAGAATCCCTATGGGTAGAATTTCAAAGGGAAGGCACGGTGGCGGTAATATTGGGCGTATGCTATAGGCCCCCCAACCAGAGGGAGGAGGGGGAGGCGGACCTCATTTTACAGATAGGATTGGCAGCAAGGATGGGAAATATCATTATAATGGGGGACTTTAATTATCCTGATATAGACTGGGCAGAAGGAACTGCACACTCAGCCAAGGCTAGGCAGTTCCTAAATGTTTTGCAGGACAATTTCATGGGTCAGATGGTGAATGCACCGACAAGAAACAATGCGGTACTTGACCTACTGATTACCAACAATACAGACCTGCTCAAGGATATAGAAATACGGGGCAACTTAGGAAACAGTGACCATAGGTCAATAAGTTTCAGTATTAATTACAGTAATAGGAAGCAGAGGGGTAATATAGGACGCTGAATTTCAAAAGAGCCAATTTCCCAAAACTGCGCTCGCTGCTAGAAAATATAAATTGGGATAGAACCCTGGGAACAAAGAACACGGGGGAAAAATGGGAGTGCTTCAAGAGCATACTTAACAAGGGGATTGACCAGTGCATTCCAAAGGGAAATAAATTTAAAAGAGCAAAACTAAACCCTGGGTGGCTAAACTCCAACATAAAAATGCATATTAGTGCTAAAGAAAAGGCCTTCAAAAAATACAAGACTGAGGGGTCATTGGCAGCATTCAAGCATTACAAAGAGTGTAATAAGAAATGTAAAGACGAAATCAGGGTGGCTAAAATAGAACACGAGAGACATATAGCGGAGGAGAGTAAAAAGAACCCCAAGAAATTCTTTAAGTGTATAAACAGTAAGAAAGCGAGGCCAGAACACATTGGCCCCATAAAAGATGACAAAGGAAATATGGCCACTGAGGACAGAGAAAAGGCGGAAGTGTTAAATAATTTCTTCTCTTCAGTCTTCACAAAAGAATCGGGGGCTACACGAACCTAGCTTGTAAGGCCGAACTAAACAACACACCTCAGGAAATACCGCCATGGCTAACAGAAGATAGACTTAAAACTAAACTAGAGAAACTTAACATAAATAAATCACCGGGACCGAATGGCTTGCACCCGAGGGTTCTTAAAGAGCTCAGCCAGGTGATTGCCAGACCATTATTCTTGATCTTTAAGGATAGTTTACAGACGGGTATGGTGCCAGCTGATTGGAAAAAAGCCAACGTGGTACCAATATTTAAAAAGGGGCCGAGATATATCCCGGGTAACTATAGGCCGGTCAGCCTAACATCTGTAGTCTGCAAGATTTTGGAGGGGATGTTAAGGGACCACATACAAGACTTTAGTCATGAAAATGGTATTATTAGTAGTAATTAGCATGGATTCATGAAAAATCGTTCTTGCCAAACCAATCTATTAACCTTCTATGGTGAAGTGAGCTGCCACCTAGATAAAGGTAAGCATGTGGATGTGGTGTATCTGGATAAAGGAAGGCCTGTGGATGTAGTGTACCTGGACTTCGCAAAGGCCTTTGACACCATTCCCCACAAACGCTTACTGTTCAAACTAAGGAAGGTAGGTATGGACCATAAAGGTGAGTACCTGGATAGAGAACTGGCTCCAGGGGAGGTTGCAAAGGGTGGTGATTAATGGGGAGTACTCGGATTGGGCAGGTGTGGAAAGCGGGATCCCCCAGGGTTCTGTCCTGGGACCAATCCTGTTTAATTTATTCAGAAATGATCTAGAAGAGGGGATATCGAGTAAAATCTCAGTATTTGCGGATGATACTAAACTAAGCATGCCACTATCTTCTGGGCAGGATGTGGAAACCTTACAAGCGGACCTGAACAAAATAATGGTGTGGGCAACTACATGGCACATGAGGTTTAATGTTGAAAAATGTAAAGTAATGCACCTGGGTGCCAGAAACCAGAAAGCAAGCTACTCACTAGGTTGGGGGGGGGAAACCTCTGGGTCTACAATGGAAAAGGACCTGGGGGTACTGGTGGACAACAGGCTTGGCAGTGGCATGCAATGCCAAGCTGCTGCAAGCAAAGCCAACAGAATACTGGGATGTATAAAAAAGGGGATTCACTCCAGAAATAAAGAGATTATTCTCCCACTCTACAAGACTCTGGTCAGGCCACATCTGGAGTATGCTGTCCAGTTCTGGGCACCGGTCCTCAGGAAGGATGTGCTGGAACTGGAAAGAGTCCAGAGAAGGGCAACAAAAATAATTAGGGGTATGGAGGACATCAGCTATGAGGAAAGACTACAAGCACTGAACTTATTCTCTCTGGAGAAGAGACGATTGAGGGGGGGATATGATATCAATGTACAAATACTGTACTGGCGACCATAGCATATGGAAAAACCTATTCAGAGAAAGAAAAAACAAGAAGACACGTGGCCACTCACTAAAACTAGAGGAAACCTTAAAATACGCAGGGGGTTCTTCACTGTAAGAGCAGTAAGGATGTGGAATTCTCTTCTGCAAACAGTCGTATCAGCAGGGAGCATTGATAGTTTCAAAAAACTATTAGATGGGCACCTTAAAGACCACAACATACAGGGGTATACAATGTACAACATACAGGGGTATACAATGTACGGTTAAAAGCAAACACACACACACACATAATAGGTTGAACTGCATGGACTGATGTCTTTTTTCAACCTCACTAACTATGTAACAATGGACTCACTTCCTCAGACCCTGTGGATGGAAGGGAGGTGGAGTGGGAATCCTTCTAGCCCCACATAGCATCTTTCAGGTACTTCACCCACCTGCCTCTCTGTCACTCTCCTCATTTAAGGCACATTGTATATATTGATTTTCCCCAGTTTCTTTTAGAAGTGCTGTGATCCATCTGCCTCCTGGACTCATATCAACCTTTCTTGATGACTTGCCACCCTACTTTCCCTTTTCTGAAATTCCCAAAATCATTCTTGGTGACTTAAACTAACACTCCTGCTACTTCTAAACTTTTCAGTCTAAACTCCTCTTTTGACCTGAAGCAATAGATTCATGCTTCCACTTTGATGGCAACACCCTTGACTATGTATTCTCCTACCTATGCACTCGGTGCAAGCTCTCCAACAATCCTTTTTCTCTCTCTGATCACCACAATATTAGTTTCATAATCTCCGAGACCTTCACCTCTTCTCCCTCCAACCACCTAACAGTTACCCATAGAAACCTTTGCCACCTAAACCTTCTCTTTCCTGCTACTGACCACCTCTATGACAAAATATCACCCATGTCCTGCCCCAATCTAACCACTTCTGTCTACAATATATCTCTGTCCTCCACCCTGGATGAGCTCACCCCCCTCAGTACACACAGATTTAGGCCCCGACCCCTACAACCGTGGCAAACAGATGAGAAGTCTCAAAAAACATCTCTTGAGCGCCTGTGGTGTAAGAATAAGTCTTCTAAAGACTTCAACCAATATAAATCTGCCCTCAAAAAATACAAATCCTGTCTCCTCACTGCCAAGCAGATCTATTTTATCACTCTCATTAACAACTTATCTTCCCATGCCCATCAACCCTTCTCTGACCTTAACGCTACTTCGTACTCCACTGCCTTCATCCACTAACTGATCCACTGCCCAGGAGATCGCCAATCACTACAAAAAAAGATTGATACAATTCATGATGAAATCTCCCCTGTACAGATATCACTCCATATTCACCGGCACAATCAACTCTTCCATTTTTCAACCCTGCTGCTATACACAAGGTTGCTAAACTTTTTTCAACACCCACCTAACCACCTGCTCCCTGGACCCTTGCAAATATTGCGGTCACCCTCTGACTCTATCCTACACTCTTTATCCAACATCTTCAATCACTCCCTCTCTTCAGGCATCACTCCCATACTTAAAAAACCTTAATTGGACCCCACCAATCTTAACAACCTACACCCTATCTCCTTGCTCCCCTTTTCCTCCAAACTTCCTGAATGTCTAGTCTACAAACAACTGAGCGCCCATTTCACTGACAATAATCTTCTTGATCCCTTTTAATCAGGATTTCATCCTCAACACTCCACGAAACCGCTCTCCTTAAACTCCCAAAACATCTGCTAATGGCCAAATCCAATGGACACTATTCTGTACTCCTACCTCTGGACCTCTCTGCTGCGTTTGACACAGTAAACCACCCCCTCCTTCTTAAAAAACTCCAATCCTTTGGCCTCCGTGACCGTGACTGTACTCTTCGCTAGTTCTCATCCTACCTATCCCACCACACCTTCAGAGTCACAACTTTACTTCCTCCTCTCCTCTTCCTTTCTTGGTCGGGGTCCCACAAGGTTCTGTTCTTGGACCACTCCTGTTCTCCATCTAAACCTCTTGCCTGGGTGAGCTCATAGCCTCCATGCCTTCCAATACCATTTCTACACTGATGACACCCAAATATTTGTCTCTATCCCTCAGCTCACTCCATCAGTCTCCTCACATATAACTAATTTACTAAAAGACATATAAACATGGATGTCACATCACTTTCTCAAACTCAATCTATCAAAAAAAATGAGCTCATAATATTTCCTTCCCCACGTGCCCCTTCCCCTGAATTCTGTGTCAAAATCAACTTCTCAACTATCCACTCGTCCCCACATTTCAGGGTGCTAGGTGTAATTCTGGACTCTGAACTATCCTTTTGGCCCCACATCCAAATTAGCCTCCTCAATATCTCCAGAATACCCCCCTTCCTAACCAATAACACCATAAAGCTCCCAGTTCCCTCCATGGTCATCTCTTGCCTCAACTATTGAAACTTCCTCCTCATTAGATTACCTTTTCATGGGTTACCACCCCCCCTTCTCTGCCAATCCCTCAACTGGCTTCCATTCAGTGTCCTCCACCCCTCTTTGCCAAACCCTCCACTGGCTTCCATTCAGTGTCCTCCACCCTTCTCTGCCAAACCATCCACTGGCTTCCATTCAGTGTCCTCCACCCCTCTCTGCCAATCCCTCCACTGGTTTCCATTCAGTGTCCTCCACCCCTCTCTGCCAATCCCTCCACTGGCTTCCATTCAGTGTCCTCCACCCCTCCCTGCCAATCCCTCCACTGGTTTCCATTCAGTGTCCTCCACCCCTCCCTGCCAATCCCTCCACTGGTTTCCATTCAGTGTCCTCCACCCCTCTCTGCCAATCCCTCCACTGGTTTCCATTCAGTGTCCTCCACCCCTCTCTGCCAATCCCTCCACTGGCTTCCATTCAGTGTCCTCTACCCCTTCCTGCCAATCCCTCCACTGGCTTCCATTCAGTGTCCTCCACCCCTCCCTGCCAATCCCTCCACTGGTTTCCATTCAGTGTCCTCCACCCCTCTCTGCCAATCCCTCCACCGACTTCCATTCAGTGTCCTCCACCCCTCCCTGCCAATACCTCCAGTGGCTTCCATTCAGTGTCCTACACCCCCCCCCCGCCAATCCCTCCACTGGCCTCCATTCAGTGTCCCCGATAGCCATCCAAAACTCAGCTCTCAGTTACATCACTAACCTAGTCTCACAATACCAACCAAAACATTCTCTTTGTTCCTCCCAAGACCTCCTGCTCTCTAGCTCCCTCGTTACCTCCTCCCATGCTTGACTCTAGGGATTCTCCTGAGCCTCTCCCATCTTCTGGAACTCCCTATCCCAATTTGTCTATCTCCTACTCTGACCACTTTTAGTTCATCCCTGAAAATCCTTCTCTTCAGAGAAGCTTTTCCTGCCTCACCTAACTGGAGTTTTATTTTCTCCATCAGCTCATCCCCCACAGTAATTGCCTTTTGTATCCTTTGACCCTCCTTCTTAGATTGTAACCTCTAATGAGCATTGTAACTGTACTGTCTGCCGTCACGTTGTGCAAACTGTTGGCACAATACAGGGGCGTAACTACAGGGGTTGCAATTGCAACCGGGCCCCATGCTCCACCTGGATACGAGGGGTGGTGGGGGCAGCATGTAGAGAAATTACTGTCCTCCTTTTTCCTGCTGTAGCTGCAGGAGGAAAATGGAGGAGATTGGTTCCTCTGTATGCTGCCCCCGCAACTCCTCCTATCCAGTTCACTTGTGTTCTGCTGTCTCTGGGCCCCTGTGTGCACCCCTGCCCCCCCACCCCCCACTGTGCTCCCTCCCCTCTCCTGCCAGCTGCTGCAGGGGATGTGTCACAATAGAGAACCAGGAAGGGGTCCTTTTATGAAATGAACAGAGTCATAGTCAGTGACATTGTGAAAAAATAAAATAAAATTATAAAAATACTACATTTAAAGTATCAAAAAATAAAAACTACTGACACCAGTGGGGGAACTTCCAGGATCACAAAGGTCACACTTGCGACCAGGCCCTGGCATTCCACCACTGTGGGAAGGGCCCCAAGATGGCAGGAAAGGGGCCCACTGCAGAACTTTGAAAGGGTCCTGCTGCAAGACTGTAATAAAGGGCCCCACAATGAGAGCAAAGGGCCCCAGGATCCACGTGAAGAGCACCAGGCTTGAAGGGAAGGGCCCCAGCTAGGGGTTTGGGGGTCCTTCTTTGTTTCTTGCACCGGGGCCCGGCGCCTCTGGCACAATATAAATTCTGTATAATAATAATAATATAAGTGTGTATCATCATCTGCTGGAGATAAAAGAAGTAACAGTGACTATGGAGAAAGAGGACGGACATGACGGGGGGGGGGGGGTTACTGGGTGTAAATAGAAAATAATATCTTATTACCTCCTCTGCTACCACTTCCAGCAATGTCTCCTTGCTACTTCGTCCCAACTCACCTATCCCCCGGAAATTCCTTTTTATACCTGACATCACTTCCTGTCTTCCATAGAGACTTCCTGTCTGGGTAGAAGTGAGATCACCACCTTGTGGAGCTCAGAGGAACTGCCACCTCTAGAAACGTCTCGTAGTGTGAACACGTCCTTGTGCTGTGTGTGTATGTACTGTATATCCTTATAGATGGGTCATCTCCACTCCCACCAAGGGGGGGGGGGGAGAAATATATTACTGCCTATTACAATAAGGTGACCAGATTTTTAAAATTAAATCTGGGGACATTTATTTTTTATTGGCAAATGGTAAACTATTTTATAAGCATGTTTTCTTCAAATGATATGTGCGGTGTATGTGGGATGTGTTTATGGAGTGGTTGTAAGATAAATACGCTATTTCTCACATTTCCTCCATGAGATAGAAAAAAAAAGATACTTCTTAGAATTTTTGGGGATATAACTACCAAATGTTAAGAAGAAAAGAAGAAAAAATTGGAGAGGGGGGGGGGCAGCAAAATTCAAATCCAACCAGGGCAGGAGTGATGGTGTCACCCTCTCTGCAAAAGGTAAGAAATATTGCAGAGCTGCAATAGTGGTGAGACCCCCCCCGATATATATATATATATATATATATATATATAATCATAATAACAAAATATGCACATCAATTGTGCATTGTATTATGATTATATATCGGGGGGGGGGGTGTCAATACTATTTGCACATTGAAGCTCTGCAATATTTCTTCCGTTTTGCAGAGAGAGTGACACCATCACTCCTATATTCTAATACACGGGATGATTAGCATCTCTGTTATTATTATTGTATGTGGGGGGTTTCACCATTATTTGCACATTGAAGCTCTACAATTTCTCAGAATATTTGTGCAGAGGGGGTGACACCATCACTGCTATGTTGCAATACATTGGTGGATTTGCACTGGATATTCATGTATAGGTGTCACCATTGCACTTATAAGTCCATTTGTAGAATATTATAGACGAAGTGTAGGGCAGTGCTGCATTTTTGGCTTTTTATTGTTGCACGTTAGATGAGGGAACCAGCTAACAAGATTATTGTTTTTCAGATTTTTTTACTTGCATTGTAGATGTTTTACTGTATTTCTTATGTCCTCTGTGTACTGGTAACCAGTGGCTCTGCATACTGGTGGTCAGTGTTCCCCCTGCATGCTGGTGGTCAGTGTGCCCCCTGTATGCTGGAGGTCAGTGTGCCCCCTGTATGCTGGAGGTCAGTGTACCCCTGTATGCTGGAGGTCAGTGTGACCCCTGTATGCCGGAGGTCAGTGTTCCCCCTGTATGCCGGAGGTCAGTGTTCCCCTGTATGCCAGAGGTCGGTGTGCCCCCTGTATGCCGGAGGTCAGTGTGCCCCCTGTATGCCGGTGGTCAGTGTGCCCCCTGTATGCCGGTGGTCAGTGTGCCCCCTGTATGCCGGAGGTCAGTGTGCCCCCTGTATGCCGGAGGTCAGTGTGCCCCCTGTATGCCGGAGGTCAGTGTGCCCCCTGTATGCCGGAGGTCAGTGTTCCCCTGTATGCAGGAGGTCAGTGTGCCCCCTGTATGCTGGAGGTCAGTGTGCCCCCTGTATGCTGGAGGTCAGTGTTCCCCTGTATGCTGGAGGTCAGTGTTCCCCCATGTATGCTGGAGGCCAGTGTGCCCCTGTGTGCTGGAGGTCAGTGTACCCCCTGTATGCTGGAGGTCAGTGTACCCTCTGTATGCTGGAGGTCAGTGTACCTCCTATATGCTGGCGGTCAGTGTACCCCCCTGTATGCTGGCGGTCAATGTAACCCCCTGTATGCTGGAGGTCAGTGTAACCCCCTGTATGCTGGAGGTCAGTGTACCCCCTGTATGCTGGAGGTCAGTGTTCCCCCTGTATGCTGGAGGTCAGTGTAACCCCCTGTATGCTGGAGGTCAGTGTACCCCCTGTATGCTGGAGGTCAGTGTTCCCCCTGTATGCTGGCAGTCAGTGTGCCCCCTGTATGCTGGCAGTCAGTGTGCCCTTGTATGCTGGAGGTCAGTGTGACCCCTGTATGCTGGTGGTCAGTGTACCCCCCTATATGCTGGCAGTCAGTGTGCCCCCTGTATGCTGGAGATATGTGTGCCCCCTGTATGCTGGAAGTCAGTGTGCCCCCTGTATGCTGGCAGTCAGTGTTCCCCCTGTATGCTGGAGTTCAGTGTGCCCCCTGTATGCTGGAGTTCAGTGCGCCCCCTGTATGCTGGCAGTCAGTGTGCCCCCTGTATGCTGGAGGTCAGTGTGCCCCCCCCCTGGTCGGTCAGTCCAGTCAGTTAGTTAGTACAGTTGGCAAACCAATGTGCACCCCCCTTGGTCGGTCAGTTCAGTCATTTCAGTCAGTTAGTTCAGTCAGCTCAGTCAGTTTAGTCAATAAGTTTAGTCGGCAAACCAATGCACCCCCCTCTACCCCCCTTGGTCGGTCAGTTCAGCCAGTCCAGTCAGTCAGTCAGTAAAACATTCCCCCCCCCCCTCTGCCTCCTCACCTTCTCCTCCCTCCTGTCTGAGTCGGGGAGTGCTGGATGGCTGAGCCGCTCTCCTCCTCCAGCCACGTGTCTTCTGCCTCTTCCTGGCCAGTAAGATTGCTTCTCCTTTTGGCCAATTAGGAAAGGGGTCTCACAACCCTCTTCCTGATTGGCTGGGAGGAGAGTCAGTGTGACAACAGTGAATATTCATTCGCTATTGTCACACAACTGGGTGGGCTCAGGGGGCAGTGCTCTGTGCCCGGAGCCCTCCCTTTTTGAAGCCTAATAGAGGCTCTGGCTCTAATCATGTGCTTCAAAAAAAAAATGCCCAATTGGAATCCATGCGTCCGGCACCCTGCATGTAGATTAGGGGATTTGGGTTTGGGCAGTGCCCCTGCGCCCCCAATGGACGGGCCGCCCCTGCTCCTCAGGACAGAAAAGAAGACAAAGGTAGGCGACTGCACCAAACTTTGATAAGATGCTGCAATGCACATCGATCACCCAGAGAGCAGAGTCCTCTCCATAGGTTTTCCTTTTGGTTACTCCCTAGCAGCCCGCATGGCGTCTGCTCCCTTCTGCTGACCTCAAGCCAAACATACTCACGTGTCCCAGACCTCTTCCACAGGGCAATCGATGCATCCGCAGGGCGACCCGGATCCCAGAGGCAGGAACACAACTGCTATATCTGGGCTGGGCACGCTTAGGAGACATGTGCAGAATGGAAACATTTGTTTTGATTCGGATTGATTCGTTATGTTACTAATTTTGTTTCATTATGGAATTCCTTTAGTTCGGTTTCGGAATTTGTTTATTTTTGTTTAGAAATTCCGATCGGTCGAAAAACGATCGACTGATTCAAATTCTGTGTGAAGAAATAGCTGGTTGTTAAGCGGGGGGCGCATCCTTAACAACCGATGACTCATCAGCTGTCAGCGGGCTTCCCCACTGACAGATGAATAGAAAGAAAAGAATGCGGCATTGCCCGGCCCTAGAAAAATGTTTAAAAAAAAATTATGTGGGGTCCCCTCCCCCAGTCTTTACCAGGCCCACGCAAATATGTAAAAAAAATAAATTGCGTGGGGTCCCCCAAAATCCATACCAGACCTTTACCTGAGCATGCAGTTCAGGTCAGGAAAGGGGGGATAAGCAAGCACCCCCCCTAACCCATACCCGGTGGGTGCTTTGAGGCACCTCTCCCACCCCAGCCCATAGCACCTTGTCCCCATGCTGATGGGAACAAGGGCCTCTTCCCCACAACTGTGGCCTGTGGTTTTGGGGGTCTGTAGGCAGGGGGCTAATCATAAACTGAAAGCCCCATTTACCAAGGTCCCTCCCACTTTCCTGACCTGCCGGGCTGAATGATGAGATAAAGGGTCTGGTATGGATTTCAGGGAAGAAACCACACTGGGATTTTTTTTTTTTTCATTTTGACCGCGAAGGGCCTGGTATGGACTGGAGGGGGGCACGCTGTTTTTTTCTATTGCCGGTAATGCCGCATTCTTTTCTTTCCATTCATCTGTCAGTGGGGAAGCCCGCTGACAGCTGATGAGTCATGGTTGGTAAGGATGCGGGCGGCCGGCTTGCAGCTTAACAACCAGCTATTTCTTCACACAGAATTTGCATCGGTCAATTGTTTTTTTGACTGATCCGAATTTGAATCGTTCTGAAAAGTTGGAATTCGTTAGAAAATGAATAAACTAAACAAATTTTAACAGATTTCAACAAAATTTATTACAATTTAATTTGGGGATTTGGATACATCCGAATCTAGGAATTACCAGAAATTTGTCGGAATTTGTATTCGCACCAAAACAAATTTCACGTGTCTAACACTTAGGGCCTAATTCATAGTCCCGCTATTTGTCTAACGCCGGGATTTTGTCGAATTGGTGAATCTGAACGTATGAAATCGGTATTCAAAGTACGGCGGGCGGCCAATAACGTCTAGTGTTACTTGACGTAGCAGGTATACAGTAGCAGGTGCTGTGGTCAGCAGCGATGCTCGGTGGTGATGATAGCCTTCTCACCTCCTGTGCTGATGATCTGTCAAATCACCATACCACAATAATTAAAGCACGTTTAAAAGAAAAAGGGAAGCGAGACATTATACTTGGTACTATTTTGGCTATAGCTTGACAGGAGTCAACTATTCAAGTAACGCATCAGAGCCTCACGTACATCCCTGCCCTCTTCCTCTACAGCCTGTGCCAGTGCCACTACAGGCTCTGGTGCTGAAGGTGAATCCCATGAACTCTCATAGGCTTCTCCATGACTCTCACAAAGGTTATGTAGCGCACAACATGTCTGGACCATAGATTTCACAAGGTCAACTGCACAGTCATTTCTTTTCATAAGGCAACACCATCTTCCTTTTAATCTACCAAATGCATTTTCTACCACTACACGTGCTCTGGAGATTTTCATGTTGTACACCTGCTGTTCTGCTGTCAGCCGTCCAGTGTCACTGAATGGTTTTATGAGCCACTGCTGCAAGGGATAGGCAGAATCTCCTAGGATGTAGTAGCCAACATTCACACCACCAATGTTTCTAGTGTTAGCTGGTTTGTGGGTACCACGAATTAACAGTTCCCACAGTGTGGACAGTCTCAAAACCCGAGCATCATGCAGGCTTCCAGGCAGCCCAGTAAAAACATTCCAGAAGAGTCCCTTTCCATCAACAACACCTAGAAGGATGATGGAGTGCCAGCCTTTACGGTTGAACTAGTCCCAGTGATGGTCCTGTGGTGCTATGATGGGTATGTGAGATCCATCAATAGCACCAATGCACTGTGGAAGCCCCCACCTCTTCTCATTGTAGGCAGCTATTTCTTTAAACTTCTCCTGATCTGGAAAACAAATTTGTTCCGGTACCAACAAAATCTCTGCTGCTGCACAGAAATCATGGACACATCGACAAACAGTTGTTATGCTTCCACCAAACAGATGTCCAACACTTCTGTACTCAGAGCCAGTTGCAAGCTTCCACAGTGCAATGGCTACTCTCTTCTTTAACCACCTCCCACCCGGGCCATAGCACATATACGGCCGGGTGGGAGTCTCGTCCTTCTGAATGGACGTTCCGGAACGTCCTTCAGAAGGAGAGAGATCGCGCCGCCGCGGGCACGCGCAGCGGCGCGATCTCGATGTGCCTGTGTCCCTAGGACACAGAGCAACAAGCCTCGGCAGGAGGGCCTGTGATTGGCCCTCCTGATCACATGACGGCTGTGACCAATCACAGCCGTCATGTAATGTCAATACAGCCGTTGTAACGGCTTCGATCTCTTCTCCTCCTGACAGATCCTGTCAGTGAGGAGAAGATCAGAGGATCGATTCTGCAGCCGGGGTGATCAGTGAGTATTTCTAATTACTCACTGATCACAGGGGGGGTCTGTGCTGGTAATCAGATGATTGATTACCAGTGCAGCCCTGGGGGGAGGGGATGCCACTAGAGCCACCAGGGATGCCCACCCATGACCACCAGGGATGCCCACCATGGCCACCAGGGATGGCAAACAGGGCTCAGAGAGCCTGCCAGTGGTGCCCCCCTATCAGTGCTGCCCACCAATGCCATCTATCAGTGCTGCCCATCAGTGCCCGTTATTGCCATCTATCAGTGCCGCCCACCAGTGCCCATTATTGCCCACCAGTGCTGCCTATCAGTGCCCATCAGTGCCCCCCATCAGTGCCGATCAGTGCTGCCCAGTGCCACCCATTAGTGCCCATCAGTGCCGCCTATCAGTGCCCATCAGTCCCGCCGATCAGTGCCCATCAGTGCTGCCTATCAGTGCCCATCAGCGCTGCCTATCAGTGCCCACCAATGCTGCATATCAGTGCTATCTATCAGTGCCACATATCAGTGCCCATCAGTGCTGCATATCAGTGCTACCTATCAGTGCCCATCAGTGCTGCATATCAGTGCCACCCCATCAGTGCCACCCCATCAGTGCCACCCCATCAGTGTCTCCTCATCAGTGCCTGTCAGTGCGGCGTCATCAGTGCTCATCAGTGCAGGAAAAAAATTATCTATTTACAAAATTTTATAACCTAAACAAAAAAACTTTTTTTTTTTTCAAACTTTTCGGTCTTTTTTTATTTGTGCACCAAAAAAGAAAAAACCTGGCGGTGATCAAATACCACCAAAAGAAATCTCTATTTGTGGGGGGAAAATGACACAAATTTGGTTTAGGTACAGTGTTGCATGACCGCGCAATTGTCATTCAAAATGCAACAGCGCTAAAAGCTGAAAATTGGTCTGGGAAGGAAGGGGGTTTAAGTGCCCGGTATTGAGGTGGTTAAAGGAATACAAACACGAAAGTTTGTGTCATGTCTTTCCATCACTGGACGCACTTTATTACACAAGTAGGCAAATGTTTCTCCTGACATTCTAAACTTCTCCAGCCACTGTGTGTTTGTAAAACTGGGAACAAAGACATCCCACCAATCAGAAGCTCGGTTTACTGCCCAAACTGAAGGTCTGTGGCGGCGACTTTGCAGCATAAGGATCTGAAATACACAGAATACGCTTTTTAACAAATGATATTGGCAGCCAAGTTCATTATATGCTTTTCTGACAGTATGATTAAGCTATATCCCAACACATACCACACACACACACATACCACACACACAACTCACACACATACCACACACACAACTCATACACACATACCTCACACATACCTCACACACACACACATAACTCACACACATACCACACACACACACAACTCACACACACACACATACCACACACACACACAACTCACACACACACACATACCACACACACAACTCATACACACATACCTCACACATACCTCACACACACACACATAACTCACACACATACCACACACACACACAACTCACACACACACACATACCACACACACACACATATCACACACATAACTCACACACATACCACACACACACACAACTCACACACACACACATATCACACACATAACTCACACACATACCACACACACACACATACCACACACACACACATATCACACACATAACTCACACACATACCACACACACACACATACCACACACACACACATATCACACACATAACTCACACACATACCACACACACACACAACTCACACACACATACCACACACACACACATATCACACACATAACTCACACACACACATACCACACACACACACACACACACACATACCACACACACACATACCACACACACACATACCACACACACACACATGACTCACACACACATACCACACACACACACACATGACTCACACACACATACCTCACACACACACATACCACACACACACACACATACCACACACACACACGACTCACACACACATAACTCACACACACATACCTCACACACACACCACACACATACCTCACACACACACACACACATACCTCACACATACCACACACACACACACACATACCTCACACATACCACACACATAACTCACACACACATACCACACACATAACTCACACACACATACCACACACATACCTCACACACACGACTCACACACACATACCACACACACACACATGACTCACACACACATACCACACACACACATACCACACACACATACCTCACACACACACCACACACATACCTCACACACACCACACACATACCTAACACATACACACACCACACACATACCTAACACATACACACACACACACACCACACACATACCTCACACATACCACACACATAACTCACACACACATATCACACACACATACCACACACACATACCACACACATAACTCACACACACAACTCACACACACATACCACACACATAACTCACACACACATACCACACACATAACTCACACACACATACCACACACATAACTCACACACACATACCACACACACACATACCACACACACACATACCACACACACACACACATACCACACACACACATACCACACACATACCTCACACACACATATGTTTTGCTTGCGTTTCTAGCAAGGGTTACTTTGCGGTACAACCAAGGAAACTTAGACCTTTGTGGTGTGTAAATATCCTTTACTATGAAAAAACAATCTGTACATACAAAACTATTACAATATTTAGGAGCATAATACAAGACTAGCAGATACAGATAAAGATAAAGCAAATATACTTAGCTAAAAGAAGATTGCAGCCATGGAGTCCCCTTTGCTTTCAAGCACATGGCACAGAGAAAAGTCAGTAGGCATCGCTTCATGGATGTTTCGTTTGAGACTGAAGACTTTCTTGCAGCTTTGGCCAGAAGTATTTAGAATATACCATTCCCCAAACCAACACCCTTTGTCCTGAGGACAAAAGGGCTTTTTTATCCATTGTTTGTACAGTGACTTTGAAGGGGGGGTGGGGGGGTTAGGCTTGGCCAAACTTCCTTCTAAATCTTTACAAAAGAAAGGTATCATTTAGTGAGCCACTGTTAAATATGCAATTTCCACAACACTCCACCCCTTGGCTCACAAATGACATAATGCCTCCAACTTTACATAAAGACATCTAATAATTCTCCCACCCCCTGGTTTATCTAAAATAAAACACAATGGGGGAACTAACTAAAATACAACCCCCTCCTATAACTATGAAGGTATTTCAGTCTTTGGCTAAAAGTTCATAAGAAAAAGTCCAATCTAACGTTCTTTAGAAAACAAGTCCAGGCTTGTAATACATCAAAAGGCCTTGCTCTCCATAGCTCTTGCGGTCTTCCATCATTCTGTCCATCATGTAACCACTTTCTCTGGTCTTTCTATGGATCAAATCGGAGACAGCCTGTGGAGTGGAAAACAAAGCGGATTATCTGTTCCTTCTAATAATACATATACAGTAGATCCCGGCCCTTCAGCTACAATCTCTCCTCTAACTGACTTCTTGCCTGGATCTCTGACCAACACTTTTCCACCTGCCTGTATCCACTTCTGACCCTCCCAAAGGACATCAATAGGGAGGAGAGGAAATATACTGATATTTCCTAGAAGATCACTGCTGTTTATTTTGGAAGGTTTGATATTATAGAGCCTCAGTTTCCACTCTTGCTGGGAAGTATCCACTAACCAATCAGAGTCCCAGCCACTGTCTTGAAGCTCATCTGCCAATGCAAATATAACTTCAAACCTTCCTGCCAGATTCCCTCTCATTCCTAGATAGGCTTCAGCTTCAGATACGTCACTCTTGGTTTCTATGTCATGGGAAGCAGTAACTTGGTACCTGTTAAACCCTGTTCTTTCAGGAACCTTGTGTAAATACTGAACTCTGCACTCTAGCTGTGGAATCTGCACCCCAGCCCCAACCATCCTTTCATATGGTGTGCTTTTGGCTAGTGGCCTAGAATTTAACAACATGACTGCCTGTGTGAGGACCCGATCCCACCCCCTTAGTGTACGTGTGGGTGTAAGTTTGCGTATCTGGTCCTTCAATAGCCCATTGTATCTTTCAATCAAACCAGCTGCCTGTGGATGGTATGGGATGTGGCACAACCAGTACACTCCAGAATCTTTGGCCCATTGCTGTACTGTTGATCCGGTGAAGTGTGAGCCATTATCACTTTGGACTTGTTTGGGACAGCCATACGCAACAACAATTTTCTGTAGCAGTTGAAGTGTTGCGGCTTGATCTGCACGTTTGCAAGGATGAACAAACAAAAGTCCTGAATAGGTGTCCACTGCAGTGCAACAATACCTCAGTCCATTGTTTCCCTGGGGCAGGGGACCGATGAAGTCAATCTGCCAAATCTCTGCAGGCCTCTCTCCCCTCTTAATCGACCCGGTGGAGTACTTTTGCAATGGCCATTGTCGCACTTCTCCACACACTGTACAGTTGCCTATTACAGTCCTTATCATGTCCATTGATATGGGCAATCCTCTTTGCTGTGCCCATTCATATGTGGCTTTTTGCCCCAAATGTCCAGATTGCTTGTAGGCCCAGTTGGCCAAGTTCATCAAGACAGGATCAATTGGCATAACTGCATTCACCTTGGCAATTTCGTCTGCCACTCTGTTATAGTTCTCAAAGTCTGGGACCAGGGGCACATGTGCATCAACATGCCCCACTTTTATGGTGCGGGAGTGAGCTTCCTTCCAGATGAAATCCCAGACTTCCTTGCCTCCCCACACCACCTTTCCATGAATCAACCATTCATTGGACTTCCACGTGGGCATCCAAGTTGTCAGTCCTTTAAAGACCGCCCAGCTGTCAGTGTAGATAGTGACATGGGAAGAAAGATCCTCCTGAAGAGTCATCACTACAGCTTTCAACTCTGCATACTGACTGGACCCTCCAATTCCGGTCTCCTGCAGGACTGTGTCTGTACTTGGGTTGTAGGCTACTTCTGTCCATTTACGACCAGACGAGGTGACTATGGCTGAACCATGCTGACTCCTTCATCTTATCTGACAGAGACTCAAAGGGTGGAACCTCGTGAATTGGGGATGACTGCAGCACAGGAATTTCTTCTCCTGTATGGGTGCTGGTAAAAGTGACACGCCCAGCCAACTGTTTTGAAATGTCTCTGACATCCCCAGCTGCAATACCCCCTCTTGCTTGAAGGTACCACTTCCATTTCATCAGTGTTTGGTTCTGGGCTACAGCTGCCCTAGTGGTCAGTCCATCAGCTCTCACCCATCCTGCTATTGGCAATGCAGTATGTAACGCTCCTGCGTTTTCTGTATAATGTGGATTTGCAGCTGCAGAAATATTCCACTTCAGTAGTCATGTAGAGAAACGCTGAGATACCAATCCCAACTCCCAAGACTCATCATATGTGGATAGTCTCAATTGAGCATACAAATACACACACTCAATAAGATGTTCCTGGAGTGATCTATGTATATAGTAGTATAGTGGTGATAGGCTGAAGAGACAGGTTGAGTAGAGATGATAGGTGACAGACACTTGAGAGGAATGTTCTTGAGAATGAGATAGTAGCAGATGGGATGCAGATAGGTTAGCAATCATGTATGGTAGTAGATGATAGGATAGCAGATGAACATACAGGAGAGACTAACCCAGTGCAAGAGCAGATGATAGTAGGCTCAAGAGCTAGCAATCTAGATAGTGCAGATGTAGTAACAGTCCTTAGTATGCAGAGCTAGATAGTAGGCCTTATTTCTTGGTCAGGAACATGGGGCTTCAGTAGCGACACATGGAAGATGGGATGTATTTTGAGGTCTGTTGGTAATGTGAGCTGTACTGCAGCTTTTCCAATAAGTTTCCTGATTGGGAAAGGTCCCAAGAACAGAGGCCCAAGCTTTTTGCTAGGGATTTTCAATCTTAAGTTTTTTGTTGAGAGCCAAACGAGGTCCCCAATAGCATACTGAGGAGAAGGTCTTCTACGAAGATCATAGTACTTCTTTTGTTGACTATGAGCGTGTGCGATGGTAGTATTAAGTAAACCCAGAGAGTCCTTTATTTGGGTAAGATAGTCTGAGGCTACTGGGTTATTTGAAGGAAGGATGCGTGGTGGAAGAATAGTGGGATGAAACCCATAGTTCAAGTAGAACGGACTCTGTTTGGTCGTACTGTGGGTTGCGTTGTTGTAGGCAAATTCTGCCAGAGGGAGAAGATCCACCCAATCATCCTGTTGGTATGAAGTGTAACAACGTAAATATTGCTCGATGCACTGGTTGACTCTTTCAGTCTGTCCGTTGGTCTGAGGATGGTAAGGAGAAGTGAGCTTCCGCTCAATTCGTAGTATGTGACATAGTTCTTGCCAGAACTTGGAGATAAATTGCGATCCACGGTCAGACAGAAGAGTTTTCGGGATACCATGTAACTTAAAGCGGTTGTATCCCGCTTTTTGACACTTTTACCTACAGGTAAGCCTATAATAAGGCTTACCTGTAGGTACAAATAATATCTCCTAAACTGGCACGGTTTAGGAGATATTTACAGTGCATGCAGCCGCTCGCGCGAGCGGCGCATGCGCTCTGAAGGTCCGGGGGGACCTTCAATTAACTTGCCGGTAGCTTGCCGGAAAAATCGCGGGAGTGACGTCATCGCGGCTCCGGCCAATCAGCGCGCTGGAGCCGTCTCTTCCGGCCAATCAGCGCGCCGGAGCCGCCGAACCCGGAAGAGACGACGAGGGATCATGGCAGCGCCCGCATCGATGTCCGGGGGTCCGTGTCGGGGCTTTGTTTTAAGGTAAGTTAAACATAATGGGCTAGTATGCGATGCATACTAGGTCATTATGCCTTTGTCTTGCAGGTTTTTTTTTTTTTTATTTTTTTTTATAGGGTTTACAACCGCTTTAAAGACATGTTTCATCAGTAGTTCCGCTGTTTGTTTGGACGAAGGTAGTCTGCGAATAGCAATGAAATGTGCCATTTTTGTCAGATGGTCCACTGACACCAAGATGGTATTAAATCCTTTGGAAGGAGGTAGTTCTACTATAAAGTCCAAGGACACAACTTCCCATGGAGTTTGGGGTATTGGTAGACTGCATAGTAGACCGGATGGTCTCGTAGTGTCAATTTTGGACCTGGCACAGACATTGCATGAAGAGACGAATTTCTGTATAGATGTTTTCATGTCAGGCCACCAGAACTGCCTGGTAAGCAAATTAAGAGTCTTTGTCATACCCATATGTCCTGCCATAGGCACATCATGCGATAATTCCAAGATCTTGGTGCGCATGGTAGGGGGTATGTAAAGTTTGTCGATGTAGTAGAGGAAGCCTTCTGCATTAGTATTTAGTTGTGGTGGGGGTGAATCCAAACTTATACTATGCAAAACCTCTTCCTTCAAGGAACGGACAACTCCAATAATACGCTTGTGAGGTATTATAGGAACGGAAGGGATTTCGAAGTAGTTTTCTTCAGTTAGTCGTGATAGTGCATCCGCCTTTTTATTCTTATCTGCAGGTGTGTAGGTCACTAGGAAGTTAAACCTTAGGAAGAATAGTGACCATCGTACCTGCCGGTGAGAGAGAGTTTTGTTAGTCTGAAGATATTGAAGATTTTTATGACTGTGTATATGAGTATTGGTAATCGGGTGCCTTCGAGTAGATGTCGCCAATTCTCCAGAGCCAGTTTTATAGCAAGCAGTTCTTTTTCACCCACTGGGTAATTTACCTCTGGACTGCTTAAGGATTTAGAAAAGAAGGCGACTGGATGAAGTGGTGAAGTGTTAGTTGGTCGTTGGGAGAGTATTGCTCCTACTGCCATGTTTGACGCATCTACCTCCAGAATGTATTGGAGGGATGGGTCTGGATGGCGTAGTATGGGAGCAGAAGTAAACAGGTGAAAAGCTTCATTTGCTTCATCTGACCATTTGAATGGTCTCTTAATGCTAGTGAGTTGTGTGAGGGGTCTCACAATGGCAGAGAAGTTCTTGATGAACTTCCTATAGAAATTTGAAAATCCAAGGAATCGCTGTAGCGCTTTGCGGGTGGTTGGTGTAGGCCAATCCTGAATGCAGGATATCTTACTCATATCCATCTTGATTCCTGTTTTGGATATGATGTAGCCTAGAAACAGTACCTCTTCTTTATGAAACAAGCATTTTTTCAGTTTCACGTATAGGTTGTGTGCAAGTAATCTCGATAACACAAGTCTTACATGTTTTATATGTTCAGACAAGGATCGTGAATATATAAGTATATCGTCCAGATATACCACAACACAGACATCCAGTAAGTCTCTAAAAATATCGTTTATAAATCGTTGAAAGGCTGCAGGGGCGTTGCATAGCCCGAATGGCATTACAAGATATTCGAACAATCCGTATCTGGTTCTGAATGCAGTCTTCCACTCATCTCCATCACGGATTCGAATGAGATTGTATGCCCCTTTCAGGTCCAATTTTGAAAAATAGGTAGCTCCACGCACCTGTTCAATGAGCTCAGGGATAAGCGGTAGAGGATAGCGATCTTTTATTGTAATAGCATTCAATTGCCTATAGTCGATGATAGGCCTGAGACTTGAGTGCTTATTGCGGACAAAAAAGAGTCCTGCTGCTGTGGAAGACGTGGAAGGTCTAATAAAACCTTTTTTCAAATTCTCATCCAAATATTCTTTGAGATGGGAAAGTTCATCCTGCGAAAGAGGATAAACATGACCGAACGGCAATTTGCTATTTGGGAGTAGATCAATACTACAATCATAGTCCCCATGGGGAGGTAGTGCTTGGGCATTTTTCTCAAGAAAAACCTCAGACAGATCCTGATAACATAGTGGTGCAATCTCATCTGTCACCACAGACAGGATCTTCCCGTAAGACGGGAGGTTACACGTACCCTCGCAATAGCAAGAGAGGAAGGCCAAGGTCCGTTCCTTCCAATCTATGGTTGGTTGATGTGTGTGTAACCAGGGAAGTCCCAAAACAATGGGAAAGTGGGGTGAAGGTATTAGGTCGAAGGTGGTGGTCTCCATATGAGACTCGTTAGTGGTGACTAGGAGTGCTTGTGTCTGATCAGTGATCGGACCAGAAGATAAAGGAACACCGTTAATAAGACTCACTGAGACAGGTTTAGGTTTAGAAATAATAGGGACTTTATTTAAAGCAGCAAAACGTATGTCAATATAATTTCCACAAGATCCTGTGTCAATCATGGCCTTAGTAGTAATCCTGGTCTGGTCCCACTGTAATGTCAAGCGAACAAAAAGGTAAGGGTTAGTAATTGAAGTTGTCAATCCCCCTAGGAGGACATATGAACACTCACCCTTCTTTTTGTAGACAAGGGGACAGACGTTTATCATGTGATCCGGGGATGCACAGTACAAGCAGAGATTACTAGATCGTCTCCTGGCTCTTTCCATAGATGATAGAGGTGGGCGTATGGTTCCTACCTCCATAGGAGTAGGGTCAACGGCCGAAATCCGAGAAGAACTGGATAATGGCATTCCCATTTTTCAGCCTTTCTTTCTCGTAGCCTTCTATCTATGGTGATACTGAGTTGTATCAATGCATCCAGGGTTTTCGGGAAATATGCTCGGGCGAGCTCGTCTTTAACAGCCTCTGATAGGCCAAGCCTAAATTGAGTTTTCAGAGATGCATCATTCCACTCTGAATCAAGGGTCCATCTCTTGAACTCTGCGACGAAGTCTTCCACAGGTCTCCTACCTTGTTTTAAGGACCTCAATTGAAGATCGGCAGTACTCTGCCTATTGGGGTCATCATATAGGCTAGTAAGTTCTGCTAGAAATAAGGCGTAGGAGTTGAGAAGCTGATCGTTTTTCTCAAAGAGAGAGTCTGCCCAGGCCCGTGGATCGCCTGTTAGGTAAGAAATAATAGTACAAACCTTGATATGATCAGTAAGGTAGGTACGGGGTTTTAGCAAGAAAAGTAACTCACATGCGTTTTTGAATTTGCGAAATTTTTTGCGATCGCCTGTAAATACTAAAGGAGGATTTATTTTGGGTTCAGGGGACTGAGCAACGGTAAGTTGTGTCAGTCTGGCCACCTGCTGCGTCAGAGCCTGATTGTCTTCTTTTAATTCAGTAAGTGCGTGTATTAACGCAGTTACTTGTTGTTTTAATTGTGTCACCTGAGTGGTTATTTCTGCTGAATCCATTTTAGGTTCGTTCAATCTGTAACGCTCCTGCGTTTTCTGTATAATGTGGATTTGCAGCTGCAGAAATATTCCACTTCAGTAGTCATGTAGAGAAACGCTGAGATACCAATCCCAACTCCCAAGACTCATCATATGTGGATAGTCTCAATTCAGCATACAAATACACACACTCAATAAGATGTTCCTGGAGTGATCTATGTATATAGTAGTATAGTGGTGATAGGCTGAAGAGACAGGTTGAGTAGAGATGATAGGTGACAGACACTTGAGAGGAATGTTCTTAAGAATGAGATAGTAGCAGATGGGATGCAGATAGGTTAGCAATCATGTATGGTAGTAGATGATAGGATAGCAGATGAACATACAGGAGAGACTAACCCAGTGCAAGAGCAGATGATAGTAGGCTCAAGAGCTAGCAATCTAGATAGTGCAGATGTAGTAACAGTCCTTAGTATGCAGAGCTAGATAGTGTAAGCTTTAGTATGAAGGTTATGGATGATTCCCCTGTGGGGTACTTATCACTAGTAGCAAGTAGCAGAGGAGAGGTTCGGTAAGAGCGGATGATCCGGTAGCAGGATACAGGGATCAGCAGCGAGGTTCCGATAGCGAGGTATGCTTGCAAGCATGCGAGCTTCAAGGCAGGTTATGCGGTGTTGAACGAACAATGTGAGTGAGACCGCCGGCGGTTGAAATAGCCGCTCCAGCGGCGCTCAGTGATGACAGCATCGGTCTTAAAGGTGTATGCGCACCTTACCAAAAGAGAATGGTGGGGCGCATACACTTAAGGAAAAGTGGAATTAGGGTACCAAAGGTACCAGAACATTACACAGTATGGATGGTGACTGTGTCCTTTCCTGTAATGGTCTCTACGTGTTGAAGTGCTGTGTAGGCCCCAAACAGGTACTTCTCTAGGGGCGTGTATCTCTTCTGTGCCCCTGTAAGTTGTTTGGACCAAAATCCAATGGGTATTGCTCTCAGTCCCTTCTTTTCATTTGGCTGCCACAGACTCCAAGATATTGTACCATCCTGCTCAACTACATCCAGCTGAAATGGTACTCCTTGTCTCACAGGTCCCAATCCTTGATGCTGCAGAATGGCTTCTTTAGCAGCCAGGAATGCGGTCCGCTGCTCTGAACCCCATGTGAACTCAGTCTTTTTTCTTGTGACATTGTATATAGGCCTCAGAATCAGTCCAAGATGTGGGATGAATGATCTCCAGAATCCCACAACTCCAATGAACTTCTGCGCCTCCTTTTTGGTAGTAGGTGGCAACAATGCCTGGATAGTTTGCACAACTGTCTCTGGAATTTTCCTCTGTGGCCCAGTCCACATCATTCCCAGGAATTTCACCTCTGTGGCAGGTCCTTGGACTTTGTCTCTGTTGATAGCCCACCCTCTGTTCTCCATGTGCTGTATCAGCAGGTGCAGTGCTTCAGTTACATCTTCCTTTGTTCCAGAGATCATGATGTCATCAATGTAGTGAAACACAGCGACTTTCAGATTTAGGGTGCTTAAATCTCGGGCAATCAGTCCATGACAAATCGTTGGAGAATGAAGGTATCCTTGAGGAAGGAC
Source organism: Pelophylax lessonae (assembly GCF_965119305.1). Lineage (NCBI taxonomy): Eukaryota > Metazoa > Chordata > Amphibia > Anura > Ranidae > Pelophylax > Pelophylax lessonae. The sequence goes on from NC_138770.1 coordinate 1,015,041, forward strand.
AGTGAAAGTGTTCTGGCGGCCATTCCACACAAAGGAAAACTGGTTCTGACACTCTGGGTCTATTGGAATCGAAAAGAAAGCATTAGCCAGGTCTATCACAGCATGATATTCTCCTGCCTCTTTAGCAATTTTCTCAATGATTGAGATCATATCAGGTACAGCTGACTTTAATGGAGGTGCCACTTTGTTTAGACCTCTGTAATCCACAGTCATTCTATATGTCCCATCAGGTTTCTTTACTGGGAACACCGGAGATGAGAATGGACTTACAGCAGGTCTAAGGATCCCTACTCTTAACAGTTCATGAATAGTCTCCCCAATTTCTTTGTGGCCTCCAGGAAGTCTGTATTGCTTGAGACAGACTGGCTTCTCTGGTGGAGGAATAAAGACAGGGGTCCATTTTGCATGACCTCTGACCACAGCTTTCACCGCCCTGACCAGATACGTTTTATCAGGATACCCGAATGTGAATGTACCTTGTTCAGTCTGAATAGACTGACCTTGAAGTACATCCATCCCAAGAATATTTTCAGGTAACTCTGATACCAAAACATTTGTCCAAAATCCTGGTCCCTTGCCAATAGCCAATTTCACCCGTGTCCTAACTGCTGGTGTGGTTTGCCCTCCCAAACCTTCTACATAAATCACTTCTCCTTTGTGATGGAAAGGATCTCCTTGCAAAAGTGTAACTTCAGCTCCAGTATCCACTAAAGCCATGACATGTGTAGGAGGAGACGACTTCCCCCACCATACAGTGACAGGTGCATATGGGCGTCGGTCTCCTGCTGTCACTGTTCTTATTGCTATTACAGGAGACCCACCTTCCCTTCATAAAGGATAAGGGACCTCCCAATCCCCTTTTCTAATTCTCTCTAACTCCTCCCCAGGATAAAGGGATTTGGGTTTGGGTTCATGTTCAGTTTTGGGAATGGGTTTGGGACTAACAGGAGGGGTCTGTTCTGTTGTCTCTAAATCTAGGCTGATGTTATCTTCACTAGGAGTAGTGTTTCTAACCCTGACAGTTTTCCCCAATAAATGTTTCCACCGCTTCAAAATTTCTGCAGTAGAGATGCCATCTATCTCACTTTTAGGTACTCCTGCCTTTAATAGGTCCACCCACATTTGTTTCCTAGAGATAACTAGCCTGGTTTTCTCTTCACCTCCTGTCTTCTTTCCCACATTCCCTTTCTTCTCTTTAAAAGTCCTTTTCAGCCTGTTCTCTTCCTGTCTGACCTTATCTACTGCCCTGACAGGTTTTGTTTTAGTCTCCTCTAGCTCCCCCAACTGGCTTAAAAGGGTTGTTGCTTCATGAATTTTGCTGTTTAAACCCAGGCCTCCCAGCAAAGACAATAAAGGAGCCCTGAGATTAAATGGTGCAGACTTCATTAGCTTAGAGCGCAGAGCAGACGTGAAGGGTTCCATATCTGGACCCATCCATTCAGGAAATGTATTTATTCCGGTTATACAACCCATCTCACGTAACCTGGAAATACCTTTTCCTAATGTTCTCCACGAGTAGGTATTTTCCAGGTCACTAGGATTAGCGTATACTCGGACTATACCATCTCTCACGAGGTCTAAGAGTGAAAAATTCACACTAAACTCTCGGGCTTTTCGCATGGCCTGATGCAATTGTGGATCATGGGTTAACACTCCCAAAGCCACTGCTTCCTTGCCTGACAAAACAACACTGTCCGCCCCTTCATCCCACAAACGTAAGAGCCAACTCAATAGGGGTTCCCCGGACCTTTGTTTGCATTGTTTTGCCAGCTCTTGGAGTTCAGTTTGTGTAAACTCCCTGACTTCTTCAAATTCAACATCTCTGGGGTTGCGATAATGCACCTCCCCATCTGCCATATCCTCTCTATCATGTTGCCTTTTCCTATGCTTAGTAATGAGAGGTCTGGCACACTTTTTCTTTCCCATTGGATGATCATCATCAGAAACATCAAACACTATCTCCTCATCCTCACTATCATTGGAGGAGACATCCTCACAATCCCAGTTTTGGGATGTGACAATGGCACGTACCCTGGCTTTACTAACAGGTTTACGTCCCTTTCTTTTCCTTAAGGCATTAATTGATTTGGTCATGAGGGCTGCACACCGCTCTTGCAAATCATCAGCCCTACTAGCAGTTGAACGCACACACTCTGAAGCAACTGCTAGCTGGTCTTTCAATAACTTAACTTCTGCCTCTGCCTTCTCCCTTCTCTGTGATTCTGTATAGAGAGCATGAAGAAAATACCAGCCCACTGTGGAAAATGTCCTCTTCTCTGCTTTACTTAAATCCAACCCCTTAAGGCTAAAATCTACAAAATGATCTGAGATTTTACCACCCCAAGTCTTATTCAAAGGAGAAGCATACTTTGCAAATACTTTAGCAAGAGACTCCCACTCATTGTCTCTGGCCCAGATAGGTAAACTGCACATTTCCTTCTGGACACCAGAAACCTCTGCAGCCTTGCTTTTCCTAAACAGCTTACGCAGCATTTTTTACCTAGCACAAGCTACACAACACACCACACCACAGAAAACAAACAGGTCTGTTTCAGTTTAATACATAGCGCAAATCTTGGACGAGCCCCCAAATGTTTTGCGTGCGTTTCTAGCGCGGTTACTTTGCGGTACAACCAAGGAAACTTAGACCTTTGTGGTGTGTAAATGTGCTTTACTATGCAAAAACAATCTGTACATACAAAACTATTACAATATTTAGGAGCATAATACAAGACTAGCAGATACAGATAAAGATAAAGCAAATATACTTAACTAAAAGAATTATGCAGCCATGGAGTCTCATTCCAATGCACATGGCTCAGGGAAGTCAGGTTTAGCTTCTTGCTTCATGGATGTTCCTGTGTGAGACTGACTTCTTGCAGCTTTGAGCAGTCATTTAGACTTGTGATTAAGGAATATACCATCTCCCCAAACCAACACCATTTGTCCTGAGGACAAAAGGGCTGTTTATCCATTGTACAGTGACTTTGAAGGGGGGGGGGGGGTTAGGCTTGGCCAAACTTCCTTCCAAAATCTTTACAAAAGAAAGGTATCATTTACTGAGCCACTGTTAAATATGCAATTTCCACAACACCAATCCACCAACCTTGTAACATTGAGGGATGGTGTGACCTTCCTGTGTGGAATCCCGGGAATACAGAGGACAGGGACATTTCTCTGGTGGGTTCCTGGTATTAGGTGGCTTCATTAGATCCTTGTGTTCTGAAAACTCCTCCATCACTCCATACTCCTCATCCTCCTCTTTATACTCTTCTTTAAAAACAATATTATAATCCCCAGGGTTTCCACTCTGTAAGTTATAATAAACCACATACTGTAACAGACACATCTGTGTATAATTTATAACTATCAGTGATTGTTCCTCATCTACCTGATGATGGTGAGGGATGGTGTGACCTTCCTGTGTGGAATCCCGGGAATACAGAGGACGGGGACATCTCTCTGGTGGGTTCCCATTACTGGATCCATCTGTAGGAAACACACACACTGACTGAATACATTGTTTCTATGTGTTTATGAGATGATGGTGGATTTAGGTGGAGCCTCCGTACTGCTCTCTCCTTTACAATAAAGTCTCCTCTTACCCGGTGATGTGAGGGGCGGCTGATTCTCCATCATGACGTCCTTCCCAGCACCGCTCACCTCTCCTATCAGCAACTCAATGATCTCTCTGTCGGTAACTTGATGATCTCTCTGGTGACTTCTCAAATCTTCTTTTTCTCTATTCTATCAGGGTGGGAGGTGGAGGCAATGTGATGGTCATATGATCTCCAGACTTCACAGGAGGAAAACTCTAGATTTGAACACAAATAGTAAAATAAATGACATTCCCAGAATCCTCCTCACCTCACTGGTCAGGTCTCTTTTTATTTAAAGCAAGAAACAAACACATGAAAGAACCATGTGGAAGGGTAGAAATAAGATCCATGTAATATAACTAGTAAAAAACTTTATTGATAGAAAAATTCCCTGAATATGGAACACATGAATGAAATGATTAGAACATCACCTCCACCAAACACAGCATAAATAACAACATATAAAATGTGACAATGGTAAAAAACTGTCCAAACTCGAGACCAATCCAGAGTGCACTAACATGTTTGTGTAGCACTGCCCCCTGGAGGACTGCTGAATTCTTCACCTTCGGGGTCCCCCTGGGTTACCAATAGCAACTGCAGCATGCATAAATTAACACTTTACTCCTTGGCTCAGTCAATAAACAGTCTAGGGGATGTAGTTATTTTTTGTTGTTTTATTTAATTAGGGATGGGAGAAGGGAAGAGTGGGATACTCCAAATCAAACTATTCACAATGGTTGAGGACTTCTTACTTGCGATGCAGCCAGGCTGCTGATTCACCCTGCCACTAGGTGGATTTTAGATGAAGTCTCTGTGCAGATAAATTGATAGTATAGATTATCTTCAGGATACCTTCCTAGTATCCCCTTTCACTCCACCGACTGACACCCATCCTCTGACTATCCTACACCGGGGTGGTCCCCCTCAGGTCAGGCCCCTGGACACGATCCCCTGTACCCACGATACTGTTTTTCGAGGGTCTCTAGTGTCTCTACCCCTCCAGTCAGTTCTCCTGGACCCCTAGGTTCAGTTCCTTTCCTCTGGTCCCCAGCCTGAACGCCTGTCACCATGTGACACCACTACAGAGGAGGAGGCAGCTGCCACCCTCCCTCCGGGATTCTGCTCACCAGCTAAAGACCACGCAGCACATGTGCTCCTGGCTTTTATACAGTATCCCATAATGCAACGAGACAACCAATCTCTGCCAATCACTGTGACTGTATCAAAGCCTGTGTACCCATTGGTCAGGTTTCCTCCCACTGTCCCAACATGCCTCCTTATTGGATCAGTGTAAAACACTCTCTAGACCCAATGACTCACACACTGAGCAGCCCTAACTCACAGATACTGCTCTCTGGTAGGTAGAAAGCAATATAGATTTCCCTGCTGCTCCTCTGATAGGCAGACAAAGCCAAAACCTATACTCTCTCACTAGCACCTACCTAGGAGGGTGCTACATTTGATGTACTCCTGAGTGGTTGTGCAGGGTATCAACTACTCCACAAGGGAGTTACAAGTGTTGATCCTCGAGAAATCTCAGACAGACAAAGCCACAAGGGTGTAAATCAAGCAGTGCATACTACCATAAAGGTAGTGATTAAACCAACATCCTCATGCTAAAATAAAACAGTGTGTGATATAGAGCATTCCTTATAAAAATTCAGTGGAAGTTTGGTCCTGATGAGTCCTAACAAACGGAGATACTATTGAGCAACATGGGATCCAGAATAGAAAGAGGGCATCAATGCTTAGTCCTCATAAAGTAAGTAGAGATAAGGCAAGTACCCACAAAAGGTATGACACTTGATGTGAATAATGAAGTGGCTGGCAGCATCAGTAGTGGAAAAGCAATTGAAGAAAGCTATAGATCTCTAAGGACAGGAGCATGGTAAAGCAGAAAGGCAAGGCAAACTCCCCAGATAAGGTCCTCCAGATATGGGGCACGGAGAGGCACTAGTAGTACTCAGTGCTGGCGCTTGCACTATCCATCCACTTCGATCATAGTTACACTTCAAAGTCCGGCTGGCCAAGGCTACACCTCCGACTCTGGTGAGGTAGAATCAATTGATTTAATTAAGCAGCAGATGTAACCAGGCAGCAAAATCAGCTCTATGAGCCGTAGTAGGTGGACGCTGGAATACAGACATGCAGGTAAAGTTGCCTGAATCCGTGCAGATGGATATCAAATAATAATAGATCCCAAAGGCTCTGGTGTCTTCAAGAGGAAGAAGGGGTACGGGAATGTTTCCTAACTGTTGTAACATGTACCAAGCAATGAGTCAGAAGTAACAAATAGTTGTAAATATTATTGTTGAAATTTTTAAATTAAAATTCCAATTAAAATGTAAAAGTAAAAAAGAGTCCAGGACCCCATCAAGGTATATTGTCAATGACGCGTTTCGCTTGCTGAGTGTACACAAGCTTCCTCAGGAACAGTTAGTGCACTCTAGATTGGTCTGGTGTGTTGTTATTTGTGCTGTGTTTGGTGGAGGGGATCATTTCACTCATGTGTTCCACATTCAGGGAATTTGTCAACCAATAAAGTTTTTTACTAGTTAGATTACATGGATCTTATTTATACCCTTCCGCATGGTTCTTTCATGTGTTTGTTTTTTGTCTTGTATTACTATTATTGGTATTATTGATCTGCATCTATAATTTGATGAGATAATTCTCTAGAGTGGTTTTCTCTTTATACCACCACTGCACCTTATATATCTAGTAGTTGTTTTCTACTATATTGAATATATTTATATTGTTTTATTTAAACCTCACTTCATGCTGAGGTTTCTTATATTACATACAATGCAGATCCAACAGACCTACTTTGAATGTAAGGAGGCCTGGGGTTCAGCCCACATCCTAAGAGCACCAGAAATAAAGAGAGTCGGATAGAGTGATATTGGAGGGAGGAGCTGTGAGGTCAGTGTGGTGTCATAGAATTCTCTGACTCTGATTGTAGGGACATTGGAAGGAAGAGCTGTGAGGTCAGTGTGGTGTCATAGGATTCGCTGACTCTGATTGTAGAGACATTGGAAGGAGGAGCTGTGAGGTCAGTGTGGTGTCATAGGATTCGCTGACTCTGATTGTAGAGACATTGGAAGGAGGAGCTGTGAGGTCAGTGTGGTGTCATAGGATTCGCTGACTCTGATTGGAGGGACATTGGGAGGAGGAGCTGTGGAGGGTGCTGTGTGGGGTTTCGGCACACAAAGAATCATTTCTCCTGGGTGCATCCCACCTCCCCTAAACAGAAGCATGAACCTTGTCTTTGGGCTTTGTCAGGGCACATCATATTCCTGTGATCTCCGTGTACTCCGGAGACTTTACTGATCACATTTTAGGATGAATATCTGAGACTGGGATCATTATGAAAAAAAATATTCCGGATATTTACTAAATTTTTCCCTCTTTCTTCTTAATTGAATCCTTAAAAATAAAGACAGACATATTCCAATCCTCCCTAAATAGCCCCCCCCCCCCCTAATAAAAGTAGTAAAATCCATTTGCCAGGAGTGTGTTTTTGTCAGGGCTGGGCTTCTGCTATTAATAGAAGCTTTCTACTCGGTGCACAGAGGCTGCTCAGCTGTCGGGTAATTACCAGCCATTCATTGTTTCCACAGTGACTCACCTGGTTACTATTACCTGCCTCATTAGTCCAGCCTACAGCCAGACCCTTTTTGTTATTTAATTGCCTTGCTGATTTCCTCTGTGCCTTCGCCTGGTAAACACTCTAGTGTGTCTCTGCTTTGTTCCTGTTATGACTTGGCCTGGCTGACGTCTCTTCTGATTTCTGATCCTGATTTTTGGCTTCTGACAACGCTGATTTCTGATCGTGGCTTGTCTGATTACCCGCTCTGACTTCCAAACCCTGGCTTCTGTTTTTGACTAAATTCCTGTTCTGTGTTATTTTTGCTATTACATTAAAGGTGTGATTTTAACTGCATTTTCGGTTTCTGCCTGGTTTATGGTTCCTGACAGTTGTGCTTTTGCTCCTCATTCCAGCATCCTGGTTTTGGCTGTGATGCATTTTTTATGTCTGTCTGTCCACCTGCAAGATGACTGATGTGGTCAGTCTCTGGGTGGAGACCAAACCTGATTGAAGCCAGCCAAGCCCGCAGTCTCATCTTTGTGATATTGCGTTTGTAACATATGCTCCAAGCTCTCCGTTTGTCCAGGGGGCAACTGAGTACCGGTAGGCCTGCTTGCCTTATGGGACAGGGGGCTGCAATAGGAGAAGACCAAAGAAGCCAGCTATAGTGTCAGACCACCTGTGTTAGGGGTAAGCGTGACACTGTTAGTATAGGTGTAGTAATTCTACAATAGACTGATGAGGTGAGAGGGTCATTGGTGGAAAAGGTGACATCTCCAAAATGAAGGAAATGTTTCAGCCCTGTAAGTGGGGCAATGCTTTGACCCTGAAGGGGTTCATCGACGTTACCACACTAAATATGGCTGTGGAGCACACGTCTTTCTATAAGTGGGTTCTTTATTTAAGTGGGCGCACTTCGGCTCTGCACTTATGCGATGGCACAAAGTGAGAATACACAGCAAACTACTTTGAAAACACCAAATGGACTGCAGGTGACCTTGTTTCCCCATTCTGATCTCCTTCCTCTCTGTAACATGCGCTTTCTACCAATCCTGATAGTTGTGTCCTCACTCCTTAATCTCTCTTTCCCTCACTCCTCTTCTCCACCCCACAGCCTGTATATATCACCCTCACTTCTGTCCTCTCCCTATTACTGCACTTACCAACTCCTGCTAATTCTAAACCCACATGATAATAAAAACTCCAGAACCCTGAGGCATGTCCCTTCATATAATTTGCAATCCCATATTACCTCCCTCACCCTTCTGCTTCTCCCAACCTCTGGAGATTAAACCCCAAACCCTGGGCCTCCATCGTTTAACTGTACCCAAATCTCCCATCACCACATGCCCTCTGACAACAGTGGCAATCCACACAATTTACTGTAGTTTGTAACCATCTTCTTCCCAAAACCATCCTCCCTTTCTCTTGCATCCTTTGGAACACCTGCTCTGTCTGTAACGTTCTAGATTCTGTCCAATCTGACAATGTTTCTCCTGCTTCCCTCTTCCCTCTCCCATGATGGCCTTCTCTGGACTTACTTTCCCAGACTCTGTGGATGGAAGGGAGGTGGAGTGGGAATCCTTCTACCCCCACATAGCATCTTTCAGGTACTTCACCCACCTGTCTCTCTGTCACTCTCCTCATTTGAGGCAAATTGTATTTAACTACTTTCTTCAGTTTCTCTTAGAAGTGCTGTGATCTATCTGCCTCCTGGACCCGTATCAACCTTTCTTGATGACTGGCTACACTACTTTCTCTCTTCTGAAATTCCCAAAATCATTCTCGGTGACTTCCACATTTCTATTAAAACTAACACTCCTGCTACTTCTAAACTTCTCAATCGAACTTCCTCTTTTGACCTGAAGCAATCGATCCATGCTTCTACTCACTCTGATGGCAACACCCTTGACTATGTATTTGCCTACCTATGCACTCTGTGCAACCTCTCCAACAATCCTTTTTCTCTCTCTGATCACCACAATATTAGTTTCATAATCTCCAATACCTTCACCTCCTCTCCCTCCAACCACCTAACAGTTATCCATAGAAACCTTTGCCACCTAACCCTTCTCTTCCCTGCTACTGACCACCTCTAAATCTCACCCATGTCCTGCCACAATCTAACCACTTCTGTCTACAATAGATCTCTGTCCTCCACCCTGGATGAGCTCGCCCCCCTCGGTACAAACAGAATCAGGCCCCGACCCCTACAACCTTGGCAAACAGATGACACCAGAAGTCTCATAAATCATCTCTTGAGTGCCTGTGGTATAAGAATAAGTCTTCTAAAGACTTCTTTTCAATAGCTTTTTATTAAAGATTTTCAACATACAACAATATTTTCCGTTAGCAGTACATAGATCAAGGTAATACATCATGAGAAAGTATAGCTTATACCATAAATTGTACATAAATTGTACAGAGTACCTCAAGGCTCTAGCAAAGCTCTTGGAGAGCCCCAAGATCACGCCAAAATAACATAGCCAGGGCGCCACTGAAGGCCGAGGCGAGGCACCCAAGAGGCCCGACACCCCTCTGGGAGCTTACTGTGCCGATGCCCCCCGGGCCCCCCCCCTGTCAATCCCACATCAGAGCTTCTGCAGGCCCCCAGAGACTATAGATCCACAATCTTCTCACCCTCCTCCTGCCATGCTAAGAGTAGAGGACAGATCAGGCCCCCAAGGTACTCTGCCATAATGCAATACAAAAAAAAGAAGAAAGTAGACAACAGTCAAAGTTGAAAACCAGTAGACCATCAACTGGACAGTCCCAACAACCATAACCTCCTGTAGTCAATTAACAATCAGCAATAAAAGATTACAATCAAGTGAATGGAATTCACGCTCAACTAGGATATTTTGCTTGCCACCCCCTCCCCTGCTGCTGGAAGACTGGGAGATTGTCTCCTGAGCTAAAAAAGTACTTTTCATACGAGTGGATTACTCTCACTCGGTTGATGACTTTGTAAACAGTGGGAATTTTGGTAGATCTCCAAGCCACCGCCGCATTAACTCTAGTCGCTGTTAAGATATGTGAGACAATACATCTATGCCCTTTCGGAATGGAACGGATACCCAAATTTAGTAAAGCCAATGAAGGCGACATTGGCAGTTTTAGACCCATAACCGAGGCCACCAAAGCATAGATGGCCACCCAGTAGCTCCACAATCGTCTACACTTCCAAAATACGTGGAGTATAGTACCCCTGGCCCCACAATCTCTCCAACAGGTATCCAAAGAGTCCTTATACATATGGACCAGCATAAAAAACGCCTTCACAGATCCTACGGGCTGCCAAACTATGGCCGTGCGCTCCACCCGTACAAACCGGAAACCGGAAGTTGGACGTGACCGGACCGGGAGCACCCACTCACAATATAGGAGCACCGGCACTTTGGATAGAATATCCTGAGCAAGCACTCAGCACTTTGTTGTGGATTTGTTGGTTTTGCACAAAGACTGTCACTCAGCACAATATAAATTATTAAAAAATTTATGAACAACTTTTTATATGAACTTTGCACTGGAGATATTTATTATTATTTTATTTACATATTTTTTGATCACTATCACTACAGCACTTTATATTTATATGCACGATATTTATTAGTATTTATGAATATGATTATATATTGTAGAGTTTTTTACATTTGATATAGTTTAGCACTAGCACTTTGATATAACACTGATTAATAAGAGTAACAGTGAGGAATTTTTTTGTGCATATGTATACACAATGAGAAAGCAGCGCTGATACTTTATCAATCCTCAAGCCAAACATACTCATGTGTCCCAGACCTCTTCAGGGCAATCGATGCATCCACAGGGCGACCCGGATCCCAGAGGCAGGAACACAACTGCTATATCTGGGTTGGGCACGCTTAGGAGACGTGCAGAATGGAAACATTTGTTTTGTTTCGGATAGATTCGTTATGTTACTAATTTCATTTTGTTTTGGAATTCGTTAAGTTTGGTTCCGGAATTAGTTTACTTTTCTATAGTTTTTATAAAATTTATTTTAATTTTCGGTAAAATTCGTTTAGTTTATTAATTTTCTAACGAATTTCAACTTTTCAGAACGATTGGAATTCCGATCGGTCGAAAATGATCAACTGATTCAAATTCTGTGTGAAGAATAGCTGGTTGTTAAGCAGGGGGCTGGGAAGCCGGCCGCCCGCATCCTTACCAACCGATGACTCATCAGCTGTCAGCGGCTTCCCCACTGACAGATGAATGGAAAGAAAAGAATGCCGGCATTGCCCGGCAATATAAAAATGTTTAAAAAAATGACATGGGGACCTCCCCCCCCAGTCTATACCGGGCCCACGCCAAAATGTTAAAAAATAAATGGCGTGGGGTCCCTCAAAATCCATATCAGACCTTTACCTGAGCATGCAGTTCGGCAAGTCAGAAAAGGGGGGACGAGCAAGACCCCCCTCCTAACCCATACCAGACCACATACCCTTAAGATGGGAGGGTGGGTTATTCGGGGCACCTCTCCCCCTCCACCCCAAAGCACCTTGTCCCCATGTTGATGGGGACAAGGGCATCTTCCTCAAACCGTGGCCTGTGCTTGTGGTGGTCTGCAGGCAGGGGGCTTGTCGTAATCTGAAAGCCCCTTTTTCCAAGGGACCCCCCCAGATCCCGCCCCCCCCCCCATATGAATGAATATCAGGACCATAGGACCTGTACCAACTCACCCAAAAAAGTGTCAAAAAGTAATAAAAACACACACACAATTTTTGAAAAATCCTCTATTATAAAAAAAAAACCCAGCGTCCCCCGATGTAGATACGTCATCAATCACAACGCCCGCCGCACCCAAAAAATAAATAAAAAAAGACGCTCTCACCGTCATAGAGGCTCTCTGCATACTGCAGGCTCCCCATTTCACATCTTTTATATAGGTAAGGGGCGGGCCACCTGTCTACAACACCTGGTGGCACCGCCCTTTCTGACATCAGGGCCCCAGCATGCACCGATCCATAATATCAGAACGGGGCAGTGCCACCAGGTGAAGTAGACAAGTGACCCCGCCCCTTAACTATGTAAGAAATGTCAAATGGAGGAGGAGCCTGCAGTAGTTATTTTATAATAAAGGATTTTTCAAAAATTGTGTGTGTTTTTCTTACTATTCTAATTCTAATAGGTACAAGTACTATGGTCCCGATACTCATTCACATGGGGGGGGATCAAGGGGCCCCCTTGGTAAAAGGGGCTTTCATATCACAAGCCCCCTGCCTGCAGACCTCCACAAACACAGGCCATGGTTGTGGGGAAGAGGCCCTTGTCCCAATCAACATAGGGACAAGGTGCTTTGGGGTGGGGGGCAGAGCTTCTCCAAAGCACCCACCCCCCCATGTTAAGCACATGTGGCCTGGTATGGTTAAGGATGGGGGGGGCCCTCACTCGTCCCTCCCACTTGCCTGACCTGCCAGGCTGCATGCCGGGATAAAGGGTCTGGTATAGATTTTAGGGGAGAACCAACGTCGTTTTTTTTAAATATAGGCCCCGAAGGGCCTGGTATGGACTGAGGGGGCCCCCCCGATTTTTTTCCATTGCTGGGCAATGCTGGCATTCTTTTCTTTACATTCATCTGTCAGTGGGGAAGCCCGCTGACAACTGATAAGTCATGATTGGTAAGGATGTGGGTGGCCGGCTTCCCCGCTTGCTGCTTAACAACCAGCTATTTCTTCACACAGAATTTGCATCGGTCAATCGTCTTTTTTGACTGATCCGAATTTGAATCACTCCGAAAAGTGGGAAATTTGTTAAAATTTGTTTGTTTATTAATTTTCTAACAGATCTCAATGAAATTCATTACAATTTCATTTAGAGATTTGGATACATCTGAATCTAGGAATAACCAAAAATTTGACCGAATTTGTATTCACACCGAAACGTATTTCACGTATCTAACACTTAATGGCCACCCGCTAACAGCTGGGCTCCCATCCAATGCAAATGACCTCCGATGGCAGGGCCCACTCTCCAGGCATGGATCCTCTACATATGTGTGCCATAACACCACCCCGCTGATAGCTGGGGACTCAATGACCACTCGGGACATCCTGGAAGACTTCTGGATACCAAAGGAAGCTCCTGACATCCCGCACAGCTGCCCAGCACCAGACCCGCCCACCAATACTTCCAATAGGTAGGAAAACTTCATACAAAAATGGTCCTATAAGTAAGGAGGACAAAAAAAGAATGCAGCCATTGGCTTATCCTGAACATTTCTGGGGGTGGGGTCTTATAGGGGAGGAACGAGGGCAGGGCTACCCAAACGTATGCTGTCATGGACATCTGTCAGGAAAGCACATTATGGCCACTAGATGGAACTGACCATTATAGGAAATCCCAATTCGCCATGACTGGGGGAATGTGGGTCACATTTCATGAACACATTTTTACTAACCAGATCTGTAAGCGTTTGTGAAATCTTCCTGCACAAAATGTGCCAATGAAAGGTAAGGACTCCATTTTTATTTTTCTACTGCTATCAATGACCAACACGGGACAACACTTCATCCATGTCTTTGGTGCTATCTGATCTCCTTATGAAGTGTTTCTTACATGATGAAGATCAGCCATGGAGTATGTACATACATCTGAGGTGTATATCAGGGTGTGCTTCTTCCCCACATGTCCACCAACATTCATATAGAAGACATTTCCCGCACTCAAGGCACTAATACACCTCCAGGGTTGTGTGGGATCCCTAATGTACAGGAAGACAGAACTTCAGTGAGGAACATTTCCCTCACTCAGGACCGGAATACGGCTTCTCTACCGTGTGAGATCTCTGATGTTTGGAAAGATTGGACTTCAGTGTAAAACATTTCCCGCACTCAGGACAGGAATACGGCTTCTCCCCAGTGTGAGATCTCTGATGTTTGGAAAGATTGGAATTATCTGAAAAACATTTCCCGCACTCAGAACAGGAATACGGCTTCTCACCAGTGTGCGATCTCTGATGTGTGGAAAGATATGACTTCTGTGTAAAGCATTTCCCGCACTCAGGACAGGGATACGGCTTTTCCCCGATGTGCAAACTCTGATGTCTAGAAAGAGCGGACATCTGTGAAAAACATTTCCCGCACTCAGGACAGGAACAGAGCTTCTCACCTGTGTGCCATCTCTGATGTGTGGAAAGATATGACTTGCATGAAAAACATTTCCCGCACTCAGGACAGGAATACGACTTCTCACCCGTGTGAGATCTCTGATGTCTGGTAAGAGCGGACTTCTGTGCAAAACATTTCCCGCACTCAGGACAGGAATACGGCTTCTCACCAGTGTGCGATCTCTGATGCATGGAAAGAGCAGACTTGTGTACAAAACATTTCCCGCACTCAGGACAGGGATATGGCTTTTCCCCCGTGTGCAATCTCTGATGTAGAGAAAGAGCGGACATCTCTGCAAAACATTTCCCGCACTCAGGACAGGAATACGGCTTCTCCCCAGTGTGCGATTTCTGATGTGTAGAAAGAGCGGACTTCTGTGCAAAACATTTCCCGCACTCAGGACAGGAATATGGCTTTTCCCCCGTGTGCAATCTATGATGTGTGGAAACATAGGACTTGTGTGAAAAACATTTTCCGCACTCACGACAAGAATAACGCTTCTCACCAGTGTGTGAGCTCTGATGATTGTGAAGACTAGACTTCTGTGCAAAACATTTCCCGCACTCAAGACAGGAATACGGCTTCTCCCCCGTGTGAGATCTTTGATGCTTGTAAAGAATACACTTCAGTGCAAAACATTTCCCGCACTCAGGACAGGAATACGGCTTCTCACCAGTGTGAGATCTTTTATGCACATTAAGATTGGATTTAAAACTGAAGCTCTTCCCGCACTCAGCACAGGAGAACCTCTTATCTGTTGTAAGGACGGCACAGTCCCTCACAGTCTGAGGTTCCTCAGGATAAGAGGAATATGATGGTCCATCTACACTGTGTGGTGCCGGATGGACATTGGAGGTAGCCGGGTTTTCTCCTGGACTATACTGTGTGATGTCCTCATCTTCTACTTTACAGTCTGGAGACAAAGTGAGACAATCCTCTGAGGTTTTCCTCATCTCCCATCCATCTACAAAATAGAAATACAAAGATTATTACTAGACATCAGCAGATTGGTTCCCCTAAACCAGGACTCCGCCCACATCAGGCAGCTTTGTCTCTGAGGATCTTACAATTCCCCCCTCAAGGTAACTAGTAAATGGGTCCTCTGATCTCCTACCAGTTAATTTCTTTATTCATGGACCTTAGTCAGAGAGTGAGGAAACAACGAGAACTGTCTTTTATAGGAGTGACAGTGATGAGGGGATTATAGGACGGGTGTCCCCTCCCCCTCTATCACTCATGGCCATCTTCCTAACACAAACAGTCCTGCATTTCCTTATTTAGTCCATGATTTAGTCATGAATAACAGCGGGGCTGAGCCCCACCAGAGGTTAGAGAGTGAGGGTGGGGGGAGAACAACCAAGATGAAGACTGGACTGATCCTGAAGACCATATACTGTATATCTCTGGGGAAGTCCAATCAGGATGCAACACATCAGATGGGAGTGGTTGGAGGACATCATCACGTTAGGTGGAGTGCCCTTAAGTTACACTGAGACTGATGCTTGGGGAATCTGCAATGATTGTGTGTATTCAATGCTAGATTGCTTTTTTAACCTTGTGAGTGCTTTTCTTATCCATGTAATAAATATAACAGTGAGCACTATGGAGTCTCTATCTCTAGTAGCAGGAGCTGGCTACCTAAAGAGGAGGCTCCGCCTACATGTACCTGAAGGTGTGTGATTTCATGCTGGGTGTGTCCTCTTGGTATGGAGCAATGGGGTCCATCT
This sequence comes from Pelophylax lessonae, assembly GCF_965119305.1. Classification (NCBI taxonomy): domain Eukaryota; kingdom Metazoa; phylum Chordata; class Amphibia; order Anura; family Ranidae; genus Pelophylax; species Pelophylax lessonae. Next base: position 1,031,089 of record NC_138770.1, read on the forward strand.
GAAGAGGTGAGAGTACACCTGGCATTGCAGAGTGGCGCACTGTCAGCTTATTCTCCGTGACAAGAGAAGGGTGTATTTGTGGCACATTCATGTTTACTGTGGATTGTAAAACTGTTTGCGACTGTTCACCAGTGTGTGTGTCTTTTCATGTCTTTTCTTCAAGTTTTTGTGTGTTTGTGTGTAACAGTGTGTGCATTGTATAGATAGAATATACACGGCTCAAAAAAATGAAAGGAACTCAGTGACTTGGGTGTGAGACTATACAGACATATCCCTCCACCCGGCACAGCCAGCAAATAACAGAGCAAGTAACCCCGGGAGAATTGTTCTGTCAGAGATCTTGGTAGACCTGGGCATGGGGCAGAAGACCCAAGGTTCATAGCCCAGGGGTCTAGGCTGAGCAACATCTATGGTGAACATCAACATTTTACTGCCAGCTGAACCCCAGAATCTCCATAAATTCAGTCTAGAGACATAAATTTTGTCTGCAGCACAGAGAAGGAACATTATCCGAGAGGAATACAGGACGGGGAACACAGCTCAGGAAAGTGACCAGTGTATTACAGGCTGATTTCACCCAGTCCCCGCCCTACTCTGGACCAATCAGTGAGCAGTATGGGTGGAGGAATGGATTTAGTGTTAAGGACCCACCTGTGCTGATCTCTGTAGGAGTGTCCTCCTCTATAAATGTCCCCGTTATTCCATCCTCCTCCATAGACTGCTGATCATCCCTCACATACCTCTCTTCTTCTTCTGCTTTAACCTCAAATTCTATATCGATTGGATCTCCACTCTAAACCAAGAAAATAAGAGAGAATATCTGGAAGATATAAGCTTACATAAAAAACACACACATCCCCTCCACAAGTCCATGTTCTAGATACTCCATCCCACCAACCTTGTAGCATTGAGGGATGGTGTGACCTTCCTGTGTGGAATCCCGGGAATACAGAGGACGGGGACATCTCTCTGGTGGGTTTCTGGTATTAGGTGGCTATATCATATTGTGTCCTTCTGAAACCTGCTCCATCACTCGATACTCCTCATCCTCCTCTTTATACGCTTCTTTTACAACAATATTTTCCTTGAGGTTTTCATTCTGGAAGATATAATAAAATATTCATTGTAAAAAACATGATTGCTTATAAACCATAACTACCAATAATTGTCACTCATCTACCTGATGATGGCGAGGGATGGTGTGACCTTCCTGTGTGGAATCCCGGGTAAACAGAGGACAGGGACATCTCTCTGGTGGGTTCCTGTAGCTGGATGACTTCACCATGGTATCCTGGTACAGATCTTTGTGTACTTCCTCTATGACCCCATCCTCATCATCCTCCTCTTTTATTTCGTCTTTAACATCAACTTTAGAATCTCTCAGGTTTCCACTCTGAATATATAATAAAAATGACATCAATGGTAACAATGCAGATAATGTACAGATCCTAATGATACTATCAGTGATTGTTCCTCATCTACCTGATGATGCTGAGGGATGGTGTGACCTTCCTGTGTGGAATCCCGGGAATACAGAGGATGGGGACATCTCTCTGGTGGGTTCCCATTACTGGAACCATCTGTAGGAAACACACACACACTGTTGGGGACCATAAACCAGGCGAAGACAGAAAGTACAGTTAAAAAAAATAAAAATCACACCTTTAATGAAATAGAAAAAAAAAATAACAGTTCAGGAACGTAGTCAAAAACATAAGCCGGGATTTGGATGCCAGAGCAGGTAATCAGAGGAGCCAGGGTCAAGAAACCAGAAGCCAGCATAGTCGGAAGCAAAAATCAGGAAAAGGAATAGGAAGGGAAGTCAGCCAGGGCAAGTAACACAGGAACACACTGGAGATCATAGACCAAGCAAGGGCAAGGAGGAAATGAGCTCAGCTGCTTCAAAAGAAAACAAGGGGCTGGCTGTAGGCTGGACTAATCAGGCAGAAAATGGTAACCAGGTGAGTCATTGGGGTAACAAGCGGCTGGTAGTTACCCGACAGCTAAGCAGCTTCTGAACACTAAAAGAAAAGAGCAGCTCGCTAACTATCAGGAGCCCAGCCCTAACAGTACCCTCTTCCCCAACAATCCCTCCCCCTTGGGGGAGCACCAGACTTGAGGGGAAAATGTATATGGAAAGCCTGGAACAGGGCAGGAGCAATTACATCCGAGGATTAGACCCAAGAGCGTTCCCCTGGACCGTAACCCCTCTGTGAACTAGATAGCGTATGTGTCCACTAAACCTACGGGAGTCAATAATAGATTGTATCTCATATTCCACATGGTTGTCAACCTTAAGCGGGCGAGGGCATGGTACTGAGGTGGTATAGCAATAACACGTAAAGAAACATAGAATACATTGTAAATACGCATGTTGGAAGGAAGATCTAATGTGTAGGCCACTGGATTAACCTTACCCTCTCCCCAAATTAGTAGGAGGATGCAGGTAGGCATCAGTGGTCAGTCTGTACCTCTCTCTGGAGTGTTGCAAAGATTCTTGGACCTGCACCCAAGTGGAACAGAGTTCCTGAAGATGTTGCTCTAATGCAGAAATGCCTTGCGGAACAGATGTATCAGGCAACATAGATGGCTGGAACTCATAGTTCACCATAAAATGAGATAATCAGGAGGCGGCATTGATGGTGCTATTGTGAGCAAACTCCACCCAAGGTAACAGGTCCCACCAGTTGTTATGGTGGTCAGAAATATAGCAATGTAAGAACTGCTTCAAGGCTTGGTCGGCCCATTCTGCGGCCCCATTGGACTGTGGGTGATATGCAGAGGAGAAGGAAAGCGGAACTCCCAACTGTGCACAAAAGGCTCCCCAAAACTTGGACACCAACTGGCTAGCCCTGTCCGAGATGATAACTTTAGGTAACCCATGTAACTGAAAGAACTCTCCAGTGAAAATGGATTCCAGTTCCTTGGACACAGGCAACTTCTTTAGCGGAATGCAATGTGACATTTTGAAAAACGGTCAACCACCATAAGAATAACTGTGTTGCTATGGGAGTTGCGTAAATCCATAATAAAATTAATAGACAAGTGGATCCAAGGCCTCTCTTCACTGCGTATGGGTTGAAAGAGGCCCACTGGAAGGTGTCGTGGTGTTTTATTCTGAGCACACACAGGACAAGCGGCTACAAAGCTGGTTTCATGAGCACGGAGACTAGGCCACCAGCATTGTTGAGACATAGGCCATATGTCTCAACAATATGTCCATACGCCGTTGATTTTTTCCTGGGTGCCCAGCTGTCTTAGGTGAATGGTAGGGCTGGAGGAAAATGGTGCGGAGATTCTCGGGGACAAAGCAGCGGTCATGAGGTTTTCCAGGAGAATGGATCTGAGAGGGCATCATTCTCTCACCCAAAGGTGAAGTGAGACTAGAAAAAAATAGCCAAAATGCAGTCCGAAGGTATCACAGGAGTGGGAACAGACTCCATTTTGGAAGAGGAGGAAAACTGCGGCAATAAGGCATCTGCTCTTATATTCTTTGTATCAGGTATGAATGAGACTATGTAAATGAAGCTTGAAAAAAAAAAAAAAAAAAAAAAAAAGGTCCCACTGAGCCCTTCCAGGAGATAAATGTCTAGCCTCAGACAAGAATGAAAGATTCTTATGGTCAGTCAAAATGAGGGCCAGCACAGTAGTACCCTTGATGAGATGCCTCCCTTCTTTATGAGTTAAAATTATGGCTAATAATTCTCTATCACCAGTTTCAGAATTTCATTCTGCTAGAGACAATTTTTTAAGAAAAGTAGCCACAAGGATGGATAGAACTCTCAGGGGTAGGAGGTTGAGACAGGAAAGCACCTACTCCAGTCTCAGATGCATCAACTTCAAGAATGGTAACATGGGATCAGGATGTTCCAGCACTGGAGCTGCAGCAAAAGTGGCCTCGAGGGATTCAAAGGCTTTAATGGATTCCGGGGACCAATTCTGTGGGTTGCCCTCTTTTCTGGTCATACAGTATCAATGAAGGGGTTTGACCAGAAAAGAGAAATTACTCATAAATTTCTGATAAGAATTGGCAAAGCCAAGAAAATGTTGTAGAGCACGTAGACCTATAGGCCAAAGCCACTTTAAGACTGCAGATGGCTTCTCTGGGTCCATCGAAAACCTGGCAGCACAAATGACATAACCCAAAGATTGAACCTGTTCATGAAACTCACACTTTTCCAACTTGCAAAAGAGGTTGCTTTCTCTCAACCTCTGTAGCACACGGGAGAGACATCTGTGTGGAGGTTCTCTAGGGACTTAGAATATATGAGAATATCATCCGGGTAAACCAGCACACATTATGGCAGCATATCTCAGAGGACATTGTTAATAAAGTTCTGGAAAACTGCAGGAGTGTTGGAGACCAAAAGGGCATTACAAGTTATTCGTAGTGTCCAGTCCTAGTATTAAATTGCTATTTGTGGCCCTCATTAATCCTCACAAGATTGTATGTCCCTCGCAAATCGAGCTTAGTGAAGACCGATGTTCCCTTGAGGCAGTCAAATAATTCCATTATCAATGGGGTCAGATAAGTATTTTTAACAGTAATGTGAATGAGACCCCTATAATCGATATAGAGACTCAGTTGACCACTTTTTTTTTCACAAATAAAAAGCCAGCACTGGCAGAAGAGGATTTGCGGATGAACCCCTGGGATAGTTAAATCGCAACATACTTCTCTATTGCCTTCTCCTCTGAGACAAACAGTAGGTAATCCCGGCCATGAGGAGGAATGGCACCGGGGTTGAAGGTCAACTGTGCACTCAAAAGGCAGATGTGCCAAAATACCAGCCTGACCTTTGTCAAAGACATCACAGAATTCATGGTACTCTTCTGGCAATAAAGAGACTGAAGACGTGCACATGATCCTAATCACTTTCTAAAAAGATGTATTCGTGCATTGTGGGGACCATGACAAAACCTCAGCATTACAGCAATTTAAAGAGGGATTTTGCCTCTGTAACCAAGGATAACCAATGACAACTGGGTAATGAGGTAAGGAAATGACAAGGCATTTGAATTATCTCATGGTGAAGAGCCCCTACAGCCATGGTCAATGGAGTGGTTTCATGGGTCACATGGGCAGGCTGTAGAGGTCTCCCATCAAAAGTCTCCATGGTAAGTGGGGAGGCACGAGGCTGCAGTGGTATTGAGTGCTTCAACAGAAAGTGCAGTTAAAATCACACCTTTAATTAAATAGCAAAAATAACAGTTGAGGAACGTATAGTCAAAAACAGAAGCCGGGGTTTGGATGCCAGAACAGGTAATCAGAGGAGCAAGGATCAGGAAACCATAAGTCAGTTTAGTCAGGTGAAAGAAATCAGGAACCGGTATCGGAAGAGAAGTCAGCCACGGCAAGTCATACACAGAAACACACTGGAGAGCATAGACCACGCAAGGGCAAGGAGGAAATGAGCTAAGCTACTTAAATAGCAAAATGGGACTAATGAGGCAGATAATGGTAACCAGGTGAGTCACTGTGGTAACGAGCGGCTGGTAGTTAACCGACAGCTAAGCAACTTCTGAGCTCTGAAAGAAAAGAGCTGCTTGTTAAGTAGCAGGAGCCCATCCCTGACACACACTGTCTGAATACATTGTTTCTATGTGTTTATCAGATGATGGGGGATCTAGGTGGAGCCTTCGTACTGCTCTCTCCTTTACAATAAAGTCTCCTCTTACCCGGTGATGTGAGGGGCGGCTGATTCTCCATCATGACGTCCTTGTAGAGATCCTTGTGTCCTTCTAAATACTCCCACTCCTCCATGGAGAAATAGACAGTGACATCCTGACACCTTATAGGAACCTGACACACACAATGATGCAGTCACCATCTAGACACATCCCTTGTTTGTTACTGGATAATGTCCCAGAATTCCCAGCACCGCTCACCTCTCCTGTCAGCAGCTCCATCATCTTCTTGGTAACTTCTAGAATCTTCTGCATGTTGTGTCTCTCAGGTTTTAGGGAGTCACATGGAGGCACTGTGATGGTCATATGATCACCTGACTTCAGAAGAGGAAATCTCTGTTTTGGAGAACCAATAGGAATATCATGTTAGAATCCCAGAATCCTCCTCACCTCTCAGTCAGGTCTGTGTTTTATTAATAGATATAAGAGTGATGTCATGTGACCTCCCAGAATCCTCCTCACCTCTCCGGTCAGCAGGTAGATGATCTCCAGGGTGAGGTTTAGTATCTTCTCAGTCATGTGACTCCGGTCCTCCTTCATCCTCATTCGTTCTGTCACTCGGTCTATACAGGTTTCTGTCTAGACAGGTAAGGATAAAAATATATATGTAAGAGGAGAAATGTTCTGACTCTGAAGGGGTTAATCTAGGTTTCCACACTATATATGTGTGTATCATCATCTGCTGGAGATAAAAGACATCACAGTGACTATGGAGGAAGAGGACGGACATGACGGGGGGGGGGGGGGGGGTTATTGGGTGTAAATAGAAAATAAGATCCTATTACCTCCTCTGCTGCCTCTTCAAGCAACGTCTCCACTCTACTTCCTCCTTACTCACCTCTCACCCGGAACTTCCTATTAATACCTGACATCACTTCCTGTCTTCTATAGAGACTTCATGTCTGGGTAGAAGTGAGATCACCACCTTGTGGAGCTCAGAGGTACTGCAGCCCCGAGAATCATCTCGTAGTGTGAACAAGGCCTTGTGCTGCGTGTGTATGTACTGTATATTTATTTTATTTTTATTATTTTATTTCAGGTACTTATACAGCGCTGTCAATTTACGCAGCACTTTACATATACATTGTACATTCACATCAGTCCCTGCCCTCAAGGAGCTTACAATCTAAGGCCCTTAACTCTCATTAATACACAGTATGGCCAATTTTTTATACGGGATCCAATTAATCTACCAGCATCTCTTTGGAGTGTGGGAGAAAACCGGAGTTCCCGGAGGAAACCCACGCAGGCACAGGGAGAACATGCAAACTCCAGGCAGGTAGTGTTGTGGTTGGGATTCCAACCAGCGACCCTCTTGCTGCTAGGTGAAAGTGCTAACCACTACACACTGTGCCGCCCATATCTTTATAGATGGGGCCATCTCCACTCCTACCAGGGGGGGGGGGGGATAAATTACTGCCTATTACCATCACACGCTCACCCCCCCCCCTTTCCTGGCCAGGCCGGCTGCATGCTTGGATTAACAATTTGGTGTTTATTTCCTGATTGACCTCACACATCCTCCCATGACAACTTATATGGCTAAGCTCATGAAGACCACAACAAGCAAATAGGTGGCTCATTATCAGGGCTTGTTTTCTCAGAGGATAGGTGCAGGAACTCCCCCTTTGTCTGCCCCTACCCACCTCCAAGCACCATTCCTTAATTCCACCCCCTACCTACCTCCGAGCACCATTCCTTGGTTCCACACCCCTACCCACCTCCAAGTAACCAATTCCCTGGTTCCAACTCTGAGCACCATTCCTTGGTTCCACCCTCTACCCACCTCCGAGCACCATTTCTTGGTTCCACCTCCTACCTACCTCCGAGCACCATTCCTTGGTTCCAACCTCTACCCACCTCTAAACACCAATTCCTTGGTCCTCGTAGGAATGGATGGCACAATCTGAAAAAGACCAGTAAGCAACCTCTCCCCCAGAATTCAAGGTCTTTCCTGCCTTTTTGGATGAGGACTCTCTTTCTCTCTTCAATGCTTTCTGGACTCTTTGGAATTAGACACTGACTCAAGAACTGCAGTTTTCTTTCATTCGGCAGACATTTACTCTAAAGCAGGAGACTGGACTAAATGCAGCTCGTGGACATCAAATGAAGCTAGCCCTTAAAGGATACAGTTTAAACTCTTGCATTGCAGACAAGATTGCCCAACTTGTAGAATTATTCTTTAGGATAGAATCAATATTCTTCACCCCAACTTCCATTGCTTTGGAAGAGAGGCAAGGGTTAAGTCAGGTTCACAGGCTACAACTGCAGGCAGATATACGCCTTAGGGACAAGTCCAATACATAAAGTTACCACCAGAAGACCCTAAACCCCCCAAAGGACCCACCTAATCATCATTATTGAGTATACCCCTGAAGGACACAGCATCCCCCAATGGCAACTCCATGTATATGGCTAAGCTCATGAAGGCCACGTCAACCAAATAGGTGACTCATTCTACTGGAAAGCCTCTTCCTCTTCACAAGTGCCTAATCTGACATCCTGCAGTACAGGTAGAAGTATTCTGGTTGGGGTTTGAACTGAACAACCCAGTGCTGCAAGGTGATGACCACTAAGACATTCTGGTGCTCTATCCTTCTGTTCAATTTGCACTACTCTTCTAGCATGAGCTTCTAGATTAAACATCATAGGGAAAAAAGGCAATGCTCTCCTTTGGAAGTGCTAAAAATACCGTATTTATCTGTGTATAACACGCACCTTTTCTCCCTGAAAATCGGGCGTAAATAGTGGGTGCATGTTATACGCCGACATTTTCATTTGGCTGCCTCGGAAGGAAAGGAGGTGGGACGAGCACCGTCAGATTACATAGAGCATGGATCTCCTGCGTAATCGGCGGCCTTTGTAATACTAAGTCCAATCCCCTGGACTGTCATTGGACCAGTGTTTTGTCTATCATAGGAGCCGGGAGGCAGGACTTTTTATTAAAGAGGCCGCTGAGTAAACAGGAGATCCGTGCTCTATGTAATCTGATGTGAGGCTTCAGATGGGCACGGATCTGGCTGCATTTAGGAGGCTGCAGATTGGCACGGATCTGGCTGCAATTATAAGGCTGCAGCTTGACACTGATCTGGCTGCATTAATGAGGCTGCAGATGGGCACTAATCTGGTTGCAAGGGTGAGGCTGCATTGATGGGCACTTATAAGGCTGCATTGATAGACACTGACCCTTATTTTGCTTCACAGTTCTTTATTTCAAATTTCCTGAAACTTCCCCCTTAAAATTAGGGTGCGTGTTATACGTCTGTGCGTGTCATATGCCGATAAATACGGTACTTGCATTGCAGTTATCTCTGCAAGAAGGGAGGCACAAAAACCTGCTTATAGACCATCCTCATCTTCCTTTTAGGAATTGTTTGAAGAGGATTAAACTGGTCAGTTGAGTGATCCTGCAAGGGAAAAGCTTGACATGGTCAGAGTTGAGACTCCTTGTACATGCAGATCTGGAGAGGCTTCAGCCCCGTACACACGTACCGATTGTCGGCCGTAAATATTCGGCCGACGACCGATCGGCCGATTGTAGGCTTGTTAGTATGATGCTTCCGACAGCCGACAGCGCATTTTCGGCCGAACAGAATCTGTCGTGCAGGCATTAAAATTTTTGTTGGCCAACACCAGAACGGCCGATTGTTCGCCAGTCAGTAAAGATTTCGGCCGACAGACAGCAGATTAGCAAGACTGGGCATGCTCAGAAAAGAAAAAAAGACAAGGAAAGTTAACCATCACATGACATTACTTCTGCAGTCGTCTGTTGTTGGCCGACAAAATTCGTGTGCAGTCTTTTGCAGTTTTCAACAGACACGACAGCCCTGGACAAAAGACGGCCGATCGTTCGGTACGTGTGTACGGGGCTTTCATAGAAAGTGTCCATGAGTCAGCTTCCCATACACCAGCTTTATGAGGCCTGCAGAAGGGCTGACAATCCAGGAACAGTATCAGTAAGGAAGACGCTGCCCCCCTCCAGCTATGACCTGCATAGAGCAGCCACAGCATAGAAAGATTAGGCTGCAGCGGCACAAGGACCTGTCACAGTAAAGCCCCGTACACACGTACCGATCGTCGGCGAACGATCGGCCGTCTTTTGTCCCCGGGCTGTCGGTGTCTGTTGAAAAGTGCAAAGACAGCACAAGAATTTTGTCCGCCGACTACAGCCGACTGCAGAAGTGATGTCATGTAATGGTTAACTTTCCCTGTGTTTTTTCTTTTCTGAGCATGCCCAGTCTTGCAAATCTGCGGTCTGTCGGCCAAATTCTGTACTGACTGGCAAACAATCGGCCGCTCTGGTGTCGGCATACAAAAATTTTAATGCTTGCATGACAGATTCTTGTCGGCAGAATGTGCGCTGACGGCTGTCGGAGGCATCATACTAACAAGCCTACAATCGGCAGATCGGTCGTCGGCCGAAAAGCGTTACGTGTGTACGGGCCTTAAGAAATAAATCCATGATAAACAGACACAGTGCAAAGGAGAACTCCATATTGTTAGGAAAAAAATATTATACCATAAATAATTGCTACTCAATCTATGTAGTAATTTCTTTTTTTTTTTAAATCGCAATTCAAACTACGGCTGGTAAAGTCTCCTAAGGCCTGTCAAAAAAGACAGTGTAAAGGGCCATACACACTATAAGATTTTCTGAAGACTTTTTCCTTCAGATTTACCTTTTTTATGTAGTGCAAGGGCCTGTCAGATTGCATACAAATTGAAAGTGTTTAGGTTTGACCTCATATTATATGGTTTTGGTAAGTCTAAAGGAAAAAGTCTTCAGAAAATCTTATAGTGTGTATGGCCCATAACAGTTGTTTCTGTTTGCTGGTTGAGAAAAATCTGTAAGGGGTTAATTACTGCTAAAGGAATACTGACACTGCAGCTTCTCACATCAGAGCACCATCCCAGCAGGTGAATAATCAAACAGACCCTGCCATACAGATGTAGAGCCCTCCTAGGTAGGGGCTAGAATGAGTGGATATAGTTTTTGGTTTCTCTGCCTAACAGGGACACAGCTCATGCTGTCTTGATGATTCATACTGATTCAATAGCCATAGATTATATTGGACAGGTGGATGGAAGCCTGGCAGATGAGAGCATGGATGTCTGTACAGACCTGGCCAATTAGAAGGGGATGTGCCCCAAGGCATGCTGGGTACCTGTATTTATATCTGAAGAGCACATGGGCTCGTAGTCCAGTCCAGTCTACCTCTAGGGAGAGAGGTCTAAGTGGGGAGGATGCTGCTGTCTCTCCCTTGCAGAAGCTGCCAGGCAGCCTTGGGTGGGCGACATGAGGGCCTAAAACATTGAAGTTGCAACCCCATTGGTCCTTACGAGGGCTGACTGAGGGAGGATGTCTGCGGATCCTGTCTGGTACTACTGAGGAAGACTGGTGTGTGTGCTCCAAGAGCCTTGCGAGTATATACCCCCACAGGGGATCCTTGGGACTTGTGCTGTTAGATCCTCCTCTGGCTGCTAGAAGTCAGTTACTGGGTGCAAGCTAAAGGAGACACTGGCTAGTGTCTTGAAGAGGCAAGGTTCACTGAGTTCCTTCAGCTACAAAGGGACTTGTTCATCCCATACAGGTGCTTTATGGTCCTGCAGATGATCTGCGATACAGTTCTATTGAGAGAGTTGTCCTCACCTGTGAACAGTTATTTGGAGTATCCTACTAAATCCCTTCTCTTAGCCCACAAAAATGGGAAACTATAGATGTTCACAAGGAACCACTGTCATATGTACGGACTTTAAGGGCACAGCATGAGACAGATAACAACTACATGGATTTATCCTGAAATAACATTTATTGATTTATCTAAAACCAGATCTCAATAAAATTACAAAACTGGCCCCAAACTGAGCTCAGCTCGTACACAGGAGATCAATGTCTCCTACTAATTTCACTCATGTATATCATACATATATAAGGATAAGTTGGTATATATCATAAGGTTCGTGTAGGTATAGATATTTTGTCTGTTCACTGGTCACGCGTTTCGCACAAGGCGTCTTCAGGACTATGAAGATGTACAGACAGTTTTCTTTTAAAAAAATCAGACTCGATATTAGTGTTTCATATACATAGAACATAATCTGTATTTATGTACATCATAATAAATACAAACATGGCTTACTAGCACACAGCCTTCCTTCCAACCTCCAACAAATTAACCACACCTGGGGCGGACACAGGGGGGAAAATCAGACCAAAATGTGTTGTATATATAGGTATCTGTCCTGATGATCCTAGGTACAAGATAAAATAGATATGTGTAGTAGTGTGAGGAGTAATTGCATTCTCTATTCTATATCTATTCATACAGAAAGGAGGAAGGATAATCACCTTATGAAGATAGCAGGTTGGTATACACCGGATGGAGTTTATACTCCCATAATATGTGGGTGTCTCTCTCTATAGGGGTCACCTAGGTATATGATCAAAGATAATCTTGTTTATGACTCATAGTTAGTGTATTCTTGTCTTTAATAATGTAGGTTTCAGCCTACCTGTAGGTTAGGTATATCTCTTGGATATACTTACCGCCCCTTACCTATGTAAGAAATATCAAATGGAGGAGGAGCCTGCAGTAGTTATTTTTAATAAAGGATTTTTCAAAAATTGTGTGTGTGTTCTTATTACTTTTTGACACTTTTTTTGGTGAATAGATACGGGTAATAGGTTCCCGATGCTCATTCACATGAAGGGATCCGGGGGCCCCCTTGGTAAAAGGGCTTTCAGATTATGAGAAGTCCCCTGCCTGCAGACCCCTACAAGCACAGGCCACGGTTGTGGGGAAGAGGCCCTTGTCTCCATCAACATTGGGACAAGGTGCTTTGGGGTGGGGGGGACAGAGCTTCCCCAAAGCACTAACCCTCATGTGGGCTGGTATGGTTAAGGAGAGGGGGCCCTCACTTGTCTTTCCCACTTTCCTGACCTGCCAGGCTGCATGCCAGGATAAAGGGTCTGGTTTGGATTTCAGGGGAGAACCCATGCTGTTTTTTTTTTTTTTTTTTTTTTTACATTTTGGCCCCCGAAGAGACTGGTAAGGAGACTGGGGGGGGGGGAGGGGGACCACACTGTTTTTTCTATTGCCGGCACTCTTTTCTTTCCATTCATCTGTCAGTGGGGAAGCCCGCTGACAGCTGATGAGTCATGGTTGGTAAGGCTGCGGGCGGCCGGCTTCCTGGCTTGCTGCTTAACAACCAGCTATTTCTTCTCACAGAATTTGCATCGGACGATGGTTTTTTTTTGATTGATCTGAATTCGAATCGTTCTGAAAAGTTGGAGTTAGTTAGAAAATGAATAAACCAAACAAATTTTCACAGATTTCAACAAAATTTATTACAATTTCAATTGGAGATTTGGATACATTCAAATCTAGGAATAACCAAAAATTTGTCGGAATTTGTATTCGCAACGAAACAAATTTCATGTGTCTAAAACTTAATGGCCACCTGCTAACAGCTGGGCTCCCAGCCAATGCAAATGGCCGCCGGTGGCAGGGCCCACTCTCCAGGCATGGATCCTCTACATATGTGTGCCATTACACCACCCCGCTGATAGCTGGGGACTCAATGACCACTCGGGCCATCCTGGAAGACTTCTGGATACCAAAGGAAGCTCCTGACATCCAGCACAGCTGCCCAGCACCAGACCCGCCCACCAATACTTCCAATAGGTAGGAAAACTTCATACAAAAATGGTCCTATAAGTGAGGAGAAAAAAGGAAAGCAGCCATTGGCTTATCCTGAACATTTATGGGGGTGGGGTCTTATGGGTGAGAAACGAGGGCGGGGCTACCCAAACGTATGTTGCCATGGACATCTGTCAGGAAAGCACATTATGGCCACTAAATGGAACTGACCTTTATAGGAAATCCCAATTTGCTGTGACAAGGGAATGCGGGTCACATTTCTTTAACACATTTATAACAACCAGACCTGTAAGTATTTGTGAAATCTTCCCGCACAAAATGTACTCAGCCAATGAAAGGTAAGGACTCCATTTTTATTTTCTCCTGCTATCAATGGCCAACACTTCATCCATGTCTTTGGTGATCTCTGATCTCCTTATGAAGGGTTTCTTACATGATGAAGATCAGCCATGGAGTATATCTGAGGTGTATATCAGGGTGTGCTTCTTCCACACATGTCCACCAACATTCATATAGAAGACATTTCCCGCACTCAAGGCACTAATACACCTCCAGGGGTGTGTGGGACCCCTGATGTACAGGAAGACAGGACTTCAGTGTGGAAACAATTCCCTCACTCAGGACAGGAAAGCGGCTTCTCACCAGTGTGCAATCTCTGATGTGTGGAAAGATTGGACTTCTGTGTAAAACATTTCCCACACTCAGGACAGGAATACGGCTTCTCCCCCGTGTGAGATCTCTGATGTGCAGAAAGACTGAACTTCTGTGTAAAACATTTCCCGCACTCAGCACAGGAATACGGCTTCTCACCCATGTGAGATCTCTGATGTGTGGAAAGAGTTAACTTCATTGCAAAACATTTCCCACACTCAGGACAGGAATACGGCTTCTCACCAGTGTGCAATCTCTGATGCATGGAAAGATAGGACTTCTGTGTAAAACATTTTCCGCACTCAGGACAGGAATATGGCTTCTCTCCAGTGTGCAATCTCTGATGTGTGGAAAGATTGGACTTCTGTGTAAAACATTTCCCACACTCAGGACAGGAATACGGCTTCTCCCCCGTGTGAGATCTCTGATGTGCAGAAAGACTGAACTTCTGTGTAAAACATTTCCCACACTCAGGACAGGAATACGGCTTCTCCCCCGTGTGAGATCTCTGATGTGCATAAAGACTGAACTTCTGTGTAAAACATTTCCCGCACTCAGCACAGGAATACGGCTTCTCACCCATGTGAGATCTCTGATGTGTGGAAAGACTGAACTTCTGTGTAAAACATTTCCCACACTCAGGACAGGAATACGGCTTCTCCCCCGTGTGAGATCTCTGATGTGCATAAAGACTGAACTTCTGTGTAAAACATTTCCCGCACTCAGCACAGGAATACGGCTTCTCACCCATGTGAGATCTCTGATGTGTGGAAAGAGTTAACTTCATTGCAAAACATTTCCCACACTCAGGACAGGAATACGGCTTCTCACCAGTGTGCAATCTCTGATGCATGGAAAGATAGGACTTCTGTGTAAAACATTTTCCGCACTCAGGACAGGAATATGGCTTCTCTCCAGTGTGCAATCTCTGATGTGTGGAAAGATTGGACTTCTGTGTAAAACATTTCCCGCACTCAGGACAGGAATACGGCTTCTCACAAGTGTGTGATCTCTGATGCATGGAAAGATTGGACTTCTCTGAAAAACATTTCCCGCACTCGGGACAGGAATACGGCTTATCACCAGTGTGCAATCTTTGATGTGTAGAAAGATTAGACTTCCGTGAAAAACATTTCCCGCACTCAGGACAGGAATATGGCTTCTCACAAGTGTGCGATCTCTGATGTGTGGAAAGATTGGACTTCTCTGAAAAACATTTCCCGCACACAGGACAGGAAAGTGGCTTCTCCCCTGTGTGAGATCTCTGATGTGTGTAAAGATTGGACTTCTGTGCAAAACATTTCCCACACTCAGGACAGGAATACGGCTTCTCGCCAGTGTGCAATCTCTGATGCTTGTAAAGATTGGAGTTGCGTGAAAAACATTTTCCACACTCAGGACAAGAATACAGCTTCTCACCAGTGTGCAAGCTCTGATGATTGTTAAGACTAGACTTCTGTATAAAACATTTCCCGCACTCAGGACAGGAATATGGCTTCTCACCGGTGTGAGTTCTTTTATGTACATTAAGATTGCGTTTCACACGGAAACATTTCCCACACTCAGGACAGGAATACGGCTTCTCTCCTGTGTGCAATCTCTGATGTGTTGAAAGATGGGACTTTTGAGAAAAACATTTCCCGCACTCAGGACAGGAATGTGGCTTCTCACCTGTGTGAGATTTTTTATGCTCATTAAGACTGTCTTTGAAACTGAAATGCTTCCCGCACTCAGTACAGATATATGGCTTCTCTCCGGTGTGAGATATTTTATGACGATTAAGTCTAGATTTAAAAGGGAAACACTTCCCGCACTCAGTACAGGGAAACCGCTTATGTGTTGGAAGGACGGCACCGTCCCTCATAGTTTGAGGTTCCTCAGGATTAGAGAAATACGATGGCCCAGCACTGTCCCTCACAGTCTGAGGTTCCTCAGGATAAGAGGAATACGATGGTCCGGCACTGTCCCTCACAGTCTGAGGTTCCTCAGGATAAGAGGAATACGATGGTCTGGCACTGTCCCTCACAGTCTGAGGTTCCTCAAGATAAGAGGAATACGATGGTCCGGCACCGTCCCTCACAGTCTGAGGTTCCTCAGGATAAGAGGAATACGATGGTCCATCTACACTGTGTGGTGCCGGATGGACATTTGAGGTAGCCGGGTTTTCTCCTGGACTATACTGTGTGATGTCCTCATCTTCTACTTTACAGTCTGGAGACAAAGTGAGACAATCCTCTGAGGTTTTCCTCATCACCAGTTCATCTACTAAAATAGAAATACAAAGATTATTACTAGACATCAGCAGATTGGTTCCCCTAAACCAGGACTCCGCCCACATCAGGCAGCTTTGTCTCTGAGGATCTTACAATTCCCCCCTCAAGGTAACTAGTAAACGGGTCCTCTGATCTCCTACCAGTTCATTTCTTTATTCATGGACCTTAGTCAGAGAGTGAGGAAACAACGAGAACTGTCTTTTATAGGAGTGACAGTGATGAGGGGATTATAGGACGAGTGTCCCCTCCCCCTCTATCATTCATTGTCATCTTCCCAACACAAGAAGTCCCGCACTTCCTTATTTAGTCCATGATTTATTCATGAATAACAGTGGGGCTGAGCCCCACCAGAGGTCAGAGAGTGAGGATGGGGGGAGAACAACCAAGATGAAGACTGGACTGATCCTGAAGATCTCCATCATTGGGTTACTGACTCCTCCCTCATTATCACTTTCTGTTTAAGGCTCTAAAGTTGGAGGATGTTATCACATTATTATCACCATGTAAAAGTCTGTCCTCCAATCAAATCATCAGATATAAAATGTCCAGCTGGTAGGAAATGGGTGTAACAAAAGAGAATCCATATTATGTGTATATATAGCAGTGGGTAGAGGGGAGAGAGCAGAAGTCAGGAGTATGTAATGTACAACATAGAGTATATAGTGCAGGGGTCAGGAGTATGTAATGTACAACAGAGTATATAGTGCAGGGGTGAGGAGTATGTAATGTACAACAGAGTATATAGTGCAGGGGTGAGGAGTATGTAATGTACAACATAGAGTATACAGTGCAGGGGTCAGGAGTATGTAATGTACAACATAGAGTATATAGTGCAGGGGTCAGGAGTATGTAATGTACAACAGAGTATATAGTGCAGGGGTGAGGAGTATGTAATGTACAACAGAGTATATAGTGCAGGGGTGAGGAGTATGTAATGTACAACATAGAGTATATAGTGCAGGGGTGAGGAGTATGTAATGTACAACATAGAGTATATAGTGCAGGGGTCAGGAGTATGTAATGTACAACATAGAGTATATAGTGCAGGGGTCAGGAGTATGTAATGCAGGTGCGGACGTACAGGGGTCGCCATGGCAACTGGGCCCCATGCTGCAGGGGCCTGAGAGGGCCCCCTGTATGTATAGAGATGAGGAGCGGCAAGCGGAGCTGAGACCGGAGCTCCCCGTTCCTCAGCCGAACTGTAAATCGGCACAGAGGAAGCTGGTCTCAGATTGGAAAGTGAAAGCAGAGTGTGTGCTGTGCTCTCTGCCTCCCCCTACAGTCCAATACCCGGCAGGAAGTTACAGGAAGGTACAGTCCTCTCTCTGCCATTTTTAAAAAGGCTTTCTGTATGTATGTGCATTTATGTATGTATGTATGTATATGTGTGTGTGTGTGTGTTTATGTATATGTGTATGTGTGTGTTTATATGTATATGTATGTATGTATGTATGTATGTATGTATGTATGTATGTATGTATGTATGTATGTATGTGTGTGTGTGTGTGTGTTTATATGTGCGTGGATATATGTACGTGTGTATGCTGATATATATGTGTGTGTGTGTGTGTATATGTGCTTATATAGGAGTATGTATATGTGTGTGTATGTGTGTACATGTGCGTTTATGTGTGTGTGTGCACATTACTTTTAATCCTGACCCCATATATGTGTACAATCAGAAGTAATTTTTTTTTACAGCTTGTTCATAGTACCAGCAAGAAAATGTTATTCCTCTGAAAAGCGATCCATGCTCATATCGCTTTTCAGAGGCATTTGACAGGCGGTAAAAAGGCAATATGCTGCCTCCTCACTGCCTGTTTTAACCCCCGAATGCAGGGGTGGGGAACCTGCGGCCCGCACAATCAATCATTGCGTCCAGCCCCCCCCGTGCCGATGAGCCTGTGTATGCCAGCGGAGCTGTCAGAAGGAGCCGATGGCTCCGTCCTGACAGTGTGAGTCACAGAAAAGCTTCAGAAAAGGGTGGACCCGGGGCGCAGAGCAGTGTACCCTGAGCCCACCCATTTCTGTGACAATAGCGAATGAAAATTCGCTATTGTCACACGGATCCTCCTCCTAGCCAATCAGGAAGCGGGTCCGAGACCCGCTTCCTGATTGGCCGAAAGGCAAACACATGCCATTGGTCGAGGAGGAGGCGGGAGGACTCGAGGAGGGGGCACGCTGTGGTCAGCCTGCATTGCAAGGGGGCACGCTGTGGTCAGTCTGCATTGAAAGGGGGCACGCTGTGGTCAGTCTGCATTGAAAGAGGGCACGCTGTGGTCAGTCTGCACTGAAAGGGGGCACGCTGTGGTCACTCTGCATTGATGGGAGCACGCTGTGGTCAGTCTGCATTGATGGGGGCACGCTGTGGTCAGTCTGCATTGAAAGGGGGCACGCTGTGGTCTCTCTGCATTGAAAGGGGGCACGCTGTGGTCTCTCTGCATTGAAAGGGGGCACGCTGTGGTCAGTCTGCATTGAAAGGGGGCACGCAGTGGTCAGTCTGCATTGATGGGAGCACGCTGTGGTCAGTCTGCATTGAAAGGGGGCACACTGTGGTCAGTCTGCATTGAAAGGGGGCACGCTGTGGTCTCTCTGCATTGAAAGGGGGCACGCTGTGGTCAGTCTGCATTGAAAGGGGGCACGCAGTGGTCACTCTGCATTGATGGGGGCACGCTGTGGTCAGTCTGCATTGAAAGGGGGCACGCTGTGGTCTCTCTGCATTGAAAGGGGGCACGCTGTGGTCAGTCTGCATTGAAAGGGGGCACGCTGTGGTCTCTCTGCATTGAAAGGGGGCACGCTGTGGTCAGTCAGCATTGAAAGGGGGCACGCAGTGGTCACTCTGCATTGATGGGGGCACGCTGTGGTCAGTCTGCATTGAAAGGGGGCACGCTGTGGTCTCTCTGCATTGAAAGGGGGCACGCTGTGGTCAGTCTGCATTGAAAGGGGGCACGCTGTGGTCAGTCTGCATTGAAAGGGGGCATGCTGTGACCACTCTGCACTGAAAGGGGGCACGCTGTGGCCACTCTGCACTAAAAGGGAGCACGCTGTGGTCAGTCTGCATTTAAAGGGGGCTAGCTGTGGTCAGTCTGCATTAAAAGAGGGCACGATGTGGTCTCTCTGCATTGAAAGGGGGCACGCTGTGGTCAGTCTGCATTGAAAGGGGGCACGCTGTGGTCATTTTGCTTTGCAAGGGGGCACGCTGTGGTCATTTTGCTTTGCAAGGGGGCACGCTGTGGTCAGTCTGCATTGAAAGGGGGCACGCTGTGGTCAGTCTGCATTGAAAGGGGGCACACTGTGGTCACTTTGCTTTGCAAGGGGGCACGCTGTGGTCAGTCTGCATTGAAAGGGGGCACGCTATACCTTGATTACTGAAGGCCCCTTTCACACTTTTGTGACCTGAAAGTCACGCAATTTTTTACAGCGTTTTTTGCCGCAAAGCAATGCCCATTACATTTATGCATACATTTTGTACGGCCCCCGAATGATGTTACAACAATCCAAATGGCCCTTGGCAGAAAAAAGGTTCCCCACCCCTGCCCTAATGCATCATCACTATGCTGTAACTGTGTACAATGCACACAATTGTGGGGTGGTTGTAGTGCAGCCCCAGTGCTGTCTCTGCAGCTACAGGGTGAACAGCTGGGGTTGGTAAAAACACAGTTAAAGCGTGTGGTTTTACCACCCCTCAACCCCACATGTGAACAGGCCCTTGGTTCACATCTGTGCAGCTGTGTGCTGTGTATAGGGGGGCAGCAAATTCATTTCAGTGGGCCGCCCCACAGAAACACAGGGAAAAAAATTCCCTTTTTTTTTTTTTATTGTGCTGCAGCAAAAAAGCACCATGTTTGCCAATGTGTAGGGGTACCATTAAGAATGAATGACACCTCTGCATGTTTGTCTGCGTGTCGGGAACACGTGCAATTTACGCGTATTCTGTGACACAGAGTAATGTGAAGTATGCCTTAGACTGGGGGGCCTCCAGACTGAAAATACTTTCACGATGCCCTGACTGGAAAAAGATGGAGAAACACCGGCATAGAGGAACCCGTCTCTCCATTTTCTTCCTGCAGCCGCTGAATGCCTGGGGGAGGGAGAGGAGGAGAATCGGGGGGAAATGAAGAGATTGGTTCCTTTATATGCAGCTACCCCCACAACTCCTCATTATGCAGCTTCTTTCTGCTGCCCCCCCCCCCCCTCGTCCCTACAGCTCTGCAAGGTTCCCTCTTCCCCTATCCCACCGGCTGCTTCAGGGAATCTGTCAGGATGAAGCCTTTTCTGAATGGAGAGTCAGTGATCAATACCGATCACTGACTCTGTCTATTCATAACTGAAACATAGTAAACTGTATTTACAATGCTTCAGTATGTGAATGAAAGGGAAGCTCTGTACAGAGCTATTCCTATCCATTTATTCTGTGCAGCTTCTGTGAGGCTTCAGAGAAGGAGATGGAAAGCTGTGTCTCAAAGGTGGAATATCAGGGGTCTGTTGAGACTCCTGATATTTCACCAAAGCCCCCCAATGGGGCTCCTAAAAAATGAATAAAGCAAATGGTAGAAAAATTTTATAAAAAAAAAATAAAAACTACTGACCAATGGCAGAACTACCACACAAACATTGCATTTGCGTTCCGCCACCAGGCTGGGAGCGAAGGGCCCCATCCGGGAGGCCCTTTATGGTTTCTTGCATCAGGGCCCTGAAGGTTCTAGTTACGCCACTGATGTAATGTACAACATAGAGTATATAGTGCAGGGATCAGGTGTATGTAATGTACAACATAGAGTATATAGTGCAGGGGTCAGGAGTATGTAATGTACAACATAGAGTATATAGTGCAGGGGTCAGGAGTATGTAATGTACAACATAGAGTATATAGAGCAGGGGTCAGGAGTATGTAATGTACAACATATAGTATATAGTGCATGGATCAGGAGTATGTAATGTACAGCAGAGTATATAGTGCAGGGGTCAGGAGTATGTAATGTACAACAAAGAGTATATAGTGCAGGGGTCAGGAGTCATAATATTGATATTCAGTAATCAGTGGTGGCTTAAATGTTTACTTATCTGGGATAAGTTGCAGAGGTCCCACAACGCTGCCCCCCATCTCCTGAGACTGCACTCAGTGACTTGGGTGTGAGACTATACAGACATATCCCTCCACCCGGCACAGCCAGCAAATAACAGAGCAAGAAACCCCGGGAGAATTGTTCTGTCAGAGATCTTACTAGACCCCGGCATGGGGCAGAAGAACCAAGGTACATACCCCAGGCGCCCAAGGCAAGGATCATCTATGGTGTAAAACAACATTTTGCTGCCAGCTGAACCCCAGAATCTCCATAAATCCAGTCTAGATACAAAAATTGTGTCTGCAGCAGAGAAGGAAGATTATCCGAGAGAAATACAGGAATACAGGACGGGGAACACAGCTCAGGAAAGTGAACAGGGTATTACAGGCTGATATCACCCAGTCCCTGCCCTACTCTGGACCAATCAGTGAGCAGTATGGGTGGAGGAATGTATTTAGTGTTAATGACCCACCTGTGCTGATCTCTGTAGGAGTGTCCTCCTCTATAAATGTCCCCGTTATTCCATCCTCCTCCATAGACTGCTGATCATCCCTCACATACCTCTCTTCTTCTTCTGCTTTAACCTCAAATTCTATATCGATTGGATCTCCACTCTAAACCAAGAAAATAAGAGAGAATATCATCTGGAAGATATAAGCTTACGTAAAAAACACACACATCCCTCCACAGGTCCATGTTGTAGATACTCCGTCCCACCAACCTTGTAACATTGAGGGATGGTGTGACCTTCCTGTGTGGAATCCCCGGAATACAGAGGACGGGGAAATCTCTCTGGTGGGTTCCTGGTATTAGGTGGCTCCATCATATCCTTGTGTCCTTCTGAAAACTCCTCCATCACTCCATACTCCTCATCCTCCTCTTTATACTCTTCCTTTACAACAATATTATCCTTGGAGTTTTCATTCTGAAAGATATAATAAAATTTTCATTGTAAAAAAACACGATTGCTTATAAATGATAACTACCAATAATTATCAGACATCTATCTGATGATGGTGGGGGATGGTGTGACCTTCCTGTGTGGAATCCCAGGAATACAGAGGACGGGGACATCTCTCTGGTGGGTTTCCATTACTGGATCCATCTGTAGGAAACACACACACTGACTGAATACATTGTTTCTATGTGTTTATCAGATGATGGGGGATCTAGGTGGATCCTCCGTACTGCTCTCTCCTTTACAATAAAGTCTCCTCTTACCCGGTGATGTGAGGGGCGGCTGATTCTCCATCATGACGTCCTTGTAGAGATCCTTGTGTCCTTCTAAATACTCCCACTCCTCCATGGAGAAATAGACAGTGACATCCTGACACCTTATAGGAACCTGACACACACAATGATACAGTCACCATCCAGACACATCCCTTGTCTGTTACTGGATAATGTCCCAGAATTCCCAGCACCGCTCACCTCTCCTGTCAGCAGCTCCATCATCTTCTTGGTGACTTCTAGAATCTTCTGCATGTTGTGTCTCTCAGGTCTTAGGGAGTCACATGGAGGCACTGTGATGGTCATATGATCACCTGACTTCAGAGGAAGAAATCTCTGTATTGGAGAATTAATAGGAATATCATGTTAGAATCCCAGAATCCTCCTCACCTCTCTGGTCAGGTCTGTGTTTTATTAATAGAGATAAGAGTGATGTCATGTGACCTCCCAGAATCCTCCTCACCTCTCCGGTCAGGTCTGTATTTTATTAATAGAGATAAGAGTGATGTCATGTGACCTCCCAGAATCCTCCTCACCTCTCCGGTCAGCAGGTAGATGATCTCCAGGGTGAGGTTTAGTATCTTCTCAGTCATGTGACTCCCGTCCTCCTCCATCCTCATTCGTTCTGTCACTCGATCTATACAGGTTTCTGTCTAGACAGGTAAGGATAAAAATATATATGTAAGTGGGGAAATGTTCTGACCCTGAGGGGGTTGATCTAGGTTCTCCACACTACATACAGTGCCTTGCGAAAGTATTCGGCCCCCTTGAACTTTGCGACCTTTTGCCACATTTCAGGCTTCAAACATAAAGATATAAAACTGTAATTTTTTGTGAAGAATCAACAACAAGTGGGACACAATCATGAAGTGGAACGAAATTTATTGGATATTTAAAACTTTTTTAACAAATAAAAAACTGAAAAATTGGGCGTGCTAAATTATTCAGCCCCCTTAAGTTAATACTTTGTAGCGCCACCTTTTGCTGCGATTACAGCTGTAAGTCGCTTGGGGTATGTCTCTATCAGTTTTGCACATCGAGAGACTGACATTTTTGCCCATTCCTCCTTGCAAAACAGCTCGAGCTCAGTGAGGTTGGATGGAGAGCGTGTGTGAACAGCAGTTTTCAGTTCTGTCCACAGATTCTCGATTGGATTCAGGTCTGGACTTTGACTTGGCCATTCTAACACCTGGATATGTTTATTTGTGAACCATTCCATTGTAGATTTTGCTTTATGTTTTGGATCATTGTCTTGTTGGAAGACAAATCTCCGTCCCGGTCTCAGGTCTTTTGCAGACTCCATCAGGTTTTCTTCCAGAATGGTCCTGTATTTGGCTCCATCCATCTTCCCATCAATTTTAACCATCTTCCCTGTCCCTGCTGAAGAAAAGCAGGCCCAAACCATGATGCTGCCACCACCATGTTTGACAGTGGGGATGGTGTGTTCAGGGTGATGAGCTGTGTTGCTTTTACCCCAAACATAACGTTTTGCATTGTTGCCAAAAAGTTTGATTTTGGTTTCATCTGACCAGAGCCCCTTCTTCCACATGTTTGGTGTCTCCCAGGTGGCTTGTGGCAAACTTTAAACGACACTTTTTATGGATATCTTTAAGAAATGGCTTTCTTCTTGCCACTCTTCCATAAAGGCCAGATTTGTGCAGTATACGACTGATTGTTGTCCTATGGACAGAGTCTCCCACCTCAGCTATAGATCTCTGCAGTTCATCCAGAGTGATCATGGGCCTCTTGGCTGCATCTCTGATCAGTCTTCTCCTTGTATGAGCTGAAAGTTTAGAGGGACGGCCAGGTCTTCGTAGATTTGCAGTGGTCTGATACTCCTTCCATTTCAATATTATCGCTTGCACAGTGCTCCTTGGGATGTTTAAAACTTGGGAAATCTTTTTGTATCCAAATCCGGCTTTAAACTTCTCCATAACAGTATCTCGGACCTGCCTGGTGTGTTCCTTGTTCTTCATGATGCTCTCTGCGCTTTAAACGGACCTCTGAGACTATCACAGTGCAGGTGCATTTATACGGAGACTTGATTACACACAGGTGGATTCTATTTATCATCATTAGTCATTTAGGTCAACATTGGATCATTCAGAGATCCTCACTGAACTTCTGGAGAGAGTTTGCTGCACTGAAAGTAAAGGGGCTGAATAATTTTGCACACCCAATTTTTCAGTTTTTTATTTGTTAACAAAGTTTGAAATATCAAATAAATTTGGTTCCACTTCATGATTGTGTCCCACTTGTTGATTCTTCACAAAAAAATTACAGTTTTATATCTTTATGTTTGAAGCCTGAAATGTGGCAAAAGGTCGCAAAGTTCAAGAGGGCCGAATACTTTTGCAAGGCACTGTACTCTTTAGGCCCAAGCCACAGTCATAATGGAGGAGGTGCAGGCGGACTGGTATGGATGGCACAGACAGTCAGATGCACAAAATGCAGCACTTACTCTTTTAGGCCCAAGCCACAGTCATGAGGTGCAGGCAGACTGGTGTGGATGGCACAGATCTGATGCACAAATGCGGCACTTACTCTTGGAGAAAGAACATTAAATGGGCGCTCCTGCTTGCCGGAATAAAGCAGTTCAGGCAGTCATGAAGGTGCAGCTGGACACTGTGATATGGATGGACAGTTAAATGCACAAAATGCGGCACTTACTACTCTTAGGCCGAACCTACAGTCTCACAAACAGGCAGAAAAGAGTTAAGAGAAAGGCGCCACTCATTGGATTGGATGCTTAATAATTTTATTGACATATATTTTACATTGGTGTAAGCGCATAGGACTGGTAGGTGTTCTTCTGGGTCCGCAGTTTGCCCTTACTGTCACTGGCCAGCAGCAGCCGAGGAGATGAACCAATCAGGCAGCGGGTAGGGTCGGCCACAGTTTGCCCTGAGACTGTGACTGGCCAGCAGCAGCAGCAGCCGGGAGATTACAACCAATCACGCAGTGGAGGCGCATAGTCACTGGAGGGCGGTCCGGCCAGGTGAACGTGATGACGCGGAAGGGGGTGGTAACCGTTCTGTTTACCGCACCCCCCATCATCACGTTCATGCGGCCGGCCCGTCCTCTAGTGACTATGCGCTTCCGCTGTGTGATTGGTTGTAATCTCCCAGCTGCTACTGCTGGCCAGTCAAAGTCTCAGGGCAAACCGCGGCCGGCCCTCCCCGCTGCCTGATTGGTTCATCTCCTCGGCTGCGGCTGCTGCTGGCCAGTGACAGTAAGGCAAACCGCGGACCCGGAAGGACATAGACGCTTACACCAAATTAAATATGTGGAATAAAATAATTAAGCAATAAAATAATTAACCACTCTGCAACCGCTCACAGTAATACTACTGCGGCAGAGTGGCTCGTTCCCGTCCAGCCACGTAGTATTAACGTGACTGGACTCCTCCCCTTCTGGGCGGCGCTTGCGCGCCGCCGGAGGCTCGCTCCCGCTGTTTTCATTCACAGCGGGAGTCGGGCCAGGGGAGGAGCAGCGGCGATCGCCGCTGCTCTTACCCGATCGTCGGGGATCGAGTCTGGAGATCCGCCCGCTGTGTGTAAACACAGCGGGCGGATCTCCATAGTGACAGGGAGTGACAGATCGGACTGTTCAGCATAGCTGGACATCCGATCTGTCCATGACTCACTCAGTCACCTCCCCCCCTACACGTCAGTAAGCACCAGGCATACATTAACCCCTCCCTCTCCAATAAAATTAACCCCTTCCCTGCCAGTGTCATTTTTACAGTAACAGTGCATATATATAGCACTGATTACTGCAGTAATGTCACTGGTACCCCCAAAAGTGTCAAAAATGTCAGTCAGGGGTCCGGTCTGTCCGCCGCAATGTCGCAGTCCCGCAAAAAAAATTGCAGATCGCCGCCATTACGCGTTAAAAAAAAAACACCAAAAATGACAGAAATCTTTCCCTTTGTTAGTAAACGCAATAACTTTTGCGCAAACCAATCAAAATACGCTTATTGCGATTTTTTTTACCAAACATATGTAGCATAAAACAAATTGGCCAAAAACTTTTAAAAAAATTGGTTTTTACATCTTTTTTGGGGGGAATTTCATATAAAAAAATGTGAAAAATATTGTTATTTTTTCAAAATAAACGCTCTTTTTTTGTTTATAGCGCAAAAAGTAAAAATCGCACAGGTGATCAAATACCACCAAAAGAAAGCTCTGTTTGTGGGAAAAAAAGGACGTAAATTTCGTTTGGGTACGGCGTCGCACGACCGCGCAATTGTCAGTTGAAGTCGCACAGCGCCGAATCGCAAAAAGTGGCCTGGACGGAAGACAGCAAAATCCTCCGGTTGTAAAGTGGTTAAACATCCGCTCCCCGCTTCTCCACAGTGGCGAGTTCTGACTCATATTCCATTACTTTTCCAAAACCTAGTGGGGTTTACAAATTTTCCATTACTTTCCTAGGCCTGGAAAGGGTCATGTAAAAATCCCATGACTTTTCCAGGACCATATGAACCCTGTACAGAAAAAATCACATGACCAGTGGGACTTTTAGATTGCCAGTTCTGTAAGGTCTGAAAAATAAGTGCAGGTGGGGTGGGAGGAAAAATCATAGACCCCCTCTGTCCCTCAGTCGCCTGAGCCCTCCAGCCCCCTATTCCCTCAGAGCCCTGAAGTGTGACTACCCCCTCAAGGTTCTCAGAGTCCTTCAGACACATTACATACAGAGGTAAATACCTATATACATACAGAGGCCCCTAAAGTCTTCCAGCTTCACTAAACCCTCACATCCCCTCAGCTCCTCTCCTTCCCTCAGAGCCCTCAGTATTTTCCTCCCTCTGACACCAATGATAGAACATATTCTTCATGGCAGGCTGGGGAATGTTTTCTTCCTCCTGACCAGCAATGTAAGGGGCTCTATGCTTCATAATCCTGACCCCTGCACTCCATCATTGTGTTGGCTGCATATTGTAATGATTGCCCATTTGCTACCTGTGTTGTGTAATAATTGCCCTTTGTAGGCCATGTATGGTCAGGATTAGAGATGGGCTCGGGCGTGGTCAAGTTCGCACGTGTCCGATCCCGCCAGGAAGCCGACACTGCAGTCCACTAATTACAGGCAGTGAGACATTTACTGATCTGTGCAGCTCCAGATCGGGAAATGTCTCACTGCCTGTGATTAGCGGAGTGCAGTGTCGGCTTCCTGGCGGGATCGGACACGTGCGAACTCGAACACGCCCGAGCCCATCTCTAGTCAGGATGGTCATTGTCTTGTCTATTTATTGTTAGTGCTGTTTGTTGAGAGGAACATATTACTAGAATTTATCTCCAAAATAAAGAGAATGTTCCGGCCCCAAAAGTGGGGAAATGTTCTAACCCTGAAGGGGTTAATCTAGGTTTCCACACTATATATGTGTGTATCATCATCTGCTGGAGATAAAAGATGTCACAGTGACTATGGAGGAAGAGGACGTACATGATGGGGGGGAGGTTACTGGGTGTAAATAGAAAATAAGATCTTCTTACCTCCGCTGCTGCCTCTTCCAGCAACGTCTTCTCTCAACGTCCTCCCGTCTCACCTCTCACCCGGAACTTCCTGTCTGTACCTGACATCACTTCCTGTCTGTATTCCATAGAGACTTCCTGTCTGGGTAGAAGTGAGGTCACCACCTTGTGGAGCTCAGAGAAACTGCAGTCCTGAGAACCGTCTGGTAGTGTGAACACGGCCTTGTGCTGTGTATGTAGGTACTGTATATCCTTCCCCTTTCTCTCCTCCCTGAGTGTGTATGAAGAGGCGGAGCTCCTGCTGGAACAGCGGTCGGAGGAGGAAGCCGAGTCTAGGAGGGAGACTTGCAGGAGTGAGCGAGGAGGATCCAGTTCCTTTGCCATCAGAGGTGAGGAGAGTGTGAAGGATGTTTGTGACTCTGGTAGCTGAAAAGCTGGGAGTCATATTGCTCTGGTGAGTGGGGAAGCACTACTAAGGGGGCGCCCTCACCATCACGTGTGTAAGAGGTGGAAGAAGGCGTGGCTACACTACAGCTGGCACAGTTTGGAGCACGGAGAACTTTCACACCTTATCAACTTTTCATTCATTTGTGGATTTAATTTAGCAAAATAAATTAATTGAAATGGTTACAAGGTGAAAGCAGTGAACTTGCAGAGAACACTATATTGATCACAAATTATTGTATGATTACATGAATTTTCACAGGTTTTTAGTTTATTTAACATAGCTGCAACTATTATTATATGAATGAAGTAGGTGTGAAGTGGAAGCAGTAGATTTGTAGAGAATATTATTCTGAGCACCTAACACTTTATAGATGAATGTATCCACATATTTTAGTGTGTATGTACTGTACACTGATCAGCCATAACATTATGACCACTGACAGGTGAAGTGAATAATATAGATTATCTCATTACAATGTCATCTGGAAGTGGGAGGGGCATATTTGGCAGCAACTAAACATGTTTTCCCTGAAGTTGTTGTTTTTTTAAAGCAAAGAAATGGGCATTGCAGTTTGTTGTGTATGGGGCTGCAATGGATGTGGGCAATTAGGTGTGTGTGTGCGCCGGCGGAGGCAGTGTGATGCTTTGTCTGGTGGAGTCCATGGCTTGATGGCAGCAACAGGGGGACCTACTCAATACTAGAAGGTAGTTCTAATGTTCTGGTGGGTGGGTATAATGTTCTGGTGGGTGGGTATAATGTCATGGTGGGTGGGTATAATGTTCTGGTGGGTGGGTATAATGTTCTGGTGGGTGGGTATAATGTTCTGGTGGGTGGGTATAATGTTCGGGTGGGTGGGTATAATGTTCTGGTGGGTGGGTATAATGTTCTGGTAGGTGGTATAATGTTCTGGTGGGTGGGTATAATGTTCTGGTAGGTGGTATAATGTTCTGGTGGGTGGGTATAATGTTCTGGTGGGTGGGTATAATGTTCTGGTGGGTGGGTATAATGTTCTGGTGGGGGGTATAATGTTCGGGGGAGTGGTATAATGTTCGGGTGGCAAATGAACACACATCTTAGTAAGATAAATATAATGAAATAAAGGAAAAATAATTTCACCACCATTTTATTCTCAGCAGAGGAAATAGATACTAATAGGCTGCAGGAGATCTGCTTCATTTCAACCACCTCCTTTTCTCTTATCAGATCTCCTGCAGCCTATTCGCACCCATTTCCCTTTCTATGTCTCAGCAGATCTCCTGCAGCCTATTAGCACCCATTTCCCTATTAGAGAATAAAATGGCGGTAGTTCCAATGTTTTATGTCACACGATATTAGCGCAATGGATTAGGAAACAGAAAATGTCAGTAAAAAACCCAGTGCAGGTAATTTTGGGGCCACGGACACAATCTATCCCCCAATTCATAGATTCCTAGGGAAGAGTTTGTTGTGGAAGTGAAGTTGGATACAAGTCAATGAAACCCCCGACACTCCCAACTGAGAACAATGAAGGAGATTACTATTCCAATCCTCCAACCAGTTTTCTGGCTGGGAAGGTCTGGGAGTCAATATTTCCCCAGCTGACCAGGAACAATGAAGGAGTTTACTATTCAAATCCTCAACAACTCGTTTTCCCACTCGCTATTTCCCCAGCTGGCAGAGACAAGACTTCTTATAGAGTGTCAGCTTCTTGCATCGTCCAGCATCGGGAAATCGGTGATAAATACAATGACTCCTCCCCTTATATCCATAAATCCCGCCCTCTTATCACCAAAGTAAAAGATGTGACAACATCTGTGATAAATCCACGCTTTCACCTCATCAGTATCCTGTGATCAACCATAGAGTGACATCACAGTCCATCCAACGTCTCCTTCATACTTCAATAAATTATATCTCCACCAATAAATGTCTCCAAACCCTCCAGAGCTTCCTCCTCCATATCTCAGTATATGCTACAGCAAACCATGTGTAGTGGACTACAAAACACCTCCTTCCCCAAACACCAAGTGTGTGCTTTCTTGGTGCTCGCACTCAGATTGTGCGCTCAATAGACCTCCATCACTCTCCTAATAAGAGGCTCCAAAATAGCTTTGGAGGAACCCTGACTGAGAAAGGCTGGACTAGGCAGTAATATATTTCTATCCCCCTTGGTGGGAGTGGAGATGACCCATCTATAAGGATATACAGTACATATACACACAGCACAAGGCCGTGTTCACACTACCAGACAGTTCTCAGGGCTGCAGTTCCTCTGAGCTCCACAAGATGGTGATCTCACTTCTACCCAGACAGGAAGTCTCTATGGAATACAGACAGGAAGTGATGTCAGTACAGACAGGAAGTTATGTCAGATACAGACAGGAAGTTTCTGGTGAGAGGTGAGTCGTTAGGAAGTAGAGAGGAGATGTTGCTGGAAGTGGTAGCAGAGGAGGTAATAAGATCTTCTTTTCTATTTACACCGAGTAACCCCCCCCCCCCGTCATGTCCGTCCTCTTCCTCTATAGTCACTGTGACTCTTTTATCTCCAGCAGATGATGATACACACATATATAGTGTGGAAACCTAGATTAACCTCGTATATTGCAATAAGGGAATCTAAAATCTGCATTTTTATACCATATTACCAGTTATTGATGATTATAAATAAAGTTTTGTATGAATTTAGTGATATATGATGATATAGAAGATGCAATTCTGGGCTATAAATGATTAAGGAATCTGGGCGGGGTTGGAACAGTTTTTAAGACCTCCTCACCTACCAATAGCCCTCCTGGACAAAGATTGGTGATTTCCAGTCCAAACACATCGGATATCACCAGGTTAGGAGAGCGCCCTCTCTATTTATATCTAAGCGTAATCCGGCCCCTCATCCACCGGAGTATCTGTGACCGAGTACCTGGTGGGGGATTCGCTCTTCTGCTCCTTATGCTGGTATTCCCCACTTACTGCTACAGAGATGTCTGTTGATTAACAGGCCCCACAAACTCTGTAAAAATGATTACACTACACAGGCAGCCAATGGGCAATCATGACAATATGCAGCCAACACAATGATGGAGTGCAGGGGGCAGGAGTATGGAGCCCCTTACATTGCTGGTCAGGAGGAAGAAAACATTCCCCAGCCTGTCATGAAGAATGTTCCATCATTGTCAGAGGGAGGAAAATACTGAGGGCTCTGAGCAGAGGCTTAACTAGAACCTTCAGGGCCTTGGTGCAAGAAACCATGAAGGGCCTCCCTGACCCACTGGTCCCAGGCTCTCTCCGTCAGTTAATTTCCCATTGGCTATTGGCTAATGTTGGAGGGTGCTGAGCCCACATTGGTGGCAGATCAGGGACAGCAAGGGGGCTCTGTATGGAGTGGACTCTGCAAAGGCTGAATGTGCTGCACAACCTGTTCTTAGCTTGGTTTCTTCCGCCACACAGTGCCTCCTGCCCTCCAAATCCTTCTAGGAGACCAAGAGCTAATACCAGCCTTTTACCCCAAGCATTATACACACACACACAAGATGTTGAGGTAGAACCAAAGAAATGACTGTTTATTGAACAGAAATACAGGTTTTTGGTTTTTATACACTTCAAAATTAGGTCAGTCACCACATGAACAATAAAACTAAATATTTACCCAAAACATCACACACTGGTTTAGATAATGAGGTAGAGTTGACACAAAACTAATATGTAGGAACCTCCAACAGTTAGCCAACAGACAGAAACAGTACGTGACTCAATTAACAATGGGAATTCACATCTAGGAGGCACACAATGGGAGAGACACACATTTCACCACACCTCAGACTGTCCGGCAACAGCCTAAAACAGTCTATGAGCCAAAACTCATGCAATGTTCCAGCAGTCTGAAAAGGTGCAATAAATTTATCTATAGATCTCTTGAGGGATATCTTCGATAAATCCTTCTGCCCCAAGTGAAGGAGCCTCTCCAACCCAGTCTGCAGGAGGACCACCATATTCGCTCTGACTATTAACCTGTAAAAGATTAATATTACACCTCTCAATTCACTCCAGAAGGGAAGCCTTATTGTCTTTATTCAGAGAATTAATCCAAGCCTCGCTATCAGCCTCCAATATGGGGTTGTCTATTATTAGAGAATGATCTGCTCTCTCAATGTGCCATAATCAGTGGGTAGGAGGCTTGCCTCTAGTCCTCTACAAAAGTCCCAGTCTCGGTTGGGTCTGTTACAGCGATCACTGGAGGAGCCTCCACTAATCCCGGGATTCTTTACTCCGGTAGCAGGATCCTTCCTGCGGTCTTGGTGCCCCCCGCATTGGTGTAACACCTGGGCCAGGTTGCAGGTGTGACTTTTACATGAATTTCACGACCGCGGTAGTTCAGCCACTGGTTCTGAGTAAACTAGAGGAGCTGAGGTACCTCTGAAGAATTAGTGGGACTAAAGGACTCTGAGAGCCTCTGAGGGTTTACTTTATCTGATTTCAGGGGGGATAGTGTAGCAGAAGGACTCTGGGGGCCTCCTAGTAAGTGATAGGGGTGAACAACTCTGAGAGGTTAAATAGGAACGTTGAGAAAGAACATGGACTTTAAAGGCACTGGGTATATAAAACATAAACATTTTATTAATTCACACTTTTAAAACGCCAAAAGAAAAAACAAAATTAACATATACTTTGCCTCAAAAAAGGTGTGAATGTACAAAACATCTAAGATATATAGCAATCACATTGCTGAGTTATAACGAACAAGTACAGATTATTGAGGTAACAGGGTAAAGTAAGTGATACTTCACATCGGGACGATCCCCCGAAGGTGACAGGTAGATGTGCTGCCTTCCCAGGGTAATCGAGCGATGTGTTTGCACATAAATACAATATTTCATTGAGTCAAGTTGCTCGACATGTTTCGCATTAAGCTTCTTCTGGAGGTAGTAATTCAATGCTCTATATGGTGATAAAATATAGATCAATTAGATCTGACCTCTGAGAGGTTAGTGGGGCTGAATTGCTGTGGGGACCTGTGAGGCACGAAGGTAAGAAGGGGCTTTTAGGCTCATATGGGCTCTTGGTCTCTGAGGGTCCTCCCACCCCACCTGCACTTACTTTTCTGAACTCCTTAAAGAACTACTACCAGTAGCAGTGAAGAAATCATCTCACTGGTCAAGGAATATGTTGCAGGACACAAAATATACCAAGAGAAAAACCCCTATCAAATATTGTCCTTTTCCTACCCACACTGGGCTGCTATTGGAGAAAACAGAAGAGACTCCTCCCCTACAGCTCTGTACTCCACCAGCTATCCAATCCTGTCTCTTACAGCAGAGAGTGACAGTGACATCACTCCTGTCAGTCAGCAGGCTGCCGGAGATTGGAGCCTTGCAGCCGGAGTTCTTGCAATTATCATGATTAGCTGGCAACTCCAGCCAAAAGTCAGCAAGTTCCCCTTCCTGGATATCATGATGACCCAACATTGACCTCACAGCCCTGTCCCAGAGCAAACAATTCAAAGGAAGGATTGTATTTATCATTCCTTATCTGCAGATCTAATACTAATTAAATCCAATTCATAAACAAAAACAAACCCAACAGAGTAAAAGGAATTTCTGATCCGGCAGGTCAAGAGGGTCCTGGAACTTCAAAAATGTAGCAAACTCTAAATAGTCCAAACTAAATGTGTTCACATGGGGGCAGTAGTTCTTAAATGTACAGCAACCCTCCTATTACCCCCCTTACATCCCCATCCTACTATCGTGTGACCAATAAAATCCACATACCGGTAATTCTTACTTTCATTTCCCAAAGTTATCCGTCTACAAGGAGACCTGTATAGATCAAATGAGGATGGAGGAGGACCGGAGTCACATGACTGAGAAGATACTAAACCTCACCCTGGAGATCATCCATCTGCTGACTGGAGAGGTGAGGAGGATTCTGGGAAGTCACATGACATCACTCTTAACTCTATTAATAAAACACAGACCTGACCGGAGAGGTGAGGAGGATTCTGGGATTCTAACATGATATTCCTATTGGTTCCTCAATACAGAGATTTCCTCCTCTGAAGTCAGGTGATCATATGACCATCACAGTGCCTCCATGTGACTCCCTAAAACCTGAGAGACACAACATGCAGAAGATTCTAGAAGTCACCAAGAAGATGATGGAGCTTCTGGCAGGAGAGGAGAGCGGTGCTGGGAATTCTGGGACATTATCCAGTAACAGACAAGGGATGTGTCTGGATGGTGACTGTATCATTGTGTGTGTCAGGTTCCTATAAGGTGTCAGGATGTCACTGTCTATTTCTCCATGGAGGAGTGGGAGTATTTAGAAGGACACAAGGACCTCTACAAGGACGTCATGATGGAGAATCAGCCGCCCCTCACATCACCGGGTAAGAGGAGACTTTATTGTAAAGGAGAGAGCAGTACGGAGGCTCCACCTAGATCCCCCATCATCTGATAAACACATAGAAACAATGTATTCAGTCAGTGTGTGTGTTTCCTACAGATGGATCCAGTAATGGGAACCCACCAGAGAGATGTCCCCGTCCTCTGTATTCCCGGGATTCCACACAGGAAGGTCACACCATCCCCCACCATCATCAGGTAGATGAGGAACAATCACTGATAGTATCATTAGGATCTGTACATTATCTGCATTGTTACCATTGATGTCATTTTTATTATATCTTCAGAGTGGAAAGCTCGGGGATGAAAATATTGATATTAAAGAAGAGTATAAAGAGGAGGATGAGGAGTATGGAGTGATGGAGGAGTTTATAGAAGGACACAAGGATATGATGGAGCCACCTAATACCAGGAACCCACCAGAGAGATGTCCCCATCCTCTGTATTCCCGGGATTCCACACAGGAAAATCAAACCATCCCTCACTGTTACAAGGTTGGTGGGGAGGAGAATATAGAACATGGACTCGTGGAGACAATGTGTGTATTCCTTTTGGTGAGGTCACAATAATAATTATTATGTCATACAGATGTTATTATTGATCGTTCTCTTGGTTTAGGGTGAATATCCGATAGATATAAAAGTTGATGTTAAAACAGAAGAAGAAGAGACGTATGAGAGGGATGATCAACATTCTGCAGAGGTGGATGGAATAACGGGGACATCAAAGATCAGCACAGGTGGGTCCTTAACATTAAATACACTACATACTCCTGACCCCTGCACTGTATACTCTATGTTGTACATTACATACTCCTGTCCCCTGCACTATATACTCTGTTGTACATTACATACTCCTGACCCCTGCACTATATACTCTATATTGTACATTACATAATTCTGATACTATATAGTCCTATCTGTTGTATCTTATACATTAAGTTGTACATTACATAGTCCTGCTCTCTCTCCTCTACCCACTGCTATATATACACATAATATGGATTCTCTTTTGTTACACCCATTTCCTACCAGCTGGACATTTTATATCTGATGATTTGATTGGAGGACAGACTTTTACATGGTGATAATAATGTGATAACATCCTCCAACTTTGGAATCTTAAACAGAAAGTGATAATGAGGGAGGAGTCAGTAACCCAATGATGGTGGTCTTCAGGATCAGTCCAGTCTTCATCTTGGTTGTTCTCCCCCATCCTCACTCTCTGACCTCTAGTGGGGCTCTGCCCGCTGTTATTCATGACTAAATCATGGACTAAATAAGGAAATGCAGGACTTCTTGTGTTGGGAAGATGGCAATGAGTGATAGAGGGGGTAGGGGACACTCGTCCTATAATCCCCTCCTCACTGTCACTCCTATAAAAGACAGTTCTCGTTGTTTCCTCACTCTTTGACTAAGGTCCATGAATAAAGAAATGAACTGGTAGGAGATGAGAGGACCCATTTACTAGTTACCTTGAGGGGGGAATTGTAAGATCCTCAGAGACAAAGCTGCCTGATGTGGGCGGAGTCCTGGTTTTGGAGAACCAATCAGCTCATGTCTAGTAATAATCTTTGTATTTCTATTTTAGTACATTGATGGGAGATGAGGAAAACCTCAGAGGATTGTCTCACTTTGTCTCCAGACTGTAAAGTAGAAGATGAGGACATCACACAGTATAGTCCAGGAGAAAACCCGGCTACCTCAAATGTCCATCCGGCAACACACAGTGTAGATGGACCATCATATTCCTCTTATCCTGAGGAACCTCAGACTGTGAGGGACAGTGCCGGACCGTCGTATTCCTCTTATCCTGAGGAACCTCAGACTGTGAGGGACGGTGCCGGACCATCGTATTCCTCTTATCCTGAGGAACCTCAGACTGTGAGGGACGGTGCCGGACCATCGTATTCCTCTTATCCTGAGGAACCTCAGACTGTGAGGGACGGTGCCGGACCATCGTATTCCTCTTATCCTGAGGAACCTCAGACTGTGAGGGACGGTGCCGTCCTTCCAACAGATAAGAGGTTTTTTTGTACTGAGTGCGGGAAGTGTTTCCAATCTACATTCCATGTTAATAGACATTAAAAATCCCACACCGGGGAAAAACCACATTCCTGTCCTGAGTGCAGGAAATGTTTTTCAGTGAAGTCCAATCTTTACAAACATCATATATCTCACACGGGGGAGAAGCCATATTTCTGTCCTGAGTGCGGGAAATGGTTTTCACAGAAGTCCAGTCTTTGCAGACATCAAAGATCTCATATGGGGGAGAAGCCGTATTCCTGTTCTGAGTGTGGGAAATGTTTTTCACTGAAGTTCTATCTTGACACACATCAGAGGACTCACACAGGTCAGAAGCCATATTCCTGTCCTGAGTGTGGTAAATGTTTTTCACAAAGGTCCAGTCTTTCCACACATCGGAGATCTCACACAGGTCAGAAGCCGTATTCCTGTGGTGAGTGTGGGAAATGTTTTTCACAAAGGTCCAGTCTTTCTGCACATCGGAGATCTCACACAGGGCAGAGGCTGTTTTCCTGTCCTGAGTGTGGGAAATGTTTTTCACGGAAGTCAAATCTTGACACACATCAGAGATCTCACAGAGGGGAGAAGCAGTAGTCTTGTCCTGAGTGTGGGAAATTTTTTTCTCAGATGTCCCATCTTTTCACACATCAGAGATCTCAAACGGGGGAGAAGCCGTATTCCTGTCCTGAGTGCGGGAATTGTTCCTGACTGAAGTCCTATCTTCCTTTACATCAAGGATCCCACACAACCCTCGAGGTGTATGAGTGCCTTGAGTGCGGGAAATGTCTTCTATATGAATATTGCTGGACATGTGGAGAAGAAGCACACCCTGATATACACCTCAGATATACTCCATGGCTGATCTTCATTATGTAAGAAACAGTTTCACGGGTGTGGAAATTTTTGATAAAACTACTTATCCAAGGGACTAAATCGGGGTCCCAATCTACTTGCCCCATATGACAGTCTACTTGTCCCTTATAATGAAAAGAAATGGCTGCACTCAGATGTGGTCAAAATCCAGGTTTATTGGACATCCCAATGTGGCAAAAAAGTGGCAAGGTAGATGCGTTTCACACACTAAGATATGTGCGTAATCATTACAAGAAAAAACTGGTATAACATCTCGATATATACACACACATGTGTTCAATAAACAATTAACAATTGATAACAGGTGGTACAAGTGAAGAGGTAAACCATTATCCTGGATTGCAGGTGATACAAAAACATCTTGATTTCAGTGATGAACAATGTGAACAATTCGAATTGCATAGTGTATTAATTTTATTTTAGTTTTATTTTATATGTTATAGGTATGTGTGGATCTAAGATAACAATGGTACACAAATAAATAAAGCACTGCCACATCCTGAGAGGGATAAAAAAATAGTTGGATAGAATAAATTAAAATAAAATAAAATAAAAACTTCACCAGGTGTTGCAGTGATTTATCGAGTGTATCAAAGTAGAAAGATTCCCCGCTGGAGAAAACAGAATAATCTTCCGTGGTATGTAATGAGAGGGGAAAGAGGAGAAGCCCTATGCGTGTTATTATCAACAAAATTATCAACAAGGTTATAAGTACATATCTATATGGACATGAATCACATCATACAAGATATTTTTATATATATATATATATATGATTGATGCACAGGGTGGTCTTATTCATAGAAATGGGTCACATCCCATTCAAAGTTCATACCTTGTGGTATACGGGTCTGTAAATGAAAAATCCCCCCCCCCCCCCCCGTAGGGGTTATTTGATTTTTTCAATAATTTGTATTTTCATTGCTGTAGTGTCCCCATTATGGTACATATTAAAATGTTTAGCTACATTAGTTTTGGAGTTTTTGGTCACACTATATAAATGTTCATTGAACCGGTCACGTAATCGCCTGATTGTCCTGCCCACATATTGCATATGGCAAATGTTACATGTTAATAAATATATAACATAATTGGTATGTTCCCAAAGGTGAACTTCTCCCTGCACTGCTGTCACACAGAGGGCTCGGATCACTGAGCCGCTGCAGGAACAAGAACATGTAACATGTTCCCAAAGGTGAACTTCTCCCCATACTGCTGTCACACAGAGGGCTCGGATCACTGAGCCGCTACAGGAACATGTAACATGTTCCCAAAGGTGAACTTCTCCCCGTACTATTGTCACGCAGAGGGCTCGGATCGCTGAGCCGCTGCAGGAACAGGAACATGTAACATGTTCCCAAAGGTGAACTTCTCCCCATACTGCTGTCACACAGAGGGCTCGGATCACTGAGCCACTACAGGAACATGTAACATGTTCCTGAAAGTGAACTTTTCCCCGCACTGCTGTCACACAGAGGGCTCGGATCGCTGAGTCGCTGCAGGAACAGCAACATGTAACATGTTCCCGAAGGTGAACTTCTCCCCGCACTGCTGTCACACAGAGGGCTTGGATCGCTGAGCCACTACAGGAACATGTAACGTGTTCCCGAAGGTGAACTCCCCGCACTGCTGTCACACAGAGGGCTCGGATCACTGAGCCGCTGCAGTAAAAAGAACATGTAACATGTTCCCAAAGGTGAACTTCTCCCCATACTGCTGTCACACAGAGGGCTCGGATCACTGAGCCGCTACAGGAACATGTAACATGTTCCTGAAAGTGAACTTTTCCCCGCACTGCTGTCACACAGAGGGCTCGGATCGCTGAGTCGCTGCAGGAACAGGAATATGTAACATGTTCCCGAAGGTGAACTCCCCCCACTGCTGTCATACAGAGGGCTCGGATCACTGAGCCACTGCAGGAACATGTAACATGTTCCCAAAGGTGAACTTCTCCCCGTACTGTTGTCACACAGAGGGCTCGGATCGCTGAGCCGCTGCAGGAACAGCAACATGTAACATGTTCCCGAAGGTGAACTTCTCCCCGCACTGCTGTCACACAGAGGGCTCGGATCGCTGAGTCGCTGCAGGAACAGCAACATGTAACATGTTCCCGAAGGTGAACTTCTCCCTGTACTGCTGTCACACAGAGGGCTCGGATCGCTGAGTCGCTGCAGGAACAGGAACATGTAACGTGTTCCCGAAGGTGAACTTCTCCCCGCACTGCTGTCACACAGAGGGCTCGGATCGCTAAGTCGCTGCAGGAACAGCAACATGTAACATGTTCCCGAAGGTGAACTTCTCCCCGCACTGCTGTCACACAGAGGGCTCGGATCGCTGAGCCGCTGCAGGAACAGCAACATGTAACATGTTCCCGAAGGTGAACTTCTCCCTGTACTGCTGTCACACAGAGGGCTCGGATCGCTGAGTCGCTGCAGGAACAGGAACATGTAACGTGTTCCCGAAGGTGAACTCCCCGCACTGCTGTCACACAGAGGGCTCAGATCACTGAGCCGCTGCAGGAACAGGAACATGTAACATGTAACATGTTCCCGAAGGTGAACTTCTCCCCGCACTGCTGTCACACAGAGGGCTCGGATCACTGAGCTGCTGCAGGAACAGGAACATGTAACATGTTCCCGAAGGTGAACTTCTCCCCGCACTGCTGTCACACAGAGGGCTCAGATCACTGAGCTGCTGCAGGAACAGGAACATGTAACATGTTCCCGAAGGTGAACTTCTCCCCGCACTGCTGTCACACAGAGGGCTCGGATCACTGAGCCGCTACAGGAACAGGAACATGTAACATGTTCCTGAAGGTGAACTTTTTTTCTTTAACCCTTTCACTGCCAGAGTTGGTTTTGCATTTTTTGCCCACATGTTTAACAATTCATTTGAGGCCTGAAGATTATATAAATCCCCCAAAACATTAAATAATTTCTAAAAGCAGACACCCTATAGCAGTGGTCCTCAACTCCAGTCCTCAGGGCCCACTAACAGGCCAGATTTTAAGTATTACCTTGGGGAGATGCAGACTAGAGTACTGCAATCACTGAGCAGCAAATGATATCACCTGGGATGTATTTCAGTTATCTTGCAAACCTGGCCTGTTAGGGGCCCTGAGGACCAGGGTTAAGGACCACTGCCCTAGAAAATAAAATAGTGGTAGTTCCAATTCTTTATGTCACACAATATTACCGCAAAAGTCTAGGAAACACGAAATATCAGTAAATAACACACAGTTCATTTTAGGGGGCACAAAAACACAATAAAATACCCAATTTTTTCAGTAAAATGTAAAAGCCGAGGTTGCACCAAGTAAATAGATACCCAACATGACACACCTTAAATGTGCCTTCGCCTGTGAAATGGTGACAAACTTCAGTACCCTATATTTTCTATAGGTGATGCTATAAAAGCCCCCTATAGGTCATCAGTTTAGTGTTATGGAGGAGGTTTGGTGCTGGAATTATCGCTCTCATTCCGGTGTGTGCGGCGATATGTAACGTGTATCACAATCAATGTTTTCAGGCGTAGGCGCCCCAAGTGGTGCGTTTATGTTTGTAAGTGTGTATATGTGGGGGTGGGGGGGCATCAAAAAGTGTTTGGAGGGGGGATTTTATGTGACTGGGTGTAACTTTAATTTTGTACGAGTAAAAAAAATGTTTTTTTTTTTACTTACATTTTTTCATGCACATGTCTATTATCCCGCTAATCTTTATAACTCATGACCAGCTGACTTTGACCCCGCCATTTATCACCGTCTCCTTGCTATGTACCCCAAGCGTTGTGTAAGTGGCACAGATGTTAATTTACAATGTTATAAAATTATATGATTGCTATGTATTTTTATTTCCTGTAAATAGAGCCCTTAGTTCCTTGGCCAGGCATGGCTTCATACAGACATCTGAGGTCCTCCTCATACACTGGTGAGTACAGTACACACTGAAGGATAGAACGTCATCAAAGCAACAATATTAAAGCTACCATTCATTTAAACCTGAAAATTTGCATTTGGCCATTAGATGGCGCCAAGTATGATAGATGTTAGCGCCATCTAATGAACAAATGTAACATTGTTTATTTTCATTTGATGGAAAACTTTCACCCAGCTCAGCAGATCACTTCATTCCTCCAATACCCCCATTCACACAGAAGGAATGTACATGCATTGTCCCTGGGCAGATTACTATGTAAATTATTCATGAATAGACCCCTAAATGTCAGGAGACGTTTATATAAAGATGGGAAGTATGGAGCAGATAAATGAATAGTCCTCCTAGCAATGTTATTATCAGTCTGCAGCTAGGGGGAGCTCTAATGTGACCACAGCAGAGTGATCCCATCTAGCTCACATTAACCCTTTCACTGCCAGAGCTGTTTTTGCATTATTTTTGCACACATGGTAAAATGCAGATTTTGGGCCTGAAGATTAGATAAAACCCCCAAACATATATTTTCTGAAAGCAGAGGCCCCGGAGAATAAAATGGTGGTAATTGTTAAGGTGTTCCTTGTACACAAATGTCACCTTCATATCCAGGTTTATTTTCTCCTTTCCCCCATTTTCTATGGTGTGATCTTTTCTACAATACTTTGTTATACATAAAATAGTGAAAAATGAGTGTAATAACCACAACAACACCTTTCCATTCACATTGGCGCCATGATGAAAATATATAAACAGTAAAAAAAAGTGAAAAGATGTGCAAACATCACATTCCAAACATTCCTCAAACAAAGTCCATTAATAAGTGTGAGGAAGAAAGTTCTCCACTTCCTTATATAAACACCACATAGTGTTCGTGTCATCCCTCTCCCCTCTGGGGGGCGCTCACCTCCCACCTTCATGGGTGGGAACACATACACATTATACACAATGTTTGGGTAAAATATAAAAGATGAGGTGTGATGAGTAAATAGATATCAAACACGTCCAGTAATAAAATTGTGTGTGCCTGTGACATCGCAATAAACTGCAGTACCTAAAAATCTCCATAGGGGGCGCTTTCCTGCTCATCAGTTTAGAGATAAGTGTGATCTCTGGTGGTAGAATTATTCCTCTCACTACGACATTGGTGGTGATACCTCACATGTGTGCTGAAATCACACTTTACATACATATACACCCTGTGTGTGCCTTTCCAGCTGTGTGCAGGGCAGCGGGGGTTACTTTTCATTTTTTACCATACATTTTATCATCATTTTTATTTTTTTATCTTGTTTAATACATTTATTATAATTTATATTTTCTAACTTGTTTATTTTTTATTACTTAGCTGTATTGCTATGACAAGAAGGTAACAAACCCCCATGTGATATCATTGGTCAGGTGACAGGTCCTCTTTATGAGACATGGGGGGTGTATTAGACCTCCAATGTCTCCTCTACCCTCCAATGCACAGATGGTGCTCGGTTAGATGCTTCCTTGGCGGGTTAACCCGGGAAAACGGGAAACACTCAGAACTGAGGACTGCCGACTTCATTCAGTGCAGAGGAGATCGGGGGATGGGCATTCACCAGTCTCCTCCCTCTTGGCCTCCTGGAGCCAATGGGTGTGGTCTTGGGGTACCAGGACAAGTGGAAGAGCCCCAGAACCACACTGGGGGGGGGGGCTGCCTGCAGTGTATATAGGATTAGGCAGCTATACAGCCCCCCTGATCACTCTTACTGTACAGATGGGAGCCGGCTGAAGAAAACAAGCACTGCTACTGCCGCCATCAGCTTCACTCTCTGGGTGTACTATGTCCCTCCAAAGAGCTGAACTGGGGGGGTCCTAATCCTGCCTGTGAAGGGGCATCTCTGTGATGTACAGAAAGTGCTGCGGCTGCACTGACATTTACAAAGGAAAAATTGCCATAACAGCACACAGCCCCCCCCCCCCCCCGAGGGTCTTCTATGTATTGGGGGACCTTTGGGAGTCTGTGTGTGTAAAGTAAAGAAGCCGGCAATGAAATGTCATTTCCTGGCAATTTATCTGATTAATTTTTTCTTTGTAAATGTCCGTTTTTCTGTAGCGCCTCCTACAGCAAGTATGAGAAACTGTATAGAGCTCCCCAAATACATATCAGACCCTCTGAGTATAAGATGGATATTAAGGGGGGGGACCTCACACAAAAAAAAAGTGTGCGCCCCCCAGAAAATACCCTTAATCCAAGCATGCAGCCTGGCTGACCAGGAAAAGAGGGAGGGACAAGTGTGTGGCTCCTCCCCTCCTCCTGAACCATGCCAGGCCATGTGCCCTCAACATAGGGGTACTTTTCCAGGGGGTACCCCTCTTGGTAAAGCACCTTGTCCCCATGTTGATAAGGACAAGAGCCTCATCCCCACAACCCTGGCCTGGAGGATGTGGGGGTCTATGGGGAATTTAGGAATCTGAAAGTGTCCAGATAAAGCCCCCCCCCCACACACACATTAATGAGTTTGGGGTACATAGTACATAGCACCCCTACTCATTCACCAAACAAAAAAAGAAATAAAATAATAAAGGCTCTCAATGTCCTTGATTAACCACTTCTGAACCGGAAGGATTTGCCCCTTAATGACCAGGCCCAATTTTGCGATTCGGCACTGCATTACTTTAACTGACATTTGCGCAGTCGTGCAACGCTGTACCCAAATAAAATAAACAAAAAAAGCGACAGTTCTGAAAAAAAAACAATAATTTTTACATTCTGCTATATAACATTCCCAAAAAAAAAAAAAATTAAAAAATCAGAATTTAACATTTTAGGCCAATTTGTTTTCAGCTACATATTTTTGGTAAAAAAAAATTCCTAAT
This sequence comes from Pelophylax lessonae, assembly GCF_965119305.1. Taxonomy (NCBI): domain Eukaryota; kingdom Metazoa; phylum Chordata; class Amphibia; order Anura; family Ranidae; genus Pelophylax; species Pelophylax lessonae. The sequence goes on from NC_138770.1 coordinate 1,075,627, forward strand.
AAGCGTATTTTGATTGGTTTGCACAATAGTTTTCACGTCTACTAACTAAGATTTATGTCATTTTTATTGTTTTTTTTTTTTTTACTAGTAATGGCGACGATCTGCGATTTTTTGCAGAACTTTGACATTGCGGCGGACAGATCGGACCCCTGACTGATATTTTTGACACTTTTGGGGGGACCAGTGACATTACTACAGTGCTATAAATATGCATCGTTACTGTAATAATGACACTGGCAGGGAAGGGGTTAACCCTGTGGGTGATCAAGGGGTTAAATGTGAGCCTAGGGGAGTGACTCCAACTGTGGGAGGTGTGGTTTGTGAAATGACCATAGAGAAATGCGATCCTATATAGAAGGATCACAGGCACTCTATGATCATTTCAGGGAGAAGAACGGTCAGCTGTGTTTACAACAGCCGACCGTCCTCTCTCAGTGGGGAGCGATCAGGGGTGTCAGGCGGCAATCGGAGCCGCCTGCCCGCTGCATCGGCATCCCCGCTGATGAGCGAGGGCGGGAGCCTCCTGTATAGCCTACTGTATAGTTACATCGGTTTGCCCAGAAGCGGCTGCCTGTCGCAATATAACTGCGGCGGGCGGTCGTAAAGCGGTTAAAAACCACCCCAAAACATGACAAACCCCCCCTACTGACCCACCAATAACCGCAATGACCTGCCACACAGGAGCGATCTCAGACGGTAACACTTGCTAACCGATGGCGTCCTGAGCTGTCATCCGCTATATAAAGGAAGGGGCGGGGATAGTGGTGATTGTGACGGAACCGTCCCACACTCCACTTGAGTGCTTCCATCAGTATACTGCTTCCTCCAGTCTGAACATAGATATCAGATATTACAGCCACATATTGCAACCAAGAACTAGACAGGACTCGTTTAGCTGCAAAACTGGAACTGTTTATTGAAGAAGAATACAGGCTTTTTATACACTACACACTCAGGTAAGGCTGATCACATTATCATATGCAAACACAACTGTATACAGAAATATAACTAACACTAAAAACATTAGGCTAATTAGCAACCAATCAGGGATCTTTATTCCGGGGCAGACTTGCCGGCATCGAGCTCACAAAGTATAATACACATTATTACAAGTATAAACACATCCCCCAATAGTTTGCTAGCAGACAATAGGTGTGTTAATTAGCACAATTACCAATACAAACAGTGATCTCCCCGATCCTCAGACTAGTAGGCAACAGACTATAACAGGAGACCTACTTACAATAAACACATTATGGCAGGGGACCCCAGTGGTTTGAGTGGATTACATTACCATCTACTGTCATTGCTAGTTTGAGGCACAGAGGCCCCAAATATGGAACCTCCAGTTCCCAGAGTCTGTGTGTTTTGGGGAGACATGAACATGAATCAGAAACAAGACCACTTCACTGATCCCCCAGGCATACACCTTCCAAAGAGCAGTGTTCCCTTAAATGCCAGGGCCCATAGCCATTGGGTAAGAGCCCATGTCCCAGCTAGGCCTGTCACAGTGACATCATTGCCCATGTAAAGCTACCCCAGTGAAGACTAAAAGATAGTGTACCCTGCAAGTCCCCCAACCCCTCTGACACACTGGGTTGACATTTCTTACTGTACCCCAAAAGTTGCCCTGACCCTGCAAGTCCCCTGTCCCATCTGACACACTGGATTCAAACATTTCTTACTGTACCCAATGGTTGCCCTGACCCTGCAAGTCCCCCAACCCCTCTAACACAACTGGGTTCAGACATTTCTTACTGTACCCCAATGGTTGCCCTGAACCTGCAAGTCCCCTGACATCCTGGGTTCAGACATTTCTTACTGTATCCCAATAGTTGCCCTGACCCTGCAAGTCCCCTGACCTCTCTGACACCCTGGGTTCAGACATTTTTTACTGTATTCCAATGGTGGCCCTGACCCTGCAAGTCTTCTGACCTTTCTGACACTCTGGGTTTGGACATTTCTTACTGTACCCCAATGGTGGCCCTGACCATGCAAGTCTCCCAAACTCTCTGTCGCCCTGGGTTCAGACATTTATTACTGTCTTCCAATTGTGGCCCTGACCCTGCAAGTCTCCCAACCCCTCTGACACCCTGGGTTCAGACATTTCTTACTGCACCCCAATGGTTGCCCTGACCTTGCAAGTCTCCCAAACTCTCTGTCACCCTGGGTTCAGACATTTCTTACAGTACCACAATGGTTGCCCTGACCCTGCAAATCTCCCAACCCCTCTGACACCCTGGGTACAGACATTTCTTACTGTACCCGAATGGTGGCCCTGACCCTGCAAGTCTCCCGACCCCTCTGACACCCTGGGTTCAGACATTTCTTACTGTACCCCAATGGTTGCCCTGACCCTGCAAGTCCCCCAACCCCTCTGACACCCTGGGTTCAGACATTTCTTACTGTACCCCAATGGTTGCCCTGACTCTGTAAGTCTGCAAGTCCCCCGACCCCTCTGACAGCCTGGGTTCAGACATTTCTTACTGTACCCCGATGGTTGTCCTAACCCTGCAAGTCCCCCAACCTCTCTGACACCCTGGGTTCAGACATTTCTTACTGTACCCCAATGGTTGCACTGACTCTGCAAGTCTCCCGACCCCTCTGATACACTAGGTTCAGACATTTCTTACTGTACCCCAATGGTTGTCCTGACCCTGCAAGTCCCCCAACCCCTCTGACACACTGGGTTGACATTTCTTACTGTACCCCAAAAGTTGCCCTGACCCTGCAAGTCCCCTGTCCCATCTGACACACTGGATTCAAACATTTCTTACTGTACCCAATGGTTGCCCTGACCCTGCAAGTCCCCCAACCCCTCTAACACAACTGGGTTCAGACATTTCTTACTGTACCCCAATGGTTGCCCTGAACCTGCAAGTCCCCTGACATCCTGGGTTCAGACATTTCTTACTGTACCCCAATAGTTGCCCTGACCCTGCAAGTCCCCTGACCTCTCTGACACCCTGGGTTCAGACATTTTTTACTGTATTCCAATGGTGGCCCTGACCCTGCAAGTCCCCTGACCTCTCTGACAACCTGGGTTCAGACATTTCTTACTGTACCCCAATGGTGGCCCTGACCATGCAAGTCTCCCAAACTCTCTGTCACCCTGGGTTCAGACATTTATTACTGTCTTCCAATTGTGGCCCTGACCCTGCAAGTCTCCCAACCCCTCTGACACCCTGGGTTCAGACATTTCTTACTGCACCCCAATGGTTGCCCTGACCTTGCAAGTCTCCCAAACTCTCTGTCACCCTGGGTTCAGACATTTCTTACAGTACCACAATGGTTGCCCTGACCCTGCAAATCTCCCAACCCCTCCTGTCACCCTGGTTTCAGACATTTATTACTATACCCCAATGGTTGCCCTGACCCTGCAAGTCTCCCGACCCCTCTGACACCCTGGGTTCAGACATTTCTTACTGTACCCCATTACCCCAATGACTGCCCTGACCCTGAAAGTCTCCCAACCCCTCTGTCACCCTGGTTTCAGACATTTCTTACTGTACCCCAGTGGTTGCCCTGACCCTGCAAGTCTCTAGACCCCTCTGACACCCTGGGTTCAGACATTTCTTGCCCTGACCCTGCAAGTCTCCCGACCCCTCTGTCACCCTGGATTCAGACATTTCTTACTGTACCCCAATGGTTGCCCTGACCTTGCAAGTCTCCCAAACTCTCTGTCACCCTGGTTTCAGATATTTCTTACTGTACCCCAGTGGTTGCCCTGACCCTGCAAGTCCCCCAACCCCTCTAACACAACTGGGTTCAGACATTTCTTACTGTACCCCAATGATTGCCCTGACCCTGCAAGTCTCTAGACCCCTCTGTCACCCTGGGTTCAGACATTTCTTACTGTACCCCTTTGGTGGCCCTGACCCTGCAAGTCCCCTGAGCCCTCTGACACCCTGAGTTCAGACTTTTCTTACTGTACCGCTGTTGTGCATTATACTTTCGAGAATATTATTCTGAACGACGTATAATGATATTTTTAACCAATTCATTTATTTTTAACAGCATATACCAATCTTAGTGAACACAGACTACAGTAGGGAATATATATATTTATTCATAAAACATGTATTCACAATAAATATATATGGGTGACACAAAAATATAATCGCACTGTGACAGGTCAAGACTCTGTCACGGTGAAAGTGGATGTTTAAAGGACACAGAGTGTGCACATTGGCTCGGTGCAAGACTACAGCGCATAGATGTGCAGTGGAGAAGACTGCTGTTGCAGCTTTCTCCAGGTTTTGGTTTACCTGAAAGGGGCTCTGTAGTTTGGAGATTTCAAAGTGTCTTGGGTGGGATGGAATCTCCAACTCTGTGTCCAGGTTTTATTAATGACCAACAGGGTGTGTGCTCAGAGTCAGGTGCACACAGCCCTTATAATCAAGGTCTAGGAAGACATCAGGGCTCCCAGTTGGAGACTGTGTCAGCCAGCAGACAGGAGGTCTGTTCGTGGGGAGTCAGGAGGACTCCGATACTCTCCGGGAGTCAGTGGCTGCAGGTGGCAGCCTGAACACATGTGTGTGTTCGTGCGTGCGAGAGATAGGAGACGGCCTGAGGACCAAGGCCACAGTGAAGCGGTTAGCTTCGAGGAGTCCATGGTCTGGGGACCAGCATAAAGTGCTGAGGAAGACTGCACGAGAGCGAGAGAGCCAGGTGGGCTAGTATTTTGTTTTGTACTTACTGGCGAAGAACCCCTGCGTGGGAAACTGTTATGGACTTTCCTTATTGTTTACGTTTGCCTTTTAATAAAAATGGGCTGCCATGCCCTTAAAATGTATACCTGACTGCAGTGAATCACTGGAGAAATGCATCTACCGCTGAGCTGATTGTCCCCCATATCACACACATAAAATACAAACTTAATGATAACACTAGTTGAATCGGTTTGGCTCAGCAATACAAATCAAAGGACAGGATTACTTTTTCCTAGAAGGAGTAAAAACCATATATTAAAGCCCCGTACACACGTACCGATGGTCGGCTTACAAATGTTCCTCTTTTCTCCCCGGGATGTCGGTGTCTGCTGAAAAGTGCAAAGACAGCACAAGGACAGCACAAGAATTTTGTCCGCCGACTGCAGAAGTGATGTCATGTAATGGTTAACTTTCCCTGTGTTTTCTATTTTCTGAGCATGCCCAGTCTTGCAAATCTGCGGTCTGTCGGCCGAACTGTGTACTGACAGGCGAACAATCGTCCGTTCTGGTGTCGGCATACAAATATTTTCATGTTTGCACGAAAGACTTTTGTCCGCGGATTGTGCGCAGACATCTGTCGGAGGCACCATACTAACACGCGTACAATCGGCAGATCCTTCGTCCACCGACGTTTGTATGCCGACGATCGGTACGTGTGTACGGGCCTTAAGAGTTCTATATATCAGACAAAGTTGTCTGCAAATTGCGTAGCCAACAGTCACTCCGCTGCAGTTGGAGTGAGAACAGACTATGCAAAACGTGAGACTAATTCACTAATATGTCGCTAAACCAAGAATGGAAACATTTTATAAAAACAAAAATAATGTTTAGAGAAAAATCTACAATGGTTGTTACAACTGGGAAGGTAATCTAAATATCCTGAGCATACGATTATAGCATACAAGGAAACAAAAATCAAAGAATCAATAATGCATAATTACCACTCCAAAATGGCTGCTGGCTCAAAATGATCGTTTACCAGAGTCCAAAGATGGCTGCCTTTCCCAAAATGGTGGCTGGTTAGGGAGGAGCTTGCGTCTGGCGTCCTTAAAGTTTTTCAGAGTGTCAGGTGTAGAATGAAGGTGAAGTAAGATGGAGTATGATGAGTGTGTATAGATGGATGTGCGTGTCTCTATGTCTCGTCTGGGTTCCTTTATATAGAACATGAAATAGGACGCTCGCCCGTATGAACTTTCTGGTTTCTACAAAATAAACCTTTTCTTGGAAAACATTTCCCACACTCGTAACATTAAAAAGGGTGCTCACCTGTGTGTAAGTAGGTGTTCTTTCTTAGTAAAACATTTTCCACACTCTGCACATGAATAGAGACACTCGCCTCTATGAACTTTCTGGTGTCTAACAGGTAACCGTTTGAGTGCAAAACAATTCCCGCACTCTGAACATGAATAGGGAGGCTCCCCTATGTGTATTCTCTAAAGGCTAAGAAGGTTTCCTTTACTATTAAAACATTTTCCACACTCTGAACATGAATAGAGACACTCGCCTCTATGAACTTTCTGGTGTCTAACAGGTAACCGTTTGAGCGCAAAACAATTCCTGCACTCTGAACATGAATAGGGAGGCTCAACTGTATGGATTCTCTGATGGCTAAGAAGGTTTCCTTTATTATTAAAACATTTCCCGCACTTTAAACATTAACATGGAAGCTCTCCCCTGTGGATTCTCTGATGGCGAAGAAGGTTTCCTTTACGATTAAAACATTTCCCGCAATCTGAACATGAATATGGAAGCACACCTGTGTGTATTCTCTGATGGCTAAGAAGGCTTCCTTTCTGAGTGAAACATTTCCCGCACTCTGAACATGAATAGGGAAGGTCACCTGTGTGTTTTCTCTGATGCCTAAGAAGGTTTCTTTTCTGTTTAAAACATTTCCCGCACTCTGAACATAAATAGGGATGCTCACCTGTGTGTATTCTCTGATGCATAAGAAGAGTTCCTTTCTCATTGAAACATTTCCCGCACTCTGAACATGAATAGGGACACTCACCTGTGTGTATTTTCTGATGCCTAAGAAGGTTTCTTTTATTATTAAAACATTTCCCGCACTCTGAACATGAATAGGGACGCTCACCTGTGTGTATTCTCTGATGGCTAAGAAGGTGTCCTTTAAGAATAAAACATTTCCCGCACTCTAAACATAAAAAGGGCCTCTCTTCCAATGCAAAATGGAAGATGGAATGAGAAATATTGAATCTATCCTACAGAATAATAGAGTAATGGTCAGAGGTGCAGGATGACCCTGTCTTATCTGTCCAAAATGCTGGACTGTATATAAAGTCCATGCTTTACCACCAATGTCCGTTTCTGGTTCTAGCTCTTTCTCAGACACACAACATGTGGGCTACCTGACCAAAGCAGAATTTTCTGTTGCCATTCCTTGGACAGAATACGTCTTAATACGGCCATCTTTGTCCGGAGCTCTAAATCTCTCCGCCTCTTCTCCCGATCCAGTTTCCCAACCAGAGTCAGATCCTGATATGCCAGTCCTAAAGGATGCAGAAACAGGAGGGAATGGAGAGGATATGGATGCCGTACTGGAGGAAGGTGCAGAGGATTTCTCTCCCCCACATTGTCATTATAATGAAGAAGGACCTTTACACAACATGCTTGCTAACGTTGAAAAGCTCATTTCCTCTGTCTGCAAAATCCTTGACATTATACCAATGAGAAGAAGATTGGGATTCTGGCACTCCAAATGGTTTATGTCTCTACAAATAAGCGGAGGCTTAGGGGGGCGCGGACATTATTCTCCTGAACCACTTCCTGCCCAATGACCTCATATGACGTCATGGACTTTGAGTGAAGATATCAGGATGATGGGTGAAGCTACAGGCATCATTCACATATCTTCTTTTTCTGCAGGTGATTCCCTGCACTGTAAAACCAATCATATTGGCTGTTCAGCCGCTTGATTGTTTTTACAGGCGCCGCCCTCCAGAAAGTAAAAAATATTGTTTTTTTTCAAAATTGTTTTTGTTTATAGCTCAAAAAATAAAAACCGCAGAGGTGATCAAATACCCCCCAAAAAAATCTCTTATTTGTAGGAAAAAAAAGGACATCGATTTTATTTGAGTACAGCGTCGCACGACCACACAATTTTCATTTAAAGTAACACAGTGCCGTATCACAAAAAATGGCCTGGTCATGAAGAGGGGTAAATCTTCCGGGGCTGAAGTTGTTAACTGACAATTGTGGGTCGTGCGACGCTGTACCCAAATAAAATTGATGTCCTTTTTTTCCCACAAATAGAGATTTATTTTGGGGGTATTTGATCTCCTCTGCAGTTTTAAAGTTTTGCACTATAAACAAAAAAGAAAACAATATTTCTCTTACGTCCTCCGACAGTCGCCGCCTCTTCATATTCGTCACATATGGGGTATTAGACTTTGCTCCGAAGGAGTAGCTAGGCAACAGAATATGTTAACATTAAAGCTTTTAACATATCCCACCCTCAAGGGGTGGTCCCCTCAGTCAATACCCTCCTACTTCCTGCAACCATATCTCAGTTTTAATGTCTAGCTTGTCAGGAGTGGCTGGCTTTCTCTGTGCTAGGGCTTTCTGCCCCAGACTCTTTCTTCTTTTTGAATTTTTGTTTGAGTTTTCTCTCTACCTTTACTTAGCTGTTCTTTTTGTCAGCGTTAGTTAGTTCTTCGGATGAAGAGGATCATGCGGGCTGGGTCTCGGGCTGATCCCCCTGGTCACAGGTCGTGGGTCAGTGGCTTCCCAGCCTGCCATCGAGCGTTCAGCCAGGTAACGCTCCTGGCACAGTGAACGACCCATCCCTGTTCGGTGCAGGGATGATTGGTGAGGTGGCTACCTCACTGGACGCTGTGCGGTTTCTTAACCCCCATTCTGTGCGTCTTGTATGCGACTCTCCCTGCCTCATGTGCAGCGGCTTGTTCGCCTGTGCGGGTCCCCCACGCCATGTGAGGTAAGTGTATTTATGTGGGGACCTGTCTGTCTGGGGGGGTGTCAGTCTGGGACTGTGTAACCTGCCTCCATTCACACTGTTTGTCTCCCTATCTCTCGGCTGCATGCTGTGGGCTGCAAGGGGGGGGGGGGAGCTGTGTGACACTGTGTGTGTCAACCTTGTCAGTGTGAGAAGCTGTGTGCTGTGGGGCATGTTTTGTGGCATGTTTGGGCATTATACAGCGATCGCTGCGGCGATCTGACATGTGTTTTTATACATGGATGACATGTGTGCATTACTGTACTGTGGAGCGGCGGTTTCGGCGCCAAACGGCGCCATTTTGCCTACACTCACTCCGGCCGCATGTTCTACATGCATGGCGGCCATTTTCTTGTAGCCTCCCATAGGCTTTCATAGAGCGCCCTGGCAGCATCACTTCCTCTTCTCCAGGAACACCGATCGAGGCAGCAGCAGCAGCGGCGAGGGTCTCCTCAGGTTTTGTCCTTCTGTTCTTGCTATCCATTGCCTGTGTTAAGTTTAATATTCCCTGTGGGGGTCTCATTGTGCTTGTGTGTGGTGCGGTGGGCTGCGCTCGCCGCGCTTGCTTAAAGGGGCAGTTAACCCTTTATTGTCCGGCATTTGTTATAGGGGCAATGGATTCTCAGGAGGGCAAATTTCCTACCGCCGTGGTGGAAAGCCAGGGGACCGCTGTTTCCCCCCCAGGGGGGGATTTAGCCACTATTGTGGCTGGCCTTGCTGCTCAGGTGCAGATGCTGGTGGCTGCTCAATCTACTAAGAGACCCAGAGTTGCTCTTTCCTCTGATTCTGAGGGTGAAGGTGATGGGGCTGTTATGGCGGGGGCCTCCTTATCGGGGTCCCGCTCCTCCCTGGATCTAGTGGGGTCCGAGGTGGAGGCTGAAGTTGAAGGGGTTGATAATTCTCCCCCTGGCTCGCCTGAAGAGCTTGCAATCATGGATGAATTGATTGCTTCCATAAAGCAAACGCTGCGTTTGCAGGATGAAGTGTGTCCCCCCGCTGCCTTGGCGGCTTATGGGACGCAGAGAAAACGCAGGACGCCGCAGGTTTTTCCCTGCAATGATGATTTTCAGCGCGCTGTTAAGGATCAATGGCGCAATCTGCGCAAACCTTTTGCTGTACCAAGTAGGTTCAAGCTGCGTTATCCTTTCTCGCCTTCCACTGATGAAAGGTGGTGTGTGCCTCCCCCAGTGGATCACGCAATTGCGGTTTTAAACAAATCCACTGCGATTCCTGCAGAGGATTCCCCTGTGTTCCGTGATGCCACGGATAGGAGATTGGAGTCTCTTGCCCGTCATACTTATTCTGTTACGGGTTCTATGCTTAAGGCTCTGTTTGCTTCTCTCATGGCGGCCCAGGCGATCGCAAGTTGGACGCAGATGCTTAGGCGCGTCCTGGTGGCCGATTCGGCCTCGCCGGCGACCCTGGATATGGTGGATCAGATCCACCAGGGTGTCATGTATCTGTGTGATGCGGACCTGGACCTGGTTCCGTTGGCTGCACGTGTGCACAGCGTGGCGGTGTTGTCTCGCCGCCTGGTTTGGTTGAAATGTTGGTCGGTGGACCAGTCCTCACGTAAGACCTTAGCCAATCTGCCTTATGATGGGTCTCGCCTTTTTGGGGAGTCCTTGGATGTGTTGATTAAGGGGATCACCGGTGGTAAGAGCACTCTCTTGCCCCATTTCCCCAAGGCTAAGGGTGCTTCTGGGAAGAAGCATGCTAATTTTCGGCCCCCTCAGGGGTCCTTTCGTGCCTTTCGGCCGCACTACAAGGGCAAGCCGTTCAAAGGTCAAGGCTCTCAGAAGAAGCCCTGGTCTGGTAAACAGAAGTCCGGTCAATCCGGATCCGCAGCCCATAACAGTGCGGCCTGAAGGGGCGCCCTCACCCAGTTTTGGGGTGGGGGGACGCTTGCTCGGTTTTCTTCAGCCCTGGTTGGCCCGTGTGCGGGACAGATGGGTTCAGGAGATCGTTCGATCTGGTTACAAGATCGAGTTTCTCTCTCGGCCGGAGAGCAGATTTTTTCCCTCAAATCTTCAACTGTCTCCAAAGCGTTTGCGGGACCTACACCTGGCGGTGCGGGACCTGAGGGCTCAGGGAGTGGTGGTTCCGGTGCCTCATCGGGACAGATTTTGGGGGTTTTATTCCAATCTGCTCACCGTGCCCAGGAAGGAGGGCAAGGTTCGTCCAATTCTGGACTTGAAGGCTCTGAACCGCTCTGTGCGGGTTCGCAAGTTCCGCATGGAATCCCTGTGGTCGGTGGTGGCTGCCCTGGTTCCGGGGGAATTCATGGCCTCCATCGATTTGAAGGATGCGTATCTTTACATCCCCATTTTCGAGGGTCACCAGAGGTACCTTCGATTTGCCATTGCGGAGGATCACTACCAGTTCGTGGCGTTGCCTTTTGGTCTCGCCTCGGCTCCGCGGGTCTTCACCAAGGTGCTTGCACCGGTTCTGGCATTGTTGAGGGCCCAGGGCATTTCTGTCCTGGGGTATCTGGACGACATTCTGGTTCGGTCTGCGACCAGCCAGGGTCTGGAGGAGGACCTGTCTGTCACGATGCAAACTCTGCAGGAGTTTGGTTGGACGATAAATTATCCAAAGTCGACGCTGAGTCCATCGGTTCGTCTTCCCTACCTGGGAATGATTCTGGACTCGGTACAGGCGAAGGTCTTCCTGCCGGAAGACAAACTCAGGACTCTCCAGGAGGAAGTCAGGTCCCTCAGGGACGTTCCGCATTCGTCTCTAAGGACGTGCATGAGATGTCTGGGATTGATGGTCTCGGCTTTCGAGGCGGTTCCCTTCGCCCAGTTTCACACGCGGGGTCTCCAAGCGGAGATCCTGTCCATGTGGGACGGGCGACCTCAGTCTCTGGATCTTCCAATCTCGTTGAGTCATCGCACCAGAAGAGCCCTTCTGTGGTGGCTCCAGTCCCCGATGGTGTCCGGGGGCAAGTCGTTTCGTCCTATCTCGTGGACGGTAATCACCACAGATGCCAGCCTGTCGGGCTGGGGTGGTGTTCTGGGCGTTCTGTCCGCCCAGGGGACTTGGTCGGAGGGGGAGTCCTCCCTTCCGATCAACATTCTGGAATTGCGTGCGATCAATCTCTGTCTTCATCGCTGGACGGACCGGCTGCGGGGCTGCCCGGTTCGGGTGCAGACGGACAATGCCACGGCGGTGGCCTACATCAACCACCAAGGGGGCACCAGGAGTGCCCGAGCGGCTCGAGAAGTGGCCGACATTCTGACTTGGGCCGAGACTCATGTCCCGGCGATAACGGCGGTTCACATTCCGGGGGTGGAGAACTGGCAGGCGGACTATCTGAGTCGCCAGACCCTGGATCAGGGGGAGTGGTCTCTCCACCCGACTGTCTTCCAGATGTTGTGCGCGAAGTGGGGTCTTCCAGATGTGGACCTGTTCGCGTCTCGTCTCAACAACAAGGTGAGAAGGTTCGTGGCAAGGACGCGCGACCCTCGGGCAGACGCGTCGGATGCGTTAGTGGCCCCGTTGCATCAGTATAGGCTGATGTATGCGTTTCCACCGATTCAGTTGCTGTCCAGGTTCCTTCGCAGGTTACACTCGGAACGCAGCACGGTGATTCTTGTGGCACCGGACTGGCCTCGCCGGTCCTGGTACGCAGACCTCGTGCATCTGGCGGTCGACGCCCCATGGCGTCTGCCTCTTCGAGACGATCTCCTGTCTCAAGGACCGATATACCATCCTGCTTTACAGTCGCTGGCTTTGACGGCCTGGCTGTTGAGACCGAGGTCCTGAGGGAGAAGGGTCTCTCCCCAGAGGTCGTTCATACCTTGATCAACGCGAGGAAGTCTTCCTCGGGGAAGGTTTATTACCGTACTTGGAAGGCCTATTTTGCTTGGTGTGAGTCCAGGGGATTTTCTCCCCGCACTTACTCGGTTTCCCGAGTACTGTCCTTCCTTCAAACGGGTGTCGATCAGCGTTTGGCGCTGGCTACGATCAAGGGTCAGGTGTCTGCGCTGGCCGTTCTGTTTCAACGTCCCGTGGCTTCCAACTCCTTGGTTGGCACTTTTGTTCAGGGTGTGCGGCATCTGGTTCCTCCTAGGAGGGATCCTTTGCCCCCTTGGGACTTGAATCTCGTTCTGTCTGTGTTGCAATGTGCTCCTTTTGAACAGATCAGGGAGATCTCGTTGTCTATGTTGTCCAAAAAGGTCGCCTTTTTGGTGGCGATCACTTCGGCTCGCAGAGTGTCGGAGCTGGCAGCTTTGTCCTGCAAGTCTCCGTATCTGGTTGTTCATTTGGATAAGGTGGTCTTGCGACCTAATCCTTCTTTTCTTCCGAAAAGAGTTTCGGACTTCCATCTTAATGAGGATATTGTCTTGCCTTCATTGTGCACGAAGCCTAAACATCCGAAGGAGGTGAGATTACACTCTCTGGATGTTGTTCGGGCGATAAGGGTTTACCTTAAATCGACTGAGTCTTTTCGAAAGACGGATTCCTTGTTTGTTCTTCCAGAGGGTCCTCGGAAGGGCATGGCGGCGTCGGCCTCTACCATCGCCAAATGGATCAGGCAGACCATTGAACAGGCCTATGCCTTGCAGGGGAAGGTTCCCCCTGTGCCTGTGAAGGCGCACTCTACTAGATCTCTGAGTACGTCTTGGGCCTGTCGTCATGGGGCTTCTGTAGCCCAGGTGTGTAAGGCGGCGACTTGGTCGACCGTACACACTTTTACAAAATTCTACAAAGTAGATGTTCAGGCATCGGCGGATGCTTCCTTTGGCCGCAAGGTTCTTAGTGCGGCAATTCCCTAGGGTCCCTTGTTGGGGACCTCTGGCTGTTGGGATAAGTTTTTTATCCCATGGTTATTTGTCTTTTCCTGGGTTGTTGCTCCTGTTGAGCACTTGTTTTTTCCTGTTGCCCAGCTGGTTTCCTTCCTTTGGTAAGGTTCCTTTCTTTGATGCGGAGACTGCGTTGCCTTTTCGGCGCGGATGCGTTTCCCACCCCTCATGTTTGCACTGCTTTGGGACGTCCCCATATGTGACGAATATGAAGAGGCGGCGACTGTCGGAGGACGTAAGAGAAAACGGAATTTTTGTAAAATCTTACCTGTAAAATTCCTTTCTCTGAGTCCTCCGACAGTCGCCGCCCCCGCCCCTCTTTTGGGGTTTGGTTGTATACTCTACTGCTATTCCACTAAAACTGAGATATGGTTGCAGGAAGTAGGAGGGTATTGACTGAGGGGACCACCCCTTGAGGGTGGGATATGTTAAAAGCTTTAATGTTAACATATTCTGTTGCCTAGCTACTCCTTCGGAGCAAAGTCTAATACCCCATATGTGACGAATATGAAGAGGCGGCGACTGTCGGAGGACTCAGAGAAAGGAATTTTACAGGTAAGATTTTACAAAAATTCTGTTTTTTTACTTTCTGCTATAAAACATCCAATACAAAATGTACAAAAATCAAATTTATTCATCAATTTATGCCAATATGTATTCTGCTACATGTTTTTGTTTAAAATAAATCTCAATAAGCGAATTTTAATTGGTTTGCGCAAAAGTTATCTCATCTATAAACTATGGGATATACAGTATTTATGGAATTTTTATTTTTTTTACTAGTAATAGCGGCGATCGGGGACTTAGAGCGGGACTTTATTGCGGTGGACAAGTCAGACACTAACTGACACTTTGTGGGAACCAGTGAACCCAATACAATGATAAGTGCTAAAAATATGCACTGTCACTTTACTAATGACACTGGCTGGGAAGGGGGTTAAAGCGGAGTTCCGGGCACAGAAATTTTTTTTCACTGAACATACCCCCGGGACAGTCAGGGCTAGTACATTCCACAATGGCTAGCCTCTGATCTGTCCCGGTTCGCACTTACCTTTTAGAAGAAATACTCACTTATAAAATTTCTTCCACAGCGTTGCCATCTCTGTTGTGGGCAGCTGAAGCCGGCGTGATCCTCTTCTGCGTCTTCTTCCGTGTCTTCTTCTCCCAGAATGCGACTGCACCGGCCCCTCTCGTCACTTCCGGTGCGGCGCTGCATTCCTCCACAGCTTCTGGGCATGCCCAGAAGCTGTTTAGCAGGGAATGCGGCATCGCCCCGGAAGTGACGAGCGGGACCGGTGCCGTCGCATTGATTCCTGGGAGCGATGACGTTCAGCTCCCAGGAATCAGTGCAAGCCAGGAAGTGACGGCGGCGCCGCGGCGCAGAGGGAGGAAGTGAAGAATAGGTGAGTATATTCGATCTTCAATTACAAGGTGAGTAAATAAAAAAAAAAACTAACTATCCAATTCCTTTTCAGGTGAAGGGGAACAAGCGGATGGGCACAAAAAAAAAATATTGATTTTGTGCCCGGAACTCCGCTTTAACATCAGGGGCAATCAAAGGGTTAAATGTGTGCCTAGCCAGTGTTTGTGTATTGGGGGAGGTGCTTTTACTAGGGGAAGGCATGGATCAGTGCCTCTGCTTTGCAGGAATACCGGATCCAATGCCTTCCCTACTGACAGAACGGCAATCTGCCTTATTTACATAGATGGATTGCCATTCTGCCTGTATACCGAGCGATCGGCGGGTGCCGGCGGACATTGCGTCTCACGGACCTGCTGTGTAGAATCACAGTGGTAGTGAGCCATCAGCAGCGCGCACATTTGCGCACGCTACCTGGAAGTGCAGGATCAAGTTTATATATATGTTTCTGAGCAGCACGGCCGCCCTGTAGCAATAAAACTGCTATAGGGAGGTCAGAAAGTGGTAAAGACTTTTTTTTTTCACACCCCCAAATTTTGAGTCCCCCAAACTGACATTCCAGACTCTGAATCTAGTAGGTGTTTAAAAGGGGTCCATAAAGCAAAGAAACCAAAAAAAACTGTGTGAGGTTGACCAGGAAATAAATACCAAACTGTTAATCTGAGCACGCAGCCTGCCTGGCCAGGAAAGGGGGGGGGGGTGAGTGTGTGATGGCAATAGGTAGTGATATATTCCTCTGCCCCTTGGTGGGAGTGGAGATGGCCCCATCTATAAGGATATCCTGTATAGTACATACACACACAGCACAAGGACGTGTTCACACAAGACGTTTCTCAGGGCTGCAGTTCCTCTGAGCTCCACAAGGTGATGATCTCACTTCTATCCAGACAGGAAGTCTCTATGGAAGACAGGAAGTGATGTCAGTTATAGACAGGAAGTGATGTCAGGTACAGACGAGTTCCATGTGGCACAAAGGTGAGAGGAGACATCGCTGGAAGTGGCAGCAGAGGAGGTAATAAGATCTTATTTTCTATTCCCCCCCCCCCCCCGTCATGTCCGTCCTCTTCCTCCATAGTCACTGTGACGTCTTTTATCTCCAGCAGATGATGATACACACATATATATTATAATTATTTTACAGAATTTATATTGTGCCAGAGGCGCAGGGCCCTGGTGCTAGAAACCATGAAGGGACCCCTGGCCGGGGCCCTTCCCTTCAAGCCTGGTGCTCTTCCCACTGATCCTGGGGCCCTTTACGCTTGTTGTGGGGCCCTTATTACGGTCCCACAGTGGGACCCTTTCACAAGTTCTGCAGTGGGCCCCTTTCCTGCCATCTTGGGGCCTCCCCATGGTGGTGGAATGCCAGGGCCTGGTCGCAAGTGTGACCTTTGTGATCCTGGAAGTTCACCCACTGGTGTCAGTAGTTTTTATTTTTTGGTACTTTAAATGTATTATTTTTTATCATTTTATTTTATTTTTTTTTTCAATGTCACTGACTATGACTCTGGTAAATTACATATCTACTGACCCCTTCCTGGTTCTCTATTGTGATACATTCCCTGCAGCAGCCGGCAGGAAAGGGGAGGGAGCACAGTGGAGGGGGGGCAGGGGAGCACACAGGGGCCCAGAGACAGCAGAACACAAGTGAACTGGATAGGAGGAGTGTCGGGGGCAGCATACAGAGGAACCAATCTCTTCCAGGAAAAAGGAGGACAGTGATTTCTCTAATTGCTGCCCCCACCACCCCTCCTATCCAGGTGGAGCATGGGGCCTGGTTGCAATTGCAACCCCTGTAGTTATGCCCCTGTATTGTGCCAACAGTTTGCACAACGTGAGGGCAGACAGTACAGTTACAATGCTCATTAGAGCTTACAATCCAAGAGGGAGGGTCAAAGGATACAAAATGCACTTACTGCGGGAGATGAGCTGGTGGAGAAAATAAAACTCCAGTTAGGTGGGGCAGGAAAGGCTTCTCTGAAGAGAAGGATTTTCAGGGATTATCTAAAAGTGGACAGAGTAGGAGACAGACAGACAAGTTGGGATAGGGAGTTCCAGAAGATGGGAGAGGCTCAGGAGAATCCCTGGAGTCAAGCATGGGAGGAGGTAACGAGGGAGCTAGAGAGCAGGAGGTCTTGGGAGGAACAAAGAGAATGTTTTTGTTGGTATTGTGAGACTAGGTTAGTGATGTAACTGAGAGCTGAGTTGTGGATGGCTTTGGGGGACACTGAATGGAGGCCAGTGGAGGGATTGGCAGAGAGGGGTGGAGGACACTGAATGGAAGCCAGTGGAGGGATTGGCAGAGAGGGGTGGAGGACACTGGAAAGAAGCCAGTGGAGGGATTGGCAGAGAGGGATGAAGGACACTGAATGGAAGCCAGTGGAGGGATTGGCAGAGAGGGATGAAGGACACTCAATGGAAGCCAGTGGAGGGATTGACAGAGAGGGGTGGAGGACACTGAATAGAAGCCAGTGGAGGGATTGGTAGAGAGGGGTGGAGGACACTGGAAAGAAGCCAGTGGAGGGATTGGCAGAGAGGGGTGGAGGACACTGAATGAAAGCCAGTGGAGGGATTGGCAGAGAGGGGTGGAGGACACTGAATAGAAACCAGTGGAGGGCTTGGCAGAGAGGGGTGGAGGACACTGAATAGAAACCAGTGGAAGGATTGGCAGAGAGGGGTGGAGGACACTGAATAGAAACCAGTGGAGGGATTGGCAGAGAGGGGTGGAGGACACTGAATAGAAACCAGTGGAGGGTTTGGCAGAGAGGGGTGAAGGCCACTGAATAGAAACCAGTGGAGGGGTTGGCAGAGTAGCAGATGCTAAGTGGTTGGTAAGGTGGATAACCCTGGCAGCAGCATTCGTGATGGACTGAAGGGGGGTGGTAACCCATGCAAAGGTAATCTAATGCGGAGGAAGTGGCAATAGTTGAGGCAAGAGATGACCAGGGAGGGAACTAGGAGCTTTATGGTGTCATTGGTTTGGAAGGGTGATATTTTGGAGATGTTGAGGAGGCAAGATTTGGATGTGGGGCCGAAAGGATAGTTCAGAGTCCAGGATTACACCTAGCACCCTGGAATGCGGGTAATGAGTGGATAGTTGAGAAGTTGATTTTGACACAGAAGTCAGGGGAAGCGGCACGTGGGGGAGGAAATATTATGAGCTCGGTTTTAGATGGATTGAGTTTGAGGAAGTGATGTGACATCCATGTTTATATGTCTATTAGTAAATTAGTTATATGTGAGGAGACTGATGGAGTGAGCTGAGGGGTAGAGACAAAGATTTGGGTGTTATCAGTGTAGAAATGGTATTGGAAGGAATGGAGGCTATGAGCTCACCCAGGCAAGAGGTTTAGATGGAGAACAGGAGTGGTCCAAAAACAGAACCTTGGGGGACCCCAATGGAGAAAGGAAGAGGAGGAAGTAAAGTTGTGACTGGTGTGGTGATTTAGGTAGGGGGGATAGGTAGGATGAGAACTAGCGAAGAGTACAGTCACTGAGACCAAAGGATTGGAGTTTTTTAAGAAGGAGGGGTGGTCTACTGTGTCAAAGGCAGCAGAGAGGTCCAAAAGTAGGAGTACAGAATAGTGTCCATTGGATTTGGCCGTCAGCAGATGATTTGGGAGTTTAAGGAGAGCAGTTTCTGTGGAGTGTTGAGGATGAAATCCTGATTAAAAGGGATCAAGAAGATTGTCAGTGAAATGGGCGCTCAGTTGGTTGTAGACTAGACATTCAGGAAGTTTGGAGGAAAAGGGGAGCAAAGAGATGGGGTATAGGTTGTTAAGATTGGTGGGGTCCAATGAAGGTCTTTTTTAAGTATGCGAGTGATGCCAGAAGAGAGGGAGTGATTGAAGATGTGGGATAAAGAGTATAGGATAGAGTCGGAGAGTGACCGCAATATTTGCAAGGGTCCAGGGGGCAGGTGGTTAGGTGGGTGTTGAAAAGAGTTTAGCTACCTTGTGTATAGTTGCAGAGTTGAAAAAGGGAAGAGTTGATTGTGTCTGTGAATATGGAGTAATATCTCTACAGTGGAGATCTCATTACGAATTGTATCAATCTTATTTTTGGAGTGATTGGCGATCTCCTGGGCAGTGGATCAGTTAGTGGATGAAGGCAGTGGAGGAAGAAGTAGGAGTTGAAGGTAGAGGAGGGTTGACGTGGACAGGATGATAAGTTGTTAATGACAGTGATAAAATACGTCTGCTTGGCAGTAAGGAGACAGGTATTGTATTTTTGGAGGGCAGATTTATATTGGTTGAAGCCTTTAAAAGACTTAAGGCCCGTACACACGTACCGATCGTCGTCATACAAACGTCGGCGGACGAAAGATCTGCCGATTGTACGCTTGTTAGTATGGTGCCTCCGACAGCTGTCTGCGCACATTCTGCGGACAAGAGTCTTTCTTGCAAACATAAAAATTTTTGTATGCCGACACCAGAACGGACGATTGTTCGCCTGTCAGTACAGAAATCAGCCGACAGACCGCAGATTTGCAAGACTGGGCATGCTCAGAAAAGAAAAAACACAGGGAAAGTTAACCATTACATGACATCACTTCTGCAGTCAGCTGAAGTCGGCGGACAAAATTCTTGTGCTGTCTTTGCACTTTTCAACAGACACCGACAGCCCGGGGAGAAAAGACGAACGTTTGTATGACGACGATCGGTACGTGTGTACGGGCCTTTATTCTTACACCTGAGGCGCTCAAGAGATGTTTTTTGAGACTTCTGGTGTCATCTGCTTGCCACGGTTGTAGGGGTCGGGCCTAAATCTGTCTACTGAGGGGGGCGAGCTCATCCAGGGTGGAGGACAGAGATCTATTGTAGACAGAAGTGGTTAGATTGTGGCAGGACATGGGTGAGATTTTGACATGGATTTGGTCAGTAGCAGGGAAGAGAAGGGTTCAGGTGGGTTAGGTGGCAAAGGTTTCTATAGGTAACTGTTAGGTGGTTGGAGGGAGAGGATGTGAAAATCTGGGAGATTATGAAACTAATATTGTGGTGATCAGAGAGAGAAAAAGGATTGTTGGAGAGCTTGCACCGAGTGCATACGTAGGAGAATACATAGTCAAGGGTGTAGCCATCAGAGTGGAAGCATGAATCTATTGCTTCAGGTCAAAAGAGGAGGTTAGACTGAGAAGTTTAGAAGTAGCAGGAGTGTTAGTTTTAACAGTGATATTGAAGTCACCGAGAATGATTTTGGGAATTTCAGAAGAGAGAAAGTAGGGTAGCCAGTCATCAAGAAAGGTTGATAAGAGTCCAGGAGGCAGATAGATCACAGCACTTCTAAAAGATACTGGGGAAAATCGATTAATACAATGTGCCTCAAATGAGGAGATTGACAGAGAGGCAGGTGGGTGAAATACCTGAAAGATACTATGTAGGGTTAGAAGGATTCCCACTCCACCTCCCTTACATCCACAGGGTCTGGGGAAGTGAGTCCAGTGAAGTCCATCATGGGAGAGGGAAGCAGGAGCAGCAGTGTTCATTAACCACTTTAGGACCGCGCGCGGTAATACTACTGCGGCAGTGCGGCACGATACCGCTCAGCCACGTAGTATTAACGTCATGCGCGATCGCGGCTCCAGAGCGCGCTCCCGCGGGTCCCGATACCGATGACATTCGGTAGGGAACCGATCAATCACCAGATACTGACCAATGATTTTTGGTCAGTGTCTGTAGATCGGTCCCCACCAATGGCAATCTGTCCCCTGTCTGTGTAATGTAAACACAGACAGGGGAAGTGATGTCACTGTCCCTCCTGAAGTCCTTTCGGTTCCAGGAGAGAGACAGAGACACACCAAAAACGTGAGTTTCCACCAACACTACACTGACACACCTCACATAGGCACATTTAACCCCTTCATCACCTCTGATCACCCCCAAACCCCTCACAGTGAACACTATATACAGTGGTATACAGATATTTTACTGATCACTGTATAAGTGTCACTTGTGAGCGTAGTTTGCGCCTGCGTTAGGCCCAAATAGGGTTAGGGTACCCGCCACCTATCCCCTAATAAAGTTTTTACCCCTTGATCAGCCCCAGTTAACCCCTTCACTACCTATTACTCTGTGCACTAAATACAGTATATAGGTAAATACTGATCACTGTATTTAGTGTCACTAGTGACCCTAATTTGCGCTTGCGCTAAGCCCAGACAGGGTTAGGGCACCCGCCACCTATTCCCTAATAAACTTTTAACCGCTTGATCTTCCCCAGTTAACCCCTTCACTCCATATAAAACAGTGCACTAATATATACAGTATATCAGATAACTACTGATCACTGTATTTAGTGTCACTGGTGACCCTAATTTGCGCTTGCGCTAGGCCCGAATAGGTTTAGGCCACCCGCCATCTATCCTCTATAAAGGTTTAACCCCTTGATCTCCCCCAGTTTAACCCCTTCACTTCCCTGTCACAGTGTTCACTATATACAGTGATTACCGATCACTGTATTAGCGTCACGGGTGACACAACTTAGGCTAGCTAGTTAGCGTCAGGGTCCCACTACACCACCGTTACTTAGCGTCAGATAGAGTCAAGTACACTAACACACACACACCACCGTTACTAGTATAGTGTTTGAACAGATCAATATCTGATCTGATCAGAACTATACTAGCGTCCTCATAATTTAGTGTTCCCCAAACGCAGTGTTTGCACAATCAGCACTGATTCCTGCTAGCACCTGCGTTTAGCCCCCCTGCCCAGCCCACCTTACCCAGGCAAGTGTAGTAATCAATAGATTACTGACACTTCCAAAAAACACATCACACAAAACCGCTGCGTTAGCAGAGTCAGGCCTGATCTCTGTTAGCACTAGCAGTTTTTCTTTGTAGCGACCAAATAGTCCTCGACAACCAGATGCTTTTATTACCTAGTAGTCGCACTACTGTACCGGTAAATTTAGTTACTAAAATGACAAAACGTTGGTACAGTGGTGAAGAGGTCTACGAAATGCTGACCGCGGCACGTGAGAGCGATGGGGAAGCCTCCCTGTCAGAATCAGGGTCAGTATACAAACCAGATGACAGCAGCGGCTCCCTGACAGATAGCTCCGACAGAGGGGTCCCTGCTAGGGTCAGGCGTACCCGACCCCATTCTGGAGTTGTTGACTTGCAAGAACTGGAGGTTTCTGGTATGCAGCAGAGTGCCAGTACTAGTGCCGCTCACACTTCTCGTGAACTGGCAAGCACGAGCGGCCTAGTACACCCTGGACCTTCAACCAGCACTGCAGTATCACCTGGTGACGTGGCGAGTCACCTGAGTGCAGTTGAAGCTGGTGCGGTGGCTAGCACGAGTAGTGGCCCGCAGCCACCGCGTATCCGAAGACGGGCTTGTAGAGCCCATAGTGTCCTCCCTGAAGCGCTGGCATATCCTAATTGGCAGCCCACAGATTCCACAGCGCCAGTACTTCCCCCATTCACCGCCCAACCCGGAATCCAAGTGGAAACAGCTGGTTTTAATCCCATAAACTTTTTTGAGCTGTTTTTCACTGAAGATCTTTTCAGATCTATTGTGGACAATCAAATTTGTACGCTCAACAATTCATCGCCGCCAACCCAAATTCACCCCTTGCCAGACCATTCGCCTGGAATCCTATTACGATTCAGGAGTTTAAAACCTATCTGGGCCTTTCCTTCAACACGGGCATTACAAGAAAGAATGAATTGCGGTTATATTGGTCCACTGACCCAATTCATCAAATGTACGTGTTCTCTGCTGTTATGTCCAGGGCTCGATACCAACAAATATTTCGGTTCATGCATTTCAACGACAATGAACTCTGTCGTCCTCGGGGAGACCCTGAATATGATCGGCTCCACAAAATTCGGCCCCTCATAGACCACTTCAATCAGCGGTTCGCAGCCTTGTTTACCCCCCAACAAGATGTCTGCGTTGACGAGTCCCTGATTAAGTTTACTGGTCGCCTTGCTATCAAACAGTACCTCCCCAGCAAGCGTGCCAGATACGGGGTCAAGTTGTATAAGCTTTGTGACAGGGCCACAGGCTATACAGTTAATTTCCGTGTCTATGAGGGAAAAGATAGCACTGTGGAGCCCCCCGACTGCCCAGGCTACATAGGGAGCAGCGGCAAGATAGTTTGGGACTTGGTGTCACCCTTATTCGGAAAGGGGTACCACTTGTACGTGGACAATTTCTATTCAAGCGTGCCACTTTTTAGACACCTCTATCAATTGCAAATTGGCGCTTGTGGCACCGTGCGATCTAATCGCCGGGGCTTCCCCCAACGGCTAGTGAATGCCCCACTGAGCTCGGGGGAGAGAGCCTGCTTGAGGTGCGATGAATTGCTTGCAGTGAAGTGGAGGGACAAACGAAACGTTTACGTGCTGTCCTCCATTCACCCAGACACGGCAGTCCAAATTACTACGGTCACCGGTGTTGTTGTTGAGAAACCCCTCTGTGTCCACGACTATAACCGTAAAATGGGAGCGGTGGACTTCAACGACCAGATGATGGGACCGTACTTAATTGCCCGTAAGGCCAGACGCTGGTACAAAAAAGTGTCTGTATACCTATTTCAATTGGCTGTTTACAACGCTTTTGTCTTATAAAAAGCGTCTGCTGGAACATTATCCTTCTTTCAATTCCAAGAAGAGATAATCAGAGCCCTTCTGTATTCAGCTGGTGCTCCTGCCCAACTTCCCCAACCAGATGCAGTGAGCCGGCTGCATGAGAGGCATTTTCCGAAATACCTCCCGAGTACCCCTACCAAACGATACCCCCAAAAAAGATGCCGTGTCTGCAGCAAGCGCGGATTTAGGCGTGACACCCGGAATTATTGTCCCGACTGTCCTGACCGACCTGGTCTTTGCCACGGTGACTGTTTCCGCCGCTACCACACACTAGTGGATTATTAGCATAGGGTACAGCACGGCACAGTTTAGGGCACATTTACACAGGGTCTCAAAAGATGTTCGATGGCTATCGTCATTTTGAGAGACCCGAACCTGGAACCTGGAACTCGACGTTTGAAGAAAAAAAAAAAAAAATACATAAAAGCCAAAAATAGTTGTCGTCTCAGTCATTTTTTATGTTCTTCTACACTTCCTATGTACTTTTAATGTACTTTGTTTGTTTTTCATTCTTTTGTGACCTGTTTCTCTTGCAGGTACTCGTCGGCTACCACGCATTGATTTCATATATTCTGACACAAACAGTGTTTGCGCTCAGCATACATGGATACCTTTGCTGATAGCAGCTGTGGTGATTTTCTGATTTCAGCACTGCAGTTAAAATCCTATTTTGGTATACGTGGATAGTGCCGTGTATACCCATCATTAAATTCAGTGGGTGGTTGTTTGGGCGGTTAATGATGAGAATCCAAAAACTTTTGTTGTGTCAGTCATTTTATATGTCCTACTCTTCCTAATGTACTTTTTTTAATGTACTTTGTTTGTTTTTTCATTCTTTTGTGACCTGTTTCTCTTGCAGGTACTCGTCGGCTACCACGCATTGATTTTATATATTCTGACACAAACAGCGTTTGCGCTCAGCATATATGGATACCTTTGCTGATAGCAGCTGTGGTGATTTTCTGATTTCAGCACTGCAGTTAAAATCCTATTTTGGTATACGTGGATAGTGTCGTGTATACCCATCATTAAATTCAGTGGGTGGTTGTTTGGGCAGTTAATGATGAGTAATACTACGCATTATTCCTGTGCTGATTTCTGATAGGTTCTCTTTTTTTTCGTTCAGCCCACAGGCTGCATGAAAAAAAAAAAACCTATATGCCAAACAAAGACCAGCAATGTACTGGTACGTTGCTGGACTTTGAGTGGTTGTACCAGGATGATACCTGCAGATTTAGGCATCATCTTGGTATAGTTTTTTACAGCAAGTGGTCGGCTTACATGTAAAAGCAATCCTAGCGGATAATTGGCCGCTAGACTGCTTTTATATGCAGTGGGAGGGGACTCCCCCCCCCCCCCCCCCTCCTGCCGCCTTCCGCTGCCTTCCACGGTTTTTCTCGGGCTCTCCTGTCCCACCGGTTAACCCGAGAGTGCAGCCGGTGGTTCAATTATCTAACCATAGAGCTGATTGGAGATGAGAATGGCTCCAATCATCTCTATGGCCTAAGATGCCGGAGGCTACGAGCATTTCATGACTTCTGTTTCGCCAGAAATAAACAGCGCCATTGGGAAATTGGGAAAGTATTTTATCACACCAATTTTGGTATGGTCAGATGCGTTAAGGTCAGAGGAAAGATCTAGAGTCTAATGGCACTTTTCCACTGCAAGTACCGGCTAGTACCGGCTCGGCTCTACTCGGCCCTGCTTGGCCTGGTTTGCTTTTCCACTGCTGGTACCGCATGGTATAGGGTCGGAACGGTTCGGTACGGTACGGTATAGGTTTGCTTTTCCACTAAAGCAGTACTAAAGTTAAGTGGGTGGGATAACAACGGGGTGGGTGGGATTCTCTGACCAATCAGTGGCTAGTAGTGACTGCATGCAAAGGATTGTGGGATATGGTACCAGTTTGGTACCTGTTGGAACCACAATCGAGTAGGTACTGTTTTTTCAGGGCCGTACCGTACCGTACCGTTCGGTTCCATGCAGTGGAAAAGCAAACCTATACCGTACCGTACCGAACCGTTCCGACCCTATACCATGCGGTACCGCAGTGGAAAAGCACAAAAGCGTGCCGAGCCGGTACGGTTCTATGCAGTGGAAAAGCGCCATAAAAGACCCCAATTTTTTTTAAAAAGAGTACCTGTCACTACAGATTGCTATCATAGAGGAAATTTAAATTCATCGTGATAACAATAAAAATGATTAAAGAAAAAAAAAATGAAAGAAAAGGTGTCAAAATAACATAAGAAAGCAAATTAAAAAAAAAAATCAAGCCCCCCTGTCTCCCCGTGCTTGCGCGCAAATGCGCGCACAAGCGTTGGTCTAGTGTCATATGTAAACCGCAATTTCAGCATGCATGTGAGGCATCGCCGTGAACGCCAGGTCGAGGGCAGTAATTCTTGTGGTAGACCTCCTCTGTAAGTCCAAAGTGGTAACCTGTAAAGACTTTTAAAGGCTTTTAAAACCGTACGTAGTTTGTTGCCGCGGCACGGGCGTGCGCAATTTTTAAAGCATGTCATGTTAGGTGTCTATGAACTCGGCATAAGATCATCTTTTAAATTTTACCAAACAATTTGGAATTATATAGTGTATTTCTGCATTAAAAATAAAAAGCAATCCTAGCGGATAATTGGCCGCTAGACTGCTTTTACATGCAGTGGGAGGGAAATGTGTTTGGAAAATGTGTGCGCAAATACCGTGTAACAAAAAAAATTGCAACATCCACCATTTTGTTCTGTAGGGCCTCTGCTTTAAAAAAATATATAATGTTTGGGGGTTCAAAGTAATTTTCTTGTGAAAAAAAAATATTTTTTCATGTAAACAAAAACTCACAGAAAAGGCTTGGTTTTCAAGTGGTTAGAAGAGTGGGTGATGTGTTGCTAAAATTGAGCATAAAATGCCAGGACTGTTCAAACACCCCCCAAATTACCCCTTTTTGGAAAGTAGACACCCAAAGCTATTTGCTGAGAGGTATATTGAGTCCATGGAGTATTTTATATTTTGCCCTAAGTTTCAGGAAAATGACAATTTGTTTTTTTTTTTTTTTTTTTACACAAAGTTGTCACTAAATAATATATTGCTCACGCATGCCATGGGTATATGTGAAATGACACCCCAAAATACATTCTGCTGCTTCTCCTGAGTACAGGGATACCCCATGTGTGAGACTTTTTGTCAGTCTAGCCGCATACAGGACCCGGAAAACCAATCCGCACCTTCTGGCTTTCTAAGGGCGTAAATTGTTGATCTCACTCCTTACTACCTATCACACTTTTGAAGGCCATGAAATGCCAAAATGGCACAAAACCCCCCCCAAATGACCCCATTTTGCAAAGTAGACACTCCAAGCTATTAGATGAGAGGCATGATGAGTCCATGGAATATGTTATATTTTGCCACAAGTTTCAGGAAAATTATTATATATTTTTTTTTTTTTTTACACAAAGTTGTCAGTAAATGATATAATGCTCACACATGCCATGGGTATATGTGAAATGACACCCCAAAATACATTCTGCTGCTTCTCCTGAGTACAAGGATACCCCATGTGTGAGACTTTTTTGCAGTCTAGCCGCGTACAGGACCCGGAAAACCACTCCCCACCTTCAGGCTTTCTAAGGGCGTAAATTGTTGATCTCACTCCTTACTACCTATCACACTTTTGAAGGCCATGAAATGCCAAAATGGCACAAAACCCCCCCAAATGACCCCATTTTGCAAAGTAGACACTCCAATCTATTTGCTGAGAGGCATGGTGAGTATTTTGCATCTCTCATTTTTTTTTGGAAAATGAAGAAAAAACAGGAAAATGCATTTTTTTTCCTCTTTTTTTCAATTTCCAAAACTTTGTGACAAAAAGTGAGATCTGCAAAACACCCAACATGCCTCTCTGCAAATAGCTTAGGGTGTCTACTTTCCGAAAAGGGGTCATTTGGGGGGGGGGGGGTTGTGCTGTCTTGGCATTTCATGGCCTCCGAAACTGTGATAGGTAGTCAGGAGTGAAATCAACAATTTACGCCCTTGGAAAGCCTGAAAGTGGGGGTTGGCTTTCGAGGACCTGTACTCGGCTAGACTGCAAAAAAGTCTCACACATGTGGTATCCCTGTACTCAGGAGAAGCAGCAGAATGTATTTTGGGGTGTCATTTCACATATACCCATGGCATGTGTGAGCAATATATCATTTAGTGACAACTTTGTGTAAAAAAACAAAAAAAAAAAATAATAATAATATATTTCCCGGAACTTGTGGCAAAATATAAAATATTCCATGGACTCACCATGCCTCTCAGCAAATAGCTTGGGGTGTCTACTTTGCAAAATGGGGTCATTTGGGGGGGTTTTGTGCTATGTTGAAATTTCAGGGCCTCCGAAACTGTGATGGGTAGTCAGGAGTGAAATCAACAATTTACGCCATTAGAAAACCTAAAGATGGAGATTCATTTTCGGGGTCCCGTACACAGCTAGGCTCCCAAAAAGTCTCACACATGGGGTATCCCCATACTGAGGAGAGGCGGCAGAATGTATTTTGGGGTGTCATTCCACATATACCCATGTCATGTGTGAGAAATTTATCTTTTAGTGACAACTTTGTGTTAAAATAAATAAATAAATTGTAATTTTCCCAAAACTTGTGGCAAAATATAAAATATTCCATGGACTCACCATGCCTCTCAGCAAATAGCTTGGGGTGTCTACTTTGCAAAATGGGGTCATTTGGGGGGTTTTGTGCTATCTTGAAATTTCAGGGCCTCCGAAACTGTGATGGGTAGTGAGGAGTAAAATCAAAAATTTACGCCATTAGAAAACCTAAAGATGGAGATTGATTTTCGGGGTCCCGTACACAGCTAGGCTCCCAAAAAGTCTCACATATGTGGTATCCCTGTACTCAGGAGAAGCAGCAGAATATATTTTGGGGTGTAATTACACATATACCCATGGCATGTGTGAGAAATTTATCTTTTAGTGACAACTTTGTGTTAAAAAAAAAAAAATTTTTTTTTATTCATTTTTCAAACACCTGTGACAAAAAAATTAAATATTCAATGAGCTCAACATGCCTCTCAGAACATTCCTTAGGATGTCTACTTTCCAAAAAGTGGTAATTTGGGGGGGTCTTGTACTGCCCTGCCATTTTAGCACTTCATGAATTGAGATAGGCAGTCAGAAATTAAAGCTGCGTAAAATTTCAGTATTTACACCATAGTTTGTAGACGCTATAACTTTTGCGCAAACCAATAAAAATACGCTCATTGAATTTTTTTTTGTCAAAGACATGTAGCTAAATATATTTTGGCCAAAAAAAATGACATAAATTGAGTATATTGGATATTTTTTAAAAGACAAAGTTGAAAATGTCATTTTTTTGCAAAATTTTCGCTCTTTTTTTATTAATATCGCAAAAAATAAAAAGCGCAGAGGTGATCAAATACCACCAAAAGAAAGCTCTGTTTGTGGGAAATAAAGGACGTAAATTTCGTTTGGGTACCACATTGCATGACCGCACAATTGTCAGTTAAAGTCGCACAGTGCCGAAGCACAAAAAGTGGTCTGGACGGAAGACAGCAAAATCCTCCGGTGGTAAAGTGGTTAAGCCAGGTTTCAGTAACAGCAGGTCATGGACAGAAGCTAGTTTGATACAGACAGAGCAAGCGTTCCACAGGGCGCGAGAGAAGGGGAGGCTGATTTTGGTAAAAAGGGTTAGAAACTAAATTGTGTGGATTGCTGCTCTTGCCAGAGGCCATGGGGTGATGGGAGATTTGGGTACAATTAAGCGATGGAGGCCCCGGTTTTGGGGTTTAATCTCTAGGGGTTGGGAGAAGCAGAAGGGGTGAGGAAGGTAATATGGGATTGCATACGGGTTTGGAATTAGCAGGAGTTGGTGAGTGCAGTAATAGGGAGAGGACAGAAGTAAGGGTGATATATATGTGGGGTGGCAAAGAGGGGTGAGGAACAGAGAGATTAAGGAGTGTGGATAAAACTATTAGAAGGATTGATAGAAAGCACATGTTACAGAGAGGAAGAAGAGCGGCGTGGGAAAACAAGGTCACCTGCAGTCAGTTTGGTGCTTTTCAAAGTAGTTTACTGTGTATTCTCGCTGAAGTGCAGAGCCGAAGTGCGCCCACTTAAATAAAGAACCCTATTATAGAAAGACGTGCGCTCTCCAGCCATATATAGTGTGGAAACGTAGATGTACCCCTTCGGGGTCATAGCATTCCCCCACTTAGGGCTCAAACATTTCCTTAATTTTGGTGATATCACCCTTTCCACCAATGACCTTCTCACCTCATCAGTCTATTGTAGAATTACTACATCTATGCTAACAATGTCAGGCTTACCCCTAACGCAGGTGGTCAGTCACTATAGCTGGCTTCTGTGTTCTTCACCTATAGCAGCCTCCTTTCCCATAAGGCAAGCAGGCCTACCAATACTCAGTTGCCCCCAGGACTTAAACACAATGCTATGGTGCCTGGCCATCACACCAGGGCAGGAACGAACTGAGCACAGCAACCAGGTACTTGCATTTGGCAGACAGGCAGAGTGGTTCAACAACAGTCCAGTTACAAGGCAGGCAAGGTTCAGAATAGTCAGGGTCAAATCCATAGTCAAAAGGCAGGCAGAGTTCAGAGAGTAGTCAATATCCGAATTAAGGTCTTCAACAAGAGAATCTAAACAGCAGAGTAGGGCAGACAAACAGAGAGCTTGGAGCACGTGTTACAAACGCAATATCACAAGCATGAGACTGCAGGCTTGGCTGGCTTCAATCAGGTTTGGTCTCCACCCAGAGACTGACCACATCAGTCACTTTGCAGATAGACAGAAAGAAAGAATGAATGCATCACAGCCAAAACCATGATGCTGGAATGAGGAGCAAGAGCACAACTGTCAGGAACCATAAACCGGGCACAGAAAATGCAGTTAAAATCACACCTTTAATGTAATAGCAAAAATAACACAGAACAGGAACATAGTCAAAAACAGAATCCATGGTTTGAAAGCCAGAACGGGTAATCAGACAAGCCGGGATCAGAAATCAGCGTTGTCAGAAGCCAAAAATCAGGATCTGAAATAAAAAGAGACGTCAGCCAGGGCAAGTCATAACAGGAACACAGCAGAGACACGCTGGAGATATTGACCAAGCAAAGGCACGGAGGAAATGAGCAAGGCAGTCTAAATAGCAAAAAGGGGCTGGCTGTAGGCTGGACTAATGAGGCAGGTAATGGTTACCAGGTGAGTCACTGTGGAAACAATGAATGGCTGCTAATTACCCAACAGCTGAGCAGCCTCTGTGAGTAGAGAGCTTCTATTAATAGCAGAAGCCCAGCCCTGACAACAACACAATCCTGACAAAAGAATTATACTACTTTTATTAGTTGGGGGGGGGGAGTGTTTAGGGAGTATTGGAATATGTATGTGTATATTTTTTATAATTCAAATAAGAAGAAAGAGGAAAAAATGTCATTTGTAGTAAATATCTGGAATTATTTTTCTTTTCATAATGATCCCAGTCTCAGATATTCATCCTAAAATGTGATCAGTAAGTGATCTGTAGTACACGGCGATCACAGGAATATGATGTGTCCTGACAAAGATAACGTTCATCTTTAATTTTAGGAGAGGTGGGATGCACCTGGGAGAAATTATTTTTTGTGCAGGAAACTCACACAGTGCCCCCCACAGCTCCTCCTCTCAATGTCCCTCCAATCAGAGTCAGAGAATCCTATCACACCACACTGACAAAACATCTCCCCCTCCCAATGTCCCCCCAATCAGAGTCAGAATATCCTATGACATGACACTGACCACACAGCTCCTCCTCCCAATGTCCCTCCTATCAGGGTCAGAGAATCCTATGACACAGAGGCGTAACTAGAACCTTCAGGGCCCCAGTGCAAGAAACCATAAAGAGCCCCCATGAGCCCCGGCCAGGGCTCTTCCCACTTATCCCGGGCCTGGAGGGCAGCAGGACCTAGATAGGAGGGGCAGCGGGGGTGACACATAAAGGAACAAATCCCCTCCATTTTCCTCCTGCAGCCACTGAATGCCTATGGGAGGGAGAGGAGGGGAACTTGGCTTTTAGCAGCTGCAGGAGAAAAATGGAGATTTGTTCCTCTATATGCCCCCCCCCTTATCCAGGTGTACAGGGGAAACACATGGGTCGTCGCAATTGCGACCCCTTTATTTACGCCCCTGGGATGAGTGGGGCAGCGGTGGTGGTTGGTTGGGGATGGGATCAGTGGCAGCAGCGGTGGTGGGGGGATGGGATGATTGGCAGCTGTGGTGGAGGGGGGGATGGAATGGGATAAGTGGTGGTGGGATGGGATGAGAGGCAGCAAAGGTGAAGGGGATGGGATGATTGGAAGTGGTGGTGGGATAGAATGGGATGAGTAGCAGCAATGGTGGAGGGGATAGGATGAGTGTCAGGGGTGGTGGGGGGATGAGATGGAATGAGATAAGTGGTGGGGGGGAAGGGATGGGATAAGTGGTGGTGGTGGTGGGGGATGAGTGGAAGAAGTGGCAAGGTGGAGGTTGGAGGGGTGGGTGGAATGGGAAGAGTGGTGGAGGGGGTGGACTCAGTGGCAGCACTGGTGGTGGTGTGGGGAGGGGGGGGGGTCAGTGGCAGCAGTGGTGCTGGTTTGTGTGTGTGGGGGGTGGTGGCAGCAGTGGTGTGGGGGAGGGGGGAATCAGTGGCAGTGCTGATATTGAGGGATGGGATCAGTGTCACTCCCTTGAAGATCACTCGGTCCCTCCTCGTTGCTAGGTCTCAGTATATCTTTGGCTTTCTTCCTTTGTCTCCAGTAACTCTTATCCCATCATGGGGTCTCCTCACACGGTGGAGAGCTCCTCCCCCTTCACTCTACTGGCACAGCCCAGGTCAGCTGATTTTTCTCTTTTCAGTCTCCCGACATTTTATCTTCCTACCATACTGAACTCAATGGACGGGCAGAGAGGATGCGTGGAGCGGGCGGGACTGTGTGCCTGTGAGAGTGCACTATCTCCCAAGCAGCTGCGGGCCCCCCTACAGTGGCGGAACACCAGGGCCCAATCGCAACTGCAACTGCAGCAACCCTGATAATTCCCCCACTACTATGACATGACACTGACCACACAGCTCCTCCTCCTAATGTCCCTCCAATCATAGTCAGTCCAATCATATGACATCACACTGACATCACAGCTCCTCCCTCCAATATCCCTCTATCCGACTCTTTATTTCTGGTGCTCTTAGGATGTGGGCTGAACCCCAGGCCTCCTTACTATCAAAGTAGGGCTGTTGGACCTGCATTGTATGTAATATCAGTAACCTCGGAATGAAGTGGGGTTTAAATAAAAAGAGACCTGACCAGTGAGGTGAGGAGGATTCTGGGAATGTCATTTGATTTTACTATTTGTGTTCAAATCTAGAGTTTTCCTCCTGTGAAGTCTGGAGATCATATGACCATCACATTGCCTCCACCTCCCTCCCTGATAGAATAGAGAAATAAAAAGAAGATTTGAGAAGTCACCAGAGAGATTATTGAGCTGCTGACAGGAGAGGTGAGCGGTGCTGGGAAGGACATCATGGAGAATCAACCGCCCCTCACATCACCGGGTAAGAGGAGACTTTATTGTAAAGGAGAGAGCAGTACGGAGGCTCCACCTAGATCCCCCATCATCTGATAAACACATAGAAACAATGTATTCAGTCAGTGTGTGTGTTTCCTACAGATGGATCCAGTAATGGGAACCCACCAGAGAGATGTCCCCGTCCTCTGTATTCCCGGGATTCCACACAGGAAGGTCACACCATCCCCCACCATCATCAGGTAGATGAGGAACAATCACTGATAGTATCATTAGGATCTGTACATTATCTGCATTGTTACCATTGATGTCATTTTTATTATATATTCAGATTGGAAACCTGAGAGATTCTAAAGTTGAGGTAAAAGAAGAGATAAAAGAGGAGGATGATGAGGATGGGGTGATGGAGAAGTCAGAGTTTCTAAAAGAACACAAAGATCTGTACCAGGACACCATGGAGGAATCATCCAGCTACAGAAACCCACCAGAGAGATGTCCCCGTCCTCTGTATTCCCGGGATTCCACACAGGAAGGTCACACCATCCCTCAATGTTACAAGGTTGGTGGATTGGAGCATCTAGAACATGGACTTCTGGGGAGGATGTGTTTTTTCTTTTTATATTATATCACAATATTAAAGCTTATATCTTCAAGATGATGTTCTCTAATTTTCTTTTAGACTGGAGATCCAATCGATATAGAATTTGAGGTTAAAGCAGAAGAAGAAGAGACGTATGTGAGGGATGATCAGCAGTCTATGGAGGAGGATGGAATAACGGGGACATTTATAGAGGAGGACACTCCTACAGAGATCAGCACAGGTGGGTCATTAACACTAAATACATTCCTCCACCCATACTGCTCACTGATTGGTCCAGAGTAGGGCGGGGACTGGGTGATATCAGCCTGTAATACCCTGGTCACTTTCCTGAGCTGTGTTCCCCGTCCTGTATTCCTGTATTTCTCTCGGATAATCTTCCTTCTCTGTGCTGCAGACACAATTTATGTCTCTAGACTGGATTTATGGAGATTCCGGGGTTCAGCTGGCAGTAAAATGTTGACTTCTCTTCCGTTCACTGACGGACACAGCTCCATGTCTTCTAGACCATTGGGTTTTATGCTCTCTCTCTAGGAGTAGGACTAGGTGGAAACCTTTTTGGTTACGCTGGGGGCAGTCCCAGAGGGTATACCATCACTTCCTGCTGTGGGACTCCAGTTTTTTCTGCCTAGTCAGGAGTAAGGACCTGGCTCTCTGCTGGGATCTGCGGTCCTGGCATTTTTTCCTATTTAAATAGATTTTTTTACTTTTTATTTTTGTTCCTATAAGAACTACAATCAACAGCTGGACTGGGCAACGCACTGGATATCCTAGATCCTTATAGCTTTCCCAATCTAAACTGCAAGCGTGACCCAACTATTAGCTCCGCGCTAGGTTGGCCGCGACATCGCCCCACTGGACGGCGAGTGAAACACTTTGCGAGGTCACATAGCCCTGGTCGTGACAACAGTCCCGATCAGAATTGCAGTGTATCTCAGGCCGCAGCACCCTCATTCCAAGATAATGTGGGGCACTGCTTGGAGTAGCGCCCGCCTGGTGACGGTGGAATTGTTTGGTTCGTCTTGGTCCCTCCCCAGGGATGGTAGGCCCCACCTGTGTCCTCCCCCCCCCCCCCCCATACTTTCCCCCTTCTCCTTAGTGGGGTTCCCCTGTGTAAGTGTCCTCATCTACCCTCTATCCCCTCCCGTGACACCTCGGGTTGGCATGGGTGTTTTTTTTTTACTAAGGGGGCCTAAAAGGGGCTGGGCCGGAGAAGTAGTGGGTGTCGCCACCACCGGGTGTCCTTACCTAGAGTGCTGCAGAGGGGGTCCCTGGGGGGTTCCCTCCTGAGGTCTCTGTGCTTCCCTGGGGTCCAGGGTCCCATGCAGCACTGCAGGGTGCCTTCATTTTGCCGTGGATTCTGTATTCCCGGCTTCGGCAGCTATGTTTTTGTAGTCCATCGGCCATGTTTTTGGTTTCCTCCTTGGTTTCAATGGTGGCCACTTTCCTGTAGTTTGATGCAGTGCTGAGACTGCGGGGGCTTCTAGTGTCAGGTCAGCGTTTCCTCTTCCTAGCAGTGTGGCAGACCATTTTGGCGCTCTCCAGTTCAGGTGATGAGTCTCTGGGGGTATTCCATCCTTCCTCTGCTCTATATGGCACTGCGGGTGCGCTGATTCTTGTGGTGCCACAGCTTTGCACAGGGGGAGGGGCCTCCCGTTTTTTTTTTTGTTTTTTTTTGAGCAGCGCGGTTCCGTTTAACCCTTCTATGGTCATGGAACCAATGGAGCGCGTTTCACCACCCTATCCATTCCTGGAAGCTCCGGGACCCTCTGGGTCCCAGTCTGCCCTGGTGGCTATGATGGCAGCCCTGCAGTCGCTAGTAGCTAAAGTAGATATGGCCCTGCAAAGGAGGCCTGGCAAAAAGCGCCCCCCCCCCGCCTTCACCTATATCCTCTACTTCCTCAGACTCTGAGGTAGATTTGGCCGCTGCGGGCTAGAGTCAGCCCACTGGGTCTGCGTCCACGCAGGCTGAGTGCTCTAATAGTGAGGATGAGTCCTACTCCTCCGCAGCCGCGCATGAAAAAGCTCAAGATCCACCCGTAACTTTGTGGGAGGCTCCAAGAGACCCTGGAATGGTAAGTCCAAATCGGGCACTTTTGGTTCCAGGAGTCCAGGTTGCCGATCGACATCTTGGAAATTGGGGCAAGCAGACTTTGTCTCAATGGACGGATCGTCTGCAGGGACACCCTGTGCAGATACAATCAGACAATGCTACGGCTGTGGCATATATCAACCATCATGTACTCCTGACCCCTGCACTATATACTTTTTGTTGTACATTACGTACTCCTGACCTCTGCACTAGATGACTCCTGACCCTTGCTCTACATACTCTATGTTGTACATTACATACTCCTGAACCCTGCACTATACAATCTATGTTGTATATTACACACTCCTGACCCCTGCACTATATACTCTATGTTGTACGTTACATACTCCTGACCCCTGCAATATATACTGTGTTGCACATTATATACTTCCGACCCCTGCACTATATACTCTGTTGTACATTATGAACTCCTCACCCCTGCACTATATACTCTATGTTGTACATTACATACTCTTGACCTCTGCACTATGTACTCTATGCTGTACATTACATAGTCCTGACCTCTGCACTATATACTCTATGCTGTACATTACATACATTTGACCCCTGCACTATATACTCTATGTTGTACATTACATACTCCTGGCCCCTGCACTATATACTCTAGGTTGTACATTACATACTCCTGGCCCCTGCACTATATACTCTATGTTGTACATTACATACTGCTGACCCCTGCACTATATACTCTATGTTGTACATTACGTGCTCCTGACCCCTGCACTGTATACTCTATGTTGTATATTACATACTCCTGTTCAGTATACTCTATGTTGTACGTTACATACTCCTGACCCCTGTAATATATACTGCACTATATACTCTATGCTGTACATTACATACATTTGACCCCTGCACTATATACTCTATGTTGTACATTACATACTCCCGTCCCTGTACTATATACTCTATGTTGTACATTATGAACTCCTCACCCCCTGCACTATATACTCTGTTGTACATTTCATACTCCTGACCTCTGCACTATATACTCTATGCTGTAAATTACATATTCCTGACCCCTGCACTATATACTCTGTTGTACATTACATACTCCTGACTTCTGCTCTCTCCCCTCTACCCACTGCTATATATACACATAATATGGATTCTCTTTTGTTACTCCCATTTCCTACCAGCTGGACATTTTATATCTGATGATTTGATTGGAGGACAGACTTTTACATGGTGATAATAATGTGATAACATCCTCCAACTTTGGAACCTTAAAACAGAAAGTGATAATGAGGGAGGAGTCAGTAACCCAATGATGGTGGTCTTCAGGATCAGTCCAGTCGTCATCTTGGTTGTTCTCCCCCCATCATCACTCTCTGACCTCTGGTGGGGCTCAGCCCCGCTGTTATTAATGACTAAATCATGGACTAAATAAGGAAGTGCAGGACTTCTTGTGTTGGGAAGATGACAATGAGTGATAGAGGGGGAGGGGACACTCATCCTATAATCCCCTTATCACTGTCACTCCTATAAAAGACAGTTCTCGTTGTTTCCTCACTCTCTGACTAAGGTCCATGAATAAAGAAATGAACTGGTAGGAGATCAGAGGACCCATTTACTAGTTACCTTGAAGGGGGAATTGCAAGATTCTCAGAGACAAAGCTGCCTGATGTGGGCAGAGTCCTAGTTTAGGGGAACCAATCTGCTGATGTCTAGTAATAATCTTTTTTATTTCTATTTTAGTACATGGACGGGAGATGAGGAAAACCTCAGAGGATTGTCTCACTTTGTCTCCAGACTGTAAAGTAGAAGATGAGGACATCACACAGTATAGTCCAGGAGAAAACCCGGCTACCTCAAATGTCCATCCGGCACCACACAATGTAGATGGACCATCGTATTCCTCTTATCCTGAGGAACCTCAGACTGTGAGGGACGGTGCCGGACCATCGTATTTCTCTTATCCTGAGGAACCTCAGACTGTGAGGGACAGTGCTGTCCTTACAACAGATAAGAGGTTCTCCTGTACTGAGTGCGGGAAGTGTTTCCATTTAAAATCCAATCTTAATGTGCATAAAAGATCTCACACTGGTGAGAAGCCGTATTCCTGTCCTGAGTGTGAGAAATGTTTTTCACAGAAGTCATGTCTTTCCACACATCAGAGATTGCACACTGGTGAGAAGCCATATTCTTGCCCTGAGTGTGGGAAATGTTTTTCAGAGAAGTCCAATCTTTCCACACATCAGAGATCGCACACGGGTGAGAAGCCGTATTCCTGTCCTGAGTGTGGGAAATGTTTTTCACAGAAGTCCACTCTTTCCACACATCAGAGATTGCACACTGGTGAGAAGTCGTATTCCTGTCCTGAGTGCGGGAAATGTTTTTCACAGAAGGCCCATCTTTCCATGCATCAGAGAGTGCACACTGGTGAGAAGCCGTATTCCTGTCTTGAGTGCGGGAAATGTTTTTCACATAAGTCATATCTTTCCACACATCAGAGATCGCACACTGATGAGAAGCCGTATTCCTGTCCTGAGTGCGGGAAATGTTTTGCACGGAAGAACCATCTTTACAGACATCAGAGATCGCACACTGGTGAGAAGCCGTATTCCTGTCCGGAGTGCGGGAAATGTTTTGCACACAAGTCCGCTCTTTACACACATCAGAGATCGCACATCGGTGAGAAGTCGTATTCCTGTCCTAAGTGTGGGAAATGTTTTGCACAGAAGTCCTATCTTTCCACACATCAGAGATCGCACACTGGTGAGAAGCCGTATTCCTGTCCTGAGTGCGGGAAATGTTTTTCACAGAAGTCCTATCTTTCCATACATCAGAGATTGCACACCGGGGAAAAGCCGTTTTCCTGTCCTGAGTGCGGGAAATGTTTTGCACACAAGTCCCATTTTTACAGACATCAGAGATCTCACACGGGTGAGAAGCTGTATTCCTGATCTGAGTGAGGGAAATGTTCCTCACTGATGTCCTGTCTTCCTGTACATCAGGGGTCCCACACAACCCTGGAGGTGTATTAGTGCCTTAAGTGCGGGAAATGTCTTCTATATGAATGTTGCTGGACATGTGGGGAAGAAGCACACCCTGATATACACCTCAGATATACTCCATGGCTGATCTTCATCATGTAAGAAACACTTCATGAGGAGATCAAAGATCACCAAAGACATGGATGAAGTGTTGTCCCGTGTTGGCCATTGATAGCAGGAGAAAAATAAAAATGGAGTCCTTACCTTTCATTGGCTGAGTACATTTTGTGCGGGAAGATTTCACAAACACTTACAGATCTGGTTGTTATAAATGTGTTGATGAAATGTGACCCGCATTCCCCCAGTCATGGTGAATTGGGATTTCCTATAATGGTCAGTTCCATCTAGTGGCCATAATGTGCTTTCCTGACAGATGTCCATGGCAGCATACGTTTGGGTAGCCCCGCCCTCGTTCCTCCCCTAAAAGATCCCCACCCTCCATAAATGTTCAATGGCTGCGTTCCTTTTTTTTCCTCCTCACTTATAGGACCATTTTTGTATGAAGTTTTCCTACCTATTGGAAGTATTGGTGGGCGGGTCTGGTGCTGGGCAGCTGTGCGGATGTCAGGAGCTTCCTTTGGTATCCAGAAGTCTTCCAGGATGTCCTGAGTGGTCATTGAGTCCCCAGCTATCAGCGGGGTGGTGTTATGGCACACATATGTAGAGGATCCATGCCTGGAGAGTGGGCCCTGCCATCGGTGGCCATTTGCTTTGGCTGGGAGCCCAGCGGTTAGCGGGTGGCCATTAAGTGTTAGACACATGAAATTCGTTTCGGTGCGAATACAAATTCTGACAAATTTTTGGTTATTCCTAGATCCGGATGTATCCAAATCTACAAATGAAATTGTAATGAATTTAGTTGAAATCTGTTAAAATTTGTTTTGTTTATTCATTTTCTAACGAATTCCAACTTTTCAGAACGATTCGAATTTGGATCAGTCAAAAAAAAATGATCGACCAATGCAAATTCTGTGTGAAGAAATAGCTGGTTGTTAAGCAGCAGGCCGGGAAGCCGGCCGCCCGCCCGCATCCTTACCAACCATGACTCATCAGCTGTCAACGGGCTTCCCCACTGACAGATGAATGGAAAGAAAAGAATGCCGGCAATAGAAAAAAACGGCGTTGTCCCCCTCCCCCCCAGTCCATACCAGGCACTTCAGGGGCCAAAATGTAAATAAAAAAAAAACCAGCATGGGTTCTCCCCTAAAATCCATACCAAACCCTTTATCCTGGGATGCAGCCCGGCAGGTCAGGAAAGTAGGAGGGACAAGTGAGGGCCCCCCTCCTTAACCATACCAGGCCACATGCCATCAATATAGGTGGGTGCTTTACCAAGGGGCCCCCAGATCCCGCCCCACCCCCCACATGTAAATGAGCATCGGAACATATTTCCCATACCTATTCACCAAAAATTAATAAAAACACACAATTTTTGAAAAATCCTTTATTAAAAAATAACTACTGCAGGCTCCTCCTCCATTTGACATTTCTTACATAGGTAAGGGGTGGTAAGTATATCCAAGAGATATACCTAACCTACAGGTAGGCTGAAACCTACATTATTAGAGATAAGAGTACACTAACTATGAGTCATAAACAAGATGGTCTTTGATCATATACCTAGGTGACCTCTATAGAGAGAGACACCCACATATTATGGGAGTATAAACTCCATCCGGTGTATACCAACCTGCTATCCTCATAAGGTGATTATCCTTCCTCCTTTCTGTGTGAATAGATATAGAATAGAGAATGTAATTACTCCTCACACTACTACACATATATATTTTATCTTCTACCTAGGATCATCAGGACAGATACCTATATATATATATATATATATAGAACATGTTTTGGTCCAATTTTCCCCCCTGTGTCCGCCCCAGGTCGGGTTAATTTGTTGGGGGTTGGAAGGAAGGCCTGGTGCTATTAAGTCATGTTTGTATTTATTATGATGTACATAAATACAGATTATGTTCTATGTTTATGAAACACTAATATTGAGTCTGTTTATAAGAGAAAACTGTCTGGGCATCTTCTTCATAGTCCTGAAGAAGCCTTGTGCGAAACGCGTAGACCAGTGAAGAGAGGAAATATCTATACCTACACCAACCTTATGATATATACCAACTTATCCTTATATATGTATGATGTACATGAGTGAAATTAGTAGGAGACATTGATCTCCTGTGTACGAGCTGAGATCAGTTTGTGGCCAGTTTCCTCATTTTATTGAGATCTGGTTTTAGATAAATCAATAAATGTTATTTCAGGATAAATCCATGTAGTTGTTATCTGTCTCATGCTGTGTCCTTAAAGTCCACACATATGACAGTGGTTCCTTGTGAACATCTGTAGTTTTGCATTTTTTTTTTGGATAAGAGAAGGGATTTAGTAGGATATTTCAAATAACTATTCACAGGTGAGGACAACTCTCTCAATAGAACTGTATCGCTTATCATCTGCAGGACCATAAAGCAGCTGTATGGGATGAACAAGTCCCTTTGTAGCTGAAGGAACGCAGTGAACCTTGCCTCTTCAAGACACCAGCCAGTGTCTCCTTTGGCTTGCACCCAGTAACTGACTTCTAACACCCAGAGGAGGATCCAAAAGCACAAGTCCCAAGGATCCCCTGTGGGGGGTCTATACTCACAAGGCTCTTGGAGCACACACACCAGTCTTCCTCAGTAGTACCAGACAGGATCCGCAGACATCCTCCCCCAGTCAGCCCTCGTAAGGACCAATGGGGTTGCAACTTCAATGTTTTAGGCCCTCAGGTCGCCCCCACCGAGGCTGCCTAGCAGCCTCTGCAAGGGAGAGGCAGCATCCCCCTCCCCACTTAGACCTCTCTCCCTAGAGGTAGACTGGACTAGACTACGAGCCCATGTGCTCTTCAGAAATAAATGCAGGTACCCAGCATGCCTTGGGGCACACCCCCTTCTAATTGGCCAGGGCTGTACAGACATCCATGCTCTCATCTGCCAAGCTTCCAGCCACCTGTCCAATATACTCCATGGCTATTGGATCAGTATGAATCATCAAGACAGCATGAGCTGTGTCCCTGTTAGGCAGAGAAACCAAAAACTATATCCACTCATTCTAGCACCTACCTAGGAGGGCTCTACATCTGTATGGCAGGGTCTGTTTGATTATTCACCTGCTGGGATGGTGCTCTGATGTGAGAAGCTGCAGTGTCAGTATTCCTTTAGCAGTAATTAACCCCTTACGGGTTTTTCTCACCCAGCAATCAAACAACTGTTACACTGTCTTTTATGACATCTTAGGAGACTTTAGCAGCTGAAGTTTGAATTGCGATTTAAAAAATAAATAAATAAATTACTACATAGCTTATAGCAATTATATATGTTATAATATCTTTTTTTTCTTAACAATATGCACCGTGTCTGTTTATCATGGATTTATTTCTTACTGCGACAGGTCCTTGTGCCGCTGCAGCCTAATACCTCTATACTGTGGCTGCTCTATGCAGGTTATAGCTGGAGGGGGGCAGCGTCTTCCTTACTGTTACTGTTCCTGGATTGTCAGCTCTTCTGCAGGCCTCATAAAGCTGGTGTATGGGAAGCTGACTAATGGACACTTTCTATTAAGCCTCTCCAGATCTGCATGTACAAGGAGTCTCAACTCTGACCATGTCAAGCTTTTCCCTTGCAGGATCACTCAACTGACAAGTTTAATCCTCTTCAAACAATTCCTATAAGGAAGATGAGGATGGTCTATAAGCAGGTTTTTGTACCTCCCTTCCTGCAGAGGTACCTGCAATGCAAGTATTTTTAGCACTTGAAAAGCAGTGCGTTGTCTTTTTCCCTATGATGTTTAATCTAGAAGCTCATGCTAGAAGAGTGGTGCAAATTGAACAGAAGGACAGAGAAGCAGAATGTCTTAGGTGTCATCACCTTGCAGCACTGGGTTGCTCAGTTCAAACCCCAACCAGAACACTTCAACCTGTACTGCAGGATGTCAGATTAGGCACTTGAAGAGGTCTTCCAGTATAATGAGTCACCTATTTGGTTGACGTTGCCTACATGAGCTTAGCCATATACATGAAGTTGCCATTGGGGGATGCTGTGTCCTTCAGGGGTATACTCATTAATGATGATTAGGTGGGTCCTTGGGGGGGGTTTAGGGTCTTCTGATGGTAACTTTGTGTTGGACTTGTCCCTAAGGGGTATATCTGTCTGCAGTTGTAGTCCGTGAAACTGCCTTAACCCTTGCCTCTCTTCCAATGCAATGGAAGTTGGTATGAAGAATATTGATTCTATCCTAAATAATAATTCTACAAGTTGGACAATCTTGTCTGCATTGCAAGAGTTTAAACTGTATCCTTTAAGGGCTAGCCTCCTTTGATAGCAATGAGCTGCATTTAGTCCGGCCTCCTGCTTTAGAGTAAATGTCTGCCGAATGAAAGAAAACTGCAATTCTAGAGTCAGTGTCTAATTCCAAAGAGGTTTGCTCCTGCAGTTCTGACTCAGAGTCCAGAAAGCATTGAAGAGAGAAAGAGAGTCCTCATCCAAAAAGGCAGGAAAGAGCTTGAATTTTGGGGGAGAGGTTGCTTACTGGTCTTTTTCAGATTGTGCCACCCATTCCTCCGAGGACCAAGGAATTGGTGCTCAGAGGTGGGTAGAGGTTGTAACCAAGGAATGGTGCTTGGAGGTAGGTAGGAGGTGGAACCAAGAAATGGTGCTCGGAGGTGGGTAGA
The DNA here is from genome assembly GCF_965119305.1 of Pelophylax lessonae. Classification (NCBI taxonomy): domain Eukaryota; kingdom Metazoa; phylum Chordata; class Amphibia; order Anura; family Ranidae; genus Pelophylax; species Pelophylax lessonae. Next base: position 1,119,119 of record NC_138770.1, read on the forward strand.
GGGTAGGGATGGACGAACATTGGCCGGGGCGGTTCGCGAATGTCAGCCGCAAATTTTGTCAAATGTTCGCGAACCGCAAGTTCGCAGCGGCCCCCATTGACTTTAATGGGAGGCGAAATTTAAAAAACCTTTTAGGTCATATTTGCAGCCACAAAAGACTTACTAGTTGTGCACAAACATTCCCACCACATGGACAATTTTATAACAGCAGTATTGCAATTGGAAAAGTTGCCCTAAAATTTTTATTTTTTTTTTACAGCAAATTTTTTTTTTTTATTTCATAAATCAGCCAGAACTGACAGCATCCGGTAAATCCTCAGATATATAGTGCAGTGCTAATATTCACATCAAAAAAATATATTAAAAACAGCATAGATGATAGGAAAAATAATCCATGCAATGCCCGTGAGATGAAGGTGAGTCAAAACAATCTGGTTGGAGAAACAGGTGCTCTTAGTGCACTCCCGACCCCCACCTTATAGATTGGCCTCTCACCTTAACATTGCTTGTACAAAGCATATACAATCCTCTCACACCGAGCAATCCTGGATCGATCCTCCCCTTATTTGGACACAATGGATCGGCCACAGTCTAACACTCCAAACACCAACAAGCCAGTACTCCTGGGTCAGCTCAGAACGGCAGCTCCTCTCATAAGCATGTGTTAGGGAACATAAAACGGGGCAAGCCCATAGTGTAATACTGACAACTTTAATGGTAAAGTGCATAAAAAGACAGCCTCTATAGCATGGCAGGGGAGATTTCTACATCGACATAGCTTGCATTATTTAGTGAATAGGCCATTTTTTATTTTCATTGAACTTGCTGGCTGAACCAAAAAAAATTTGTAAAAAAAAAAAAAAAAGACAGCCTCTTACTTTTGTGCAGATAAAATCAGTGTATGGTATCACAGTAGTAACCGGCGAGTCTTGCAGAGACCTCGCCAGACTCCAGACAGCAGCGGGTGACGTTGATGGCTCTGCCTTCCCCCCGTACTCGTGTCGTCGCCCAATGGGTGGAGACTTCTTCAGCGGTATTGAAGGCTATGTGAGACGTCACCCCTTATGAATACCGGGTTGCCCACTGATTGGCCGGGCGGTCCGGATCCTCCGATTGGCTGTATTCCGCCTGGAAAGCTGCATTCCTCCCAACATGGAAGTAAGCAGACCTGTGCCAAGAGACAGCCCCTCGCTCATGCCGCGCCGCTCGCTAATTGGCCGAGCGGGGCAAACGCTTCTAATTGGCTAATCCTAGTCTTCATGGTGACACAGAAGCTGTTTTCCACTAGAAGGCGGAAGTTGTTCGGGCTTGTGCCCAGGCTTGTTAACCATTCACTTCCTATAATATGCTAATGTGCCTTTATCATGGCTGCAAAGGCACCTCTCCTCTCATTAGCAATCCCCCTCAGACCATACACAATTACACAAGTATACGATCTCCACAGGCGATTGTCTCTAGACCCTAATAACATGGATCTGTGTAAGAAGGAGCGCAAGGGTAAAACCCTTATATAAAGGACATAATCAATAATAATAAAAATATATTAAAGGAGACATCGACGTCCCGCTGTCATCTGGATTACATGATAAAAAACCTTTAATAAATGCACATAAAATTACATTAAAAGGTAATATAAAACATCATTAAAAACTAAATAAAAGACAATAAAAGCAATAATTTACCGATCAGATATAAAACAATTTAAGTCGAAATCCACGTTTAACTCACGGGGAACCCCCACTTTTGTTTCGTAAATCCAAAAGGATTCCTGCTGGCTGAGTTGCCAAATAAAATTTCCTCCTCTCCAGTGTTTTTTAACCCTTTCCACTCCCCAAAATTTTATCCCTCTCTGGTCTTTATTATGGTATTTTTTGAAGTGTTGGGTAACATGGTGGGGGGTTTTTCCTTTTTTAATGTTCCGTACGTGCTCTGCTACCCTGGTTTGTAGGGCCCTGGACGTCCTGCCTACATACTGCAAACCGCAGTCACATTCGAGCATGTACACAATGCCTGTGGTCGAACATGTAATCAGGTCTTTTAAAGCGGAGTTCCGGGCACAAAATCGATATTTTTTTTTTGTGCCCGTCCGCTTGTTCCCCTTCACCTGAAAAGGAATTGGATAGTTAGGTTTTTTTTTTTATTTACTCACCTTGTAATTGAAGATCGACGATACTCACCTAGTCTTCACATCCTCCCTCAGCGCCACGGCTCCGGCGTCACTTCCTGGCTTGCACTGATTCCTGGGAGCTGAACATCATCGCTCCCATGAATCAATGCGACAGCACCGGCCCCGCTCGTCACTTCCGGGCGACGCCGCATTCCCCTGCTAAACAGCTTCTGGGCATGCCCAGAAGCTGTGGAGGAATGCGGCGCCGCACCGGAAGTGACGAGAGGGGCCGGTGCAGGCGCATTCTGGGAGAAGAAGACGCGGAAGAAGATGCCGAAGAGGACCGCCCCGGCTTCAGCTGCCCACAAGAGAGATGGAAACGCTGTGGAAGAAATTTTATAAGTAAGTATTTCTTCTAAAAGGTAAGTGCGAACCGGGACAGATCAGAGGCTAGCCATTGTGGAATGTACTAGCCCTGACTGTCCCGGGGGTATGTTTGTTGAAAAATAATTTCTGTGCCCGGAACTCCCCTTTAACTCGTATTTTTTTCCTGTGGTATTAGCTGTGAACTCCTTCCTTCGTTTAAGATTGGTTTTAACAGTACGGCACGCCACGCATTTTCCACAGGCGTAAAACCCTGATAGAAAAGAAAATAATTTATTATTATTTTGTATGGGTGGGTCTACTGCACCGGGAGCTAGGTAATTCCTCATTGTTGGTGCTTTCTTGTACACAAAGGAAGGTCTAGCTGGTAATTTTGTCCCTAGAACTTTGTCTTGTTGTAAGATCGACCAGTGCTTACCAATGATCTTTTCGATTTTCTTGTACTGTACGTTATAATCCAATATGATCCTAATCTCATCTTTCTTGGTGTTAGTTACTCTGGGAGCATTGGACAAAAGACTATCCCTATTGATGGCCTGCACTGCCATCCTATCTTTCTCCACTTTATCCTTGCTATACCCCTTTTGGACAAATCGTTCAGTAAATAATCTTGACTGAGAGTCATAATCTATATCTGATGCACAGTTCCGCCTTAAGTGCATGAACTGTCCTTTTGGGATATTGCATAACCAGGTGTGATGATGACAGCTGTCCAATGGGATATATGCATTGCGGTAGGTAGGTTTCGAAAAATTTGAGGTGGTGAACTTATTATCATTTTTGGAGATAACCAAATCCAGGAATACTACCTTTTCTTGGCTGGTAGTCCATGTCAAGACAACGTTTTTGTTATTTCTATTAAGTTTATCCATGAACGTAACCAGGCCGTCTGAGTCCCCATCCCAAATTAGGAACAGGTCGTCTATGTATCTACGATAACATAACAACTCAGTGGGGCGATCCGTGAACATGACTTCTTCCTCCCAGTGGGCCATAAACAAATTGGCCACACTGGGAGCGAAGCGTGCCCCCATCGCCACACCCCTGGTTTGGAGATAATATGACTTATCATACCAGAAGTAGTTCCTGGTCAAACAGAACCACAGGCTACTCAGTAAAAAACTTCTCAGTTTTCTTGGTAGTGAGGAATTAGTAAAGGCCCATTTCACGGCTGCTTCTGCTGCATTATGTCCGATGATGGTATACAGGGAGCCTACATCCGCTGTAACCAATATCGATGAGGCCGTACAAGGTAGGTCTTGCAATATCTGTATGATATGCTTGGTATCCTTTAAGTAGGCTTTGGTGTTGACTACCAGAGGTTTTACCCTTGCGCTCCTTCTTACACAGATCCATGTTATTAGGGTCTAGAGACAATCGCCTGTGGAGATCCTATACTTGTGTAATTGTGTATGGTCTGAGGGAGATTGCTAATGAGAGGAGAGGTGCCTTTGCAGCCATGATAAAGGCACATTAGCATATTATAGGAAGTGAATGGTTAACAAGCCTGGGCACAAGCCGAACAACTTCCGCCTTCTAGTGGAAAACGGCTTCTGTGTCACCATGAAGACTAGGATTAGCCAATTAGAAGCGTTTGCCCCGCTCGGCCAATTAGCGAGCGGCGCGGCGTGAGCGAGGGGCTGTCTCTTGGCACAGGTCTGCTTACTTCCGTGTTGGGAGGAATGCGGCTTTCCAGGCGCCTTGACAACGGAGTACAGCCAATCGGAGGATCCGGACCGCCCGGCCAATCAGTGGGCAACCCGGTATTCATAAGGGGTGACGTCTCACATAGCCTTCAATACCGCTGAAGAAGTCTCCACCCATTGGGGGACGACAAGCTTACGGGGGGAAGGCGGAGCCATCGACGTCACCCGCTGCTGTCTGGAGTCTGGCGAGGTCTCTGCAAGACTCGCCGGTTACTACTGTGATACCATAAGCTGATTTTATCTGCACAAAAGTAAAGGCCCGTACACACGTACTGATCGTCGGCATACAAACGTCGGCGGACGAAAGATCTGCCGATTGTACGCTTGTTAGTATGGTGCCTCCGACAGCTGTCTGCGCACATTCTGCGGACAAGAGTCTGTCTTGCAAGCATTAAAAATTTTGTATGCCGACACCAGAACGGACGATTGTTCGCCAGTCAGTACAGAATTCGGCCGACACACAGCTACAAATCCCAACACGCATGATCAAACCAAATGAGTTCCCGGAAGAATTTTCTCTAGTAAACTCAACATTTTATTCAGAAAGAACTTTCGGCTCGCGGCAGTCCAAGAAATAGGTGAAATGCGGAGCACATGCTCATCTTGATAAATGTGAGAAGAAGGAAGATGCTGCTCATAATTCAATACTTTTCTAATAAAAAGGCATGTGTTCTGTTATGATGAAGATAATGTTTGTCTATTCTATCTGTTCTATCAAATGTTAGAATTAAATAATTTGAACTCTTCACCATTATTATTGTTTAAATAGCAAAGATCTAACTATTGATATGACCCTTTATTCTTGTCTGAATTAATGTCTAAAACATATTTTTCGGGTTATGCACAATATTAAACATGTTAACAAATTCAGATAGGCCATTTTTTATTTTCAATTTTCTTTATTTTTTTTATCTCAGAAAAAAAGAAATGAAAACATCAATACTCTCCGTATAATAAACTAAACATAAAAAAGGTCCATTTGGACAAAATTAAAATACAAACTGCCAAACAGGGGTAAAATAAATAATAGGGGGTTACACAAATTAAAGTTGCTGGTAACTGAAATCAGGTTGCCATGAGGGCAGGTTTGGATCCTGCTGGCCATATTGCCACTGGCCATGTGGCATTTGGCGAGGTGGTGGGTGTTGTGGAGGTGGAGGGCATGGGTGCTCCTGGCATGCATGGCTGTGCTCATTAAGGATGCCATTTTCAGCCTTTTGCAGCACATCGAGGATGATTTTTCGGGCATACTGACACTGGCTGAGGTCCACCTTATCTAAAATTTTGCCCGTCATGTTGCCAAATGATTCATTGGCCTCCGGTTTCCTACGTAGGGCTATGGTGGCCTCCTGTATAAATTCCTCAGTTATGTCATCCACATGCTTCCTCTTTTGCCTCCGTTTGGCAGGAGGAGGTGGTGGTGGAAATAGTTCCGCAGGCTCCTGGCTGCAACCTGGCTCCTCCTCAGTGACACTTCCCTGTTGATGAAATGAACAATTGATTAGAATGTTATAGTGTATATAAAAATTATATTATTGTGATCAAATAGCAGACTTTACATACAGTGGCGTACCTAGGGTCTCCAGTGCCCTTGTTGAGGAGCTGTATTTGGCAACAACCCCCCCCCCAAGATCAATGTAAAAATGTAACCCACCCCCCCAAAAAAAATTAAAGGGCATTAAATGTTTCTCATTTGTCCCTTGTTTGCCCAGTGTAGAGCTCTCTAGTGGGCAATCATTGTCTCAGGTGTGAAAAACAAGAAAGAGAGGGGTGAGAGATAGAGAGAGGGAGAGAAAGAGGGGGTGTGAGAAAGAGAGGGAGAGAAAGAGGGGGTGTGAGAGAGAGAGGGAGAGAAAGAGGGGGTGTGAGAGAGAGAGGAGGGGGGTTGAAGAGAGAGAGGGGCCTGAACTTGCAGAGGGCTTTGATGTAGGGCATTGAGGGTGAAGCGGTGCAGGAAAACAGGAATAAGGAAGCCACCTGCCTTGCTGACCCGGAGTGAGAGACCAGAGACATGGAAGCAAGGATGGATGGATCATTTGCAGGAGCTGTTAGTTTGTTAGTTTTGTATTAAAAAAGGTTGAGCCAGAGGAATTCTGAGGCTCCAGCAGTGTTTGTTAGGACTGGAGGTGTGCTGGGGATGCAGCAGTGTTTGTAAGACCAGAGGTGTGCTGGGGATGCAGTGAGAGGCAGTCTGTCTCCTGGTCTTTTGGCTCAGCTGCTCTCAATGTTTTACACCTGCATGAATCCGCCTGCAAACTGGGGGTTCTGGGGTGTGCAGGCTGAGTGGATTGTTCAAAAAAACAATAAACCAATGCCAATGTTTTTGTGACCCACCCCCCTTGGCCTGCGCCCCTGGCGGTTGCCTGTCATGCCAACCCCTTGCTATGGCCGTTTACATTAAGGGTCAATTATGGTTTAGCTGATAATTTTGTTACATGATTAAATTTTAGCAGACAATATATAGTGAAATGCCATACCTGAGTAAAACTCTCCTCCAGGAAATCCTCATCCTGGCTTTGATCAAGCGACACTGAGCCCTCTGCCGATGTAGAAGGCAGTGTAGATATGGATGGCCTGGATTCCAAGGTGTCGGACAGGAATCGCAAGTTATCATAGTACCACAGCCGTGGTACATGTACATTTTGGGCACCTGCTCCAGAGTGGGTGGAATCTTCTATTTTTTTTACCTCCCGCCTGTAGGCACTCGAATACTATTGATTTTTCGCCTTACATACTCCACATTTGCCCCAGGACAGACGGGCTTGTAGAAGGCCACCAAATGGTCAATGGCCTGTTTTTTTAGTTTTTTATTTTTATAATCCGCCGACTTCACTTGCCACAAACACGGCAGTTGCCTGTACTCGTCAATAAAACTTATTAGAAAGTTGTGGCTGGTGTAATTGTCCACCATATTGCAGGACAGTATATGCCTGCAAGACACAACACAACACAAAACATATTAAAATAGCATGTATTTTGGCACATAATAGAGATATTCCTAATAAAAGCTGTATAGGGCCCAAAACACACACTTTCTATTAAAATAGTCGTACCTTTGTTTGTGGGGAAAAGTCGTGATTCGCCGCTCGATCGTGCTCCAACCCTCGATATGTCCGCTAGCGAATCGTCGGCCGAACGATCCGGCGTCATTTAAATACAGCGCAGGCGTCAACTCCTCCTCCAGTGGCGGGCTTGTGCAGGGGTGTGTACGTGCTGAAGATCAGGCCTACATGCGACACCTGAGGCAGTGGAATAATCATTGTTTAATTACGAACCATGTCTCAACGATCTGAGAGCTCAATTAGTGTGGGCAGAAGTGATTGGGCCACCCGAAAATCAAGGGCTACACCCATGACAAAGGCAGAAATGGTTGAGATGGTCTCCATTTTACAAAAAATGGACTATGATGGAAAGTTGGCCAATTTACGATCGGCCCAATGCCAGGAAAGATGGCATCATGGATAAGGTGGTGGCATGTTTGCAAAAAAAATTCGGTGTGGACCGATCGAAAGATCAAATTCGGAAACGGTGGTCCGACCTGAAACACCGTGAGCAGGATCAGCTGGGCCAAATCCATTGGATTTTGAAAAAAAGTATGTTTTTTTTTTGTAATTATTTTTTTAAACATGCAATAAGTTTTTTTATAATTTTGTGTATGTTGTATTAACATGTCTAGATTATAATGTCTATGTAAAAAGTTAGATTACTCATTTTAGTTGTCATGTCGTGATTAGATCGATCTATTGTTGATGTTTTAGTATATGACATTAAAAGTCAGGAAGCCATAGTTAAAAATATATGTATTGTGTTGCAACGAACGTTCTTTCCTGCACGAATCTTCTCTGCAAACATTCCTATTAATCACAGATTATTATTCAAACCTTTCAATAGGAGAAAAACGTAAACTCCGTGCCAAACAATGGGAAAGGAGGAGGAGAGGTTTGGCAGCTCCATCGGCAGTTGTGGAAGAAGATGAGGACATGGGCCCAGATGGTGGCACAGATTCGACTAAAGGTAATTGGTTCCTATGCACTGTCAAACATTAATGTACCATATTTTTCGTAGATAACCATGTACATGTCTTAATATTTGTTACTAAAAGAGCTATCAAGCAGGGCACCATGTCCTAACAAATGTACCTCTTGTGACTTTTATGATATGGCCAATTTTTTGTATTATGTAGATGAAGACATTATTCCTGAGGTGATTCTGGTGGAGCCAACAAGTGACCAGACACCAGAGCAACAAGAAGGTTGGTAGGCACAGATTTCTGGGTAGTGGGATCATATAAATATGTGTATTTGCAATGATTGTTTAACCTTATATTCCTGTATTCCCTTACAAATTTACATTGCAGATGCGAGGATGTGGCATCCCCAGCCAGGTCAGAACCCAGATCTCCTGGCAACTTGCCAAGCAGCGTGGAAGCCACTTCTGAAAATGTGGACGATCCTGGACCAAGTGTCAGAGAGCCAATTGTGTGCCCACGTAGGTTTTTTCATAATGATTTTTATCAGTGTTATTTTTAGCCTCCAATTGTCAACACTAGTTCCCTATGGGAGCCTCTTTATTTGAATAGAAGTCGCACCGCAAGTCGGATCAGGATGCTCTGTCTTGCGGGGCCACTTGAGCTGTGAAGATTTTTGAGGGGGAACTACACAAAACAATTGAATAACCCACCGTGGGTATCCCCCCAAGTTCACAACCAGGCCTTTTGTGTGTGGTATTGAGTTTGAGGGTAGGCCCACAACAAAAAGACAGCGTGGGTTACCCACAAAACCCCTACCAGACCCTTATCCAAGCATGCAGCTTGTCAGGCCAGGAAAGAGAACGAGCAAGCGGACCAAACACCCCCTGGACCACAGCAGGAGACATGCCCTCAACATGGGGGGGTTTTGTTCTTTGGGCCAGGGGGCCTCTGCACCGCACACCCAAAAGCACCTTGCTCCCATGTAGAGGACAAGGGCCTCATCCCCACAACCCTGTCTGGTGGTTTTGGGGGGGTCATGCGGCCAGGGGGTTCCTAGGACTTTGGAAGCAACCTTCAACAAAGGGTGGCCCCCAGATCCCAGACACCAATCACTGTGTGAATGGGTATGGGGTACATAGTACCCCTACACATTAACCACATAAATGGAAGTGTATGTGAATAATGACAGGAGACATTTCTGAAATGTTCTTAAATATCTTCATCCGGTCTTCTCCACTCTGCTCTTTGGATCTTCTCCTCTCCACTCTTCTGCTGTGCAATCTTCTGCTCTTATGTTGTCTGCTCTTTTGCCCTAGGCTCTTCTTCTTCCTCCTGTCCTCCTCCAATGCTGTTGCCGTGGATTCTGCCCGTCTCAGTTCTCTGCAGCTTAATATACAGGCATACCCCACTTTTAAGTACGCAATGGGACCGGAGCATGTATGTAAAACGAAAATGTACTTAAAGTGAAGCAATACCTTTTTTTCACTTCTCAATGCATGTACTACATTCCAATAGTCATTTAGAGGCATAACTGATATAAATAATGCATTGATAACTAAAATAAACATAATACAGTACAGTATTAAAAAAAAATTGTAAGCTTACCCCATCTTGATTGTTGTCGCAAGGCCAGAGAAGCTGAGAGAGTTTAATGTAGTAGGAATGATGAAGGCATACAGGTATCTTCTGTTTCACAAGCCAAGTCTTCAAAGGCGAGACGCTTTCTTGCTGGTGAATTGGGTCTACAAGTAGAAGTAGCAATCAGAGTAGGAGCAGCTGGAAATGGACTGGAAGGCATACAGGTATCTTCTGTTTCACAAGTCAAGTCTTCAAAGGCGAGACGCTTTCTTGCTGGAGAATTGGGTGTACTACAAATAGCAATCAGTGTAGGAGCAGGACTTGATGATGATGTCGGAGCTGAAAATGGACTGGCAGGCATACAAGAATTTTCTGTTTCACAAGTCAAGTCTTCAAAGGCGAGATACTGTCTTGCTGGCAAAGTGGGTGTATTACAAAGATCAATCAGAGTAGAAGCAGGGCTTGATGGGGATGTCAGAGGTGAAAATGGACTGTCCGTTGATGATGATCTAGGATCAAAATGACTGTCAGTCAATGTGGATGATGTGCGTGCTGATGGACTTTTAGGAAAGTAACTGTCTATGGAGGTTTGAAGTGTTGCTCTCTTCTTTTCCCTGTAGATTTCTTTGTAGCAGGCATAAGCCCCTGAAATGTTAGCATTGACTTTGGAACTTCTTTCAAAATCCCTATCATGCTTTTCAAAAAGAGCCATGGCGCTATCAAGATGACGAAAAGCTTCAAAGAGAATTTTTGTAGTTAAGCCTTCAGGCTGTTCAATGATCTCAACCTCATCCTGCACATCTTCTTCTCTCTCCTCTTCAAGTTCTAGAAGATCTTCATTGCTGAGGGGCTCAGTGTGGGATGCAAGCAGTTCAGCAACATCTTCTGGCTCCACTTCCAGCTCTAACTGCCTTGCCATCTCTACAATATTTTCAGTAACATTAGCTACATGTTCTTCAAAGCCTTCAGAATCATCAACTAACTGTGGGCATAATTTTTTCCAGGCCCTTTTCATTGTGGTTTCCTTTATGTCATTCCAAGCATCTCTTACAGTTTTAATGCAATCCAAGATGTTAAAACTTTTCCAGAATTTGGATAGAACTTCTTTACCATCACCTTCTTCTTTGTCTATTGCTGCAACACACTTGCTGAATGTTCTTTTCAAGTAGTTCAACTTGAAGGCGGCTATGACACATTGATCCATTGGCTGTAGTAGTGAGGTGGTATTTGGTGGTAGGAATTGCACTCGAATGTTAGGGTTCAGCTCATCTAGCGTTCGAGGGTGTCCAGGGGCATTATCAACAAGCAGCAAAATGTGGAAAGGGACACCGTTGTCCTTGCAATAGGCTTTCACCTCTGGAACAAAGCAGGTGTCAAACCAATCTTCAAAAAGGGTTGCAGTTACCCATGCTTTTTTGTTAGCTCTCCAGTGCACTGGAAGTCTAGTTTTAACGTAGTTCTTCAAAGCTCTCGGATTTTCCCATCGGTAAATTAGCAAAGGCTTTAGCTTTAAGGTACCAGAAGCATTGCCACCTAACAGAAGGGTTATTCTATCTTTAGCTGGCTTGTAGCCTGGCATTGATTTTTCCTGTCTTGCGATGAAGGTTCTTGCAGGCATCTTCTTCCAAAATAGCCCAGTCTCATCCACATTAAAAATTTGATCCATGGAGTAGCCTCCGTCTTCAATAATTTTGGCCAATTCTGTTGGATAGCTTTCTGCAGCCTCAGTATCTGCAGCAGCTGCCTCTCCTTGTATTTTAATGTTATGTAGGTTAGACCTTTTCTTGAACCTATCAAACCATCCACGGCTTGCAAAAAATTCTGCATCCTTTGCTGCCTCACCTTTCTTAGCCTTCAAGTCATTGAATAGGCTTAAGGCTTTACTTTGTATAATTGCCTGGTTTACAGGAACATGACGTGTAGTCTGATTTTCTATCCAAAGTGTTAAGAGTCTCTCCATGTCTGCAACAATGCTATCTCTTTTTCGAATTGTTGTTGCGTTAACGGGTGTAGCACTCTTAATTTCTGCAAGAATTTTTTCTCTGTTTTTCATGATGGTGTTAACTGTAGTCCGAGTGAAGCCTAGCCTTCGGCCTATTTCAGCTTGAGGTACACCTTCGTCATACAATTTAATAATTTTAGCCTTCATATCCAAGGTAATAGATTGACGTTTTTTTTTTGTATCTGTCATTATTGATGTACAGTGCTGTACACGAAAAGTACCTGTAACAATCAAAAGAACAGTGGATACAGGTGTTACCAAAAAAAAATACACAGTACAGGTAACGTACGAGTACAGTACATTTGCTCTAATGTTTACAGCAGTGCAATTACCTGTATGTTGGCAGGTTTTTGGGTGAACGGTGGGCAGTCGGCAACCGTGGGATGGCTGGCAGGCAACTCTGAGCTGGCTGTGGGCTGGCAACTATGGGCTGGTGGTAACTCTTGGCCTGGCTGGCGGTAACTCTTGGCCTGGCTGGCGGTAACTCTTGGCTTGGCTGGCGGTAACTCTTGGCTTGGCTGGCGGTAACTCTTGGCTTGGCTGGCGGTAACACTTGGCTTGGATGGCAGTAACTCTTGGCCTGGCTGGCGGTAACTGGGGCCTGGCTGGCGGTAACTCTTGGCCTGGCTGGCGGTAACTCTTGGCCTGGCTGGCGGTAACTCTTGGCTTGGCTGGCGGTAACTGGGGCCTGGCTGGCACCAACTGGGGCCTGGCTAGCGGTAACTGGGGCCTGGCTGGCGGTAACTGGGGCCTGGCTGGCGGTAACTGGGGCCTTGCTGGCACCAACTGGGGCCTGGCTGGCGGTAACTGGGGCCTGGCTGGCGGTAACTGGGGCCTTGCTGGCACCAACTGGGGCCTGGCTGGCGGTAACTGGGGCCTGGCTGGCAGTAACTGGGGCCTTGCTGGCACCAATTGGGGCCTGGCTGGCGGTAACTGGGGCCTGGCTGGCGGTAACTGGGGCCTGGCTGGCGGTAACTGGGGCCTGGCTGGCGGTAACTGGGGCCTGGCTGGCGGTAACTGTGGCCTGGCTGGCGGTAACTGTGGCCTGGCTGGCGGTAACTGGGCCCTGGCTGGCGGTAACTGGGGCCTGGCTGGCGGTAACTGGGGCCTTGCTGGCACCAACTGGGGCCTGGCTGGCGGTAACTGGGGCCTGGCTGGCGGTAACTGGGGCCTTGCTGGCACCAACTGGGGCCTGGCTGGCGGTAACTGGGGCCTGGCTGGCAGTAACTGGGGCCTTGCTGGCACCAATTGGGGCCTGGCTGGCGGTAACTGGGGCCTGGCTGGCGGTAACTGGGGCCTGGCTGGCGGTAACTGGGGCCTGGCTGGCGGTAACTGTGGCCTGGCTGGCGGTAACTGTGGCCTGGCTGGCGGTAACTGTGGCCTGGCTGGCGGTAACTGGGCCCTGGCTGGCGGTAACTGGGGCCTGGCTGGCGGTAACTGGGGCCTGGCTACTCCGGGCAGGAACTTGGCCTCTTCACTCGCAACTCCAGGCTGTGGGATGGCTGGCAGGCAACTCGCGGATGGCTGGGGGTCAACTCCAAGCTGTCTGTGGGCGTATCTCGCAACTCCAGGGTATACTGCGGCTGCGTGGCGAGCTGTCTGTGGGCGTATTCTGGGCAGGAACCTGGCCTCTCGCAACTCCAGGGTATACTGCGGCTGCGCGGCGCGGGAATGTCGGAACGTCCGTACTTGCGAGGCACTTTACGTACACTCTCGGGGCATGTCCGTACTCGCGAGTGTACGTAAAGTGAGTGTACGTAAAACGGGGTATGCATTACGACCATGCCCTCACAATGACGTCATCATGCATTCACACCCCTAATGAATATATAGTAAGCTCAGGAGACCGGCAGAATCATCAGCAACAGGATCAGAGGAGGACAGGAGGAAGAAGAAGAGCCTAGGGCAAAAGAGCATAAGAACAGGGTAGGTATTAACTCGAGAGTAATTAAAAATAACCTGTACACCAAATGTTTCTATATTATGACCTCATGTAGGTGATTCACATTGACTCAGTTGTATTTTTTTTTTACAGATCATGATTTACATAGTTGCACTTTGGCCAAATTAACCTGTGAGGCTCTACAATGTTGCTCAGACCTAGAGCAAATAAAGGAAACAGCAACAGCATTGCAATCCAAAATGCGTGATTTTGTGGACATGCTTTCCAAATCTTAAAAGATTTTATCAACGTTTTTAATGTTTTTATTGGTTCCTGATATTACAAATGTTTTGTAATATTTTATGATATGTTGATGACACTCAGTTGTTAAGAGTGTACCCACGTTTGGGAAAAACACTTTAGAACACCCTAACCCTAACCCTAACCCTGTGAATGTTTCTTACAAAATTTTTTTTACATTCAACAATGTGTGTTCAATTCTTTATTGACTTTCGTTGGGGGGGTCCAGGTCTAAAGCTGTGTAAAGAAGCACTAAATGTATGATGGCTGTCCTATTCACATATTTCCATGTTAATGAAAACATTTTGGACACTGCCATATGCGAGTTGCTGGAGGTGTCAATTAAATGTTAAAGATCCCACCAGTTTTAACGCATATCACAGTGCGATCTGACATTTCACACAGGATCGGATCATACAAGTGGGAACGACTGTGCGATCCTATCCTGATGCAGCTGAATAAATGCATCATGTGCGACTTTTGTGCGAGTGCAGTGCAAATTGAGACATACACTTTGTATGGCTACATTCACACTGAACACGCACACAAGTCGCACATGACCCTTTATTTCTGATGTATCTGGATTGGATCGCACAGTGCTTCACACTTGTGGAATACAATCCTGTGCAAAAAGTAAGTGGTGGGTCACCCTTATGCGATGCTGGAAGGCTGCAAAGTCACAGACTTCCCGCATCGCATAAGTGTGACTCAACACTCAAGGTACTAGCAGTCCTAGGATTCAATATGGCATTGATATTGCCAGTAGCAATCAGTGTAGGGAGATCAGTGTAATCTATAGTGTATTGCTGGTTCTTTGGTCTAGTTCACTTTCCATTACCTATATATATAACACTTTGAGATGAACAATGATCAAGTTTCACATAACACTGACATATCCTAACATTGGTGGGCAGTGAGAAGGATGTCATAAATGAACACAACATAACAGGTGTAGGTACGTTGTTAATACCCTAATGTATTATATGAAATATATAGTATGGGCACCTTCTGGACAATGACCACCAATGTAAGGTGACATTAGATGAACCTTGGGTGTGACCTAGTTCTCAATGTGAGAGGGTTTGTGGAAATTTTATGGGGTGCAGAAGGCCCTTGTATTTATACCACTGGCTAAAAAATAACACATGGCCATCATCACTTTGGATCAGCTGGTGAGAGACTACAGTAAAGAACCACACTGATGAATGTATTAACACTTCCAAAGTCACACATATATAACACATGATTAACCCCAAAAATTATGTTTGGCATATGTGCCCAAATGATTAGAATCCACAATACAGAATCATTGCAATTTTGGTTTAATGTGTTGAAAAATAAGATATCTCTGACATTTATCTTGTGTGTCAAATCTTTAACAACATTAATGTGTGTGTGACATTGATTGCTGCCAGGAGGACACAGCTCCTCTCCCCACGAAATATTCCAGATATTCCTGGCGGATCTGACAGGCCCTCTGTGATGCCAATCCTGAGCGTCCAACTTGCATTGAGGTCATGGACTCCATTTGGTCACGAGGTTGGGCCTCTCCACTTGTACCTGGCATAGCAGGGTCAGTATCTAGTTGCTGCATAACATAATTTTCTGCATTCCTGCATAGGAAGTTGTGCAAAATGCAGCAACACAGGACCACGTTATCAACTTTGTACAGTGCCAGGAATATCCGGAACCGGTTGGCCATTATCCCGAAGGCATTCTCCACAACTCTGCGAGCTCTGGACAACCGGTAGTTGTAGATCCTTTGGTCGGGGGTGAGGTTCCTCTGAGGGTAGGGCTTCATGAGATGCTCCCCAAGCGCAAATGCATCATCTGCGATAAAAACAAAGCTCATACCCTCAACGGTTTGCTCCCTGGATGGTAGGTTCAGAGTGCCGCTATGAAGACGACGAGCGAACTCCGTCTGCTCAATAACTCCCCCATCCGAATTGCGGCCATTTTTGCCAATGTCCAAAAAAATAAACCCATAGTTTGCATTAACTATGGCTAGCATGACTATACTAAAAAATCCTTTATAATTATAATAAAATGTGCCGGAATTCGGAGGGGGGACAATGCAGACATGCTTCCCATCTATAGCACCCCCACAATTGGGAAAATTCCACTTCTCCAGAAATTGAGCAGAAATCTCCAGCCATTGCTCTGCGTTTGAAGGAAACTGTGGGGGAAAAACAAAAAAAAAAGATTTAGTGCTTGAGCACATCACATTATTAATTACACACACAGTTGTCTGTTAAATGCTTAAGCAACTTTTTAAAAATATAAACAACAGGAAGGCAATCATTTGGATTTGGGGATGTAACATCTACATACATTTATTTTACACCTCCTATTGTTCTTATATTGTAAAGGGCCATACACACTATAAGATTCTCTGAAGACTTTTTCCTTCAGATTTACCTTTTCTATGTAGTGCAAGGGCCTGCCAGATTGCATAGGATTTTAAAGTGTTTGTTTGACCTCATATTATTTGGTTTTGGTAAATCGGAAGGATAAATTGTTCTGACAATCTTATAGTGTGTATGGCCCATTATACTCACCAGCTAGAGCTGAGATTTACAAACTACGGCCCTCCAGCTGTTGCAGAACTACACATCCCATGAGGCCTTGTAATTCTCTGACATTCACAGACATGACTAGGCATGATGGAAATTGTAGTTCCTGAACAACTGGAGGGCCGTAGTTTGAAGACCTCAGAGCTTGAGCTTTGGTATATGCTGACTTTTAGATTTAGCATGTGGGTGGGGGGATGGGTAAGTAAAACTGGGCATTTATACATCAATAAGGGCTTGTGGTCAGTGAAGGTTTTAACATCATTACATAAACATACACAATCATAGGTGGGAATGGATGGACTGATGTATTTAAGATAAATCATAAACTAGGTACTAAAACATTGGCCAAGGAATAATTGTTTGAGGGAAAGTAATAAAATGACACAGATTCAAAATACTGTTAACAGGCAATGCGTTTAGGGACACATAGGAGAGAATGGTGGGGTGGTTAGTGGGTAGTTTTACAAATGGTTAAGATAGTCTACATCTTTACTACTATGTGCATGCAGACAGAGGGTAGTTACAAAATAATGGCCTGTGTCAATTGTTGTACATCCAAAAACATCATAATTCGGGTGAAACGACTAATACATGTAATGTAATATAAAAAAAAAAACATACCTTGATATAGTCCTTCTGCAAGACCTTGATGATGGCAGAGCAGGTCTCAGGGATGATGACTCCAAGTGCTTGGGGGGAGATGCCTGTGGTGAACTTCAGATCCTGCAGGCTTCTCCCTGTTGCAAGATACCTCAAAGTCGCAATTAACTTTTGCTCAGGAGTAATTGCAACCCGCATACAAGTATCCTGCTTGATAATATAGGGGGACACCAGGGCAAGAATACGGTAAAAGATGGGATCCGTCATCCTCAAATAATTCCTGAAATCATCAGGATTATTTTCCTGGAGCTCCCTCAGCAAGGACATGTGGGAAAATTGATCATGGTTAAGCAACCAATTTTTCGTCCAGGAGGTCCGGTTCTTCTTCCTCTTGCTCGTACGTCGCTTCAGAGCCAAAACTCCTACGCTAAGTACAGCAATGGTCAAATCCACGGGCTCCATAATAAATTCTCGAACAATGTCTCGGAAAATAGCGAAATGTTGTCAACCAAACAAATGCTACCGAAATCAGCGCGAAATGCCCAGAAGGGTCACGGCCAAACACTCACTTCCTCTTTTGTAGCAGCGAACGTGCTTGGAACGTACTGAAGTCATTTTCTATCGGCAGACAAAAGTCCTGGGCAAGTTTTGAGCACTTTTCCACAGACAAACAACAAACACGACAGCCGTGGACATTTGACGGCCGATCGTTCGGCCGACGATCGGTACGTGTGTACGGGGCTTTACAGCACTTACAGTCTGTTCTCCAGCAGGAAAATGTCTGTGTCTCCTCATGTCTCTCTTTTCCCCAGTCTTACCCAGAAATCCTTGCTCTGCCCTTTTTGATGACCTCATCCTTCTTGCAGAGAGAGAAAGAAAGCACAGCAGCCATATTGACAAAGGGCAAAAACAAACACAGCATAACAGGAATACACACTTGAAAGATGGCCAAAGAAATTGTCACATCACTACATTCTCCTCCTGCTGAAAATCCTTCCGACCCAGGAAGGATATACACATAAAATAACAACAGAAATTAACATAGTTGTCGCCTTCTGCAGACCACTTCTCCAGAAGCAATCTATTACAGAGCTAGCTGCAAAGAAAGTATGGTTAGTAACAAATAGGCATCATGCTAACCAGTCTAGAATGAGCTGCAATCATGTCCGTCAGAACATGAGGTTGTACATAGTTCTGTACAGCATAGCAGGGTCTTCCCAATGTGTCATAAGTAAACACCGGTGGAGGACGTCGAACACGATCTCCTCTCCTCAACCCCTCAGGCATAAATCCAGAGAACTCTGGGACAGCATTAGTGGGAAAACTTGGTGCTCCAACCATGCCTGGAACTGTAGGCACAAAATTTTGGACTGTTGGTTCAAAAGCAGGAGTAGCTGGGTTCAAACCTCCCCTCTGAGGGAGGCCCCCATCAGTACTAGGTGAAGGAACCTGTACAGGAGACTCTGGTGGAGGTGTAAACCAGTCACTGTCATCACTCTGGTCTCCACTGTTGCCACAAGGCACATCATTAGAATCTGTAGCAATGTCAGATTGTGGCTCCTCATCAACAGTAGCAACTTGTGGTACTGGAAGCAAATGATTCCTATGCCAGGCTTTGATCCGACCCTCAGGTCCTCGAATCCTGTATACTGGAATTCTACGCAGTTTTTCTACAACTTCAAACAACTAATTTCTCCAGCGATCAGCTAACTTATATTTGGCTGAGGGTCCCAAATTGCGGAGAAACACTTTATCACCAGGTTGTAAGTCTTTGTAACGAACTTTGGAATCAAAACGCCTTTTATTGGCATCATTTAATTTTGCAGCATTTTCCTCAGCCATCTGATAGGCCTCTTTCAAACTCTGTTTAAGTCGTGCCACATACTGATAGTGATTCCTCTGTTCCACTCCATCAGTAGACACGCCCAACTGAATGTCAATAGGGAGACGGGCTTCTCTCCCAAACATAAGAAAATAAGGAGAAAAGCCAGTGGATTCATGTCTGGTACAATTGTAGGCATGTACCATAGCTCCAACATGTCGGCTCCAGGTCTGCTTAGCACCATTAGGGAGGGTACCCAACATGTTCAACAAGGTACGATTGAAACGTTCAGGGAGAGCATCACCCTCTGGATGATAAGGGGTGGTGCGGCTCTTGTTGATGTTAAGCAATGTTAACAGCTCTTTAATTAGGCGACTTTCAAAGTCCCGCCCCTGGTCAGAGTGAAGTCGGTTTGGCAATCCATAGTGAACAAAAAACTTCTCCCACAGCACTTTGGCTACAGTTACTGCTTTCTGATCTTTGGTGGGATAGGCTTGAGCATAGCGAGTATAGTGATCAGTCACAATCAAAATATTTCCCACACCACTGCTGTCATTGTCAATACACAAAAAGTCCATGCACACTAAATCCAGGGGACCAGAACTTTTCAAGTGTTCCATAGGAGCAGCTCGAGTAGGCAGAGTTTTCCGTTGCAGACATCTCAGACAACGGTGGCAATAGTCCACAACAGCTTCCCTCATTTGTGGCCAAAAGAATCGGTCTTGGATTAATCCATAGGTTTTTTCAACTCCTAGATGCCCATGTTGATCATGCAAACTTCTCAAAACAGAGTTTCTATAGACTTGAGGGAGCACTAGCTGTCTCCTTCCAGGATGATCATGAAACAAATGTACCCTGTACAAAAGTCCATCAATTATTTTGAGCTTATCCCATTCCTTAAGATAGTAGGTACTCTGCTCAGGTAGGTATTTTCTCATGTAGTTAGGATCTTTGCGGAAAACAGACTCTCTAACATGTCTAATTATTGGATCTCTTTTTTTGTAGAAGAATCATATCTTTCTTTTGCAGCTGGATGTTTTCTGGCACCCCTAAAGCAGTGGGGCAGCAATACGTGTTTGGAATACACTCTTCACCAGTTCCCAGGGAATCAATAGCTCTTAGGTCAGAGAAAACAATATTGTCTCCTTGTACAGCAACTGTAGCACAATAGGCAGCCACAATAGGCCCAGGTACTTCCTCCCAGTCACTTTCTTCCAAGTTCATGGGTAATCCAAGGCACCTAGAAAGAGCATCAGCCCCAATATTCTTGGGACCCGGCTTGTACTTGAGAGTGAACTGATAATTAGACAAGGCAGCAAGCCACCTATGACCAGTGGCATCTAGCTTAGCTGTAGTCAAAACATAAGTCAGGGGGTTGTTGTCGGTTCTCACCTCAAACTGAGTTCCATACAAGTAATCATGCAGCTTTTCAACAATAGCCCACTTCAGGGCAAGAAATTCCAGTTTATGAACAGGATAATTCTTTTCTGCTGGGCTTAGACTGCAACTGATATAAGCAACAGGCCTTAGTCCTCCTGGGTACTGTTGATGTAAGACTCCTCCCAATCCATCATAGCTGGCATCCACATGCAGAATGTATGGCTTTTGTGGGTCTGCATAAGCCAACACTGGTGCTTCTGTAAGACTTTTCTTAAGCTGTAGAAAAGCTTCTTCACAAGCAGAAGTCCATCTCTCACTGAAAGGAGTTTTGCGGTTTGTGTCCATGCCAGGGGTTTCTTTGAGCAAGTCATTAAGAGGCCGAGCAGTCTTGGAATAGCCTCTAATGAATCGATGATAATAGCCACAAAATCCCAAGAAGGACCTCAGTTCTGTCAGATTTGTGGGACGGGGCCAGGTAACCACAGCCTCCACCTTAGCAGGATCAGTTGCTACCCCTTCTGCAGATACGATGTGACCCACAAAGTTTACTGAAGAACGAGCAAACTTACATTTGTCCAGTGAAAGTTTCAGACCTTCCTTCCTCAAACAATCTAGCACTTTAAACAGTCTTTGGTCATGCTCCTCCAGAGTGGAGCCAAAGACAATTATGTCATCAAGGTAGACGATACATTGAGTGGGACAAAGGTCTCCCAGGGTCCGATCCATTAGACGTTGAAAGGTTGCAGGTGCACCACTAATGCCCTGAGGCATGCAAACAAACTGGAAAAACCCCAGGGGGCAAATAAAAGCCGTCTTTTCTTGATCTTCCTCACTCATTGGGACCTGGTAATAACCAGATCTTAAGTCCATTACTGTGAACCATTTACTGCCTTGCAGGGCATCAAGAGCTTCCTCGGGGGGGGGCGTGGCTAGGTCATGGCGGTGTGAAGACGTTCTTCTCTGGTGCTCCTGCTCCCTAGCCTCCCTGACCGGCTTATTTAGGCATTCCTAGGCTGTCATGAGCACCTACAAACGGCGGAAGACGAAGGCGGCTTCCCGGGCTACCCCATCGGCTCCTATCCGCAGCTTCTTCCAGGGCTCCCCGACCCCGGGACCGCAATCTCCGACGGTAGGCCTCAACAGCGGCCTTGCCTGGACCGCCACATCGCCTCAGCAACCGCCTGCCTCTCCCCAGCTCCACGCCACTTCGACGATGTCTCAGGGCTCCCTCCCTTCCTCGCAGACCTCTCTGCTGGTTCCCCCGGAGGAGGAGAGAGACATTTGGGCGCTTCTCCCTTCCCTTCCCACGAAGCGGGACATGGAGGACATCGTGGCCCAGGTGGCAGAGCAGCACCGCAGAGATTTCGCAGCGATAACGGCTGAAGTGACCCAGGTGCGGGGGAGAGTAGCGGCGGGTGAATCCGCACTTGGAGACCTCCAGTCACGGGTGGCTCACCTGGAGCGTACACAGGCTTCCCATGCCGATGCCCTGGCGGAACACCAGCTCCAGATGGAGGACATCGAGAACCGGAGCCGCCGTAATAACCTGCGGCTCCGGGGCCTACCTGAGGCGACGGGACGAGAGGATCTGGTGGTGACGGTCCAGGCTATATTCTCCAAGTTGATGCCGCAGGACCCTCCGGTGGACTTTCTTTTTGACCGGGTGCACCAGGCTCTGGGCCCCCGCTCGCCAGATGCGGACAGACCGCGGGACGTGATTTGCCGCCTCCACAGATATTCAGTTAAAGAACAGCTGCTGCGGGCGGCGTGGTCCCACGGCCCGGTGGACTTTGATGGGGCGCAGATCGCCGTCTTCCCGGACATCTCAAGAGGTACTTTGACCCGTCGGGCTATGCTGAAGCCACTTCTAGAAAGACTTCGCTCCCAAGACGCCACCTACCGCTGGGGGTTTCCCCTGCAGCTGACAGTCCGGCGGAATGGCTCTTCGTTCACCCTCCGGAGGCATGCTGATCTCCAGGCTCTCTATCGCTTTGCCGGCCTGGCTCCCCAAGACTTACCGGCCTCGATGGCGAGGCTCCCGGACCGTGCGGCTCGCCCCCCGGGCGGTGGCCCTTCTCGGGTTCGATCACGGGGTTCGCAGCACCCTCGTGGGTCCCTGAGCGCGGGCTCCGCCGGCCCGGCGGCGGCCTCCCTGGAAGACTAGAATGCTGCTGCCTGCAACCGTGAGTCTGACTGTGGCCCTGTGGTACCCCCTTTGCCCTGCTTCCCTCCCCTCCCCCCCTAGGTGCTTCATTTTGCACCCCATGGACCTGGACTGCCCATCCCCCCCTGTTTGCTCTTTGCTGCTGCCCGCTTGCCCGATTCTACCTGCTGCCAAGTGACCCTACCGATGCCATCCATGCTCGCCCCCCACTCATGGACTCCGTGGGTTGGTCCCTATTTTTTGCTGCATTGGAGTTGTGTGGGTTCCCCTTGTCCAGTACCACCTTGAGGCCCTCTCGCTGAACTAACTGACTGATGTGACTGTGCTGCTTGTAGGATCTCTTGCACCTTATCATATGTGTTTTGTGGCTCTGCACTTTCCTTATGCTGCTGGGTCTGGCTGATATGTATTCTCTACTCATATTAATGTAACTGTTGCTCACAGCTCCCCTCCCTCCCCCCCCTTTTTTTTTCTTTCCTCCCCCCTTTTCCTTTCTCCCCCCTCACTTCTCCCCCCCTCCCCCCATCCCCACTTCCCCCCTCCACCCGTCCTATTTCCCCATTCCCTCTCCCCTACTCTTCCCCCCCTCCCCCCTTCCTCTCTCTCCTTGCCCCCCCTTTCCCCCCCATTCCCTGCCTCTCCCTCCTCCTATCTCCTTCCTTCCCTTTCCCCCCCCCCCTTTTTTTTCTTCTTCCCCCCCTTTTTTTTTTCTTTCATCCTACCCCATCTCCTCCGTCCTTTCCTGTATGCCCGGGGTTCCCATTGGGGGGCGTGATCCGAGCGGGTTCCACTGCTCAGCCTTGCCAATTTACACTGGCTGGGTTGCTCGTGTGATGGTACCGCAGTTTGATGTGGTTTCTAGGGGCGAGGGGGCAAGTATGTTCCAGCTGCGGTGCCACTGCAAGGGCTTGATAGGGTACTGTGTGTGGGTTTGTGGGGGTTCCTAATGAGCTGTGTTCCTCTCCTTTCCCCCTCTTTCCCTACCCTTCCCCCCCCTCCCCTCTTCCCCCCCTTCCCCCCCCTTTCCCCCCTGAGGGCTCACATTTATCTCACATAGGGTTGTTATGTTGACTGTTTTATGTGCTCTCCTGACCATGGTTGCGAGGCTGCTCTGCCTTCACAGGCTCTTCGATTGCTGCTCCTCAGCTTTTGCACTTTGTTTTACAATGGAATGCCTTTATATTTGATATTGCTATTCTTGATATTGTTTTTCATTGCCGGTCTGGGAGGGGTCCTGGGTAGTGGTCACCTTTCTCTGTCTGTTGTGACCCTCCTCGTTCCCCCAATAGGGTGTACCTTGAGGTTCCACCTGTTCTGCCCACGGTTTGAGCGGAGTGGGTCGAACCTCTTGGTACCTTGAGACTTGGTCTCCTCAGTGCGGTTTGCACTGTAGATCCTCCCCCCCTGTGCACCAGGAGTGCACCCCTCTTTGAATTCTTACCTTATTTATCTCACTCTCGCCTTTCCCTTTTCTCTCCCCTCCCTTTACTCCTTTTTTCCCTCCTCCTCCCCCCCCCTTTTTTTTTTTTCCCTCTGCCCTGCCTTTGCTCTTGGGGGTGGGGGATGATGGCTCCCCCGAGGGTAGACCCGCTGCGATTGGTCTCCCTAAATGTCAAGGGGTTAAATACTCCCGAGAAGCGTTCGGTTGTTCTCTCTGATCTTCACCGTCTCCGGGCGCAGGTCAGTTTTTTACAGGAAACCCATTTCAGATCGGACAAGCTTCCTAAATTGGGAGACCGACGCTATCCCACGGTATATCATGGCTGCTCTTCTGACTCCAAATCTAAGGGGGTGTGTATACTGATTAATAGTCACGCCCCGTGGACGCTCTCGGACTCGTGGAACGACGGCGCGGGACGTGTGCTCTTTGTTAAGGGGCGGCTGGGGGTTCTGCCGGTTACGCTGGTCAACCTTTATCTCCCGAATACTGGTCATGTGGCTTTCATGGAATCCCTGCTCTCGCGGCTGGAGAAGTTTGCGGAGGGTCAGGTCATCGTGGGCGGGGATTTTAACTTGGCTCTTGACCCGGTGGTGGACACGTCTAAGGGGTCCTCTCACCTTTCCTACGCTGCCCTGAAGCGTATTAAGATGCTGTTCCAGGGGTTGCGTCTGGTTGATCCCTGGCGCATTCTCCATCCGGAAATGAGGGACTACACCTTCTACTCCCCCCCTCATGCCTCTTACTCTCGCATTGACTTTTTTCTGTTGCCCCAGGCCTTGCTGCCGTGTGTCGTCTCGGCCTCCATCGGGTCTATTACATTCTCCGACCATGCCCCGGTCCTTTTAGGTCTGGATCTGAGCTCTTCGGACCGCCCGCAGTGGCAATGGCGACTGAATGATAGTCTCCTCCAGGACGCGGCTGTGGTAGCGGAACTGTGCTCGGAGCTTAGGGGTTTCTTTGCCACTAATGCTTCGTCCGAGAGCCCTCCCCTGATGGTGTGGGAAGCGCACAAGAGCTACTTGCGTGGGGTTCTTATTAAGATAGGGTCGCGCTGCAAGAAAGAACGTACTCAGCAGTTGAGTGATCTCCTCTCTAAAATCAGCAAACTGGAATTGGTCCACAAACGCTCTCTTGCCCAGGCTGCCCTGCAAGAGCTGGCGGTCTTGCGAGAACAGTTGCGGTCCTTGGTCCTTTTCCGGGCGAAGGCGGCATTGGCCAAGTGCAGACGGGCCTTTTATGAGCATGGGGACAAGTGTGGAAAATTGCTGGCTCGTGCACTCCGTGCACAGAGGGTCCGCACCTTCGTGCCTGAGCTCTCGACTTCCGGGGGTCGTAGGGTGCATTCCACTGCGGACATCGCTGAAGCCTTCCGTCAATACTATTCGTCTCTTTACAACTTGTCCCCGGACTCTTCATCCCCTTCTGGGGCTGGGCGGGTCGACGCGATCCGCTCCTATCTTCTTGCTTCGGGCCTCCCCTCCCTCCCGGAGGAGGAAGTTGAGAAATTGGATGAACCCTTGCGCCCTGGTGAGCTGTTGCTGGCTCTGAAGGCGGCGCAACCAGGGAAGGCCCCGGGCCCGGATGGCTACTCCAAACGCTACTACAAATGCTTTAATGACATCCTTTCTCCCCATTTCCTTGCTGCATATAACGCTACGGGTGAGGGTGCAGTGTTCCCGGCGGATTCGCTTCGGGCACACATAGCGGTTATTGCGAAGGAAGGTAAGGATCCTATGGTCTGTGCCAGCTACAGGCCTATCTTGCTTCTAAATGTTGACCTGAAGCTCTTTACTAAGATCCTGGCCTCTAGATTGGCCCCGCTGCTTCCGCAATTGATCCATGACGACCAGGTGGGCTTTGTCACTTCCCGGGAGGCACGAGACAACACCACCAAGGCGCTTGACCTGGTGCACCTTGCCAATACCCGCCGAATCCCGTCCTTGCTTCTATCCACTGATGCGGAGAAGGCATTCGATCGGGTGAATTGGGAATTCCTCTTGGCGACGATGGCGCACATTGGAGCGGGGGAGAGGCTCATGTCTTGGGTTCAGGCTATCTACTCAGCCCCCTCGGCGAGAGTGAGGGTCAATGGTCACCTATCTGACCCCATGGTGATCTCCAATGGGACCCATCAGGGCTGCCCGCTCTCCCCGCTGATCTTCGTCTTGACCCTCAAGCCTTTCCTGCGCACGATGAGGGCCAATACTGATGTTGCTGGGATATCGGTCTCCCAGACGCTCTCCCCCAAGGTGGCGGCGTACGCAGATGACCTGCTCTTCTTTCTTACGAAACCTCTGACCTCTTTGCCCAATTTGCTGAAAGAGTTCCGTGTTTATGAATCCCTTTCTTTCTATAAAATAAATCAAGCTAAGTCCAAGGCCCTGGCGGTGGCTATCCCACCCGCTCTCTCTGCTCTCCTCCGGGCGGACTTCCCCTTTAAGTGGGGGTCGTCCCATATTCGCTATTTGGGGATTGCTCTACCGCACTCACCTGACGGAGCCTTTGATTGCAATTTCCCACCATTATTGACACGAATCAAAAAAGATCTCGATGACTGGCAAGGGGGCCGTTTCTCGTGGTTCGGGCGTTGCAATATCATAAAAATGAATGTAATGCCCCGCCTTTTATACTTGTTCCAGGCCGTCCCGGTGACCGTCCCGGCTTCCTTCCTTCGGAAGGTTAATCGGGTGTTCCGGGAGTTTCTGTGGCGCAGGGGCTCCCGAGGCTGGCGTTGCGTGTTCTGCGCATGCCTAAACTGACCAAAGGCATGGCTCTACCGGACGCCGTAGCATATTATGAGGCTTGTCACTTGTCCCGTATCTTGGACTGGTACCGCCATGGCCCACTGAAGCAGTGGGTACGTTTGGAGCGGAGCTCAGGGGGGATCCCACCTGAGACCTCTCTGTGGACTTCTTCAGCGGTCCAGAGGGAATTGTCCGACCACCCGACTATTGGCCCCACCTTGCGGGTGGGAAGGCGTCTGTGCCACGGGGGCTCCTTAGCTACCCTGCCGTCCCCCCTTCTTCCGGTGGTTGACAACCCCGATTTTCCACCGGGAATTGGACCAGCCGGGATTTCGATCTCTGAGGGATGCGGGAATTGGTCAGGCCCGCCACTTTGTTCGGGACGGGTCCTGGATCACCAGGTCTCGCCTTCATTCGGACGCCGCCTTCTCCGAGCTGAGTTTCTGGCAACAGGTCCAACTCTCGCACTTTCTGCAATCCCTACCGGCAGCGCCCCTGTTTGCCAGAAGTCTCACCTACTTTGAGGAACTTTGCTCCGTTCCGTCTCCTTTACGACACACTATCATCCCTCATGTACAAGACTCTGGTCACTCCTGAGGCACCGTACCGACCTCCCTATGTGGCTCGCTGGGAGCGAGATCTGGGTCTGTCCTTCACCGACCAGCAGGTGGAACGCCTACTGTTTTTCGCGTACAAAACTTCCATCTGCTCTCGCTACCAGGAGGTGGGGTACAAATGTCTGACTAGATGGCACTATACCCCGGTGCGGTTGAGTCGGATGTTCCCGACCAGTGTTGACACTTGCTGGAGGTGCGGCAGGGAGCGGGGGACATACCTCCATATTTTCTGGTCGTGTGAACGGGTGCAACCATTCTGGGCATCGGTACGCCTTATTGCCCAAAAATTCACGGACCACTCCTTGACGCTGGACCCTGCGCTTTTCCTGCTCCACCATCACGAGTTCCCGAGAGCGTCCTATCGGAAATCCATCTTGCCGTTATTGTTCACGGCAGCAAAGAGTTGCATCCCCCCCTTTGGAAGCAGACCCAGCCCCCGACTGTGGCCATGTGGCTTAATAAAGTCAAATGCATTAACGAAATGAAAGATCTGTTGGCGACGGAGAGGGGAACCAGAGAGAAATTCACGAAACGCTGGTTCTATTGGCACAAATTTACTTTTTCAGCAGAATACCGTGATCTGCTGATATAATGCTCTGTGATTGTGGGTGATGTTGTACCGCGCTGTCCTACCATCCCCCCCCCCCTGCTCTTCTCCCTTACTCCTCTTTTTTCCTCCTATTCTCCCTCCTCTTGTTATCCCTCCTTTATCCTTCTTTTTTTTTTTTTTTTCCTGTCCGGTTTACTCTTACAGGCATGTTACTATGGTTGTTCGTTGGGATCCTCATCTTGCTCCCAGGCAAACGTATTGATGTCAATCCCCCCTGCCCTTCGGGGTTCTTGGGAGTCTATCGTGGGGCGGCCCTCCGCGCGCCTGATGCCGGCCATATGTTGGATGCCGGTGGTGGCGGGGGTCTGCCCCGCGGTGGCCCTAGGGCTCCTGCCTACGCTCTGGGTGCCATATTTCCCGCTTTGCAGGGTTCTAGGGGGTTGGAATGCTTAGGTTTGACTGTCGGGGGATGTCCGCCCCCAAGATTCATTATGCTCTTATCCTGTTATTCCATGATGTCTATGTCACCTGGGAGCTGTACATCTTACTGTTACACTATTACTGCTTACTGTGTTTATCTGGTGGTTTGTTATATGCCTTATTTTTGTTTCAATAAACGAATTTAGAAAAAAAAGAGCTTCCTCAATGCGAGGTAGCGTGTATTGATCTGGGATTGTTCGCCGATTCAGAGTCCTGTAGTCAACACATATTTGCACTCCACCGTTTTTCTTTCTGAATACCACTATTGGGGATGCATACGGGCTTTTAGACTCAGCAATGATGTTTTCATCTTTCATTTTGTGCAAGCACTCTCGAACATCATCCAGATCTTTAAGAGGTATGCGCCTGGATCTTTCTCTAAATGGAGTGCTATCTGTTAGGCGAATACTGTGCTGAATACTTTTTGCACACCAAACATCCATGTCATCGGTAGAGAAAACATCATTGTATTCCATTAGCTGCTCTCCTAGTGCTTGTTGGTGCTCTGCAGGACTATCAGCATCATTCAAGTGAACATCTAATTTGGTTTCTCTTTCCTTGACTTTGGCAGTGTAGGAGCTAATGGTTTCCACTGGGTAACAATAGGCTACCTCTTTCCAGGCTGGTATTATAACTGGGTGTGTGGTAATGTTCCAGACAGTCACAACATCCATTCTTGGACATTTTACACAATAGTCTTTCCTTTCTGGTACTATCTCCCAGCCATTCTTTGCAGCCTTTTTTGTATCAGTCTCTAGCAAAAAGAAACTACCATTTGCACTTGGTGAAATTTCCACATAAACCCGCAACACTCTTACTCCCCCTGCTGGAAGCTCTATGGGACGCCATGGATTTCCCACACACCCTCCAGGAAGGTCAGGAGCAAAAGTTTGGAAGATATTTTGAAGATCTGGAGCAACAGGCAGTGAAGGTAGGGGAGTTCCTCGTTGGGGCTGAAGAAACCGTATGAAAGCAGCCTCAACAGCTTCAACATTGGAACCCACAATCATAGGAGCATACTCATTACCCCAAGGGGGAGGGCTCAGATAAGCAATAACTTTAAGTGGGGGATCCTCCTCAGCTATCACGCCAGGAATGCGAAGCTCAACTTCTAGGCAACCATCCATAAAAACAGGATTTTCTCCCACACCATAAACAGGCAAAGTGTCCACAGGTTGCAAAGGGAGGTGGTTTAAGTGTTGCTGATAGAAGGGCCTGTATATGATCGTCAGCTGAGAACCAGTATCAAACAGAGCAGTAGTGATGTCGCGAACCTAAAATGTGCCGTTCGCGAACGCGAACCTCCACAAATGTTCGCGAACGGGCGAACCGCCATAGACTTCTATAGGCAGGCGAATTTTAAAACTCACACGGACTCTTTCTGGCCACAATAGTGATGGAAAAGTTGTTTCAAGGGGACTAAAACCTGGACTGTGGCATGCTGGAGGGGGATTCATGGCAAAACTCCCATGGAAAATTACGTAGTTGACGCAGAGTCGGGTTTTAATCCATAAAGGGCATAAATCACCTAACATTCCTAAATTGTTTGGAATAACGTGCTTTAAAACATCCAGTGTGTGTATACGATCAGGTATGATGTTGTATCAATCAGGTAGTGTAAGGGTTACTCCCGCTTCACAGTGACAGACCAAACTCTGACAGACAAAACTCCCCATTGTCATGAACATGCAATAATGTCAGGTAGTTTACCTGTTCCTCATCCTCATGTCTGCATTAAGGGCCAGACTCTTCCTTCTGGCTGCTTTTATCATCTCTCTTCCCTGTTTGGCTCCACCCCAGGCCATTCCAGGAAGTCTATATTAACCAGTGCACTGCAGGTCAGCTTTGCTGTTCCCTGTTGCTAGTTTCCTGTGTGCTTGATCTACTGTTCTGTGTACCGACTTTGGCTTGTCTCTGACTATTCCTGTTTGGCTGTTACCCTGACCTTTGGCCTGTCCCGTGGTTACCCTTGTCTGCCTGTTACCCCGACCTTGGCTTACCCATCACCATTCCGTGTGTCCCGAGTGGCTGCTTCCCTTCTCTCCCTACAGAGAGTGACCTGGGGGACCCCAGGGGCCGCGACCTGGACCCAGCTGCAGCCAAGTCCATCCTCACCACTAGAGGCTCTGGTGAACACCTGCTGGGTCTTAGACTCTGCGCCCTGGGGAATCTTGGGCTCACGTTCCGGTCCATCCGCAGCAGTCTGCTATCGGGTTCACTACCTTGCGCTGCGCCCCTGCCTCCAACAGGGTGCAGTTGTCACCTGGCCACAGGTGACCTGACACCCATTTAATAGTCAGTCAGTCAGTCCATTTGCACAACCGCAAACTCCCCATTTGCACAAGGTTGGATACCAAGCTAGCCATGTCCCGTTCCTTGTCCTCGCTGACGTCATTGAAGGTCTCTTCCTCCACCCAGCCACGTACAACACCAAGGGTCCCCGAAAGGTGACAACAAGCCCCCTGGGACGCCTGCTGTGGTTGGTCTTCCACCTCCTCAAAGCCACCTTCCTCCTCTGACTTCTCTTCTTCAGACTCCTCTCTCTGCGTTGCCACAGGTCCAGCAATCGACAATGACAAGGCTGCTTCTGGTGGTAATGGGGACCACAACTCTTGCTCTTCATGCTCATCTACGGCCTGATCCAGTACTCTTCGCAGGGCACGCTCCAGAAAAAACGCATATGGGATGAGGTCGATGATGTTGCCTTGGGTTCGACTGACCAGGTTTGTCACCTCCGCAAAAGGACGCATGAGCCTACAGCCATTGTGCATGAGCATTCAGTAACGCGGCCAAAAAATACCCAGCTCCACAGAGGCTGTCCTCTTTTTTTTAAATTAAAAAAATCTGTTCTTATCAGTTTAATCCCTGTTACGTTACGTCCCCTATCAGGGGCCGGTGTATGGAATAGATTTTAGTAACCGGGAGATGGAAAAAGATGGTTGGTCTGTCCTCTTACTACCAATTTTGGGCACTGCGCGTGCGCCGTGCAATGTACTGTGCCATCCTATATGAGTGGTGTGTTAAGTGGTACTATTCTTATCAGTTTTATCCCGGTTACGTCCCCTATCAGGGGACGTGTATCGAATAGATTTTAGACAAGCGCAAAGAGTTGTCAATAGTTGACACACTCATGACATACATTTTATTCCTCTATGCGTCAATCTTGCTGTAGTGATGTGACTGTGCTCATGCGCACGATTGGGAGATTGCAGGCGATAGCGGTTTTTCAAAGCCTATGGGCGTGCTGAGGTAGTTCATTGACAATTAAGTGACCCAGAAAACAATGATTCTGCAGTGTGGGCCCATTGTTGACCTAGTAGGCTTTAATGATCACCCAAGATCACCCAGCAGAATATTAGCATGCATAAAGAAAGGGATGTATTCCAGAGATAAGTTCTGGTCGCCAGTCCTCAGGAGGGATGTGTTGGAGCTGGAGAGAGTCCAGAGAAGGGCAATTAAACTAATTAGGGGATTGGAGGACCTTAATTATGAAGAGCGTCTGCAAACGCTTGATTTATTCTCCCTGGAGCAGAGACGCCTGAGGGGGGACATGATAGCAATTTTTAAATATCTCAATGGGGATCTCAGACTCCTCTTCCAGCGTTGCCGCAGGTCCAGCAAGCGATGATAAGGCTGTTTCTGGTGGTGATGGTGACCACAACTTCCTCTTCACACTCATCTACGGCCTGATCCAGCACTCTTCGCAGGGCACGCTCCAGGAAGAAACCATATGGGATGATGTCGCTGATGGTGCCTTCGGTGCGACTGACTAGGTTTGTCACCTCCTCAAAAGGATGCATGAGCCTACAGGCATTGTGCATGAGCGTCCAGTAACGTGGCAAAAAAATACCCAGCTCCGCAGAGGCTGTCCTAGCACCCCGGTCATACAAATACTCGTTGACCGCTTTTTCTTGTTGGAGCAGGCGGTCGAACATCAGGAGTGTTGAATTCCAACGTGTCGTGCTGTCGCAAATCAAGCGCCTCACTGGCACGTTGTTTCGCCGCTGAATATCTGAAAAGTGCGCCATGGCCGTGTAGGAACGCCTGAAATGGCCACACACCTTCCTGGCCTGCTTGAGGATGTCCTGTAAGCCTGGGTACTTCTGCACAAAGCGTTGTACAATCAGATTCAACACATGTGCCATGCACGGCACATGTGTCAACTTGCCCAAATTCAATGCCGCCAACAAATTGCTTCCGTTATCACACACCAATTTGCCGATCTCCAGTTGGTGCGGGGTTAGCCACTGATCCACCTGTGCGTTCAGGGCGGACAGTAGTGCTGGTCCGGTGTGACTCTCTGCTTTCAGGCAAGTCAACCCCAAGACAGCGTGACACTGTCGTATCCGGCATGTGGAATAGCCCCTGGGGAGCTGGGGGGTGCAGTTGGTGTGGAGCAAGACACAACAGCAGAAGAGGACTCAGCTGAGGAGGTTAGCAAAGAGGATGGAGTAGGAGTAGAGGAGGTGGCAGCAGGCCTGCCTGCAAGTCATGACAGTGTCACCAACTCCTCTGCAGAGCCACGCATTCCATGCTTGGCAGCCGCCAGCAGGTTTACCCAATGCGCAGTGTAAGTAATATACCTGCCCTGACTGTGCTTTGCAGACCAGCTATCAGTGGTCAGATGGACCCTTGCCCCAACACTGTGTGCCAGACATGACATTACTTCTTTTTCCACAATAAAGTACAGGTTGGGGATTGCCTTTTGTGAAAAAAAATTTCGGCCGGGTACCTTCCACTGCGGTGTCCCAATAGCGACACATTTTTTGAAGGCCTCAGACTCCACCAGCTTGTATGGTAAAAGCTGATGGGCTAAGAGTTCCGACAAGCCAGCTGTCAGACGCCGGGCAAGGGGGTGACTCTGTGAGATTGGCTTCTTACGCTCAAACATTTCCTTGACAGACACCTGACTGTGGGCAGATGAGCAGGAACTGCTGAAGGTGAGAGGCGGAGTGGCGGCACTGGCGGGTTGTTGATAGAGGGCAAGGAGGACAGCAGTGGTTGACGTGGCTGAAGATGCTGGACCAGGAGGAGGATGGTGGCTTTGAGTTTGTGTGCTGCTTTTACTCATGTGTTGATCCCATAGGCGTTTGTGATGGGAGATCATGTGCCTTCGCAAAGCAGTTGCACCTAGGTGGGTGTTGGACTTCCCACGACTCAGTTTCTTTTGGCACAGGTTGCAAATGGCATCGCTGCTTTCAGAGGCAGACACATAAAAAAAATGCCACACTGCTGAGCTTTGCAATGACGGCATTCTGGTGGTGGCAACAGCTTGCGTTGATTGGCGTGCTGTCTGGCTGACCCCGGGTGCCGATACATGCTGTCTGACTGTGCCACTAGCTCCTTGCGATGACCTCCCCCTGCTTCCAACTCATCTCCTCCTCCTCTCTGTCTCCCCATCTGAACTTTCCCCCTCTTCTTCTGCTCTTCGCGTAGGCACCCAGGTGACATCCACGGACACATCGTCATCATCAGCCGCTTTACTTGACAACTCAGCAAAGGCAGCAGCAGCAGGTACAACATCATCATCATCATCACAATGTACGTCCATGTGTATAATGCTGCCTGACTGAGACATATCCCCGTTATCTACATCCTCTGGCACTAATGGTTGCACATCACTTATTTCTTCCAACTCATGTGTAAATAACTCCTCTGACAGATCAAGTGAAGCGGCTGTGGTGCTAGTGTTGGTGGTGGTGCTGGCGGGCGGGCGAGCGGTAAATTGAGAGGTGCCCGAAGCTGAGCTGGAGGAGGATGGTGCATTAAGGTTCCGAGCGGAAGCTGTAGAAGATTGGGTGTCCTGTGTAAGCCAGTCAACTATGTCCTCAGAATTTTTTGAGTTCAGGGTACGTGGCTTCTGAACACTGGGCATTATTCTAGGGCCAAAGGAAATCACAGCACCACGACCACGACAGCCTCTGCAGGGTGTCCTGCCTCTGCCTGTAATTTTTTGTTAGATTTGTGGTACTATGCGTGCAAGCTGCTGTGCCACCGTATATATATCAGTGGTGGGCACTGCAGTAGGCACAGTACACTCTGTGGACCTGACAGTCACTGTCAGGCCAGGCAACTGCAATTATAAAAAAATATATATATTTTTAATTTGCAAGCTGCTGTGCCACCGTATATATGAGTGGTGGGCACAGTACACTCTGTGGACCTGACAGTCACTGGCAGGCCAGGCAACTGCAATTATAAAAAAATATATATATTTTTAATTTGCAAGCTGCTGTGCCACCGTATATATGAGTGGTGGGCACTGCAGTGGGCACAGTACACTCTGTGGAACTGGCAGGCCAGGCAACTGCAATTATAAAAAAATATATATATATTTAATTTGCAAGCTGCTGTGCCACCGTATATATCAGTGGTGGGCACTGTACACTCTGTGGACCTGACAGTCACTGGCAGGCCAGGCAACTGCAATTATAAAAAATATATATTTTTAATTTGCAAGCTGCTGTGCCACCGTATATATGAGTGGTGGGCACTGCAGTGGGCACAGTACACTCTGTGGACCTGACACTCACTGCAATTATGACAGAGGAAAAAAAAAATATTTTTTAAACTGTAAAACACCCAAAATGAGTGTGGTGTGCACACAGTACAGTCTGTGGTGGGTCTGTGGCCTCTCACACACAGCGGGCAGGCAACTGCACAATAGATATATATATATATATTAAAAAATTACTCAAATACCAGCCCTAAAAAGGGCTTTTTGGGGTGCTGTCAGGATGCTGTCCTTACAGCTGGAGTGGATCGAGAACACTGACTAACAACTGTCCCTAGCTATTAACAGCAGCAGCACTCTCCCTGCTCTCACTAACACACTGCTTCAGAATTATCTAAGATGGATGCTGCCCTTGCTTTTTTATAGGAGGTGGGAGGGAGGGTATGCTGATTGGCTGGAATGTGTCTGCTGACTGTGAGGTACAGGGTCAAAGTTTGCCTCAATGATGAAGTATAGGGGCGGACCGAACATCGCATATGTTCGCCCGCAGAGGCGGACGCAAACAAGCGATGTTCGCCGGGAACTGTCCACCAGCGAACAGTTCGGGACATCTCTAACGGTCAGAGACTGCAGACATGGTACAGGAGACGGCCAGCAGGTAAGTATGATATCTTTCTTTATTTTACAGAAAATAATAATAATACCCTTTAGTATCACTTTAACAAATCATTGGGGAGTCTTTTGGCAGCAACTTAGGCCCCAATGTGATAGGCACACACAGCACACAGACTGGAGGTACAGCAGAGGAAGGGGATGAGCCACTTCTATGCACTCACCCCTCACTTACATTAAACATGGCAGGCTGGTCTCTTACCCCTCCCCCTCATTTCCTAAAGCAGACTCTGTGTCTCATCCCAGGGATGTGATGATGATGTTAGCGCCGAGCGGCACTACACCCACCCATGGGGGAGGTGACAGAGATACAAATCCCGAGGAAGGGCGGAGAGCGTGGGGGGGGGGCGGCACGTTGATGTTCTGGATCACCCGCCTTCTGAGGCAACACCATCCAATGAGAGGGGAACACCGCCGGACGCAGCCAGGCCAACGGTGCATGTTAATCCAGCAATGACACTCCTGTGGGGGGAGGGGGGGTGGAGCCAGGTTGACGTCACGCACAACCGTGATTATTCTGGTTTCTGCATCGTAACCGAATCGGAAAAGGCTGCATGGTGATGCGCCGATCATTTTCAACACCCCCAGTGACAACATGAGTACATTGATCCGATTGTACATTCAGTCCATAGCGGCCTATGAAGAGAATCCTTAGCTCCATCTAGTGGCCATAATCCAGTATTTGTCCCAAAATACCTCAATTTAAAAAAAGCGAAATAACACATTATGGCCACTAGGTGGAGCTGACGATTATAGGAAATCACACTTTTTTAAAAAAAAAAACAGACCTCTAAATGTTTGTGAAATCTTCCCACACAAAATGTACTCAGCCAATGAAAGGTAAGGACTCCATTTTTATTTTTCTCCTGCTATCAATGGCCAACACGGGACAACACTTCATCCATGTCTTTGGTGATCTCTGATCTCCTTATGAAATGTTTCTTACATGATGAAGATCAGCCATGGAGTATATCTGAGGTGTATATCAGGGTGTGCTTCTTCCCCACATGTCCACCAACATTCATATAGAAGACATTTCCCGCACTCAAGGCACTAATAGACATCCAGGGTTGTGTGGGACCCTGATGTACGGGAAAAAAAAAACTTCAGTGAGGAACAATTCCCACAATTCACTCAGGACAGGAATGTGGCTTCTCCCCCGTGTGAGATCTCTGATGTCTGGAAAGATTGGACTTCTGTGAAAAACATTTCCCGCACTCAGGACAAGAATACGGCTTCTCACCAGTGTGCGATCTCTGATGTGAGGAAAGATGGGACTTCAGTGAAAAACATTTACCGCATTTAGGACAGGAATACGGCTTCTCACCAGTGTGGAATCTCTGATGTTTGGAAAGAGCGGACTTCTCTAAAAAACATTTTCCGCACTCAGGACAGGAATACGGCTTCTCACCAGTGTGAGATCTCTGATGTCTGGAAAGAGCGGACTTTCGTGAAAAACATTTCCCACACTCAGGACAGGAATACGGCTTCTCACCAGTGTGCAATCTCTGATGCTTGAAAAGAGTGGACCTCTCTGAAAAACATTTCCCGCACTCAGGACAGCAATACGGCTTCTCCCCAGTGTGCCATCTCTGATGTGTGGAAAGATGGGACTTCCCTGAAAAACATTTCCCGCACTCAGGACAGGAATACGGCTTCTCACCAGTGTGCAATCTCTGATGTGTGGAAAGAGCGGACTTCTCTAAAAAACATTTCCCACACTCAGGACAGGAATACGGCTTCTCACCAGTGTGAGATATCCGATGTGTGGAAAGAGCAGACTTCCGTGAAAAACATTTCCCGCACTCAGGACAGGAATACGGCTTCTCACCAGTGTGCAATCTCTGATGCCTGAAAAGAGTGGACCTCTCTGAAAAACATTTCCCGCACTCAGGACAGGAATACGGCTTCTCACCAGTGTGAGATCTCCAATGTTTGTTAAGATCGGTCTTCGCTGAAAAACATTTCCCGCACTCAGGACAGGAATACGGCTTCTCACCAGTGTGAGATCTCTGATGTGTGGAAAGAGCAGACTTCCGTGAAAAACATTTCCCGCACTCAGGACAGGAATACGGCTTCTCCCCAGTGTGCAATCTCTGATGCGTGGAAAGATATGACTTCTGTGAAAAACATTTCTCGCACTCAGGACAGGAATACGGCTTCTCACCAGTGTGAGATCTCCAATGTTTGTTAAGATCGGTCATCGCTGAAAAACATTTCCCGCACTCAGGACAGGAATACGGCTTCTCACCAGTGTGAGATATCCGATGTGTGGAAAGAGCAGACTTCCGTGAAAAACATTTCCTGCACTCAGGACAAGAATACGGCTTCTCACCAGTGTGCAATCTCTGATGCCTGAAAAGAGTGGACTTCTCTGAAAAACATTTCCCGCACTCAGGACAGGAATACGGCTTCTCACCAGTGTGAGATCTCCAATGTTTGTTAAGATCGGTCTTCGCTGAAAAACATTTCCCGCACTCAGGACAGGAATACGGCTTCTCACCGGTGTGAGATCTCTGATGTGTGGAAAGAACAGACTTCTGTGAAAAACATTTCCCACACTCAGGACAGGAATACGGCTTCTCACCGGTGTGCAATCTCTGATGCGTGGAAAGATATGACTTCTGTGAAAAACATTTCCCGCACTCAGGACAGGAAAGAGGATTCTCTGCAGTGTGCAATCTCTGATGTCTGTAAAGATTGGCCTTCACTGAAAATTTTTTCCCGCACTCAGGACAGGAATACAGCTTCTCACCTGTGTGACACCTTTTATGTACACGAAGATTTGATTTATCACTGAAACATTTCCCATACTCAGTACACGGAAATCTTGTATCTGTTGGAAGGACAGCACGGTCCCTCACAGTCTGAGGTTCTTCAGGATAAGAGGAATACGATGGTCCGGCACTGTCCCTCACAGTCTGAGGTTCCTCAGGATAAGAGGAATACGATGGTCCATCTACACTGTGTGATGCCGGATCGACATTTGAGGTAGCCAGGTTTTCTCCTGGACTATACTGTGTGATGTCCTCATCTTCTACTTTACAGTCTGGAGACAAAGTGAGACAATCCTCTGAGGTTTTCCTCATTTCCCATCCATGTACTAAAATAGAAATACAAAGATTATTACTAGACATGAGCAGATTGGTTCCCCTATACCAGGACTCCGCCCACATCAGGCAGCTTTGTCTCTGAGGATCTTACAATTCCCCCCTCAAGGTATCTAGTAAATGGGTCCTCTGATCTCCTACCAGTTCATTTCTTTATTCATGGATCTTAGTCAGAGAGTGAGGAAACAACGAGAACTGTCTTTTATAGGAGTGACAGTGATGAGGGGATTGTAGGACTAGTGTCCCCTCCCCCTCTATCACTCATTGCCATCTTCCCAACACAAGAAGTCCCGCACTTCCTTATTTAGTCCATGATTTAGTCATGAATAACAGCGGGGCTGAGCCCCACCAGAGGTCAGAAAGTGAGGATGGGGGGAGAACAACCAAGATGAAGACTGGACTGATCCTGAAGACCAACATCATTGGGTTACTGACTCCTCCCTCATTATCACTTTCTGTTTAAGGTTCCAAAGTTGGAGGATGTTATCACATTATTATCAGCATGTAAAAGTCTGTCCTCCAATCAAATCATCAGATATAAAATGTCCAGCTGGTAGGAAATGGGTGTAACAAAAGAGAATCCATATTATGTGTATATATAGCAGTGGGAAGAGGGGAGAGAGCAAAAGTCAGGAGTATGTAATGTACAACATAGAGTATATAGTGCAGGGGTCAGGAGTATGTAATGTACAGCATAGAGTATATAGTGCAGGGGTCAGGAGTATGTAATGTACAACATACAGTATATAGTGCAGGGATCAGGACTCATAATATTGGTGTTCAGTAATCAGTGGTGGCTTACATGTATTTATTTAGTGTTAATGACCCACCTGTGCTGATCTCTGTAGGAGTGTCCTCCTCTATAAATGTCCCCGTTATTCCATCCTCCTCCATAGACTGCTGATCATCCCTCACATACGTCTCTTCTTCTTCTGCTTTAACCTCAAATTCTATATCGATTGGATCTCCATTCTAAATCAAGAAAATTATTATAATCAATAAATATCATCTTCTGTAAAATAATAGAATTTTTGTCTTACTATAAAATCCTTTTCTCTGATGTTCATTGACGGGCACAGCTCCAGAATCTTCTAAACCATTGGGACGTTAGCATTGTTAAACATGAGGGGTGGGAAAAAACACAACAGAAATCAATTCCCAAAATGCTAAACCTAGCCAACCAGATATGGAGCTCAAACAGGAGTACCTGGAGCTCACCTGAAAACAATACACCTTCAAAGAGGACAAGGTCCTCTCAAACAGCGACCTGCAAAACCCTGCTGCCAAAAGAAGCATCAGCAGATGCCAGTACATCCACTTTGTAAAATTTTGTAAAAGTGAGCACAGATGACCAGTGGCCGCCTTGCAAACCTGTATCACTGACACCTCATGGCAGAAGGCCCAGAAGGCACTAAGCGCCCACGTAGAAAGCGCCTTAACAGGGAACAGAGGAACCCGACTGTTGATGGACTGGGCCTGCACCACCGTCTGTCTTGTCCATCTGGAAATGGTCGTGCCAGACTCGACCAGCCCCTTGCAAGGTCTATGCATAAGGACAAATAGTAAGGCTGATTTCCTAAATGACTCGGTTACCGCAAGGTACACCATGAGAGCCCGACCCACATCCAGAGAGTGCAAGGCAATCCACCTAGGATGTTTAGACTTAGGAAACAGGGAAGGCAACACAATGTCTTCATTCAGATGGAAACCAGAAACAACCTTAGGAAGTGAAGACTGACAAGGGCGAAGCACCACTATCTCTGTGAGCCACCAGGTAAGGTGAACAACAAGACAACACCACCAGCTCCGACACCCTGCATGCAGAAATAATAGCCACCAGGTAGGCTACCTTGTGAGACAATATAATCAGGGGAAGCTTGCAAATATTTTTGAAAGGCGGCTACTGGAGAACCGACAGCACCAAATTGAGATCCCACGGAGGCAACAGAGACTGAACTGGGGGAGCCAAGTGGCGAACCCCCTGAACAAAGGTGCAAACCAAAGAATGCATAGCCAAAGAATGGTAAAAGAAGACCGCCAAGGCCAAAAACCTGGCCCTGGATGGTACCCAGGGCCAGGTGGTACTTAACACCTCATTTGAAGAATGCCAAAATCTGGGCCACCGAAAGGGAACAGGGATGACCCCCAAGAGACTCATACCACACAATGTACATTTTCCAGGTGCGATGGTAAATCTTCCTAGAGGTAGATTTTTCAGCCTTTAACAGCGTGGGAATCACCAATTCAGACAACCCCCTATCCTTCAGCACCTGGCTTTCAACAGCCAAGCCATTAAAGCCATCGACTGTAAAGCAGGATGGAAGGTTGGCCCATGGGCCAATAGATCTTCTCTGAAATGAAGTCTCCAAGAGGCTTCGGCGACCGGCCTTACCAGATCAGTGAACCAAGACAGACAAGCCAGTCTGGAGCCACTAGGATGACTTCTGCCTCGATTCTTCGCAAAAGACTGGGCGGAAGTATTAGCGGGGGAAAGGCATATATCATATGATACTGGCCCCAAGAACCCACCAGTAATCTGTGGCGTCAGCCAGAGGATCCCGAAACCTTGACTCAATTCTATGTTCCTTCCTGTTGAGATAAAAGCCCAACAGGTCCACCGCGGAAGTTCCCCACCATTAGAATGCCAGCTACCTACCGGGCACCCCTAAAGGCGATTTGTCCAATGAGCCAGACAAATCTTATCGCCCGAAGTTTCAATATATTGATCGGTAGTCTTGACTCCTCCAGAGTCCAGACCCCTTGAGCACATTAGTGCCCAAAACGCCTCCCCACCAAGACAGGCTGCCAACCGTGGAGACCACCGTCCAGTACAGGGGAAGGAAGAATTTGCCCTGTTGAAGTGCCGGAGAGCAAAGCCACCATATCAGGGACCCTCTTGTATGCCGGCTCAACAGGATCTGATTCTCTAGAGACTGTGGATTCTTGTCCCACTTGGCAAGAAACTCTCTATGCAGAGTTCTCAAGTGGAACTGTGCAAAGAGAACCGTTTCGAATGTAGACACCATCAGGCACAGCACCCGCATGCAAGTCCTGAAAGATGACTGTCTGCTGGACAACAGGAGCCAAATCGCATCCAGCTGATTTCGGAGTTTTTTCCCCTGGAAGAAACAGCCTGGCTGAAGCCGAGTCCAGAGTCAGACCCAGATAGTCCAACTTGGTGGACGGAACCAGAGCAGATTTTTGGAAGCTCAATTTCCAACTGAGCTCCTGCAGAGTCCGTACAGTAATTTCTGGGTTGTCCTTTTATGCAGTCGGAGACTCTGCTCGCAGAAAAGAGTGTCCAGGTACCCAGTACCGCAATCCCCCACTGCCGCTACAATGTCAACACCGGGGCCAACACTTTTGTGACTACCCGAGGATCTGAGGCGAGACCAAGATCCTTTGTCTTGAGATCCTGGGAGACGAAAAGGCTGCATATGAGCCGAGAAAAAAAAAGGGCCCATGTCTGCGATGAGACTCCTTGCTTCTGGCAGCCTGTGAAAGAAGAGTTCTCTTCCCCCCTGTAAGACCCTTAATAATATCATCCAACCATATCCGAAGGACCACTAGCCGTAGGACCACTGCTGTCACGGACAGCCTAGAAACTAAGGGAGCCGCATCCAGAGAGGCATTACAGGCAAACTGCAACCCCTGGACTAACTGGTCCGCCAGCTCCTCAAGGGCAGGGGGAAGCTGTTCCCCCCTCCAGATCCTGGCCCAATAATTGCCCACCCTGTTAAAGTCTGGGACACCAATGCTATTTAGCCCCGAACCGGCCACAGTAAACATGTAGTGGACTAAAGTCTCGGCTCTCCTGTCAAAGGGGTCTATGACTGCAGTAGAAGAGGAATCATCCTCACTAACAGAGCACTCAAGGTACATGGACGCAGACCCAGTAGGGTCGCTACATACTAAGCTCACCCTGAAACATAACAGTCAGGGGAGATTGCCAAATGCGATCCCACAAGGGGACGCAGGCCAAAGGTCCATAAATGGACCACCTATGAGACCTCGCAAAAGATAAGGGGGGTTGCCTTAAGAGTCCACCATAGAGCACATAATAGAACATAGCCCCCCTTAAAGGTGGGCCGCCCGCCGTGACACGGACACGCAGGCAGGGTACCCTGGCTCACACAATAATGGCGGCATGACTGTCACTAAAAATGAAGCATCACCTGGTTTAGGACAGGTGCCAAGCTGACCATATGGCCCAGCAGGCCGCAAGCCGTGGCCTAAATTTTTGTGTGGGCCCTGCTGCAAATATCACGAATCCTTAGTCCGGCAGATGCCCAAGGGGGGAGTTGGGGGCTGAGGTCGCCCCCCAATGGCGG
Source organism: Pelophylax lessonae (assembly GCF_965119305.1). Classification (NCBI taxonomy): domain Eukaryota; kingdom Metazoa; phylum Chordata; class Amphibia; order Anura; family Ranidae; genus Pelophylax; species Pelophylax lessonae. Next base: position 1,161,986 of record NC_138770.1, read on the forward strand.
CGCCCAACTCACCCGCATGGCCTAGTAGGCCAGGACACGAGCCTCAGCGGATCCAACCACCCAGGAGGCAGTGGCTTCAGCCGTCCTCACAGGGGTTGCCTCACTTAGTTTCCACTAAAACCCGGTCAGCAGCCTGGTCAGCATCTGCAGCTCGGTCAGCAGCAACTACAGCCAACTCCCTATAGGAGCATGTGGCAAAGCTGCACAACTGCACCTGGGTAAGGGGGGGAGGGGAGTGGTGTGGGGAGCTGAAAGACCCACAGTGACTGTTTAGAGGGGCTGGGGGGAAGGGAACCAGGGGGTCAGACCGTCCTAGAGAGGGGCCCACGTCCACCGCAAAAGACCACCAGGGGAGAGGGGGGAACACTACACTACTTACCACACCATGGAACGGGGTGGGCACCGCTCCGGGCAGACCAGCGCACCATCAGAATGGGGGTGCTGCGGGGCAAGAGGCATGCTGGGACTAAGGCTATGATCAGGTCTATGCATCCTCGTGAGACAATTAACTCGCAGGCCAGCCCCCGTCCAGTGGGGCTATGCCACGGCCGATCTAGCGTGGAGCTGAAGCCTGCGCACGCTCAATGGGCAGACTAGGGAGACCTTAAGGATCTAGAATATCCAGTCCCTCACCCAGTCCAACAGTTGATTGTAATTCTCACAGGAACAGGAAAAATGTTAGGGCCAGAAATCCCAGCAAGGAACTAGGTCCTTAGTCCTGACTAGGCAGAAGAAACTGAATGCCTATAGCAGAGTGTGGGAGTATGCCCCCTGGGACTGCCCCATAGGCTTGGTAAAGCTTTTTCCTGCCTCATGTCCTTATCCTGTATGGGGCAGCATAACCCAATGACTAAGAAGATTCTGGAGCTGTGTTCTTCAATGAGCGAAAGAGAAATCTGCTTTATTCTTGTGACATCACCTTCAAGCATTGAAGAAGGAGCGCGGCTGCCGTAATACTTGCAGCACAAATGCTCAGAAATGCGTCGCATTCCTGTGATGTCTTTTGTCCTTCGTTGCTGAGCCACCAGTGCCTCAAGCCTCGATCTCAGTATATATCCACCATATGGCCGGCTTCCTCATAACAGTGACCAGCAAGGAGAACCCTGCATGGCGCTGCCAGTGAACGGACTTTATGTCCACGGATGACCCTTGGGACAGCCTTACTATTATGAACTGCCTGTTCTTATCTCCAAACATGTGAGTTGCCAATTATATACTATACAATAAATCGGTTTTAAATTCTGCACTTAGAGCCGCCCTCCCTCTTGTTTATACCGGCAGCCTTGCAGGAATATGGCTTCTGTTCCTATATTGATGGCAGCCCTAAGATATTGGCCTATTTAGTGCACTCCACCAAGTATATGGACTTCTTTATGGACATTTACCATGAGATTTGTAGCAACTGCGCCTTACTTTTGTTTTAATCTTTGTTTCCACCAACCTTGTAACAATGAGGGATGGTGTGACCTTCCTGTGTGGAATCCCGGGAATACAGAGGATGGGGACATCTCTCTGGTGGGTTCCTGGTAGAAGGTGGCTTCATCATATTCTTGTGTCCTTCTGTAAACTCCTCCATCACTCCATACTCCTCATCCTCCTCTTTATACTCTTCTTTAACATCAATATTATCATCCCCGAGGTTTCCACTCTGAATATATAATAAAACATTCCTTGTAACAAACATGCTTGTATATAAATTAGAACTACCAATAATTGTTCCTCATCTACCTGATGATGGTGAGGGATGGTGTGACCTTCCTGTGTGGAATCCCGGGAATACAGAGGACGGGGACATCTCTCTGGTGGGTTACTGGAGCTGGATGACTCCACCATGGTGTCCTGGTACAGATCTTTGTGTTCCTTTGGAAACTCTGACTCCTCCATCACGCCATCCTTATCATCCTCCTCTTTTATCTCTTCTTTAACCTCAACTTTAGAATCTCTCAGGTTTCCACTCTGAATATATAATAAAAATGACATCAATGGTAACAATGCAGATAATGTACAGATCCTAATGATACTATCAGTGATTGTTCCTCATCTACCTGATGATGGTGAGGGATGGTGTGACCTTCCTGTGTGGAATCCCGGGAATACAGAGGACGGGGACTTCTCTCTGGTGGGTTCCCATTACTGGATCCATCTGTAGGAAACACACACACTGACTGAATACACTGTTTCTACGTGTTTATCAGATGATGGGGGATCTAGGGGGACCCTCCGTACTGATCTCTCATTTACAATAAAGTCTCCTCTTACCTGGTAATTTGAGGGGCAGCTGATTCTCCATCATGATGTCCTTCCCGGCACCGCTCACCTCTCCTGTCAGCAACTCAATGATCTCTCTGGTGACTTTTAGAATCTTGTTATTTCTCTTTATATCAGGGAGGGAGGTGGAGGCAATGTGATGGTCATATGATCTCCAGACTTCACAGGAGGAAAACTCTAAATATGAACACAAAGACTAAAATTAAATGACATTCCCAGAATCCTCCTCACCTCTCCGGTCAGGTTTGTGTTTTATTAACCGCTTGCCGACCACCGCACGACTATTTAATGCGGCGGTCAGCCCCCTACAGGCAAAACGATGTAGGGCTACGTCGCTCACCTACAAGCCTCTAGGGGGCGAGCGCGTGCTGCCGGAGGCGCGCTCCCGCCCCGCTCGCTCACTGTCATCCCCGCGTGAGTGACCGACGGCTCAGATGTCTGCCGGCCACCCGCGATCTCCCGCTGCAGAGGGAGAAAGGCAGGCGGCTAATGTAAACAAAGCCGTCTGTCATTCTCCCTGATCTAACTGCAGAGATAATACGATCCTGCTATGTAGGATCGTATGTTTCTGTGGTTACATCACAAGCCACGCCCCCCCACAGTTAGAATCACGCCCCTAGGGATACATTTAACCCACTGATCACCAATAAAGTTAACCCTTTCCTGCCAGTGTCATTTTTACAGTAACAGTGCATATGTATAGCACTGATTACTGTAGTAATGTCACTGGTACCCCCAAAAGGTCAAGGGTCCAATCTGTCCGCCGCAATGTCGCAGTCCCGCAAAAAAAAAAAAAAAAAAAAAATCGCAGATCGCACCATTACTAGTAAAAAAAAAAAAATAAATAAAAATGACATACATTTTTCCCGTAGTTAGTAGACGCAATAACTTTTGCGCAAACCAATCAAAATACGCTTATTGCGATTTTTTTTTTACCATACATATGTAGCAGAAAACAAATTGGCCTAAAATGTTAAAAAAATTTTGATTTTTACATTTTTTTGGGGGGAATTTCATATAAAATTGTGAAAAATATTGTCATTTTTTTCAAAATTGTCGCTCTTTTTTTGTTTATAGCGCAAAAAATAAAAATCGCACAGGTGATCAAATACCCCCAAAAGAAAGCTCTGTTAGTGGGAAAAAAAGGACGTCAAGTTCATTTGGGTACAGCGCCGCACGACCGCGCAATTGTCTGTTAAAATCACGCAGTGCCGAATCGCAAAATAGGGCCTGGTCTTTAGCAGCCAAATCCTCCGGGGCTTAAGTGGTTAATAGAGATAAGAGTGATGTCATGTGACCTCCCAGAATCCTCCTCACCTCTCCAGTCAGGTCTGTGTTTTTTTAACCACTTGCCGACCGCCGCCGCACTGGGGCATGCTCCCGCGCGACCCCGGCCCCTCTGATGATCTAATTGGGTTCAGAACCGATCAGTCATCAGGTCCAGGCCAATTATTTTTGGCCTGAACCTGTTGATCGGTCCTGCCCAATCAGATACTGGACTCACCATGCCTCTCAGCAAATAGCTTGGAGTGTCTACTTTGCAAAATGGGGTCATTTGGGGGGGTTTTGTGCTATCTTGAAAACTGTGACAGGTAGTGCGGAGGTGAAATGCACAATTTACGCCATTAGAAAACCTGGTTTTCGGGGTCCCGTACACAGCTATGCTCCCAAAAAGTCTCACACATGTGGTATCCCTGTATTCCTGTAGGGGAAGCAGCAGAATGTATTTTGGGGTGTCATGACATACCCATGGTATGTGTGAGCAATTTATCTATTAGTGACAACTTTGTGTTAAAAAAAAAAATAAAAAAAAAAAATGTAATTTTCCCGAAACTTGTGGCAAAATATAAAATATTCCATGGACTCGCCATGCCTCTCAGCAAATATCTTGGGGTGTCTACTTTCCAAAAAATGTGCCATCTTGAAATTTCAGGGCCTCCGAAACTGTGATGGGTAGTGAGGAGGAAAATCAAAAATTGACACCATTAGAAAACCTGAAGATGGTGATTGGTTTTCGGGGTCCCGTACACAGCTAGGCTCCCAAAAAGTCTCACACATGGGGTATTCCCATACTCAGGAGAAGCAGTAGAATGTATTTTGGGGTGTCATTCCACATATACCCATGGCATGTGTGAGAAAATCTTTTAGTGACAAGTTTGTGTTAAAAAAATAAAAAATAAAATTTAATTTTCCCAAAACTTGTGGCAAAATATAAAATATTCAATGGACTCACCATGCCTCTCAGCAAACAGCTTGGGGTTTCTACTTTACTAAAATGGGGTCATTTGGGGGGGGGGGGGGTTGTGGTATCTTGACATTTCAGGGCCTCCTAAACAGTGATAGGTAGTGAGAAAATGCAATGAAAAATGTACGCCCTTTGAAATTCTGATGGTGGGGATTGGTTTTCGGGGTCCCGTACACAGTTGGCTCCCAAAAAGTCTCATATATGTGGTATCCCTGTACTCAGGAGAAGCAGCAGAATATTATTTGGGGTATAATTACACATATACCCATGGCATGCATGCGCAATATATCATTTCAATGACAACTTTGTGTAAAAAGCAAAACATTTTTTTTTGTCATTTTTCAAACACCTGTGACAAAAAAATTAAATATTCAATGAGCTCAACATGCATCTTAGGACATTCCTTAGGATATCTACTTTCCAAAAAGTGGTAATTTGGGGGGTTTTTTACTGCCCTGACATTTTAGCACTTCATGAAATGAGATAGGCAGTCAGAAATTAAAGCTGCGTAAATTTCAGTATTTACACTTGAGTATTTTGGATATTTTTTAAAAGACAAAGTTGAAAATGTAATTTTTTCTCAAAATTATCGCTCTTTTTTTATTAATATCGCAAAAAATAAAAAGCGCAGAGGTGATCAAATACCTCCAAAAGAAAGCTCTTTTTGTGGGAAAAAAGGTCGTAAATTTTGTTTGGGTACAGCATTGCATGACCGCGCAATTGTCAGTTAAAGTCACGCAGTGCCAAGTTGAAAAAAGGGGCCTGGTCTTTGAGCAGCCAAATCCTCTCGGGCTTAAGTGGTTAATAGAGATGAGTGATGTCATTTGACCTCCCAGAATCCTCCTCACCTCTCCGGTCAGGTCTGTGTTTTATTAATAGAGATAAGAGTGATGTCATGTGACCTCCCAGAATCCTCACCTCTCTGGTCAGGTCTGTGTTTTATTAATAGAGATAAGAGTGATGTCATGTGACCTCCCAGAATCCTCCTCACCTCTCCGGTCAGGTCTGTGTTTTATTAATAGAGATAAGAGTGATGTCATGTGACCTCCCAGAATCCTCCTCACCTGTCCGGTCAGGTCTGTGTTTTATTAATAGAGATAAGAGTGATGTCATGTGACCTCCCAGAATCCTCCTCAGCCCTCGGGTCAGGTCTGTGTTTTATTAATAGAGATAAGAGTGATGTCATGTGACCTCCCAGATTCCTCCTCCCCTCTCTGGTCAGGTCTGTGTATTATTAATAGAGATAAGAGTGATGTCATGTGACCTCCCAGAATCCTCCTCACCCCTCCGGTCAGGTCTGTGTTTTATTCATAGAGATAACAGTGATGTCATGTGACCTCCCAGAATCCTCCTCACCTCTCCGGTCAGGTCTGTGTTTTATTAATAGAGATAAGAGGGATGTCATGTGACCTCCCAGAATCCTCCTCACCTCTCCAGTCAGGTCTGTGTTTTATTAATAGAGATAAGAGGGATGTCATGTGACCTCCCAGAATCCTCCTCACCTCTCCGGTCAGGTATACATTTTGTCAAATCCTTGTTTACCCACAAAGACCCCCCCTGGTCCAAAGGTTCAAAGCTTGTCATAAGCAATTCTGGCGTCCTTTCATATAACACAAGACATAAAGTCCCACCTTGCTAGTAAGGGTCCATCCACATCCTCAGAGCATCAGAATAGAAAAAGAGCCAGTTGGAGGGACATTGGGAGGCGGAGCTGTGAGGTCAGTGTGATGTCATAGGATTCTCTGACTCTGATTGGAGGGACATTGGGAGGAGGAGCTGTGTGAGGGGGGGGGGGGGGCTCTCTTTGAGGTTTCTGGGCATGGAATCGTTTCTCCCGGATGCGTCCCACCTCTCCTAAACTGAAACTTTTTCTGTGGGCTTTGCCAGGACACATCATATTCCTGTGATCTCTGTGTACTCCGGAGACTTTACTGATGACATTTTATGATAAATATCTGAGACTGGGAGCATTATGGAAAAACTAGATTCAAAACCCCCCTCCCCCCCCCCCCACAGCATTGCCCCTTTCACATACTCCCCACAACATTGTCCTCCTCCACACCCCAACCAGCTCTGCCTCCCTCTCATCCCCCCCAGCTCTGCCTCCCTCACATTCCCCCCCAGCTCTGCCTCCCTCACATCCCCCCCCACAGCACTGCCCCCTTCACATCCCCCCGCTCTGCCTGCTTCACATCCCCTCACAGCTCTGACCCCTTCACATCCCCCACACAGCTCTATCCGCTTCACATCCCCCCCCCAGCTCTGCCCCCTTCACTTCCCCCCCAGCTCTGCCCCCTTCACATCCCCCCCCCAGCTCTGCCTCCCTCACATTCCCCCCACAGCACTACCCCCTTCACATTCCCCCAGCTCTGCCCCCTTCACATCCCCCCCAGCTCTGCCTGCTTCACATCCCCCCCAGCTCTGCCCCCATCACATCCCCCCACAGCTCTGACCCCTTCACATCCCCCCCACAGCTCTACCCGCTTCACATCCCCCCAGCTCTGCCCCCTTCACATCCCCCCCAGCTCTGCCTCCTTCACACCCCCCCCAGCTCTGCCTCCTTCACACCCCCCCCCAGCTCTGCCTCCTTCACACCCCCCCCCAGCTCTGCCTCCTTCACATCCCCCCCAGCTCTGCCTCCTTCACATCTCCCCCAGCACTGCCCCCTTTACATCCCCCCACAGCACTGCCCCCTTCACATCCCCCCCCCACAGCACTGCCCCTTTCACATCCCCCACACAGCTCTACCCACTTCACACCCCCCCCAGCTCTGCCTCCTTCACATCTCCCCCAGCTCTGCCTCCTTCACATCTCCGCCAGCTCTGCCTCCTTCACACCTCCCCCAGCACTGCCCCTTTACATCCCTCCCGCAGCACTGCCCCCTTCACATCCCCCCCACAGCTCTGCCCCCTTCACATCCCCCCCACAGCTCTGCCCCCTTCACATCCCCCACACAGCTCTACCTGCTTCACATCTCCCCCAGCTCTACCCCTTCACATCCCCCAGCTCTGCTCCCTTCACACCCCCCCAGCTCTGCCTCCTTCACATCTCCCCCAGCACTGCCACCTTTACATCCCTCCCACAGCACTGCCCCCTTCACATCCCCCCCCACAGCACTGCCCCTTTCACATACTCCCCACATCATTGTCCCCCTTCACATTCCCCCCAACAGCACTGCCCCTTTCACATACTGCCCACAACATTGTCCCTCTTCATATTCCCCCCCCCCACAGCACTGCCCCTTTCACATACTCCCCACATCATTGTCCCTCTTCACATCCCCCCCCCACAGCACTGCCCCCTTTATATGACCCTGCTCCCCATCCTTCACAAGTTCACAGCCATGTCCTTTCCTCCCTGTACTTCATACCTTACACAAAGCAAGGAGAAGGCAGGGGGACAATCCTGGACTGAAGGCACAGCAGCACTGGATGGGGGTGCGGGAGCTGCCAGGTTAGCCTTTCACATTAGCAAGCTGGTGATTGGTTGCTAGGACCGCCTCCTAGCAGCCAATCACCTCCTGGTTAATGTGAAAAGTTCATTCAGGCAGCTGCCTCAGCGCTGGTCCTGCCCCATGTCCAGAATTGTCCCGCCCGTCTTATGAGATCAAGGTTGCCTGATCTCTGCGGTTTCCGACCTTCCGGAAATAGCAGGTAGCGGTGGCCATCTTGGATGAGGCCAAACGCCGCGGAACCCCAATATTGTTCTCGTGGAACCTATTGGGAAACGCTGGTTTAGACTGATGAGGTGGGGAGTCATTGGTGGGAAAGGTGACCCATCTCGAAAAGGAAGAGGATTTTCCGGCCCTGTAAGTGGGGGAAATGTTCTGACCCTGAAGGGGTTAATCTAGGTATCCACACTATATATGTGTGTATCATCATCTGCTGGAGATAAAATATGTCACAGTGACTATGGAGGAAGAGGAGGGACATGATGGGGGGTTACTAGGTGTAAATAGAAAATACGATCTTATTACCTCTTCTGCTGCCTCTTCCAGCAACGTCTCCTCTGTACTTTGTACCTCAGGAACTTCCTGTGTGTAGCCGACATCACTTCCTGTCTTCCATAGAGACTTCCTGTCTGGGTAGAAGTGAGATCACCCCCTTGTGAAGCTCAGAGGAACTGCAGCCCCGAGAAACGTCTCGTAGTGTGAACACTGCCTTGTGCTGTGTGTGTATGTACTGTATATCCTTATAGATGGGTATATCCACTCCCACCAAGGGGGCGGGGTCGCCCAATATGTGAAAAATGTATGGACAATTTATAAAATGTCTGTAATAATACTGTATTCTGTATGCACAGTGTAGCAACCAATAGCGCTGCTCATCTGAGTAGGAGGGGGGGACTACTGATTATTCAAATACCCTGCACCAATGCAGCGGAAGTTGCTCCGCCTCCTTAGCCAATCAGCGCGGCACTGTAACCCGCCCCTTTCCCAGCCCACCTCATTTGACTGAAAACAATTCCTGGTTGGCTCACACAGGACTGTACACAAAGAGCTCCACAGCTGAAGAACATCAGAAACAATGTCCACCACTCACATGGAATGCCGGCTGTGTGTACATCTCCTGTGCTATGTCTGCAGTCTCTGACAGTCTCCTGTAATAAGTCTGCAGTCTCTGACCGTCTCCTGTACTATGGCTGCAGTCTCTGACCATCTCCTGTACTACGTCTGCAGTCTCTGACCGTTTCCTGTACTATATCTGCAGTCTCTGACTGTCTCCTGTACAACGTTTGCAGTCTCTGACCATCTTCTGTACCACGTCTGCAGTCTCTGACCATCTACTGTAGTATGTCTGCAGTCTCGGACCGTCTCCTGTATCAAGTCTGCAGTCTCGGACCGTCTCCTGTACTATGTCTGCAGTCTCTGACCATCTCGTGTAGTATGTCTGCAGTCTCTGACCATATCCTGTAGTATGTCTGCAGCAGTGTTAATTTCGTCGACTAAAACTGACTAAAACGTTTTCGTCGACTAAATTAACACAATTTTAGTCGACTAAAATACGACTAAAACTAAAACAATTCAGATGACTAAAATACGACTAAAACGAAAATGGCATTTTAGTCTTAAGACTAAAATACGACTAAAACTAAAATGGCATTTTAGTCAAAAGACTATAACTAAAACTAAATCGAAATTTGCTGCCAAAATTAACACTGGTGCATGCTCAAAGCTTAATACCATAAATAATAACATATTAGATTTTTCACTCCAGGACCAGCAGTAGTATATAATGAGTTTGGAAATTGTAGAGAAATGCTTAAATAATGCATTACAAATTACAATTGAAGTACACCCATTCGATTATAGATGACTAAAATGAGTTTTAGTCGACTAAAATGTAGGACATTTTAGTCGACTAAAATGTACTGGAGTTTTAGTCGACTAAATACGATTAAAACTAAAACACTTGCAGAAGACTAAAATGGGACTAAAACTAAAATTGAAATTTGCTGCGAAAATTAACACTGATCTGCAGTCTCTGACCGTTTCCTGTACTATGTTTGCAGTCTCTGGCCATCTCCTGTAATATGTCTGCAGTCTCTGACCGTCTCCTGTACTATATCTGCAGTCTCTGATCATCTGCAGTCTCTGACCATCTCCTGTAATATGTCTGCAGTCTCTGACCGTCTCCTGTACTATATCTGCAGTCTCTGACCATCTCCTGTAATATGTCTGCAGTCTCTGACCGTCTCCTGTACTATATCTGCAGTCTCTGATCATCTGCAGTCTCTGACCATCACTCACATGGAATGCCAGCTGCAGAACCTTCAAGAAGTCTTATCAGTGTAATCACCCTCAGTGCAGTGTCCATCTCCTGTACTATGTCTGCAGTCTCTGACCATCTCCTGTACTATGTCTGCAGTCTCTGACCATCTCCTGTACTATGTATGCAGTCTCTGACCATCTCCTGTACTATGTCTGGATCTCTGCCCTATATACATAGACTGAGCTCCGTTCTGTGTCTCTGCCCGACGATCAGCGTGTGCCAGAGGACATCCATTTCCCGATACCCGCAGATATCTTCTACCGCCCCCTGCAGGCGGAAATGCAGAATCACGTGTATATACACATGACTCAGCACAGGAGGGCCGCCCTGGAGCAGAATATCGGCTATAGTCCTTAACTGGATAAATGTTTATTCCAGGAGTTAGATATTTCTATACAGAAATCATAGGCGGTGGCTTAGGCAATAGCCAATCACAGGAGAACATTCTACATACGTAGTGAGAAGGAAACTAGCTGATAATACTTTCTCATTTGTTAGAAATCACACGATTTACAGTTCACCAAAACTCCACAGTTTCAGCTAAAATACACCATGTCACCAAAAGTATTGGGACGCCGGCCTTTACACACACATGAACTTTAATAGCATCCCAGTCTTAATCTGTAGGGTTCAATATTGAGTTGGCCCACCCTTTGCAGCTATAACAGTTTCAACTCTTCTGGGAAGGCCGTCCACAAGGTTAAGGAGTGTGTCTATGGGAATGTTTCACCATTCTTCCAGAATTGCAATTATGAGGTCAGGCACTGATGGTGGAAGAGAAGGCCTGGCTTGCAGTCTGCGCACTAATTCATCCCAAAGGTTTTCTATCCGGTTGAGGTCAGGACTCTGTTGCAGGCCAGTCAAGTTTCTCCACTCCAAACTCAGTCATCCGTCTCTTTATGGACCTTGCTTTTTGCACTGGTCCAAATCATTTGGTGGAGGCGGGAATTATGGTGTGGGGTTGTTTATCGGGGATTGGGCTTGGCCCTTTAGTTCCAGTGAAGGGAACTCTCAAGGCGTCAGCATACCAAGACATTTTGGACAATTTCATGTTCCCAACTTTGTGGGAACAGTTTGGGGATGGTCCCTTCCTGTTCCAATATGACTGACTGCACACCAGTGCACAAAGCAAGGTCCATAAAGACATGGAGGAGCGAGTTTGGGGTGGAGGAACTTGACTGACCTGCACAGAGTTCTCAAATTGACGTCCACCTGGATCGACGAATGTCCTGCGCAGCCGTCTTTTGACAATAGGCTAGGCAGGAAGTGGTCAATACATTGACCTTCTTTTCCTCTGCCAGCTTCTACTGGGGGTCACTCTCCAGGGTGCTAGAAAGGACCCAGGTGAGGTGTACTCAGTATCTCTGCCTGGGACAGCGGGAAGCATCAGCTTATTCAGATACTGCTCCATCCGCTGCCAACACTCGCTCAAGGCACTCTAAAGTTCTGAAGTGGCTTTTCCGCAAGCCCAGAATGCGATCAATGGTTTGCCGACCCTGGACATGTGCTTCCCTGGTTTAATGTTCTAGGCCACATCAGAGGGGTCTGTGGGCCACATCAATGAGCTCCATGGGCCAAATCAGAGGGCTCCACAGGCCTTATTAGAGGGCCTCGTGAGCCACATCATAGGGCTTCCTAGGCTAAATCAGAGGGCTCCGTGGGCCACATCAGAGGGCTCCGTAGGCCACATCAGAGGGCTCCGTGGGCCACATCAGAGGGTTCCGTGGGCCACATCAGAGGGCTACGTGGGCCACATCAGAGGGCTCCGTAGGCAGCATTAGAGAGCTCCATGGGCCACAGGTTGAGCACCCCTGGAATTTACAAACTATGGGATATATATCTGAAAATTGATCAATCCTGATGTACTAATGGCCAATTTCCTTTCTTGAGGCCCGAAAATGCCAAGACAATACAAATACCCCCCAGAAAGTAGACAGTTCAGTGCAAGGCTGGGATAAAAGGTGAACAGAAGGGGAGGCTGCCCCGGGCACTGTGGCATCATGTGAGGTAGGGAGGCACTGCAAGGAGATTGATGGAGGGGATTTAAGGGGAGAGGGGGAGTCTGAGGGTGGCTGGGGGTAAGAGTTGCTCTAGGAAAATACATTTGGGGGGAGGGGTATGCTAGGAGTGCTGATCGAGGTGGATTTGTGTTGGGGGGGATGAGGCAAAAGCATTGTGATGGGGTGATGTGGGGGGGTTTGTGCTAGGAGATATACATACTACAGGAGACGGTCAGAGTTTGTAGACATGGTGCAGAAGACAGTCAGAGACTGCAGACATAATACAGGAGACGGTCAGAGGCTGCAGACATAGTATAGAAGACAGTCAGAGACTGCAGACATGATACAGGAGATGGTCAGAGACTGCAGACATGATACAGGAGATGGTCAGAGACTGCAGACATAGTACAGGAGATGGTCAGAGACTGCAGACATGGTACAGGAGATGGTCAGAGACTGCAGACATAGTACAGGAGATGGTCAGAGACTGCAGACATGATACAGGAGATGGTCAGAGACTGCAGACATGGTACAGGAGATGGTCAGAGACTGCAGACATAGTACAGGAGATGGTCAGAGACTGCAGACATAGTACAGGAGATGGTCAGAAACTGCAGACATAGTACAGGAGATGGTCAGAGACTGCAGACATAGAACAGGAGATGGTCAGAGACTGCAGACATGATACATGAGACGGTCAGAGACTGCAGACATGGTACAGGAGATGGTCAGAGACTGCAGACATGATACAGGAGATGGTCAGAGACTGCAGACATGGTACAGGAGACACAAAAGGAAGGAAAAATGGTCATGGGACTTTAGATGAGGTAGGTTGCTTGCTTAAATGACCAGATAAAGTGAAGTCTCAAAAATGTTTATTCATTACATGATTGATAATAGACAGAGATATATAACAAATACGACATCTCATAATCCAGATAGAAATATAGACATATAATGTAGAGGACTGGCATCAAAAAGGGGTATCTTGCCAGTTGCCATGCATTTACACAATTCATATTATAATAATAGACAATAATAAACGTATATATATATATAATCTCATGAATAATACATGGTTAGTATCCAGATACATATGTACACATGTCTTCACATCTATATCTCTATGCGTTTCGTGGAATCTCATGAATAATATACAAAAAACAAATGAAGTTGTCCCGGCTGTGCTGCCACTCTCAACAGGTCGTGGTAACCCAAGCAAGTTCTAAAAAAGGAATGGACAGAGGGCGCACCAGCCTAGCGCATTATCTTTAAAACAATTTATTAAAACGTAAAGACATACACATTATACTCACAAAGCAAATGTGAAACACGGGCAAACATGAGCCATAGAAGACCACCAAGGGTCTCCACTGAGCATCCTCTAAAATTGCAAGCCGTGGAAGGATGTGGACCTCCAAAGAACTGCTTTACGCATTTCGGGGTGTTCCCCCTTCATCAGAGCTAATTGGAGGAGTGAGTGGTAGGGCTTTTTGTATTCTAAAAAAGTCACATGATCAAAGGCAAATGCTCCACCCCTGGTGGATGGGTCAAAAACAAAAAATAATGATAATAATAATACTGTGCAAGTAAATAAATGACCATGACATGCAATACACTAATGAACAATAGTAACATTGTAACCTCATAATAGCAAGCAGTACAAACGTACACAATTAACAAGAACAAGACAAAATTTGGCCCCATTTCATTGTGCCATCCAAATGCAGCTACAGGGACAGTATGTGATGTTATAGAATATTTTATAGTGTTCCTCGCTTCCCAATGTGTATTGCATGCTCAATCCCACTCACTGAACTGTGTTCAGGCTCCATGTGAAGGAAGAGCCAGGTCAGAGCATAATACCATTGGGAAAAAAAGGCAAACCATGATGTGAAACACATGTTCAATTTGTTAGAAAGCATTACTGGGGCGTCACTGTATGTGCTCTCTGCGCACCTCCATTCACATTGTTGTCTTCGGAGTCTTTGAGTGGGTCGCCAGGTTCCGCCATCCTGGATGCTTTCCAGGACCCGAGTCCACTTCCATCACTTCCATTTTTTCGGCGGAGCTGCAGCTTCTGGCAGAAGTGACGTAGAAAAGTCCATCAGGACGTGACCTGCACTCCATGCTGCGCCATCTATCAGGCTCCAGCATGTATTGCATACTAAGCACTTTGACTGAAAAACCTTTAAAACTGTTGTTCTGCTTCGCGTTATTGAACTGTTGTATAACACTAGTCAGACAGCTTAACAATAATTCAGAAGTCAAGAAACGGGAGACATCAGATCTGTGTGTATTCTTTTTTCTGAATAACTACAACATAAGCATAAACAAAACATATGTGTCAGTACATTAAACATTATACAGCAGCCTCACTCCATCAGTGAAGGTACTTACAGGCAATTCCATCATTAGTCCAAGAATAGATAAGAGCTCTTCTGCATACTTCCAGGAGTAGTTATGAAATGGAGGAAATACAGTTCCAGATTAAAGGTTACTGCCTCTCCCTCTGAGGGAAACACTACTTCCTGTCAAGCTCTGGCAATAATAACTATAATAACTAACTCTGACCACTAGATGGCAGCAATGTCAAACAACATTGCAGTATAACCTGTGTAGTGATGTGATAATTTATTTGCCCATCTTTCAAGTGTTTATTCCTGTTATGCAGTGTTTGTTTTTGCCCTTTGTCAATATGGCTGCTGTGCTCTCTTTCTCTCTCTGCAAGAAGGATGAGGTCATCAAAAAGGGCAGAGCAGGGATTGCTGGGTAAGACTGGGGAAAAGAGAGACATGAGGAGTCACAGACATTTTCCTGCTGGAGAACAGACTGTAAGTGCTGTAACATCCCTTCACTGAGACACACAGAGACACTGCTGATGATTTCATGTTCCTGAGGAGAATATCTTATGTTGTATGGATCACTGAATGTTATTTCTTCAATACACGGACATTTAAACACTCTGCTGTGTGGATTATTGTCTATATGGAAATGTTTTCTCAATTGGGATTTCACTTGCTAATCACAAGCCCTGATTGAGTGGAGGCACTGGCGCTTACTATAAATCCTGTCCTGATCACACAGATTATATAGACTCTGCTCCTAAATACTACACAGGTGGCGTCATCATACCCCAGTAGTCATCATACCCCAGTAGTCATCATACCCCAGTAGTCATCATACCCCAGTAGTCATCATACCCCAGTAGTCATCATACCCCAGTAGCCGCCAAGAGTGATCTAAATAGCGCTACATTTGGAGGCACTGCTGAGATACAAATCTTGGATCAGGACATTAAGGAACAAACATGTCATTGTTATCTACAGAAGCTGTGAGGCAGTGAGTCCTGGAAGAGGGACTGCCACCTAAAAGGACATTTGCTATTTCATATGTACCTATCCGTGTGAGCGTCCACAAACTGCAGGAGGCGCTAAAAGCAAATGAAACCTTGCGGTATGCCGCTCCTGTGGATAAAAGAGAGGAAGATGAGAGTTATGAACTGTATACCCATTATCTCTGTCTCAGTGAGGTGGATTTAAATCCAGTTAAAGGGCCCTTTTGTATATATCCGAAAGGGGCTGAAGAAATTGGTTGTGCCGTAGTATTTCCAGTAAGTTCACCTCCAGTAAGGCGGAAGTTACCAGCCCGGCCTGATAAGTGTGAACCATTGAATACAACTGCTTCATCAGGAGAAACTGTAATGTTGACTGCTGTGGCTGTTAAGCAGGAAACAGATATTGAGCATCTGCTGCTAAAAGTCACTGAAGTCATTGCCCAGAATTTACATGCTGATTCTTATTGCAAATTAAAGGCTTTTTCAGGAGTGCTACCTGTCCCCACTGGTGAAGAAAGCTTTGAGGTGTGGAGAGATTTTGCACAGCAAGTGATAGAGGAATGGACCTGCTCAGAGGAAAAGAAAAAACAGCGCATCATGGAAAGTTTAAGACCACCAGCATCCATTATCATCAGAGCTTACAAGGAGACTCATGTGAGTACCAGTGCTCAAGAATATATTGATATTTTGACAGATGCTTATGGACTGCACCGTGACCCTGATCAGATGCTTGCTGATTTTATACAGACAAAGCATAAAGAGGGAGAGGATGTTTCTGTGTTTGTGAGGAGGATAGAAGTACTACTGGGGAGATTGCTCACTGACAAGGTCATCTCTCCTACAGATGTTGACAGATTAAGGACTGCTCAAATAATAAAGGGGCTCCTGCCACACCACCCAATATCACCAGTTCTAAGAGAGAGGAACTTTACTTTCACTGAAACTATGACTGAAGTAAAGAGACAGGAGTCTGATATTCTTTTTAGTACCCCTTCCAAGAGCAAAGTTAAACAGAATTCTGGGGTGGAGCCCACAAATGAGACTGTTGCTAAGAACAAAGAAGTGAGTAGACTCCCACAGCCTAGAGCTCTATCTGCTGATAAAACCTCCAGTGATAAGCCTCTCTTCCACATTAAATGTTTCCGCTGTGGACAAGAAGGCCACACAGTTCGTCAGTGTCCACTGCTTGCTGACAGTTCTGAAATTACAGTAAAGCTGGACATATGTACCAAAGAACACAGGGAAGATCAAGAAAACAAACGTTTACCAAGCTACCTGGGGTAGGCCGCAGATGTACTTTCAATTTGTTGGTTAATGATATACCCACTACTGCTCTGTTTGATACTGGTTCTCAGCTGACGATCATATACAAGCCCTTCTATCAGCAACACTTAAACCACCTCCCTTTGCAACCTGTGGACACTTTGCCTGTTTATGGTGTGGGAGAAACTCCTGTTTTTATGGATGGTTGCCTAGAAGTTGAGCTTCGCATTCCTGGCGTGATAGCTGAGGAGGATCCCCCACTTAAAGTTATTGCTTATGTGAGCCCTCCACCTAGGGGTAATGAGTATGCTCCTATGATTGTGGCTTCCAATGTTGAAGCCGTTGAGGCTGCTTTCATACGGTTTCTTCAGTCCCAACATGGAACTCCCCTACCTTCACTGCCTGTTGCTCCAGAACTTCAAAATATCTGCCAAACTTTTGCTCCTGATCTTCCTGGAGGGTGTGTGGGAAATCCATGGCATCCCATAGAGCTTCCAGCAGGGGGAGTGAGAGTGCTGCGGGTTTATGTGGAAATTTCACCAAGTGCAAATGGTAGTTTCTTTTTGCTAGAGACTGATACAAAAGAGGCTGCAAAGAATGGCTGGGAGATAGTACCAGAAAGGAAAGACTATCGTGTAAAATGTCCAAGAATGGATGTTGTTACAGTCTGGAACATTACCACACACCCAGTTATAATACCAGCCTGGAAAGAGGTAGCCTATTGTTACCCAGTGGAAACCATTAGCTCCTACACTGCCAAAGTCAAGGAGAAAGAAATCAAATTAGACTTTCACTTGAATGATGCTGATAGTCCTGCAGAGCACCAACAAGCACTAGGAGAGCAGCTAATGGAATACAATGATGTTTTCTCTACCGATGACATGTTGGGTGTGCAAAAAGTATTCAGCACAGTATTCGCCTAACAGATAGCACCGCATTTAGAGAAAGATCCTCTCAAAGATCTGGATGATGTTCGAGAGTGCTTGCACAAAATGAAAGATGAAAACATCATTGCTGAGTCTAAAAGCCCGTATGCATCCCCAATAGTGGTAGTCAGAAAGAAAAATGGTGGAGTGCGAATATGTGTTGACTACAGGACTCTAAATCGGCGAACAGTCCCATATCAATACACACTACCTCGCATTGAGGAAGCTCTTGATGCCCTGCAAGGCAGTAAATGGTTCACAGTAATGGACTTAAGATCTGGTTATTACCAGGTCCCAATGAGTGAGGAAGATCAAGAAAAGACGGCTTTTATTTGCCCCCTAGGGTTTTTCCAGTTTGTTTGCATGCCTCAGGACATTAGTGGTGCACCTGCAACCTTTCAACGTCTAATGGATCGGACCCTGGGAGACCTTTGTCCCACTCAATGTATCGTCTACCTTGATGACATAATTGTCTTTGGCTCCACTCTGGAGGAGCATGACCAAAGACTGTTTAAAGTGCTAGATCATTTGAGGAAGGAAGGTCTAAAACTTTCACTGGACAAATGTAAGTTTGCTCGTTCTTCAGTAAACTTTGTGGGTCACATCGTATCTGCAGAAGGGGTAGCAACTAATCCTGCTAAGGTGGAGGCTGTGGTAACCTGGCCCCGTCCCACAAATCTGACAGAACCAAGGTCCTTCTTGGGATTTTGTGGCTATTATCATCGATTCATTAGAGGCTATTCCAAGACTGCTCGGCCTCTTAATGACTTGCTCAAAGAAACCCCTGGCATGGACACAAACCGCAAAACTAATTTCAGGGAGAGATGGACTTCTGCTTGTGAGGAAGCTTTTCTACAGCTTAAGAAAAGTCTTACAGAAGCACCAGTGTTGGCTTATGCAGACCCACAAAAGCCATACATTCTGCATGTGGATGTCAGCTATGATGGATTGGGAGGAGTCTTACATCAAGAGTACCCAGGAGGACTAAGGCCTGTTGCTTATATCAGCCGCAGTCTAAGCCCAGCAGAAAAAAATTATCCTGTTCATAAACTGGAATTTCTTGCCCTGAAGTGGGCTATTGTTAAAAAACTGCATGACTACTTGTATGGAACTCAGTTTGAGGTGAGAACTGACAACAACCCCCTCACTTATGTTTTGACTACAGCTAAGCTAGATGCCACTGGTCATAGGTGGCTTGCTGCCTTGTCTAATTATCAGTTCACTCTCAAGTACAAGCCGGGTCCCAAGAATATTGGGGCTGACGCTCTTTCTAGGCGCCCTGGATTACCCATGAACTTGGAAGAAAGTGACTGGGAGGAAGTACCTGGGCCTATTGTGGCTGCCTATTGTGCTACAGCTGCTGTACAAGGAGACAATATTGTTTTCTCTGACCTACGAGCTATTGATTCCCTGGGAGCTGGTGAAGATTCCAAACATGTATTGCTGCCCCACTGCTTTAGGGGTACCAGAAAACATCCAGCTGCAAAAGAAAGATATGATCCTTCTACAAAAAAGAGATCCAATAATCAGACATGTCAGAGAGTCTGTTTTCCGCAAAGATCCCTAACTACATGAGAAAATATCTACCTGAGCAGAGTACCTACTATCTTAAGGAATGGGATAAGCTCAAAATAATTAATGGACTTTTATACAGGGTACATTTGTTTCATGATCATCCTGGAAGGAGACAGCTAGTGCTCCCTCAAGTCTATAGAAACTCTGTTTTGAGAAGTTTGCATGATCAACATGGGCATCTAGGAGTTGAAAAAACCTATGGATTAATCCAAGACCAATTCTTTTGGCCACGAATGAGGGAAGCTGTTGTGGACCATTGCCGCCGTTGTGTGAGATGTCTACAATGGAAAAACTCTGCCTACTCGAGCTGCTCCTATGGAACACTTGAAAAGTTCTGGTCCCATGGATTTAGTGTGCATGGACTTTTTGTGTATTGACAATGACTGCAGTGGTGTGGGAAATATTTTGATTGTGACTGATCACTATACTCGCTATGCTCAAGCCTATCCCACCAAAGATCAGAAAGCAGTAACTAGCCAAAGTGCTGTGGGAGAAGTTTTTTGTTCACTATAGCTTGCCAAATCGACTTCACTCTGACCAGGGGCGGGACTTTGAAAGTCGCCTAATTAAAGAGCTGTTAACAATGCTTAACATCAACAAGAGCCGCACCACCCATTATCATCCAGAGGGTGATGCTCTCCCTGAACGTTTCAATCGTACCTTGTTGAACATGTTGGGTACCCTCCCTAATGGTGCTAAGCAGACCTGGAGCCGACATGTTGGAGCTATGGTACATGCCTACAATTGCACCAGACATGAATCCACTGGCTTTTCTCCTTATTTTCTCATGTTTGGGAGAGAAGCCCGTCTCCCTATTGACATTCAGTTGGGCGTGTCTACTGATGGAGTGGAACAGAGGAATCACTATCAGTATGTGGCACGACTTAAACAGAGTTTGAAAGAGGCCTATCAGATGGCTGAGGAAAATGCTGCAAAATTAAATGCTGCCAATAAAAGGTGTTTTGATTCCAAAGTTCGTTACAAAGACTTACAACCTGGTGATAAAGTGTTTCTCTGCAATTTGGGTTCCTCAGCCAAACATAAGTTAGCTGATCGCTGGAGAAATGAGTTGTTTGAAGTTGTAGAAAAACTGCCTAGGATTCCAGTATACAGGATTCGAGGACCTGAGGGTCGGATCAAAGCCTGGCATAGGAATCATTTGCTTCCAGTACCACAAGTTGCTACTGTTGATGAGGAGCCACAATCTGACATTGCTACAGATTCTAATGATGTGCCTTGTGGCAACAGTGGAGACCAGAGTGATGACAGTGACTGGTTTACACCTCCACCAGAGTCTCCTGTACAGGTTCCTTCACCTAGTACTGATGGGGGCCTCCCTCAGAGGGGAGGTTTGAACCCAGCTACTCCTGCTTTTGAACCAACAGTCCAAAATTTTGTGCCTACAGTTCCAGGCATGGTCGGAGCACCAAGTTTTCCCACTAATGCTGTCCCAGAGTTCTCTGGATTTATGCCTGAGGGGTTGAGGAGAGGAGATCGTGTTCGACGTCCTCCACCGGTGTTTACTTATGACACATTGGGAAGACCCTGCTATGCTGTACAGAACTATGTACAACCTCATGTTCTGACGGACATGATTGCAGCTCATTCTAGACTGGTTAGCATGATGCCTATTTGTTACTAACCATACTTTCTTTGCAGCTAAGCTCTGTAATAAATTGCTTCTGGAGAAGTGGTCTGCAGAAGGCGACAACGATGCTCATTTCTGTTGTTATTTTATGTGTATATCCTTGCTGGGTCGGAAGGATTTTCAGCAGGAGGAGAATGTAGTGATGTGATAATTTCTTTGCCCATCTTTCAAATGTGTATTCTTGTTATGCAGTGTTTGTTTTGCCCTTTGTCAAAATGGTTGCTGGCTTTCTTTGTCTCTCTGCAAGAAGGATGAGGTCATCAAAAAGGGAAGAGCAAGGATTGCTGGGTAAGACTGGGGAATAAGAGAGACATGAGGACACACAGGAATTTCATGCTTAGAGAACAGAGACTGTAAGTGCTGTAACATCCCTTCACTGAGACACACAGAGACATTGCTGATGATTTCATGTTCCTGAGGAGAATATCTTATGTTGTATGGATCACTAAATGTTATTTCTTCAATACATGGACATTTAAACACTCTGCTGTGTGGATTACTGTCTATATGGATATTTTTTCTCAATTGGGATTTCACTTGCTAATCACAAGCCCTGATTGAGTGGAGGCACTGGCACTTACTATAAATCCTGTCCTGATCACACAGATTATATACTCTGCTCCTAAATACTACACAGGTGGCGTCATCATACCCCAGTAGCCGCCAAGAGTGATCAAAATAGCGCTACACTACCATATTGGGATTTTTGTACTTAGCGTACTTACGGTGATTGTAGGAGTATTTGTTCCTCGCAGCAAAACAGTTGAGTTCTCTCGGTGATGTTTTGGTGATTTGCTCTAACAGGTACCTTTTCAGGACTGGCCTTCAGGGTGTTCTCCCTTCATCTTCTTCCCAACAGTATCAGTATTTCTTGCTAGAAAACTACTTAGAACCCCCAAACATCTCCCTTGGATGGCCACACTGCGGAGACTCTGGACTGGAGGTGGAGTTTCCGCCATTAGTGACTCTGAACTGCCATGGCGTCAACTAAATGGTTTCTGAAGTATTTCCGTTTTTTTTTTTTAGATATGGCTGCCGGAGCACTTCTGATCACATGTAAAACGACAGCTGTAATACTTCCGGTCACTCGCAAAATGGCGGAAACTCCACTTCCGGTGCGGATTTTCTTTACTTTCGGCGGTGTGAATATTTAAGGCAGTTGGATTCTCGAGTGTGGCAGGGGCGTTTACTATGAGGATTGTCTAAGTATATACTCATAGTCAATGTCACTCGGTCACACGACATTGGTCAGAAATATTTGTGCAGACTGAGCTGTGATGTGTTTTGAGGGTCTCAAATACGAGCTTGAATGTGTTTTCATTTTCATTGTGAAAGAATAATGAGGGAGGCAGCAGATATGGAATGATGGGGGGGATAGTCTTGCAGAAGCACTTATGATAGATTGTGATGTGAAAGTTTTCCTAATAGAATACAAGCGTAATAATGAGGGTATGAGTTTGTGGACTCTGAGTTAGGAAAGGGAATTTTGGAGCAATATTGTGCTTAAGAAATCGGGAAGATGTAAAGGCTGTATTTATTTATTTATTTATAAAAACAAAAAAAGTTTGTATAGCTATTCATCCAGTGAAACTGTTGGTACATTTGTTCAGCAATATCAATTGTTTTTCTGCAAATTCCTCTACAGATCGATTGTTATTCTTTAAGTAAAAATAAATTTTTGGGAAATACTGCACTAAGGCCACTGGATGGAGCTGAGGATCATAGGAAATTTTAGCCTGCTAATGACCGGTTCCATTGGCAGCCCCAATCCTTGTGACATCATCACGTTGATGCAGTCATTTACATCCTGAAAGGTCCCAACCCTTGAACAGCCAATAGTAAGTGTCCATGTCACCCATAGATGTGGCTAACCACAAAAGGACCCTCATGCAGTTCAGAAGATAGAAGGACCCATCCTCAGATTTGGGGCTTTTTGTGTAGTTTTTAAAAAGAAAAATCTGCTGCAGCAATAAGATAGATGAGTGGGAGGTATTCCCTACTGTTACATAACATAGATTTTCCAAGTATTATGAGACACGTAAACCTTTTCCTGTGTGTTGTCTTATGCCTCTGTAAATTTCTCTTACATTATCTCACTTTCTTCCTTATATAAAATGTGATACGTTGGCATAAATTGTTACCTACTGAAAATAATTTATTAAAAACAAATCTTTCGAAAAAAAAAAAAAAAAAGAACCCCCAAACATTATACAATTTTTTTTTTTTATTTTAGCAGAGGCCCAAGAGAAAAAAATGGCGGTCATTGCAATTTGTTATGTCACACGGTATTTGCGAAACGGTTTTGCAAACGCAATTTTTAGGGGGAAAATAAACTTTAACCATTCGGTTAAACCAAATGGACGTACCCATACATCTTGGGGGTTCAGTGGTAATAGTGGGGTGGTGGGTGCACCTACAGGCATCAACCCGGGAACATTTTGTTCAGCCGGCGATTCTGTACAAGGCAGAAGTGATCCGAGTGGCTAATTTGCCACCCAATTACTTCTGCGGGTGGTGGAGGGAGGTTCCACCCCCTTCCCACCGCCTCTCCCAGGCTCTAAAGTCCCATCGCGGAGGTCAGGAGTGATGTGGCCGGTGGTGATGGCTGCCCTGTACAAAGAGATAGGAACTGACATCATTCCCCTCGCTCTGTAACCCTGGAGACCAGGAGCGGCGAGTATTCCCCACTTCCGGTTCTGCCCCTTTGTTTACCTGGCCACCAATCTCAGTCTGTTCAGCTGCAGGGGGGACCAGAGGAGAGATTTGGAGCTGTAATAGACCCCCGATCTCCCCATAAAGAGGACCTGTCATGTCCTATTCCTATTACAAGGGATGTTTACATTCCTTTTAATAGAAATAAAAGTGACCAAAAAAATGTAAAGGGAAAGTGTAAAAAAAAAAAAAAAGGAAATAAATAAAATGTTTTAAATAAAATAAAAGCGCCCCCGTCCCTGTGTACTTGCACGCAGTAGTGAACGCATATGTACGTCACGTCCACATATGTAAACAGTGGTCATTAGAGCCGAATGTTAGAGCTAGAGCAATAATTCTAGCCAAGACCTCTTCTGTAACTCTAAACTAGTAACCCGTAAAAAATGTTTAAAACTTCACCTATGGAGATTTTTAAGTACCATAGTTTGGCGCCATTTCATAAGTGTGCGCAATTTTAAAGTGTGACATGTTAGGTATCTTTTTCCTCGGCATAACATCATCTTTTACATTGTATTAAAAAATTGGGCTAACTTTAGTGTTTCTTTTTTTTTTAATTCATGAAACTGTTTTTTTTCCAAAAAAAAAAAACACATTTGAAAAATGGCTGCGCAAACATTGTGTGACATAAAAAGTTGCAATGGCCACCATTTTATTCCCTAGGGTCTCTGTTGCATAAACAATATGTAATGTTTGGAGGTTCTGAGTAATTTTCTAGCAAGAAATTATGATTTTTACATGTAGGAGAGGAGTGCCAGAATAGGCCAGGTATGGAAGTGGTAAAAATTGCGCATGCTCGTGGAATTGCGACAAACTACAGTACTTAAAAATATCCATAGGCGACACTTACAAAGCCTTCACAGGTTACCTGTTTAGAGTAAGAGGAGTTCTAGCGTTAGTATTATTGCTTTCGCTGTAACGTTCGCGGTAATACCTCACGTTTGGTGCGATTACCGTTTACATATGCATGCGTGACTTACGTATGCGCTCGCTTCTGCGCTCAAGCACCACGCAGGGATGGGGTCTCTTCAAATGTTTTCTTTTCTATTTTACTTTTTTTTTTACAATGTCCCTTTTATTTTTGATCACTTTTATTCCTTTTACAAATAATGTAAACATCCCTTGTAATAGAAATAAGGATGACAGGTCCTCTTTATGGAGACATCTGGGGTCAAAAAGACCCCAAATCTGTTCTTTAACTTTAAAAGCAAATAAAAAAAGATTTACTTCCAGCCTGGACCAGAAGTGACGTCATGACGTCGCTCCAGTCCTCCAAGGCCATAGAGGCGATGAAAGAGTATCCACTCTTTGATCGTCTATGAGAGCAGCCAGCCGCGCCATCAGATCGTTTTCCAGGCATAAACGGTTAGCCCAAAAAACACCGGCAAGCGGCAGGAGGGGGAGGAACATCCCTTCCCGCTGCTTCGGACAGCTCATAAACCACTCGGAATGGTTTCATGAGAAAGCCAGCCGCCAGCTGGAAAAACCAATAGAATGATAGCTTCAGCCATAACCCTGGTAAACCACAACGTATACAATGAGGACACCAACAATGGGGTCCACTGACACAAACAATGGGGCACAATTCCTCCCACTAACACCAATGATGGGGCACAATTCCTTCCAATGAAACCAAAGATGGGGCATTGTTTTTTCTCCACTGACGGGACCCTTTCTGCTCCCACAGTCCACCCCCCCCCCACCAAAAAATCTGAAGGACAGTAAAGTGACTCTTTTGTTTAGAGAGCTTGGAGACCCCCCTGGTCTAGAAGAACACTACTATGACCTCCAGAACTCTCACGCAGAAGCAAAAAATTGTGTTCACACAAATGGGTATGTAGCAGGATTCCCAGCCATTTTGCTGGATGTGGGTCCTCCTGGGTTACCGCTAGCAACAACAGCACATTTAAGCATGTTCTCCAAGTGTTAGCACTGAGACAAGAAACAGTCCAGTATCTTTGGGTTTTTATATTTACTTTGAACTTGGATGGGAGAAGGGATGAATGGGATACTCCTCTGGCTCAACTATGCACAATTTGAGTGGGACAACTGAAAAATGCCTATTGGCGCTGACTTGACGCTGGCTGGATGCCGGTTGACGGTGGGTAACGCTGACTTGCTGTCTGTTAACGCTGAACTGACTTCTGACACTTTCTTGTGGCACAAAGTCCTAGTTAAAGCTTTCATTAGCACTCTTTGCTGAGGTATCTACTTGTAGGTTTGCTGCATTGCTTAACACTTCAGGGCCCACACCGCCACCCTCTTTCACACACTGATCTTCAGGGCTTAGACTCTGGCATCCCCCTTTCTAAGCCTTCTCTACTGGTTAGCTGGCTCCCGGATCCCTCTGACCTTCTGGAGTGGTCCCCTCTCCTAGGCAGACCCCTGGGCAGTTTCCAGTACTCACATCTCTGCTTTCCTGGAAACTTCTGCCCCAGCAGCTCCACTCGGTCCACAGCACACTGGATCCCTCTCTGCAGCTCAACTCAACCTTCTGTCCTTTAGGCCGACCGCCAAGGACGCTTTCCTCATGCTGACAGGAGGAGAGACAGCCATCACCCTCCTCCTGGGACTCTGCTTCCCGCCAAGGACCCCTGTCATGTGCTCCCCTCAGACTTATATCTCATCCCAGGATGCATTGTGGCCAGTTCCGCCCACTGGGACTGATATGAGCCCTGGTGTGCTATTGGTTAGGTTTCCTCCACTGTCCAATAAGAGCCCTCATTGGACACAGTGGGGAGACTCCCCAAGCTCAACAGACACACCTGGAAACACATGACAGCCTAGCTGAACAATCAGACCCTTCTGATAAGCAGACAGGGCCTCCCTTATAGTTTTCCTAGCACCTACCTAGGAGGGTGCTACAGGTACATTGAACTTATATCAAACTGTTAGTAAAAACCAAAACCCTATATCTCATAAGTACATATATATATATATATATATATCGCACCCTCGTAGTTAGGTGCTAGGTAAAGGCATTTATTTGCTCTCCTGCTGTTATATGTGTCCAGGTGTGATTCGCTGGGTCTGAGGGAGTGTCCCCACTGTATCCAATAGGGGAGCCTGTTGGACAGTGGAGGAAACCCAACCAGGGACACACAGGCTTTTGTGGCTGTCTCAGTGGGAGGGAACTACAGCGGTGCATCCTGGGATTGGTCACAAAAGCCAAGGGCACATGTGACAGGATGTCTTTGGGTGGGAAGCCAGGTCCCAGGAGGAGGGTGACGGCTGTCTCTCCTCCTGTCAGAGTGGAAAGCGGTCGCAGGCCTAGTGGACCAGAAGTGTGAGGCTGAGCTGTGAGGTCCTGTAGAAACTGACAGTGGAGCAGTGGCAGAGATTCCTGTGAAAAACAGTCTCCGTGAGTACCAGGGAGCTTGCCAGGTGTCTGCCCAGGAAGGGGACCACTCCAGGGAAAGTCAGTGGACAAGAGCCAGCATACTCATCGAGTAAGAAAGGGGGTGCCAAGTTAGACCCTGAAGAGAAACAGAGAAACTTAACATATAGTTCACCTTTGAAATCTTCACCTCAGTGGCAAAGTGAAGCAGCGGCCTTGCCGCACACACCATAGATAGTTGTCCTCAAGTTTATGCATAGTTACTAGTTGTAGTATCCCACTCATCCCTTCTCCCATCCCAGTTCCAAATAAATACAAAAAGCCAAATCCCCTGGACTGTTCATTGACTGAGCCAAGTACAGAGTGATAACATTTTACAAACTGTTGCTATGGGTAACCCAGGGGAATCCATTCTCAGCACCTCCCAAGGGAGCAGTGCTACATCTATATACACAAACATCTATTTACAGTTACTAATGGAGATTACACATAAAGTCCTCATGAGGCAACAGCAGAAACACACAGGAAGCTCGGGTTGTCACCTTTTCTTCAAGCCAAACCCGAACACTTTAGCCGCGCTCGTCAAAATTTTATTTTTAAGGGGGAATACTGTGGACTCTGATGTAAAGGGAAACTCTAATGTAAGGGGGTTTCTGCTCACCAAATCTCCCACTTACATCAGAGTTCCCATCATTCCCCCCTTAATTAGGGTTCCCAAAGCCCCCTTACATCAGAGTCCACAGGGCACCTCTTAAATCTTACCTTAGTGTACTCACTCACTTGGTGGCATGAGAGAGAAGGGAGAGAGGGCAGGGACTTCAGTCACAGACATTGGATGGTGAGCTCACTCTACCGAGGATGGAGGCTCAGGCATCGAAGCCACGATGTATCTGCCGGTTGCTGAGCTTCAAACTTCCAGCCTACACATCCCTTTCCTGAGGCACAGAACGCCAGGGATTGGAGTGTGGGTGGGCAGACAGAGGGGTAGGGGTGGGAGGAGGAGGAATAGACCAAGCCCTTTCTTCTCTCCTGTCCATGTATGGGGGTAGGGCCGGTGTGCACATCTATGCACTCAGGGGTTGTGGTAGTTGGGTACTTGGTGAGTCACAGTCCATTCTGAATATTGTGTCCGAGTTTCAGGTGGCCTTAAACCCAAACACATGATTCAAAACCCAAACTGTCCAGGTGAATCCTGGATGGGTGGCAACCCTACAGAAAGCACCACCTAAGTGTATGTAGCACTGCCCCCTTGAGGGCTGCTGGTTGGTGGGTGTTCCTTAGCACTCCTATGACCCTCATAACTGTCCAGCCCACCTGACACTTTAGGTTCCAACATTTCAATAATAATCTTCAAAGACACACTGACACCATTAGAATACTGTTTGGTTATTTTACTTAAAAGGTAAATCATTATAGCTTATTGATAACAAATATGTCTTAGCAATAACAAAGTGTAGCAGTATCAGTCAACTGAACCCCACCTAACACAAGGAGGCTCAATGGAGTGACACCAGTAATGTGAATACACAGCAAAAGAAAGAATAATAGATCACATGGATATTGCAACCTTACTATGCATCCACTTTAACTGTCAATGTTATGGCAACATACATTATCTCACAAAAGTAAGTACACCCCTCACATTTTTGTAAATATTTTATTCTATCTTTTCATGTGACAACACTGAAGAAATGACACTTTGCTACAATGTAAAGTAGTGAGTGTACAACTTGTATAACAGTGTAAATTTGCTTTCCCCTCAAAATAACTCAACACACAGCCAATAATGTCTAAACCGCTGGCAACAAAAGTGAGTACACCCCTAAGTGACAATGTCCAAAATGGGCCAAATTAGCCATTTTCCCTCCCCGGTGTCATGTGACTCATTAGTGTTACAAGGTCTCAGGTGTGAATGGGGAGCAGCTGTGGTAAATTTGGTGTTATCGCTCTCACACTCTCATACTGGTCACTGGAAGTTCAACATGGCCCCTAATGGCAAAGAACTCTCTGAGGATCTGAAAAAAAAGAATTGTTGCTCTACATAAAGATGGCCTAGGCTATAAGAAGATTTCCAAGACCCTGAAACTGAGCTGCAGCACGGTGGCCAAGACTATACAGCGTTTTAACAGGACAGGTTCCACTCAGAACAGGCCTCGCCATGGTCAACCAAAGAGGTTGAGTGCACATGCTCAGCGTCATATCCAGAGGTTGTCTTTGGGAAATAGATGTAGGAGTGCCACCAGCATTGCTGCAGAGGTTGAAGGGGTGGGGGGTCAGCCTGTCAGTGCTCAGACCATACGCCGCACACTGGATTAAATTAGTCGGCATGGCTGTCATCCCAGAAGGAAGCCACTTCTAAAGATGATGCACAAGAAAGCCCGCAAGCAGTTTGCTGAAGACAAGCAGATTAAGGACATGGATTACTGGAGCCATGTCCTGTGGTCTGATGAGACCAAGATAAACGTATTTAGTTCAGATGATGCCAAGCATGTGTGATGACAGCCAGGTGAGGAGTACAAAGACAAGTGTGTCTTGCCTACAGTCAAGCATGGTGGTGGGAGTGTCATGGTCTGGGGCTGCATGAGTGCTGCCGGCACTGGGGAGCTACAGTGCATTGAGGGAACCATGAATGCCAACATGTACTGTGACATACTGAAGCAGAGCATGATCCCCCTCCCTTAGGAGACTGGGCCGCAGGGCAGTATTCCAACATGATGATGACCCCAAACACACCTCCAAGACAACCACTGCCTTGCTAAAGAAGCTGAGGGTAAACGTGATGGACTGGCAAAGCATGTCTCCAGACCTAAACCCTATTGAGCATCTGTGGGGCATCTTCAAACTGAAGGTGGAGGAGCGCAAGGTCTCTAACATCCACCAGCTCCGTGATGTCATCATGGAGGAGTGGAAGAGGACTCCAGTGGCAACCTGTGAAGCTCTGGTGAATTCTATGCCCAAAAGGGTTAAGGCAGTGCTGGAAAATAATGGTGGCCACACAAAATATTGACACTTTGGGCCCAATTTGGACATTGTCACTTTGGGGTGTACTCACTTTTGTTGCCAGCGGTTTAGACATTAATGGCTGTGTGTTGAGTTATTTTGAGGGGACAGCAAATTTACACTGTTATACAAGCTGTACACTCACTACTTTACATTGTAGCGGGGGGCCGGATTTAAAGAAACTGCAGCTTCAAACATCTATGACGTGTTTCAGTTTCGCCGCGTTCAAATCAATTAACCGGCGCTGCGGCGAATTGGCGAGTAAAACAGCAATAATGAATTCCGCCGTCAGCGGGATTCACTTACGATCGCGGCTTCGCCAATTCGCAAACTTATGTCTTCGTGCTTATAGCAGTTTCACGTAGCGATGTGGGCTAGTGGATTAGTGCACACATCACACGTCTGTAATTCATCTCCCTCTGCTGTAGGTTCGAGGCTTACCATCTCCACCTACTTTTTTTATTTTCTTTTTTTGTTTATATTGCTAAAATGTAACGGATTACATCATATATATTGCTAAATAATGTTACACTCAGAAGCGCTTGCAAGCTTACACCATTTTAAATGTTTTTTTGATCTTGTCTGTGTGTCGAATCGATCTTATGAAGGAAAGTACCAAAGGCAAGTGACCAAACCCCTACCCTACTTTAGGGCAAGATGAAACCTCACAATTTTACCATGGTCTTCTTCCCACATTCCATACAATGTTTAGTTCTTTAGCTATATGTGCTTTTTAGCCTTAACACACTCCTTTTTTTCCACCATACGGCTTTATTCTGCACAATAGCTAAGTGTTTTGCAACTTCACTGCAGTTAACAACGTCATGGGTTCAAATCACATCACTACACTTGGGATCTCTTTTCACTCTCATTTTTTTTAACAGTTTTTTTAAACTATCTTGAATTTGGGGGGGGGGGGGGGGGGGTGTCCTACCCAAATTTCAAGCACATCAATGGAAACAACACAATTTTGATTTTATGAGTGTGGTCCTAGTTTTATCGAGATGCATTTCTTTACATATTTACCATGGTTCTTACAATTTCTTGACCAATAAACATAGGTGTCTGATATTGGACTCTCTCCATATTTCAACAACACAGACCCTCATAGTCCAACACTACATTTGCCTCACACCTCAACACAACACTGTCACATCCCTACTCTACATTACAACCCCTCACATCACCAGTACAAGCAGCATGCAAAGTGCAAAACTCCGGCCTTGGCAGCTTAATGGGCCATACACTAACAATTTGTCTAGACTTTTTCCTGTAGACTTAACCAAACCATATAATATAAGCTCAAACCTCAACACTTTCAATTTGGATGCAATCAGGCAGGCCCTTGCACTACATAGAAAATGTCAATCTGAAGGATAAAGTCTTCTCTAAATCTTACAGTGTGGATGGCCCTTTTGTCTGTAGGCACCCACACAAAACAAAAAAACACATGTTCAATTCTAATGTATTTATTTATTTGAGAATGACAGCAGAAGGAGGGATGCAGCAAAAGAATATTGTCACTCTCCAGTCCGTGTGCCTTTACAGCGCCAGACCACGATCTTTGCTCCATGGCTACGGGATTCTGATGTCTTCCACAACTTCCGGCAGAGTTCAGAATCCATTCTGCACCTCTACCAGCTCATAGGGGACAGGCATGGCAAGGTTGCTGGTCAGCTTCCAAGCCACTTTCGAAGTTCCAGGGTGTTCATGTTGGTCATTGGCCATGTGCCTTACCAAATATCCACTGACCACAAAAGAAAATGAGTGGAGTCCATCAAGGTGGGTTTCTACCACCTACACCCGCAAGCAGTACCACTCCTGGAAAAATAAAACAAAGGATAAGACATTTCATAATGAAAATCACATCTTAATGCCTGTTTGCTTCATTCTGAACTTCATTTAATTTCGACATCACGAGTGAAATAACACATTTTATGCCAACTTACACAAACCAGAAATCATTAATGTAAACATTTGAATACACACCTGTGACGCCAGACAGCCCATCACCACAGGCTTCCCATGGTACGTGCCATGATTCCAAGATGTTGATGTTCTGGAAAATTACAACACCATAAGATACCAAGCAGCCGTTCATGTTATCAATAACTACACAGGTGGCATAGACACAAATAAACACCTGCCAGCTCTTCTCAGCCCTTTACACTATTCACAATACC
The DNA here is from genome assembly GCF_965119305.1 of Pelophylax lessonae. Lineage (NCBI taxonomy): Eukaryota > Metazoa > Chordata > Amphibia > Anura > Ranidae > Pelophylax > Pelophylax lessonae. The sequence goes on from NC_138770.1 coordinate 1,194,248, forward strand.
AACATGTTTATGGTTAGAGGTGCATGTTTTTGCTCAAGTAACACAATTTTACCAATGTTGACTACACTTTATCTACAATGGCAAGTGTCATTGGCAGATGATAATGACCCTCTGTCTCCCTGTGAGTGGCACCTCTGCTAACTAGCTAATTAATACACATGCCCTATCTTGACCGGTTACAGTACTTACATGTAAAGTGGCTAGCAACCAGGGTATTCCGGGTGGCCATACCGGCAGCGGTGCTCCGCCGCCTGGGGGCCGCCGGCTGACGGACCTCTGGCTCCCTCTCCTCCGTCAGCTCCCAAGAATCATCCCGGGCAACGCACATGTTGTGCAACACGCAGCACGCCAGGATGATCTTGGAAGCCTTTGTAGGAGAGTACAGGAGTTCACCCCCAGGCCGGGCCAAGCAGAGAAACCGGGACTTGAGAAGACCTATGGTCAACTCAATGATACTCCGGCTTCTCCGCAAGGCCCTGTTGTAATTCCTCTCTGCTGGGCCCTGGGGGTACCTGATTGGAGCCATCAGCCACGTCAGCTGCGGGTAACCAGCATCCCCTGAAAAATAAGAAAAATATACATTAGTTTTTCCTATCATGTGACTTTAGATGACTCCTCAAAATGGGAGACAATTAGGCATTTTACTAAACAACCTGCTCGTCTGTTTGCAAAAAATCATATGAAACATCTCAACTCTGTCTAACTGCCTAAATCACTAATACAAATGGGAAAAAGGACACACAAAGTGGTGGGTTTCTCTTGCAAGTTCCAACTTGGCCCCTATTTTGTTCCTATTACATTAGCCTAGGTCTTACTTCTGGAATATATCTGCAACTAGAGTGAGGAAACCAATATTGACTCACTTATGCAAAGTACTTTGGGGATATGGCAATACCATTGGAATCATTTGTAGGTTTTCTTTGGGTGGCTAGAGGACACCATTTACACATTGGTTAACCACCTTCATTGGACTCAAAGACAACTTTGCAAATCTTTCTTTTGTGAGCTGCTAAGCTGCTGATCTGGTTGTGTGTGAACAGCCTGACAACTCCTAACACATCCATTTTAGGTAGGCTTTGCTTAAATCAGGGTGTACACCGATGTAGCTTATTCCTATGTCTATGTAATCTTACAGTTTATGTTGTTAAGACAAAATACTTTACCAATAAGCCACCCTTCGGGCATTTGTCCACTTTCAAACACCTTGTACAGAGTACTTGTTCTTAACATACTGGAATCATGGCACGACCCTGGGTGACCAGTGTTGACACTCATGATGCGCTGTTTGGCGTCACACACTAATTGGACGTTCACGGAGTGGTACTGCTTGCGGTTCCGGTATTCACTTTCGTGGCTCCTTGGGGGCCTAATGGCTATGTGGGTGCCATCGATTGCCCCTAGGATTTGCGGCATGTGTGCCCGCCGGTAGAAACCCAACTTGACTTCATTCCACTCATTTTCATTCTGTGGCCAGTGGATAAAATTGGGCACTATATCCACTATGGCATTAATGACCAACATGAACACCCTTGAAACTGTGGGCTGGCTAATGCCCATGATACTTCCCGAAGTGGCTTGGAAGCTGCCACGCCCTAAAATATACAAAGTGGCCAGCAATCTGGCCATGCCGGGCACCGCATGGCCGCGCTGTGTGTCCGGGTCAATTTTCTCTGCTATGAGCTGGTAGAGGTGTAGAATAGTTCCTCGCTCGAGCCGGAACTTCCTCCTGACATCAGAATCCCGCAGCTTGTCCAAATAGATCCTTGGAGCAAAAATGCGTGGCTGGCGAGGTAAGGGCACACGGACTGGAGGTGCTGCTGCTGGAGGTGCTGCTGCTGCTGCTGCAGCTTCCCCACCTTCTGCTGCCTCCTGTGCCAGGGCCTCCTCAAACAAGGCACCGATAAATGCCAGCATTGCACCATCTAATGCGTCTGGGATATCGTCCTCCATTTTGAACGCGCAAATTCGCGAATGCGCAGATATATATAGAAACGGCCGCTAATTATCACACCTGTGAGCCAGCTATAAAAGGAGCACATGGCCAATATTGCTGCTGGATGTTATAGATCGATGTTTCTTATGTGCTAGCAAGACCCTGTGACCCACAACCTACATTATCTGGAGGTAAGACAATTGTATCTCTCTCTCCCAAAAAAAGGAAGGAGAGAATTTGTACTTATCTTGGGTGTGCTTAAGTTGTCTATGGTGAATCCCCTCCAACCCACAATAGCTTGGGAACCCCTCAAGTGTCTTTTAATCATTGGCAGTTGGCCCCATGTGCATGTGGTTTGGACATGTGTTTTCTCATGTTTGTTAAAGGTGTGCAGTCTAGATTTGGCATCTAAACCTGCCCCCTTACCTTCCCAGCTTCCAAAGACACCATTTTTGCTTTCCTGATAACTGTAATTTATTATGTGCACGTATGTAGGTCATGCGATTTCTCATGTATGTTTAATGTTTGCAGCCTCCTTTTGCCTATAAAGGATTACACCACCCCCCCTCCACCAAGTCTGTTTGTGCCATTAGGTAAGTGTTTGGAGGGCCTTGTGTGATTTGTACCCATATGCGTTTTCTTATGTGTTTTTTTTTTCCATTTCTTTGCAGCCTCTTCTGCTCTTTGCCACCACCACCACCACCACCACCACTGTGTTTGTGCCATTAGGTAAGTGTTTGGAGGGCCTCGTGTGATTTGTACCCATATGCGTTTTCTTATGTGTTTTTTTGTTCCATTTCTTTGCAGCCTCTTCTGCTCTTTGCCACCACCACCACCACCACCACCACTGTGTTTGTGCCATTAGGTAAGTGTTTGGAGGGCCTCGTGTGATTTGTACCCATATGCGTTTTCTTATGTGTTTTTTTTTTCCATTTCTTTGCAGCCTCTTCTGCTCTTTGCCACCACCACCACCACCACCACCACTGTGTTTGTGCCATTAGGTAAGTGTTTGGAGGGCCTCGTGTGATTTGTACCCATATGCGTTTTCTTATGTGTTTTTTTTTTCCATTTCTTTGCAGCCTCTTCTGCTCTTTGCCACCACCACCACCACCACCACCACCACTGTGTTTGTGCCATTAGGTAAGTGTTTGGAGGGCCTCGTGTGATTTGTACCCATATGCGTTTTCTTATGTGTTTTTTTTTTCCATTTCTTTGCAGCCTCTTCTGCTTTTTTTGCCACCACCACCACCACCACCACCGTGTTTGTGCCATTAGGTAAGTGTTTGGAGGGCCTCGTGTGATTTGTACCCATATGCGTTTTCTTATGTGTTTTTTTTTTCCATTTCTTTGCAGCCTCTTCTGCTTTTTTTGCCACCACCACCACCACCACCACCGTGTTTGTGCCATTAGGTAAGTGTTTGGAGGGCCTCGTGTGATTTGTACCCATATGCGTTTTCTTATTTTTTGTTTTACATTTCTTTGCAACCTCTTCTGCTTTTTTTGCCACCACCACCACCACCACCACCGTGTTTGTGCCATTAGGTAAGTGTTTGGAGGGCCTCGTGTGATTTGTACCCATATGCGTTTTCTTATGTGTTTTTTTTTTCCTTTTCTTTGCAGCCTCTTCTGCTCTTTGCCCACTACTACCACCACCACCACCAAGTCTGTTTGTGCCATTAGGTAAGTGTGTTCTGTAACTGTTCACTAATTATACTGTATATGAAGAGCAATCTGCAAATCCTGTTTTTTCTGTTTTCTCTTTTGTCATTTCAGATTTAGGAGTTTGGGGCTCTTTGCTGCTGCTGGACAGCCAGATTCTCTGCCCACCTCGTGCTCCCATGGCCCCACCCACTGGAAGGATGAGAAGGGGCAGGGTGGCCAGGGTGGCCAGGGTGGCCAGGGTGGCCAGGGGGGGCAGGGGGGGCAGGGTGGGCAGATCGTCTGGCTCTGGTGTGAGGGAGGCTCCAGCTGTATCCATGAGGGAGTCCACCATCCCCATCCCGGAGGAGGAAGCCGGGGGAGGTGGTAACACACCAAGTGGACAAGCTGGCTCTTCTGACAGTAGTCCTGGAGCGGGTCCGTCCACCAGAGTCAGCTTGTCCACATTATCCCGGCTTCCCCGTTTCAACCACAATCAGTGCTGTGCCCTGGTCCACGCCTATATGGCCAGATATCAGGCGATACATGGGACCAGGGCCGCGTCTTACTCAGTAACAGAGAAGAACAGATTGTGGGATGAAATCCGGGATGCTGTAAATGCACTGGGTGAAGCACCTCGCCACCGTGACAGTGTGCGGAAGAAGGTCAACGACATCTGTGGGTCCGTTCGGAAGAAGCTAATTGCATGGGCTGCGGAGGGTCTTTATGACCGACAAGGTCGGCTGGATGAACGTGCACGAAGTTCTCTCTGGGATTATCAATTACCTTTCTTGAACATCATAGGACCTGATACCATCTTTACCAGAGAGGACTTAGATTCGGATGCTTTGCACCGAGGTAGGATATTATCTTGGATGTCAATTGTGTGAGTTGTTTGGAAAAGATTAACTACTATCCTATGTGTGACATTAATAGAATGTGATACTTGCCCTTCCAATTGTCCTTTTTTTGTTTTCCCCAACCTGCAATTTGTTCATCTGTAGCACGGATCTCAGCCCCTCCACAGCCCATGCAGCTTGGCGAACCAGACGGACTCACAGGTGTTGACATCAGTGCTGACCCTCCTCCTGGTAGGTCCAATATCATACTGTGCCAAACAATGTAGATGTTTTTTTTTTCCAAGATAGCTCATATTGCTATGTCCTTTACAGAAGATCCGCAGCAGGGAACACACCCAGTGCAGCTAGGCCTGGAGGAAGGTGTTGGTATGTCTAGTCAAATAATGTTTTTTGGAATCTTATTAACCCCATTAACACACATGTTTTTTCTTATGAAAGAGTGTTGCCTTTTAGATGTTTACCCTGCAAAACACAGTTGACAGCATTAATGGGTGCCGTCATTAGTAGGCAGACCAAGCCTTCTTAACCTTTGGGAGGGTTTAGCAAGTGTCCTATGAGCCCAGGAAAGCACTTTTGAATGTTTGGCCTCAATGCTTCATTCATGAAGCTAGGAGGGCAATCTGGCCATAATCATTACTGACTACGGTTATGTACTAAACATGTTTTTTTTTTTTTGTTTTTAAAAGAACATCAGGCCCCTCTTGACGTTGCAGCTGGAGTTGGATCAGGAGCTGGCGACGATTCTGCATCCAGTGCTGTGGTATGTGATATAAGGGAACAAGGTGCACATGTAACATTTCAATGGTAGCATTGATTTTGGACTAGATGTGGCTTACATTGTGTGTGTTAAATTAGTGCTATGACATTCTGACGATGCACCAGCACAACAAGAGTTCTATCTTGAACATCAGGGAATTATGTTATAATTTGGTGTGCCACTAATGTTCCAAGAACATCCAGGATCTTTAAAGTCCGGCCCGTCTTTGATTTTCCAGGTCCAAATTCATGGGTATCGTTTGGTTGGGTTGTCCTCTAGCCGATTGATGGCAAGATTTTAGACAACATACGTAGATGTATAAAGTCATTGGTGTAGTAACAGATTTACCAAAAGCATAAACAACCTACCACACCAGGGTTAATTGGGAACACCTTCATGTTGAATCTTTTTTGCCTTTGTCATATTAGTCCTACCAATATAATATGTACCCATTATCAGAAGTGTTGCTAGCTTGGATAATCTTACAATGAACAAGTACTCATTAGAAGCACATCAAACTTTTCAACGTTCTGCTTGGGGTGTTAAGTTGTCAAACTAATCTGAAATATTTAGTCATGATGTTTGATAATGATTTGGTCTATTTCTTCTGCTTTCAGGTAGCCTTAGATGCAGAGGGATTGTCACCTACCCAACTTCGTCCATCTATGCTGGATGTAGCCGAGAGGCTGCTTGATGAGTATCAGGTCCAAAATGAGTTAAGGAGGCGTACTCAGCAATCTACTGAGGCAGTACGTCTGCTCGGGCTCATACAGGAATCTGTAGCAACAATGGTACAGGTTCACCAGGATATGTTACAGGTTCAACAGGATATGCGTAACAGCTTGGTAAGTTTAGCAGACCAGCATCAACGGGATCGGCAAAGTGTTGACACTCAGGTGCTGGCCACACGCCAATGCCTGTTTGGATCTGAAGATGCCCCATTGGCAGAGCCCTCCCAAACATCTCTCTCACCTGCCACTGCAGGTTGTGGTAGTGGGAGGGTAATGCCAGTGTTGGCCACTTGTCAGGCAGCTGGGGATGGGACAATTCCTCCTGTAGCCACTCCTAGCACTTCACACTCCGTTCGGACTCCCACACCCCTCAATGAGCAATCCTCCTGCACAACCTCAATGCGCACTGGTTCCACAGTACCCCTTCCACCTGACTACATTCCCTCCACACCTTTATCACTTCACTCCTCCCCAGGCCGTTCTTCTTTTTTGTCACCAATGCGACATGTCGTTTGCCCCCGCACCGTGGACCACAACAACCAATCAACCACCACTCCCCACACATCTTCACAACCCTTGCACCACCAGCAGCATCAAATAGCCTTGGAGCAGCAACGATCCCATCTCATGTTAATGGCACACGTTGCCCAAATTCTTAGGCTGACCCCAGAGCAGATGACACTATTGGCAGAACATCTTCTGTCTGGGACATTTCCAAGGTTCAACACCCTGCATCATCAGCAGCCTCAGACACAAGATATGATCCTAATGGGCCACTTGACCACAACTCTACAGCTAACCCCAGACCAGATGGAACTATTGGCCCACCATTTGATGGCAGGAAACTTAACAGTGCTCACCACACTGCTTCAGGCACCACCACCAACTTGATTTTTTGTTTTTTTGTTTAATTTGGTTTAGTTTTGTTAATGATTGTTACATTGGCCAATTTGTTGGGCCATTTTTTTTTTTAATTTGAGGGTGGCACAATATGATTTATTATAGTGCTTCTTTTGGGGATGAAATAAAATTTTATGCAAAATGATTAGTTTGTGTTTGCTCTTTGGTTTTTTAGGAGTGTTGGTGGCCAAGTAATGGCCCTGGTTAATGTAGGCATTTATACACACGTGCTTCTCTATCTCCAAACATATGATTTCATGTAAATTTAGATAACTCAATGTTCACATAACGACCCAAGAAAAGGTCTCCCTTCAAATGTAGCTTCAAAACAAGTCTCAAGGCTAACATAAACCAAAGCCAACATACTAACAATTACAGACCACACCACTCAACTAAACAAATACAACACAAAAGACATTCGATGTGTACACCAAAAAGAAAACTTGGGTAATAAAATAAATGTTTTAATAACACATGTGGGTGTCTACCAACTGTAGCGTACAAAAAATATATTACAATATATAATAGAATGAACTAAATTGCCAATGTAACATTTGTGTTGCAAAGAGCAACATACTTAAATTTAATTTAGATAAACATTTTAAACATTTTTTATGTTTTGACATCATTTTTTTGAAGGTTTTCACAAAAACAATTCTTTTTTGTAAACATTTGTGGTTTTGTCGTTTGCCATAAAAACAACAAGGCTTTTTTGTAAACATTTGTGGTTTTGTCGGTTGCCATAAAAACAACAAGGCTTTTTTGTAAACATTTGTGGTTTTGTCGGTTGCCATAAAAACAACAAGGCTTTTTTGTAAACATTTGTGGTTTTGTCGGTTGCCATAAAAACAACAAGGCTTTTTTGTAAACATTTGTGGTTTTGTCGGTTGCCATAAAAACAACAAGGCTTTTTTGTAAACATTTGTGGTTTTGTCGTTTGCCATAAAAACAACAAGGCTTTTTTGTAAACATTTGTGTTTTTTTTGTTTGCCAAAAACAAGGCTTTTTTAATTTTTATATTTTTTTTGGTCCCAAAAACGAGGGTTTTTTTTTTTTTTTTATTTTTTTTGGTCCCAAAAAAAAGGGTTTTTAATTTTTTTATTTTTTTGTTTCCCAAAAACGAGGGTTTTTTTTTTTTTTATTTTTTTTGGTCCCAAAAAAAAGGGTTTTTAATTTTTTTATTTTTTTGTTTCCCAAAAACGAGGGTTTTTTTTTTTTTATTTTTTTTGGTCCCAAAAACGAGGGTTTTTTTATTTTTTTATTTTTTTTGGTCCCAAAAAAAAGGGTTTTTAATTTTTTTATTTTTTTTGGTCCCAAAAACGAGGGTTTTTTTATTTTTTTATTTTTTTTGGTCCCAAAAAAAAGGGTTTTTAATTTTTTTATTTTTTTGTTATATTTTTTTTTAGAATGTCGAAATGTGACAGTTAAAAAACATTGTAAAATTAACCAAACAAATTAAAAAATAAAAACTATAATCTTTTTAAGGGTGACACATTCCTGACAAATGGCTCCTGAGGGGCTGGATCGGCCCCATAAGTGTCTTCCAAAACTAATATTCGGTCTATGCACCATGTTACATATTCCAAAAGGACCTCATAGGTGAGGTGGGTGTGTCCTGGGTAGAAAAAGACATGACAATTAGTTTTATGCAAAATGATCCAAACAACGATTGTAATTAATGTGCCTCAACAAATATGCTTAGGAGTCTATTGGTTGGCTTTTATCAACACTCTGAAGCAAATATGCTAAATTGCTGGTGTAAACCTTAAACTCAAACTTTCACAGCAAATTGTTCAAAAGGTTACATAAGATGGCTTGGAATGTTAGTAGCAGTTCCACCAAAGCTAAGTAAAAGGCTTTTCTTCATGTCAACACAAGCAATCATTTAGAAGAATGTAAGGTGTTTTGGGTTCAATTGGTCAACACGATACATGTGCACACATTTATCTCTATCACCATTGGAGTTTGTGTAGCGTTCTCTCTCCCTCTTACTGTCTATAGATTGAACCTGACACATAGTAGAGACTTACCCTTTGGAATTCGGAGGGCCAGTTGTGGACGGAGCAGATGTGTCTGCTCCCCTGATCTCCTTTCCGCCATCCCAGCTGTGTTAAGAGAGAAGAAAAAGTTTATCAACAAATGGACTCACGCTAACTGTAGGTTAGGCAGTCATGAAAACGCTCTAACACCCACTCATTACCCCTCCACATTTCCCTGAAAGTTTTATTTAGACTTTGATATGGTGGTGATGCAGATTTGTACAGTGCAAGCGTCATTCTACTGGGTGAAGCTTGTAGCGTTAAGGATACGTACTCCCTGCTTTTGTGCTGATTGTGTTTTTCGGATGTTTTTTGTGTCTCAGCCCTGCCTGTTCTAAGTGTTGGAAACATATCATTTTGGGAGGGCTGTGGAAAACTAATCAGGTTAGACTTACACTCTCTAGGTTTTTGGGGACAAGATAAATAACAATCCTCCTTTTTACATGGCCCCTGTACACACCTCTAGGCACCTCCCTCCTGTTGGTTGACCCCACAGCAGGCAGCTTGCTATGGAGGCACATGAGATGAAGCCAAGCACCCTGTGCCTGTTCAGGCACTAGGCTGTGAGCCAGCCTTGCCCCCCTCCCTTCCGATGGTCTCAATGATTAGGAGTGACAGCATCAGGAGGCAATATTGGCATGCTGTCACCTCAGTTAAGGAGGAGGGGGAGTCTGTTCCAGACAAGTATTAGTGCAAAAATTTGGACAGTAAAAAATGGTCCCAGTAAGTCTTAGGGGGAATATGCACACCTATCACTTGGAATACTAATGCATAGAATGCATTCACATAAAGAACCCGCTGCCTTTAGAACAACTTGAAGCCTGAGCGGGGACATACACAGTTAGCATTTCTCCACTTACTAAGTAGACACATTACTGGAAAAGCACACAACTTACCATCATCAGTTTTTTTTTGGGCCCCCGAAGTTGATGGCGTGGCTGGCTCGGGAGAAACTGCACAAAAAGAACACAAATTGTGAACTGGAATGTGGTACATTACCGAGGAAGAGTATTTATGAAAGATTGACAAACACACATTTTCAGTGTGGACTAAATCAGGACATGATTAAATTACAATGTCCACAAAAAATTTACAAGTACAAAGCACACCATTTCCAATGTAGAGAAACTAACACCAATTTAGAATAGGGTGGCTTGAGATAACTTACAAAAGATAACATGTCCTGTAAAGCTGCCCAAAACCACCTTTCAAACATGAAGGTTAAGCAAGAGTGTTTCATGACCAACCTTCCTGTCACATATAGCAAAACTACACTTGCTTAGACTCCAACTTAGATTATCCTAGATACACATCATCCTAGCACACACAATTCATGTGAGAATCTAATTTTAGGTACTTACAGACTAGTTCAGGGGAGCCTGGAGTGGGGGAGGATGGGGGAGACCCTACATGGGGGGATGGTGTCCCTTCATGGGGGGATGGCGTCGTATCTCCTAGAAACACAAAGACACAAATACAATCCTTGAACCAAAGCTATTTGATAAAGGCACACAGAAAGTATTTGGGAAACATTGAAGGTAGTAGTTACTTTGGACTGGGTAAGCAGCGGCCCCTCTTCCCCAGTCCTCCACAACTAACATCCTCAATGTCATCTGCTACATAACCCCAATGGCAAAATATATATATTACAGCCCTTAGATTTCCCAGGACACATTGAACACACAAACACATGTAGAATACTTACTTCCCATTTGAGGAGAGCCCAGGTCCTCATCCGTTTGAGACCAATTGGCCTCTTCTTGGGCACCAATGTGTTCCTGGCCCGGATCCAGGCGACTTGGCCCTGCCTGAGGCTCCTCTCTTGCTGAAGTTACATCAACCACAAAAGAAAACAAAACAAACAATCATTCCTCCAAGTTCGACCTAATACACAACACACCAGCACATCCACATTACTTACAGGGGGCCTGAGAAGGCTGAGCCTCCACATCCTGATCACTGGTTTCTAAAATAAAAGAAAAACATTATATATTATTTATGGACACAAATAGGCAGTAACCTCTCATCATGCTAGCACCATACTCGATGCCCCTACAATTCAGAACATAGAAGTGCACTTACACCAATGAGATGCATTGACCATGTTTTAAAACAGGAGGGCACCATGCAAATTAAGCGGGCGCCTAAGGCCTCACACCTACAGGGGCCTTGCGGCCAGTGGCGGAGCACCAACATTTCGAAGGGCGCAGTCAGGGAAATCTCCCAAGTAAAAGATTGCTTTCAATCCTCGGATCAAAAAGTTGCAGCAGTGTGCTGCAGTCCCTTCACTGCATCTGCCAGGTGTCTGTTGTCCGCTGACACTTACTCCTCCTTCTCTGACTGGGGATTGGCCGTCTGATCATGTTATCCTAAGATGTGGAGGAATCGGTAGGTGTGTACCTGCACCAGTAGGAAGTGACTGGCCGGTCAACTCACTCTGCTATCATCATTTGTTGCTCTGGGAGGAGAGCTCCGCCCTGGACCCGGAACATACAGGTAACCAGGCCCAGACTTGATATTTTGCAGGCTGGTCATAGATTTGTTGTGTCCACTATGCAAAGGGGTTGAGTTGCCCAAGGGAAGTTGGAAGAGTCTGAAAATGGTTGGTGGAGGAGGAGGAGAAGAAGGCCCTGGGTGGCTGGGGGACAAGGAGAGGGCCCCTGGGTGTTTTCTAGAGGAGGAAAGATCCACAATGACGCCAGAGTCAATTGCCAAGGAAGAGAGTGGAGCTGAGCAAGTCCTGCCTATCTGACCTGAAAGCCAAACATGGTGTAGATGGAGCCCTTTGCCCTACACAATGACAGCACCAGAGGTGGAAGGTGAGTGGTAGCGGGTCTTTGACATTATAGAGCATATGGACTCTGTCCATTATTGGTAGTTTTGTTTGGAGTTGTCCTTTAGATGTTTAACTGTGTTGTTTTTGACCCGAGCTGTGAGGGACTGAGGTATGACAGCCCACTATGCTGAGACTTATAGTGCCCTAGAATGTTGAGGACTGAGGAATCCTTAGTCCCTAACAGAGGGCACTACAAGTCTTAGCATAGCAGGCAGTATTTCCTCATTCCCCTACAGAGAGGATTACAAGTCCAAGCAGGTAGCCTTCTGCAGTGGGACTTGTTGTGCCCTTGACTGTGGTGGACTGAGGAAGGGAAGTGTAAGAGGGTCTCTGTAAGCTCAGATGTATGGGGGAGCTTTGGGGAACACAGAGTTCCCTTTTACACCAGAGTCCCCAGCTTCCCCCCTCAAATAATGGTTCCCAAACTCTCCTTATATCAGAGTCTTCACACTTCCCTCTTACAGTGTAGTAAGTCTGGAGACTCCGATGTAAAGGGGGCTCTGTAAAATGTGATTAGAGATTAGAAATTTCTAACATTTTTATTTTCTACTTACGATCCACAATTTTCAGCTGCTCAAATGGCTCGCTGCCCCTGAATGCATATTGGAGTGTGGCCGTCCTCCTCCTCCCCTTCTTCACCAAAAGCACAAGAGGGTGCCGGCCGTCCGCTTTGGCTAGAAGCAGAAGAAAAAAAAGAAACATAAAAAATACGAATGTACATAGTAGTATTAAAGGTTGTGAAGAGACACTTGATGGAGGTAGGAAAGGTAGGAGCGAGAGGGAGGGGGGGGGGTGTTGGTATTAGTGTTGTTGCATAGCTAAACACATGTCCACCTACCCAAAAAATTGTAACCTATCTGGTCACATGTAATGTATATTTTTACTTACCGGAGATTTGCTCCACAGCCTTTAGCAGGAGCCTGGGTGAGCGCCTTTTGGCATCACTCCAGGCCCGCTGCAGATCCACCATCTCAGCCTGGAACTGAAATCTCCGCTGCAGCCTCATCCGGAGACGACACATCATCTTGTGCTTTTGGTGAAGATGCGTATAAACTTTATCATACCCCCAGAGGAGGAGGAGCTGTGGAAAGAGCAGTGTATGTTTGAGTCCAAGTATGTCCAAAATAGTACAGTCTTCAAATAACATGCTAGGTCGTCTTTGAGATATTGTAGAACAAAGAATTCCATTTCTGGTGATACATATACATCGATGTCCAAATCTACCTCCATGACATAGGTTGCCCCACACTGGTGATTTCCTCTACATGATATAGCCATTTTCTCAATTGGCCTTTCATGACACACCCAGGGCCGCCATCAGGGGGGGACAGGCAGTCACTGTATTTACAACCTTATTGCTGTCCATTTAGCAGGGTGCAAGTAACTTTACACACATGTAGCATAGGTATCAACTTTTGTCACCATGTTAAAAGGACAGCAGTATGGGTAGCATTACAGTGACTGTTATTAGTCCAGGCTCACTAAACTAGCCAATGCTTGGAAAAGCAAGCCATGCAGATTGCTTTTCAGGTCCCTTTTAACACGAGCTGTCTGATTGGGTGTGGCTGTTAATTTTTAACGCAGACCTGATAAGCCCCTCAATTCTCCTTTATGGAGTGTTATATATAAATGGGATTGCTTCATTTGAGATGCAGATTTAAACTATGTATGGCCAGGCTGAAGGTACCCAAGTTGATTGGTCGATCACCTGGAGGACAACGTACAACCAGTCTGTCAGATTTTGCACACACTTATCGCTAGCATCTCTTGTAGCCACTAGCAATAATCACTGTGTTTTCCTGGCAGGGGCAGCACCAGGAGAACACAATGGAGGGTTTCCCCTGTCTGTGTTGATGGTGGAATCAAGGCAAAATGTTTTTCCTGCAAGCCACGGGACAAACAAAGATATTTTTTTAATTAATCCATGATTTTGCCAAAATGGAAAAAAAAAGATGTTTGCTTTGTATATTCTTAAGTTTGCTACATAACTAGAACATGTAACAGTGTTATATCATTGCAGGAGATTTCCCTTCACTTCCTGTCTTGGTGTCACCAGGACAGGAAGTGAGGGAATCTCCCGTGGGGATATAGCCAGCAATTCTTTCCTTTTATATATACTATGGACATTATAAGGCAACAATTGCAAGCTATTTCCCCACAGTGATATTCCCCTCACTTCCTGTCTTGGTGACACTAAGACAGGAAGTGAGGGAAAATCTCATGCAATGATATCACCCTACTAGAAATTGTAGTTCCGTCTAAAAAGTATACATAAAGTAAGCACTTGGTTTCCAAAGTGGCAAAATTATGGAGGAGTTAAAACCCCATAGTGTGATCGGGTAATCTGACGGTGTGTTCCTACACTCCTCAATGTGTCTGTTCATTAAGCTGTGCTGAATTATCCTTGATTCACAATTCCTGCAAGAGTTGCACATGGTATGTGGGAGATGCAAATTTAAGATGGCATAATTATCCACACAATCACACATAATCCTTTTTAAAGGTCCCCAGCAGAATTTGATGGCATAGTGGTTCACAGCAGTGCCATCAGATTCCAGTTAGATCTGTAAATTAACAAAGCAATGTGATCTGGGGGTGTATTTAACTTGCAATGGACACCCCCATTCATTATCATATGGCAGTGTGAGATGGGTGTGTTGGGAATGTGATCCATTGAGACAAGTGATTATACACTCATGTGTTTCTTTTAGAGGTGATTTGTTCAAGGCAATCCTTTGAAGACATGACCATTCCAGATTTTTGTGATCACTGATTCCATCTCAGGTGAACCAATTAGCTGCTGTGTGCAGATCCAGCTTATGATGGTAAGAGTGTCAGACAAGACAAACGGTGCCGAGCTTGCAGTGTGTATGGATGTATGTAAGGCAATAATTTTTGGCATTATGCATTTAGGGAATATAATGTTTCTAATCTTGCATATATGAAAAGGGTCAATACATTTGTCTTTATCGAGACAGATTCCAAAGCGTCAGAGCAATCTGTCACAGATAATTGGGTTTCATTTTGTGTAAAAGTTGAAACGAATCAAATCTATCTATATACAGGCATAGCCCACTTTAAGTACACAATGGGACCAGGGCATGTATGTAAACTGAAAATGTACTTAAAGTGAAGCAATCCCTTTTTTCTTTTCTCGATGCATGAAAATACACCAGCTCCATTGTAAATTTTGGCCACATTGACATAGCCTTACTCCGAAACCATGTGGGAGCATGTTAAGGGGATCCAGGACTATGACATGATAGATTACCTAGGCAAGCTGGCCAGCCACAAAATGGATATGGTGTAGTCCTGGGTACCTGGGTACCCTGTCGTTGCTCCCTAAGTTTGTTATCCCTGTCACTTATGGTTTGTGAGCAGTGTCATGGCAAGCTGAACAAGCTGTGTCCTTACTCACGATTGTATATAAAGTGAGTGTACTTAAAGCAGGGTATGCCTATCTATATCTATATAGAAAGTTCAGAGATGTGAACCTGTTCCCTATTATATACACTAATATATGGTATATAACATATTCTATAATGTATCTAATGTATATATATTGTATATATATATATATATATATATATATATATATATATATATAGGGAACAGGTTCACATCTAGGAAGTTTCTATAACAGGAAGCTTCTAGATCACGTCTAATAGGCAGAAAGTGCATGCGCAGATCAGCAGACCAAAAGTTTCTTGCACACCCGCTAGATAAGCGACCCACCCAGCCACCATCCCCCATCCCGCACCCTGCACATTCACACCCCCTCCTTACCTTACACACAAATGCCACTATTTCGGCAGTAAACAGTGCAGGAGCCATGATGCACACTTACGACAGGGCCTGGACAATTTCCGGAAACGTGTGCACGCACCAAAAGTTTCGTTTCCGGTTTCATGTATAAATGTGAGAACGCGGTTTTGTATATTCGCGAATTCGCGAATAGTGAACATACACAACCATTAAGCAGATTTAACTTAGAAAAAGAAATACAAATACATACATTTGTGGACACCAGAAAACTTTATTTAGACACATGAAGACATTTTAAAAAAAAATTGGAAACATGCTGTTTATTACATTTGTATTTTTCAAACAAAAACAACCTTTGTACAACATTTAGACCATATACATCGACAAAGAGCCCATAATCAACAGATGCATGTGCAGATTGACAGAATTATGTTAACAGCAATAAATACTTACAGAGAGTCAACACACAACACAGCCAAATCTCACCTCCATAAATAACAAAGGGCCAAAAATGTTACCCATAAAGCATGTGACACACAAATATATTGGACCTCTTCGTAGGTCAAATCTTTCCTGATGTCTGAGTGAGCTATATATAATCAAAGCAAACACACACCCAGAATGGTAACGCCCAGTCAAAAAATTAACTGTGTGTGTCCTGTGTGTTTTGGAGCATGCTCAGTTGCCAAAACAAGGGAAATAGAAATGTATGTAGGTGTGTATAGTATATGTGAATTGAAAAAATTCTCTCTTGAAGTTTGCTAGTCATTATTTAGAATGTTTAGATACAGGAATACATACATATATATACAATTACGTGAGAGAGAGAGAAATATATATTTAGGTAAACAATTGAAACACACCTTTTGGGATTTGGGAAGTGAGATTGTGACAATTGACCAGATATGTAAGCCAACAATCTGACTCATCACTCATGAACATCCCTAAATTTGGCGTGGCAATTATATCAGGCGTTCTTATGTGCATTTTGGCTGGCGTTTTCACAGGCGTTTTGACATGCATTTTTTGGGCAGGCATTGTTATATGAAATCACCTACAAAAGCCCCAAAAACAGACCACAAACACGTACATGTGAACGTAGCCCGTTTGGGGGCGTTTGAGGGGGATTTGTCCAGCTCAAGGATCAGCTTCCAAAACAGGCAAAAAATCCAATCCTATTCAGTTCAATGGCCCCTGTTCCCATGTGAGCATTTTGACGGCATGAGGAAAACACCCAACGCTCACTGAGAAATAGCACAATGATTAGGGAGTCTGCCTTCCTGCTGTAGGTTTGTAAGTTCGAATCCGGAAGGTGCCCTCTGTATGGGCAACACTTGGATATCTCCAATCCTCCAAATGTTGACATCATTAATTTTGTTCATGTTTGAAAAAGGCATGTGTATCAGCAAACTTTTAATCTAAAGACATGAACAAAATACAAAAGATGCCACATAAAGTCAATATGTAGCAATATTGTGAGCTAAAGCTCTATTTGTTTGTTGGGCATACTTTGCTAATTAGCCAAGTATAAGGGATATATATATATATACCTTCAGTTAAATGTGTAGTAAAATGGTAACACTTGGCCATACCCATATGGAAGAAAATGTAGTATTTGCAATATATTTCTAAAAACATTCTTTGGAAACACATAAAATATTGTCAAAATTGTGACATTTCCTTGATATGTGTGAAATGCTAATAATCTTTCTTTGAAATATGTTTTACATCTATTTTTTTTCTATCTGACGACCAATTCCCCAATGTAATATTTTGTGGGTTTTTTCAGAGAATGTGGAGGTTCTATATAAACACTGTAGATTTGACTGCTATGATTTCGGAGTTAGCAGGAAAGGTGTATGGAATGTGATGGTGTTTACTAAAGGATCCCTTGTTGGAAGTGTGCCGGTTTTTGCCATTTTCTATGGGCGAGACAGCGGATTTGCAAGCGGTATTCAAAAAAAAATTGACCCAAAATCGCGCTGGCGAAATTTTTTGAGCCTATTTGGCGTTGCGCATGCGCACATTCGCGCGTTCGCAGCTCGCGGCTGGAGGAGCTGTTTAACCTTTCCACACTTTCGCAGATATCTCTCTTTCTAAGTCAGTTTTTGAGATTTTTTAAACGCAAGTCATCTCCAAATTGACTTCCACACCTTCCACAGTGATTTGGGATTTTTGGGGGTACAGGGGAAAATTTGGCTAAACTTTAGTCGAGCTTTTAGCTGGCGTGGTTTTAAGTCGCGCTCTGACCATATTGCATCTTAATAAATCTCACACTAGGCGCTATTTTCCGCCCGCCGTTCTTTGAATGCCAATTTCTGACTTAAATAATCGCCGGTTCGCAAAATCCCGCCGAAACGCCAATTCGCCGTACTATGAATCAGGCCCAAAGTGTCATTTCTTCAGTGTTGTCACATGAAAAGATATAATAAAATATTTACAAAACTGTGAGGGGTGTACTTACTTTTGTGAGATACTGTATATTAGCTTATGACTTTAGCTGAAAACCTCTGATGTAAAGTCTAGTAATATCTAATCCTCGCTAATAATGACTCAATATTATAATAACCGGACCCCTTTAAGACAGCCTGTGCTGAGGTCCCTTTCCTAGCAAGGCCTTGCTAAGTCTTCACCGGCAGTTGGAGCTCTTATCACTCTTCAGCGTGATATTTGTAATCCCAGGATAATAGTGTATGTATGTTCCTATCTGCAGTAAGTCTGTCATAGATGAAGATTTATACTTGTGACTAGGATGTCACCAGGCACTCCTCCGTCTGTCAGTGTCCCCCTGTGATTCTCCTGCAACCCAGGCGATGTCCTCTCCCACGATCCTGCGTCACTAGGGATGATCGGCGCTCGGCTATCCCGGTCAGTCAGTTCAGCTTCACCCGCTATCTACTCAGCCCCACTGGATCTATCACCGCTGTGTGATTACCAGCATCCGCACCACTGACGATGGGCTCCGCTCTCTCTCCAGGCTGCACGCTCTGGGCCTCCGTCACCAACAGTGTCCCAGCACACCTCTCAGGCTCACCGAGTCCCGGAAGCAAGCGAACGCGCTCACTGTCTGGCAGATAGGTTTGTTGACTCTCCCATGATCCTCCACTCGCCTCCCTGGGAGTATAGTTTCCTCGGCAATCCAAACAACAGTCTGTATGCAGTTTAGAACTAAATCTCCCACAATCCAGTTCACATACTTCCTGTGAAAGCGATCCTCTTCTGCAAGCAGCCCTAAAGGGACACTCTAACAACCTCAAAATAACGGCAAACCTGAATATATATATACATGTTATATATATACTGTATATATGGTAGTCCGATCCCAGCTAAGTGTAGTATCCTGGTTAAAGGGTTTTAATAGCGAAGGATTAAAACACTCACAAGAGGTAAAATATACAAGTGCTCATTTGGTGTCAGAGTCTGAGAACCATCCTGCAGGACCGCTGTCATCTGTTCCGGCTGCTGAGCAGAGAGATGGCCAGAAAGAAGCCACGCTAACCAGCATGGAAGGCACAGCGGAAGTACCGTCACCGGAAGGATAGGAGGTACCAGACGAGAAGATAAGCAAGGCTACGCAGTCAGAGTATTTGGCTTCTTCTACAGGACTTTCCTCTTAGTCTATACAGAGCCAGTCACAAGGACAGCAGCCATAGGTGGTCCTGTGCATTCCTTTATTGTACCCCCATAACCAAAGACCAGTGACGTTTTCTGGATTTCCCTCTACCCTGATCATTGGTATTTTTAGATATTTATTGCTGGCTGGACTATATATAATCTTTGTGTGCCAGTATCTCCTTTCTCTATTAGTAGAAACACAGGATCTCCATCTTCCCTACTAACAGAACAGCAATCTGCCTTGTTTACATTGGCAGACAACTGTTCCGGCTCTCTATGGAATGATTGCCGGGTACCGACGGACACCGTGTCCACCGGACCCGCTGATTGGCTCCTGCTGTGTCCAGCGGGAGCTGGGCGGCGGCGGAGCGTATGCCCACCCCAGACTTGGAAAAGCAGATGTGATTCTGTGCAGAATGGCCGCCCTACCACAGTACATGTATGTGGGTTGGTCAAAGCAGAAAGTCTCCCTGATAAAGAGGTTATGACCTGGTGGATTACATGCGGAACTCCTGGGCCCAGCTGAGGACATTTAGGACCTTAAGAGTGAAGATGTGGTGGTTGTCTCATTTTGGTTTGGGAACTGTGATAAGATTAGAACTCCTGGAACTGTTCTGGCCCCAGACTCGGAAATGCAGATGACGTACAGGTACGTGATTCTGTGCAGAACGGCCACCCTGCCGCAGTACAAGTATGTGGGGTGGTCAAAAAAAAAAATGTCTCCCTGATAAAGAGAAAGGTTATGACCTGGTGGATTACATGTGGAACTCCTGGGCCCAGCTGAGGACATTTAGGGCCTTAAGAATGAAGATGTGGTGGATGTCTCCTTTTGGTTTGGGAACTGTGGGCAGAGAAGAACTCCTGGAACTCTTCTGGCCTTAGCTCAGTGAGATAGAGTTTGGAAGACTAATGTCATAGACAGGTTGCCAAAAAGTTTAGGGCTTTAGAAAGGGCCCCCAATGGCTGTCAATGTGGTGCCTTCTCCACTCTCCATCTCACTAATAAAACCCCAATGGATGACTCTCTATGAACTGATCACATTCCAATCACCGATCATCTAATCATTGGTAAAAAAAGAAGACTCGGCACAGAATATTGTACGAAGAGTTTTTATTGTACAAGATCAGAATAAGCGATTACCACACAGTAATGATATGAATAAAATAAAGCTTAAATCTTTTATAATAGAATTAACAAATGTGTCAAATGTATTAATAATCATACATTGGTTGGACCAATAAAAAGCCGGCTAATTCAATAAATCTAAAGGAGCAACAACATGAAGCAACCAATAAAAAGGAAGATAAAGGGTTAACATAAGGGCTCCCAGCCAACCCCACTGCGGGTCAGAGGGCGATGCGGGTGTAAACCAACCCCGAGTGGACTGTGGTGGTTTCACATTTGTTTATGGACTAAACAGTTCCACCCGTTACAATCCAGCATCCATTTCCCGTAGTACCAGCAGGGGGTGCACTCTGATGTTTCATTATATTTCCTTTATTTTTACACTTTTCCACACTCTGAACATGAAAACCGAGCCTCTAATATAAGTGTGAATTCTTTGCCGTTTGAAGCTTACATAAGGAGTGAAACATTTCCCGCACTCTTAACATGAAATAGGACGCTCACCCGTATGAACTTTCTGGTTTCTAAGAATTAAACCTTTGTTTGGAAAACATTTCCCGCACTTGTAACATTAAAAAGGGCGCTCACCTGTGTATAAGTAGGTGTTCTTTCTTAGTAAAACATTTCCCGCACTCTGCACAAGATTAGAAACGTTCTCCTATATGAACTTTCTGGTGTCTAAAAAGTAAACATTTAAGTGCAAAACATTTCCCGCACTCTGAACATGAATAGGGAGGATCACCTGTGTGTATTCTCTGATGGCTAAGAAGGCTTCCTTTATTATTAAAACATTTCCTGCACTCTGAATATTAACAAGGAAGCTAACCTGTGTGTATTTGTGGGAATAGTGGTGCGCTTCAGGGGTTGACTCTTGTAGATCTCTATTTAGGTTGGTAAGTATAATGTGTACAAATCTTGATCTAAAAGTGCTCAGTATGGTAAATCTGTGTATACGTCTGTATTCCAAGGAATGAATGATAAAAGTGCAAATGCGTAGTGTCAATCAAAGCAATGTGTGTGTCGATAAATCAATAAATATCAAAATTCTTCTTGTCACCCTGAGGAAGTCACGTGACCTTGTGACGTAACGCGTAGGAGGAGCCCTATACCCGGAAGTGACGTTACAACGGAGCCCGATCTCCACAGCGGCGGTTGTTTTTTACATGCTGATTTTACTTCGCTAGAATGTAAGTGCAATCTGTATATTTTAAATAAATAAGCTTGATATACTGCACCACGAAAAGTCTTTGTTTCTGAGGCACATTAAGACCGGATAAGGAGGATAGAACTAGGAAAAGGAACCGGACAAATACCCATAGGAATTTAAGAAGTCTGCTTCAAAAAGGGATTAAGGATCCGGAGTGAGGCATACAGAGTCCATTGATAAGTCTGGATAGACACCAAAGGCATATGGGTCTTGCCTATAAGGTGAGAGGCTAGAGCACATAGAGGTGATACACAAGGTGAAGGAGATCACAGTCACTTGATTTAACCAGTGAAGCACGGTCACAAACGAAGAGTTCTTTTACACAAGTTTTCTTCGAAAGTTATTTACTTTTTGGACTATTTTAGTCAATATTGTTTATTTGAAGAATTGTAACAGAACCGTTCACAAGTTTTTTTAGCACCGTTTTATTACAACTAGCATGCAGCACTTTATTTGAGCACATATATATATATATATATATATTTCACCTTTTATGAACTGGATTGATGATTAACACTGTATTTATTGATTTTTTTATGCAAAGAAGAAGAATTTTGATATTTATTGATTTATCGACACACACATTGCTTTGATTGACACTACGCATTTGCACCTTTATCATTCATTCCTTGGAATACAGACGTATACACAGATTTACCATACTGAGCACTTTTAGATCAAGATTTGTACACATTATACTTACCAACCTAAATAGAGATCTACAAGAGTCAACCCCTGAAGCGCACCACTATTCCCACAAATATATTTTTTACTGTTTTAGTATCAGTCCCAGTGGCGCTGCAGCAGGGATTCTCTTGCCACCTCAGATAGCGCAGGGATCACACACACCCTTTGTTAACCTGTGTGTATTTTCTGATGCTTTAGAAGGTGTCCTTTTTTACTAAAACATTTCCCGCACTCTGAACATGAATAGGGAGGATCACCTGTGTGTATTCTCTGATGGCTAAGAAGGCTTCCTTTCTCATTAAAATATTTCCCGCACTCTGAACATGAATAGGGAGGATCACCTGTGTGTATTCTCTGATGGCTAAGAAGGCTTCCTTTCTCATTAAAATATTTCCCGCACTCTGAACATGAATAGGGAAGCTCACCTGTGTGTATTCTCTGATGGCTAAGAAGACTTCCTTTACGAATAAAACATTTCCCACACTCTGAACATGAATGGGGACGCTCACCTGCGTGTATTCTCTGATGTCTAAGAAGGACTCCTTTATCATTAAAACATTTCCCGCACTCTGAACATGAATAGGGACGCTCACCTGTGTGTATTCTCTGATGGCTAAGAAGGCTTCCTTTATGCATAAAACATTTCCCGCACTCTGAACATGAATAGGGAAGCTCACCTGTGTGTGTTCTCTGATGGCTAAGAAGGCTTCCTTTACGAATAAAACATTTCCCGCACTCTGAACATGAATAGGGACGCTCACGTGCGTGTATTTTCTGATGTCTAAGAAGGACTCCTTTATCATTAAAACATTTCCCGCACTCTGAACATGAATAGGGACGCTCACCTGTGTGTATTCTCCAATGGCTAAGAAGGTGTTCTTTATTACTAAAACATTTCCCGCACTCTGAACATGAATAGGGACGCTCACCTGTGTGTATTCTGTGATGTCTAAGAAGGTTTCTTTTTTCATTAAAACTTTTCCCGCACTCTGAACATGAATAGGGACGCTCACCTGTGTGTATTCTGTGATGTCTAAGAAGGTTTCTTTTTTCATTAAAACTTTTCCCGCACTCTGAACATGAATAGGGAAGGTCACCTGTATGTATTCTCTGATGGCTAAGAAGGCTTCTTTTCTGTTTAAAACATTTCCCGCACTCTGAACATGAATAGGGAAGGTCACCTGTATGTATTCTCTGATGGCTAAGAAGGCTTCTTTTCTGTTTAAAACATTTCCCGCACTCTGAACATGAGAATGAATTCTCTCCTGTATGGTATAAAGAAGATTCCCTGAGATGAGATGGCTTCCCGCACCCGTCGGCACTGTCAGATATTAGAGGACTATGTGAAGTATCAGGAGATTCCAATGATCTCCTCCAATGGTGAGGTCTGTCATGTATATTATGAGGAACGGGATTTACTTCTGGAGAAGATGCCATGTCATTATCTTCTGTAGTCACATCTTCCTCCGATGTCCTTCTATTCCCACCACAGAGTCCGTCTGTCAGAAGACAAGAAAAATTACCAAGAGTTTTCCACACTCATATACACTGCTCAACACTTTATAATCAGAGTATAGCATCAAGTCAGGGAAACTCCTGGGATATTCATCTGCTCAGTCAAGTAGCAGAGGGGGTTGCTAATCGGTTTCAGCTGGACAGGGCCGTAGAAGGTCCTTAACCCATCAGCAGGACCGGTATCTGCTCCTTTGTGCAAGGAGGAACAGGATGAGAACTGCCAGAGCCCTACAAAATGACCTCCAGCAGGACACTGGTGTGAATGTCTCTGACCAAACAATCAGAAACAGACTTCATGAGGGTGGCCTGAGGGCCCGACGTCCTCTAGTGGGCGCTGTGCTCACTGCCCGGCACCGTGGAGCTGGATTGGCATTTGCCATTGAACACCAGAATTGGCAGCTCCACCACTGGCACCCTGTGCTTTTCACAGATGAGAGCAGGTTCACCCTGAGCACATGTGACAGACGTGAAAGGGTCTGGAGAAGCCGTGGAGAACATTATGCAGCCTGTAACATCGTTCAGCATGACCGGTTGGGTGGTGGGTCAGTGATGGTCTGGGGAGGCGTCTCCATGGAGGGACGCACAGACCTCTACAGGCTAGACAATGGCACCCTGACTGCCATTAGGTATTGGGATGAAATCCTTGGACCCATTGTCAGACCCTACACTGGTGCAGTGGGTCCTGGGTTCCTCCTGGTGCACAACAACACCCGAACTTATGTGGTGAGAGTATGCAGCCAGTTCCTGGAGGATGAAGGAATTGATACCATTGAATGGCCCCCAGACTCACCTGACCTGAATCCAATAGAACCCCTCTGGGATATTCTGGTTCAGTCCATCCGATGTCGCCAGGTTACACCTCAGTCTGTTCCGGAGTTCAGTGATGCCCTGGTCCAGATCTGGGAGGAAATACCCCAGGACACCATCCGTCATCTCATTAGGTGCATTACCCGACGTTGTCAGGCATGCATACAAGCACGTGGGGGCCGTACACACTACTGAGGACCAATCTGAGGTCCTGCAATGACATTTCACCAAAATGGACTCGCCTGCTGCATCATTTTTTCACTTTGTTTTTTGAGGTGTCTTTGAATTCAGCCCTCTGTAGGGTGATAATTTTCATTTCCATCAAATGATGTGGCATCCTTTCCTTCCTAACCCATTACCCAGTACATACCAGTATAGATCCTAACACATTACCCAGTCCATACCAGTATAGATCCTAACACCTTACCCAGTCCATACCAGTATAGATCCTAACACATTACCCAATCCATACCAGTATAGATCCTAACGCATTACCCAGTCCATACCAGTATAGATCCTAACACATTACCCAGTCCATACCAGTATAGATCCTAACACATTACTCAGTCCATACCAGTAAAGATCCTAGCGCATTACCCAGTCCATACCAGTATAGATCCTAACACATTACTCAGTCCATACCAGTAAAGACCCTAACACATTACCCAGTCCATACCAGTATAGATCCTAACACATTACCCAGTCCATACCAGTATAGATCCTAACACATTACCCAGTCCATACCAGTATAGATCCTAACACATTACCCAGTCCATACCAGTAAAGACCCTAACACATTACCCAGTCCATACCAGTATAGATCCTAACACATTACCCAGTCCATACCAGTATAGATCCTAACACATTACCCAGTCCATACCAGTATAGATCCTAACACATTACCCAGTCCATACCAGTATAGATCCTAACACATTACCCAGTCCATACCAGTATAGATCCTAACACATTACCCAGTCCATACCAGTATCTAGGTCCTGAATCTAGGGAAGCAGCTGGCAACACTGGGAAGAATCTCCATACTGAAGGAGAGCTGGGTACGTACCCCTCAGGTGCAGGCAGGGGACTGCACAGAGGAGGGTGGAGATACAAGGGTGCAGGCATCAGAGCAGAGTAGTTGGGTGACAGTTAGGAAGGGTAGAAGAGAACAAGGCACTTGTCATACTCTCACCACATGAGGCCGGCATTGTCGTGCACCAGGGCTGGAGCACCCCAATAAATACGCCCTGTTGCGTGATGTTGGGGAAACCAGTCAGGGACCAGCATTGCTGGAGCAGAGGGACGCCCCAAGCTGCCAGGGGAAGAACTCCTCCAGTAAGCGCGGGAGCAAGGGAAAGGAAAGACAGGTTCTGGTGGAAGGGGACTCAATTATTAGAAGGACAGAGAGGGCAATCTGTCAAAATGACCGTAAGTGCCGAACAGTCTGTTGTTTACCGGGCGCTCGGGTTCTGCACATCACGGATCTGGTAGACAGATTATTGGGTGGGGTTGGGGAAGACCCAGCTGTCATGGTACACGTGGGTACCAATGACAAAGTCACAGGGAGATGGAGAGTCCTAAAAAACGATTTCAGGGACTTAGGAGCTAAGTTGAGGAGTAGGACCTCCAAGGTAGTATTTTCAGAAATACTGAGAGGCAGCGGGAGATTAGGGAAGTAAACAAGTGGCTGAGGAGCTGGTGTAGTAAGGAGGGTTTCAGGTTCCTAAAGAACAGTGCTGACTTCTCAGCTGTCTACCGGCTCTTTATTAGGGACGGATTGCACCTAAATGGGGAGGGGAGGGTGCAGCTGTACTGGGTGAGAAGATGGCCAACAAGTTAGAGGGGCTTTTAAACTAGGTGATGGGGGGAGGGTGCAGATATAGAATTAGCCAGCTGGGAGCAAGGTTCAGGGGCACAAATGGGGACATTAGCGATACGGAGTTCGGAGTTCCTAAACCCAAGGTGGGTATGGGGAAAAAAATTGCAAGAGCAGCCTAAAAACAACATCAAACGAGGATATAGTATGTATCCAGACAAAATTACGAGGTTGGTGTACCAATGCTAGAAGCCTGGCCAACAAGATGGGAGAGCTGGAGCTGCTGATGAATGAGGAGGACTTACCGTATATACTTGAGTATAAGCCGAGTTTTTCAGCACATATTTTTGTGCTGAAAACGTCCCCCTCGGCTTATACTCGAGTCATCAAAAAAAAAAATGTCCCCGGCATGCCCGACGTGATCCGAGGCGCTTTAGATTTTAAAATGGCGCCGCCCGGCGCCAACATGTCACCACGCATGCGCTGCCGCCGCTCGGGACAGGTTGTGCACGTTGGGCTATTCCCGGGAATAGCCGAACCTATACGAGCCTTCCCGAGCGGCGGCAGCGCATGCGCAATGATGTGTTGGCGCCAGGCGGCGCCATTTTTAAATTGAAGGCGCCACTTGAACAGGTAAGTGAAACTCCTCCAGTCACACTACCTGCCATTATGCGGGGCTTCGGGCATACTACAAGGGATGCAGTGCTGTGGGCATAGTACACCTGTACTATGCCCGGAGCACTGCATCTCTTGTAGTATGCCCACAGCCCCGTATTCTCTTGTACTTTGCCCACAGCCCTGCATTCTCCTGTAGTATGCCCGCAGCCCTGCATTTTCCAGTACCACGTCCACAGCACTGCATTCTCCTGTACCATGCCCGCAGCCCTGCATTCCCCTGTACCATGCCCACAGCCCTGCATTCCCCTGTACCATGCCCACAGCCCTGCATTCTCCTGTACCATGCCCACAGCCCTGCATTCTCCTATACCATGTCCACTGCCTCTGCATTCTCCTGTACCATGCCCACAGTCCTGCATTCTCCTGTACCATGTTCACTGCCTCTGCATTCTCCTGTACCATGCCCGCAGCCCTGCATTCTCCTGTACCATGCCCGCAGCCCTGCATTCTCCTGTACCATGCCCGCAGCCCTGCATTCTCCTGTACCATGCCCGCCGTCCTGCATTCTCCTGTTCCATGCCCACAGCACTGCATTCTCCTGTACCATACCCACAGCCCTGCATTCTCCTGTACCATGTTCACTGCCTCTGCATTCTGCTGTACCATGCCCACAGCCCTGCATTCTCCTGTACCATGCCCACAGCCCTGCATTCTCCTGTACCATGCCCACAGCCCTGTATTCTCCTGTACCATGCCCGCAGCCCCTGTTTTGGGTCTTGTGGTGGTCCAGTAGCTGCTGCATTTGCCACCCTAGGCTTATACTCGAGTCAATCAATTTTCCCTTTTTTTTGTGGTAAAATTAGGGGCCTCGACTTATACTCGAGTACATACGGTAGATTTCAGAGACTTGGTTTGACAGCTCTCATGATTGGCTGGCGACCATTCAGGGGTATTCCCTTTATCGCAGAGATAGAGAAGGTAAAAAAGGGGGAAGGGTATGTCTGTATATTAAGAACAGTATACAGGTAAATATGAGGGATGATATTAATAATGGAGCTATGGACGAGGTAGAATTCCTATGGGTAGAACTTCAAAGGGAAGGCACTATGGGGAAAGTATTATTGAGCGTATGCTATAGGCCCCCAAACCAGAGGGAGGAGTAGGACCTCCTTTCACAGATTGGATTGGCAGCTAGTATGGGAAATGTCATTATAATGGGGGACTTTAATTATCCAGATATAGACTGGGCAGAAGGAACCGCACATTCATCCAAGGCTCGGCAGTTCCTAAATGTTTTGCAGGACAATTTCATGGGTCAGATGGTGAACGCACCGACAAGAAACAATGCAGTACTTGATCTACTGATTACCAACAATACAGACCAGATCACAGATATAGAAATACGAGGCAACTTAGGAAACAGTGACCATAGGTCAATTAGTTTCAGTATTAATTATAGAAATAGGAAACACAAGGGTAATACAAGAACACTGAATTTCAAAAGAGACAATTTCCCTAAACAGCTCTCTTTGCTAGAAAATATCAAATGGGATAGAGTGCTTCAAGAGCATACTAAACAAAGGGATTGGCCAGTGCAGTCCAAAGGGGAATACATTTAAAAGAGCAAAACTAAACCCTGTGTGGCTAAACTCCAACATAAAAATGCATATTAATACTAAAGAAGAGGCCTCCAAAAAATACAAGGCTGAGGTGTCATTGGCAGCATTCAAGCATTACAAAGAGTGTAATAAGAAATGTAAAGGCGAAATCAAGGCGGCTAAAATAGAACACGAGAGACAAATAGTGGAAGAGAGTAAACAAAAAACCCAAGAAATTCTTTAAGTATATAAATAGTAAGAAAGCGAGGCCAGAACACATTGTCCCCATAAAAGACGATGAAGGGAATCTGGCCACAGAGGACAGAGAGAAGGGGAAAGTGTTAAATAATTTCTTCTATTCAGTCTTCACAAAAGAATTGGGGGGCTACACTAACCCAGCTTGTAATGATAATTAAATAATACACCTCAGGAAGTACCGCCATGGCTAACAGAAGATAGACTTAGAACTAAACTAGAGAAACTTAACATAAATAAATCACCGTGACCGGATGGCGTACACCCGAGGGATCTTAAAGAACTCAGCCAGGTGATTGCCAGACCATTATTCTTGATCTTTATGGATAGTCTACAGATGGGTATGGTGCCAGCTGATTGGAAAAAAGCCAACGTGGTACCAATATTTAAAAAAGGGCTGAGATATATCCCCGGTAACTATAGGCCGGTCAGCCTAACATCATTAGTCTGTAAGATTTTGGAGGGGATGTAAAGGGACCACATACAAGACTTTAGTAGTGAAAACGGTATTATTAGTAGTAATCAGCATGGATTCATGAAAAATCATTCATGCCAGACCAATCTATTAACCTTCTACGATGAAGTGAGTTGCCATCTAGATAAAGGAAAGCCTGTGGATGTGGTGTACCTGGATAAAGGAAGGTCTGTGGATGTGGTGTATCTGGATAAAGGAAGGCCTGTGGATGTGATGTATCTGGATAAAGGAAGGTCTGTGGATGTGGTGTATCTGGATAAAGGAAGGCCTGTGGATGTTGTGTATCTGGATAAAGGAAGGCCTGTGGATGTGGTGTATCTGGATAAAGGAAGGCCTGTGGATGTTGTGTATCTGGATAAAGGAAGGCCTGTGGATGTGGTGTATCTGGATAAAGGAAGGCCTGTGGATGTGGTGTATCTGGATAAAGGAAGGCCTGTGGATGTGGTGTATCTGGATAAAGGAAGGCCTGTGGATGTGGTGTATCTGGATAAAGGAAGGCCTGTGGATGTGGTGTATCTGGATAAAGGAAGGCCTGTGGATGTGGT
The DNA here is from genome assembly GCF_965119305.1 of Pelophylax lessonae. Classification (NCBI taxonomy): domain Eukaryota; kingdom Metazoa; phylum Chordata; class Amphibia; order Anura; family Ranidae; genus Pelophylax; species Pelophylax lessonae. Next base: position 1,223,967 of record NC_138770.1, read on the forward strand.
GTATCTGGATAAAGGAAAGCCTGTGGATGTGGTGTATCTGGATAAAGGAAGGCCTGTGGATGTGGTGTATCTGGATAAAGGTAAGCCTGTGGATGTGGTGTATCTGGATAAAGGAAGGCCTGTGGATGTGGTGTATCTGGATAAAGGTAAGCCTGTGGATGTGGTGTATCTGGATAAAGGAAGGCCTGTGGATGTGGTGTATCTGGATAAAGGAAGGCCTGTGGATGTGGTGTATCTGGATTTTGCAAAGGAATTTGACACAGTTCCCCACAAACGCTTACTGTACAAACTAAGGTACCTAGGTATGGACCTAGGATAGAGTACCTGGATAGAGAACTGGCTCCAGGGGAGAGTCCAGAGGGTGGTAATAAATGGGGAGTACTCGGATTGGGCAGGTGTGGAAAATGGGGTCCCCCAAGGTTCTGTCCTGGGGCCAATCCTGTTTAATTTATTCATAAATGATCTAGAGGAGGGGATATCTAGCACAATCTCAGTATTTGCAGATGATACTAAACTAAGCATGCCAATATCTTCTATGCAGGATGTGGAAACCTTACAAGCAGACCTGAACAAAATAATAGGGTGGGCAACTACATGGCAGATGAGGTTTAATGTTGAAAAATGTAAAGTAATGCACTTGGGCATCAGAAACATGAACACAAACTACTCACTAGGGGGGGAACCTCTGGGTGAGTCTAGGATGGAAAAGGACCTGGGGGTACTGGTGGACAACAGGCTTGGCAGTGGCATGCAATGCCAAGCCGCTGCAAGCAAAGCCAACAGAATACTGGGATGTATAAAAAAAGGGATTCACTCCAGAAATAAAGAGATTATTCTCCCACTCTACAAGACTCTGGTCCGGCCACATTTGGAGTATGCTGTCCAGTTCAGGGCACCGGTCCTCAGGAAGGATGTGCCGGAACTGGAGAGAGTCCAGAGAAGGGCAACAAAAATAATTAGGGGAATGGAGGACATCAGCTATGAGGAAAGACTACAAGCACTGAACCTATTCTCTCTGGAGAAGAGACGATTGAGGGGGGATATAATATCAATGTACAAATATTGTACTGATGACCCGAGCATAAGGAACAAACTATTCAGAGAAAGGGAATACAATAAGACACGTGGCCACTCACTAAAACTAGAGGAAAAACGGTTTAACCTTAAAATACGTAAGGGGTTATTTACTGTCAGAACAGTAAGGATGTGGAATTCTCTTCCACAAGCAGTGGTTTCAGCAGGGAGCATCGATAGTTTCAAAAAACTATTAGATGGGCACCTTAAAGACCACAACATACAGGGGTATACAATGTACGGTTAACAGCAAACACACACACACACACACACATCATAGGTTGAACTGGATAGACTGATGTCAACCTCACTAACTATGTACAACGTAGAGTATATAGTGCAGGGGTCAAAAGTATGTAATATACAACATAGAGTATACAGTGCAGGGGTCAGGAGTATGTAATGTACAACAAAGAGTATATAGTGCAGGGGGTCAGAAGTGTGCAAAGTACAACATAGAGTATACAGTGCCGGGGTCAGGAGTATGTAATATACAACATAGAGTATATAGTGCAGGGGTCAGGAGTATGTAATGTACAATATATATTATACAGTGTATGGGTCAGGACTCATAATCGTGGTATTCAACAATTACTGATGGCCTAAATGCTCACATGAGACAAGTTGCAGAGGTCCCACACCACTGCCTCCCATCTCCTGAGACTGAATACATTGTTTCTATGTGTTTATCAGATGATGGGGGATCTAGGTGGACCCTCCGTACTGCTCTCTCCTTTACCATAAAGTCTCCTCTTACCCGGTGATGTGAGGGGCGGCTGATTCTCCATCATGACGTCCTTGTAGAGATCCTTGTGTCCTTCTAAATACTCCCACTCCTCCATGGAGAAATAGACAGTGACATCCTGACACCTTATAGGAACCTGACACACACAATGATACAGTCACCATCCAGACACATCCCTTGTCTGTTACTGGATAATGTCCCAGAATTCCCAGCACCGCTCACCTCTCCTGTCAGCAGCTCCATCATCTCCTTGGTGACTTCTAGGACCTTCTGTGTGTTGTGTCTTGTAGGGATCAGGGATGGAGGTGGGGGGGTGGCCATGGGATTCTGGATTCTTGAGGATCTTGTGGTCATATTATGAGATCTCCTTCTTGTGTCATTTTCAGTAGATTTCTTCATTATTACTGTACAGCTCTGTGTTATACAAAGATAAATATCACTCTCCCACAGGGACGTCTTTATATCATCATGGACCCCTGGGTAAAGAAATGTACTGAGGCCCCTACCAGCCTGCTCAAATTTACTAAAATAAAAGAATAAATAGTTGATAGAATTAAACATATTTAGTACTTTCAATATAATAGATTTTATACAATAAAAAATACATGACACAAATCAAAGACTAATCAACACAGGGCACAGGAGAGTAGAAGGGCACGGTACAGAAGAGTAGAAGGGCACAGTACAGGGGAGTAGAGGGGCACGGTACAGGGGAGGAGAAGGGCACGGTACAGGGGAGGAGAAGGGCACGGTACAGGGGAGAGGAGGGGCGCGGTACAGGGGAGTAGGAGGGCACTGTACAGGGGAGTGGAAGGGCACGGTGCAGGGGAGTGGAAGGGCGCGGTTCAGGGGAGTGGAAGGGCGCGGTACAGGGGAGTGGGCGGGCACAGTACAGCGGAGTAGAGGGCCTCAGTACAACGGGGTAGAGGGCCTCAGTACAACGGAGTAGAGGGCCTCAGTACAGAGGAGTAGAGGGACACAGTAAAGGGGAGTAGAAGGACACAGTACAGGGGAGAAGAAGGACACAGTACAGGGGAGAAGAAGGACACAGTACAGGGGAGTAGCAGTATACAGTACAGGGGAGTAGAAGGGCACAGTATAGGGTAGTAGAGGGGCACAAATCAGGGTAGTAGAAGGGGACAGTACAGGGGAGTAGAAGGGCACAGTATAGGGTAGTAGAAGGGGACAGTACAGGGGAGTAGAATGGCGCAGTACAGGGGAGTAGAATGGCACAGTACAGGGGAGTAGAAGGGCACAGTACAGGGGAGTAGAAGGGGACAGTATAGGGTAGTAGAAGGGGACAGTACAGGGGAGTAGAATGGCGCAGTACAGGGGAGTAGAAGGGCACAGTACAGGGGAGTAGAAGGGCATAGTAAAGAGGAGCAGGAGGACGCAGTACAGGGGAGTAGAAGGGCGCACTAAAGGGGAGTACAATATGGCCGCCACAATATCGAAATTAGAAAGCTCTATTTGTGGGATGAATTTACATAAATGTTATTTGAGTACAGTGTCGCACAACCGCACAATTATCAGTTAAAGTAACACAGTTCCGTATAGCAAAAAATGGCCTGGTCATGAAGGGGGGTAAGTCTTCCAGAGCTGAAGTGGTTAACAGGCAACACTGTCAGTACATGATGCACACTGAAAGTTAGGGCACTGATCAGTGCAGCCTCATCAGTGCTGCCAATCAGTGCCTCCTCAGCAGAACTCTGAGTTGAGAGCACCTCTCTAATGCAGCTCAAAGCCTGCACTGATCACACAGATGGGAGAGAGCCGATCTGCTCCTTATCCTCCCGCCCTCTCCTCCTGTGTGCACCATGGGAAGGGTGAACCCCCAGCAGCTGAATGATCAAATTCTGCTTAGCTTCACACTTCCCACGGTGCACACAGGAGGAGAGGGGCAGGAGGAGAAGGAGCAGATCAGCTCTCTCCTCTCCCATCCATGCGAGGGAGGAGGAACTGTCAGTGCAGCACCTGGCTGTATGAGAGAGATGCTCAGAGTCCTGTGGCCAGCAACCCCGCTGGGACCCCCCGACCCTGGTAGTTCCACCACTGGTACGTACAATTTATGTATTCATAGTACTTGTGTGGATGTCGTTATTGATTAGTAGAACATCAGAAGTCTCAAAGTGACTCTGAATACATCCCAGTATACAGCGGAGTCAGATTTAACCCCTTCATTACACTCACCTCTCCAGTCAGCAGGCTGAGGATCTCCAGGGTGAGGTTCAATATCGTCTCATTCCGGGGAAATTCCTTCCTTACATTCTTCACAAAACTCAAATTCTGTTGATTGTCCATCATGACGTCCTTGTAGAGATCTTTGTGTCCTTCTAAATACTCCCACTCCTCCATGGAGAAATAGACAGTGACATCCTGACACCTTATAGGAACCTGACACACACAATGATACAGTCACCATCCAGACACATCCCTTGTCTGTTACTGGATAATGTCCCAGAATTCCCAGCACCGCTCACCTCTCCTGTCAGCAGCTCCATCATCTTCTTGGAGACTTCTAGAATCTTCTGCATGTTGTGTCTCTCAGGTTTTAGGGAGTCACATGGAGGCACTGTGATGGTCATATGATCACCTGACTTCAGAAGAGGAAATCTCTGTATTGAAGAACCAATAGGAATATCATGTTAGAATCCCAGAATCCTCCTCACCTCTCCAGTCAGGTCTGTGTTTTATTAATTGAGATAAGAGTGATGTCATGTGACCTCCCAGAATCCTCCTCACCTCTCCGGTCAGCAGGTAGATGATCTCCAGGGTGAGGTTTAGTATCTTCTCAGTCATGTGACTCCGGTCCTCCTCCATCCCCATTGGTGTCGTCATTTGATCTATACAGGTCTCCTTGTAGACGGATAATTTGAGGAAATGAAAGTAAGAATTATTTGGATGGTATTGGTCACACAATAATAGGATGTGGATGTGAGGGGGGGGGGGGGAGTAGGAGGGTTGCTGTACATTTAAGGACTACTACCCTCATGGGAACACATTTAGTTTGGACTGTTTAGTGTTTACTACATTTTCAAGGCCTGGGACCCTCTTGACCTGCCGGATCAGAAATTCCCTTTCCTCTGTTGGGTTTGTTTGGTTTCTGAACTGGATTTGATTAGTATTAGATCTGCAGACAAGGAATGATAAATAAGATCCTTCCTGTGACTTGTTTGCTCTGAGGCAGTGCTGTGAGGTCAATGTAGGGTCATCATGATGTCCAGAAAGGGGAACTTGCTGACTTTTGGCCGGAGTTGCCGGCTAATCAGGATAATTGCCAGAACTCCGGCTGCAAGGCTCCAATCTTCGGGCAGCCTGCTGACTAACAGGAGTGATGTCACCGTCACTCTCTGCAGTAAGAGAATGGATTGGATTGGATAGCAGGAGGATGCTGCTGGCGGTGTAGAGAGCTGTGGGGGAGGAGTCTCTTCTTTTCCTTCCAATGGCAGCCCAGTGTGGGTAGGAGGAGGACAGCTGGGGAAGGGGTTTGTTTTCTTGGTTGGTATATATTCTGTAGTATCCAGGACATTGTACAGAGTGGCAGTGGGTTCCTGGGGCTCTGAGTTCCAGCACCAGGCACTGCCAGACCATGTGTCATGGGAAGGTATTGGACTAGCCAACCAGTAAGCGATGCTGCACAAACAGACCTCCTCAAAGAACAAGTCTCCTTCTTTGTTCTATTTTGTGGCCTGCAACATATTTCTTGACCAGTGAGATGGTGAGGTGAAGGCTTCATTCAGGTGCTGGCAGGAGGTTCTTTAAGGAGGTCATAAAAGTAAGTGCAGGTGGCATGAGAGGACCATCAAAGACCAAGAGTCTCTATGAGCCCTAAAGCCTCCTCTTACCTCAGAGCCTTACAGCCGGACTACCCTCTGAGATTCCCCCACAGTCCTTCAGTCACGCTAACCTCTCAGAGTTTTTCCAGCCTGATTACTTCCTAAGAGGCCCCCAAAGTCCTTCAGCTACAGTTCCTGCTCAGAGGTCCCAGAGTCCTTTAGTCCCGCTACCTCCTCTGAGACCCCTCAGCTCCTCTACTTCCCTCAGAGCCCTCAGTATTTTCCTCCCTCTGACACCAATGATGGAACATATTCCTTATGGCAGGCTGGAGAATGTTTTCTTCCTCCTGACCAGCAATGTAAGGGGCTCTATGCTCCATACTCCTGACCCCGGCACTCCATCATTGTGTTGGCTGCATATTGTAATGATTGCCCATTGGCTGCCTGTGTAGTGTAATAATTGCCATTTGTAGGTCATGTATGGTCAGGATGGTCATTGTCTTCTCTATTTATTGTCAGTGCTGTTTGTTTAGAGGAACAAATTACTAGAATTTATCTCCAAAATGAAGAGAATGTTCCATCCCCGTAAATGGGGAAATGTTCTGCCCCTGACGGGGTTAATCTAAGTTTCCACACTATATATATATGTGTGTATCATCATCTGCGGGAGATAAAAGAGGTCACAGTGACTATGGAGGAAGAGGACGGACATGACGGGGGGTTACTGGGTGTAAATAGAAAATAAGATCTTATTACCTCCTCTGCTGCCACTTCCAGTAATGTCTCCTCTCTACTTCCACTCACCTCTCACCTGGAACTTCCTGTCTTTATTTCAGATCACTTCCTGTCTGTTCTTGACATCACTTCCTGTCTGTATTCCATAGAAACTTCCTATCCGAGTATAAGTGACATCTCCATCTTGTGGAGTTCAATGGAACTGCATCCCTGAGAAACATCTCATAACCATTCATAGAAACATAGAAACATAGAATGTGTTGGCAGATAAGAACCATTTGGCCCATCTAGTCTGCCCAATATATCTGAATCCTATGAATAGTCCCTGGCCCTATCTTATATGAAGGATAGCCTTATGCCTATCCCATGCATGCTTAAACTCCTTCACTGTATTTGCAGCTACCACTTCTGCAGGAAGGTTATTCCATGCATCCACTACTCTCTCAGTAAAGTAATACTTCCTCATATTACTTTTAAACCTTTGCCCCTCTAATTTAAAACTGTGTCCTCTTGTGGTAGTTTTTCTTCTTTTAAATATGCTCTCCTCCTTTACCGAGTTGATTCCCTTTATGTATTTAAAAGTTTCTATCATATCCCCTCTGTCTCTTCTTTCTTCCAAGCTATACATGTTAAGGTCCTTTAACCTTTCCTGGTAAGTTTTTTCCTGCAATCCATGTACTAGTTTAGTAGCTCTTCTCTGAACTCTCTGTAGAGTATCTATATCCTTCTGGAGATATGGCCTCCAGTACTGCGCACAATACTCCAAGTGAGGTCTCACCAGTGTTCTGTACAGCGGCATAAGCACTTCTCTCTTTCTACTGCTTATACCTCTCCCTATACATCCAAGCATTCTGCTGGCATTTCGTGCTGCTCTATTACATTGTCTTCCCACATTTAAGTCTTCTGAAATAATTACTCCTAAATCCCTTTCCTCAGATACTGAGGTCAGGACTGTCAAATATTCTATATTCTGCCCTTGGGTTTTTACGCCCCAGGTGCATTATCTTGCACTTATCCACATTAAATTTCAGTTGCCAGAGTTCTGACCATTCTTCTAGTTTTCCTAAATCCTTTTCCATTTGGCGTTTCCCTCCAGGAACATCAACCCTGTTACATATCTTTGTGTCATCAGCAAAAAGACAAACCTTACCATCGAGGCCTTTTGCAATGTCACTTATGAAGATATTAAACAAAATTGGTCCCAGTACAGATCCCTGAGGTACCCCACTGGTAACATGACCTTGTTCTGAATGTTCTCCATTGACTACAACCCTCTGTTGTCTGTCACTCAGCCACTGCCTAATCCACTCAACAATATGGGAGTCCATGCTCAATGACTGTAGTTTATTGATAAGTCTTCTATGTGGGACAGTGTCAAAAGCCTTACTAAAATCTAGATATGCAATGTCTACTGCACCTCCACCGTCTATTATTTTAGTCACCCAGTCAAAAAAATCTATAAGATTTGTTTGACATGATCTCCCTGAAGTAAACCCATGTTGTTTTTCATCTTGCAATCCATGGGATTGAAGATGTTCCACAATCCTATCCTTTAATAGGGTTTCCATTAATTTGCCTACTATTGATGTCAGACTCACTGGTCTATAGTTGCTCGATTCCTCCCTACTACCTTTCTTGTGAATGGGCACGACATTTGCCAATTTCCAATCTTCCGGGACGACTCCTGTTACTAATGATTGGTTAAATAAATCTGTTAATGGTTTTGCCAGCTCACCACTAAGCTCTTTTAATAATTTTGGGTGTATCTCATCAGGACCCTGTGACTTATTTGTCTTCACTTTAGACAGCAATCTTAGAACGTCTTCCTCTGTAAAGACACATGCATCAAACGATTCATTAGTCATCCTTTCAAGTGGAGGTCCTTCTTCTTTTTCTTCTGTAAAAACTGAACAGAAGTATTCATTAAGGCAGTCGGCTAGCCCTTTATTCTCTTCTACATTTTTTCCGTCCTTTGTTTTTAATTTAGTTATTCCTTGTTTTAATTTCCTTTTTTCATTTATATATCTGAAGAATGTCTTATCCCCCTTTTTCATAGACTGAGCTAGTTTTTCTTCTGCCTGCGCTTTAGAAGTTCTTATAACTTGCTTGGCCTCTTTCTGCCTAATCTTGTAGATTTCCTTATCTTCATTGCTCTGGGTTTTTTTATAATTACAACATGCTAGCTTTTTATTTTTAATGATTTGGGCCACTTCTGCTGAGTACCACAGTGGTCTCTTCCTTTTTTTGCTCTTACTGACAAGTCTAATGCAATTTTCTGTTGCCTTCAATAATGCACCTTTTAAGTAGTCCCATTTCTCCTGGACTCCATGTAATCCGTTCCAGTCTGATAAGGACTCATTTATGACTAATTTCATTTTTGAAAAGTCTGTTTTTCTAAAATCTAAAACTTTTGTTTTTGTGTGGTGTGACTCTTTCACAGTTCTTATATTAAACCACACTGACTGGTGATCACTAGATCCCAAGGTTTCGCCTACAATGACATCATATACCGAATCCCCATTTGTGAATACCAAATCCAAAATGGCCTCCTTTCCGGGTTAGCTCCTCAACCACTTGTTGCAGAGACAACCCCAGTAGGGAATTTAGAATATCTGTACTCCTGTTTTCCAGTTTATATCTGGAAGATTGAAATCTCCCATAATGATAACTTCTCCTTTCATTGTCATTTTAGCTATTTCTTCAACTAGTAGATCATCTAGTTCTTTGACTTGACCAGGTGGTCTATATATCACACCTACACGAGTTACTGCATGATTAGCAAACTGCAACGTAACCCAAACTGACTCTATGTTGGCCTCACCAACTTGTATACATTCCTGTATAATATCTAATTTACATGGCTAAGTTCAAAACAAAGGTATACCCAAGAAAACAAAATCTGGAAATTGATCTTTTTGGATAAGGAAATGCAAAAATATATCAGAAAGCATTAAAATAAATGTTAATCCACTCAAAATGAACATGCTAAACATAATTTGCAAGGATGTAATGGTCACATAGGAATGGTGGTGGAGATCTCTAAAAGTAATAGCAATTCTTTCAAGGGTTATATAAATAAAATAATTAATCCTGGAGTGAAAACATCTGTAAAACAATACATAATATATAAAAATATGTAAATGTGCAGCGCTAAACCAAAGTGATAATAATAAATAAATCACTCAAAGTAATGATAAAAAGTCTAAATATAGATAGAAGGTGAATATAAGTCCCAAGTGAAGAAAGGTGAGAATTAAAGTCCAAGGTGATGTGTGTGATCGCAGTTGACGCTAGATCAGTGTTGCCAACCCCCCGGAGGGAAATTTACTGGCAGAACGTCCAAAATTTACGGACGGCACCAATTTTTTACTGGCAGTGCAAAAATGTACATAAACAGACTGTTTTTAGTGCTAAACCTTGCAAATATCAATACTTAAACTATAAACATGTAGATAGTGCTATTAGCAATGTGTTTAGGTTAAACAAAAGTCAAAAACCATATTTCTCCATTTACATGAAGATCAGATTAATATAACCCAGCCAGCACAACGTTCCCCCATATATCAGATTGTGCAGGATTTCCCTTACAGTGTAACTCTGACATAAAGAGGAATGCTGCAGATCTTGATTTAAGGGGGAACTCTGATTTAAGTGGGTGCTCTGGTGACCAGAAACCGCCTTATATCAGAGTCTATAACAAGACAAAAAGATTTCCAAGCTCTCCTTACCGACCAATCTCCGACCAACCGAATTGACCTGTCCAACAGTATGTGTTAAAAACACGTACTGTTGGACAGGTCAATTCGGTTGGTCACAGATTGGTCGGTAAGGAGAGCTTGGAAATCTTTTTGTCTTGTTATATGCATTGCCCTTCCAATGCTCCTTGCTGCAGAGACCAGTTACAGGTGTGGACAGTAACCAGTTGTTTTTGTTATATCAGAGTCTACTGCATTGCCCTTTACATCAGAGTTCCCTTTTACATCAGGGTCTGCAGAGTTGCCCCTTCACACTGTAAGGGGAGAATCCTGCAGACTCTGATGTGGGGGCAATCTGGTGACCAGAGACCACCTTCCACAGAGTGAATACATTAATATATGGGGGTTACTAATATAGAGGGATCTTTATATCAGTGCCCCCTTACATCAGTGACCCCCCCCCCATCAGACTCGTCTGGCGGCGCTATCACTGACCTCTCAGGTGCACTGTGAGGGGCTCAGTCAGGCGGCTCTGGTCTCCACTCCACTGGCCCCACACATCTGACTTCTCCTGTGACCCCCATCCCAGTGGCGCTCTCACTCTTGACTCCTCTCCAGAGTCCAGACTCCCCTGCAGACATGATAAAAGATGAGAGATGGTTAGAGACTGCGGACATGGTACAGGAGGTGGTCAGAGATTGCGGACATGGTACAGGAGGTGGTCAGAGGTGGCAGGGGGGGCCTGGGGGGGACTGGGAGCGAGGAGAGGCCATGGATGGAATTCTGGATGGATGAATTCTTCAGCAGCCCTGCCCTGGGCTCAGGCCAGGGCTGAGGAGGTCAGAGAGGTGGCAGGTGGGGCCTGGGGAGACTGGGGGCGAGGAGAGGAGATTAGTAGGAGCCTAGGAGGAGTACTCACGGTCTGGAGAAGAAGATCATCAGATGGAGTCGACGAAACTCGAGAGACAGTGGATGGCCGACGGTGGTGGTGTCTGTGCCAGGCCAGCCCAGAGATGGATGGATCCTCCTCGTGGGGGGACGCCGGGGTGGGAGCTCAGCTGGCTGGTGCTGCTGCAGACAGTCCTGGGCTGGTCGGGTCAGTCGGTCTCCGTCGTCTCGTCTGACTCCTCTCCACACGCGGTCCACCTCCGGCCGGCAGCAGGCTCCTTCCTCCTGGCTTGCTCGCGTGCGGTCCGCGGCGGCAGTGGCGGGAAAATTCTGGGCGGGTCATGTGGGCAGGGCACAGGCGGGGGAGGAGGAGATGATGAGACTGACTGACTGACTGTGAGTGATCGAGACCGAGAGGCGAACGCCGCGCATGCGCAGTCAGTTTGTCTCGCCGCAGCCATCGTTTTAACGGATACTTTTTTCCTGCTACGGGCATTTACGGGCAGGAGAAAAGTGCCCTGATTTTACGGGCTGTCCGTAAATATACGGACGGTTGGCAACACTGCGCTAGATCCCAGCACCAGCAAGGAAACAAACATATGCGCTCACCCGAGGGACTGGACCCAAAATACCATATAGTAAATGGGTCAGATGGGCTCACAAGGTATCAGGTGGGTCTCCAGATAAGTGCTGCTGCTACGGACGTTTCAGTTTGCAATCACACCATCAGCAGACCCTACCAATGGATCCTCCTCTCTGGTAAGCAGAGAGCAATATAAATTTATCTGGCAATCTCTCTGGCTACAGCGCAGTTGAAAGAAGCTGTTAACCACTTGCCGACCGTCGCACGACTATTTACTGCGGCGGTCAGCCCCTCACAGGCAAAGTGACGTAGTACTACGTCGCTTGCCTGTGAGGCTCTAGGAAGTAAGCACGCACCGCCGGAGGCACGCTCCCGCTCCTGCTCGCTCACGGACCCCCACACGTGAGTGACCGGTGGACCCGATGTCCGCCGGTCACTCGCGATCGTCGGTTACACCGGGAGAAAGGCAGGCGGCTAATGTAAACAAAGCCGCCTGCCATTCTCCCCTGTGTAACAGCACAGATCATACGGTCCTGCTATGTAGGACCATAGATCTCTGCTGTTACACACACAGCCACATCCAATCACAGTTAGAAGCACGCCCCTAGGGACACACTTAACCCCTCCCTCTCAAATAAAAGTTAACCCCTTCCCTGCCAGTGTAATTTTTAAAGTAACAGTGCATATGTATAGCACGGATTACTGTAGTAATGTCACTGGTAACCCCAAAAGTGTCAAAAATGTCAGTCAGGGGTCTGATCTGTCTGCCGCAATGTCGCAGTCCCGCAAAAAAAAAAACCGCAGATCGCTGCCATTACTCGTTAAAAAAAAAACAAAATAATAAAAATGACAAAAATCTTTCCCTTAGTTAGTAAACGCAATAACTTTTGCGCAAACCAATCAAAATACGCTTTTTGCGATTTTTTTTTTACCAAACATAGGTAGCATAAAACAAATTGGCCTAAAATGTTAAAAAATTTTGATTTTTACATTTTTTTGGGGGGAATTTTATATAAAAAAATGTGAACAACATTGTTATTTTTGCAAAATTGTCGCAATTCTTTGTTTATAGCGCATGATCAAAAAATCGCACAGGTGACCAAATACCACCAAAAGAAAGCTCTGTTTGTGGGAAAAAAAAGGACGTCAATTTCATTTGGGTACAGCGTCGCACGACCGCGCAATTGTCCATTAAAGTCACGCAGTCCCCAATCGCAAAATAGGCCCTGGTCAGGAAGGGGGTAAAATCTTCCGGGGCTTAAGTGGTTAAGGACCCACTGATTATATCAGCATTATGTGATGTCATACGAGGTACTCAGGACCCACAGCTTATTTACACTATGTTTGCCTTGTTTGGTTTATCCCTCCATGTCATTTGGTGAATGAGAGTCTTCATCTTGCTTCATTCGTCTTGTGATTGCAAACTGAAATGTCCGTGCCTGCAGCACTTATCTGGAGACCCACCTGATACCTTGTGAGCCCATCTGACCCATCTACTATATGGTATTTTGGGTCCAGTCCCTCTGGTGAGTGCATATGTTTGTTTCCTTGCTGGTGCTGGGATCTAGCGTCAACTGTGATCACACATATCACCCTGGACTTTAATTCTCACCTTTTTCTCACTTGGGACTTATATTCACCTTCTATCTATATTTACACTTTTTATCATTACTTTGAGTGATTTATTCATTATTATCACTTTGGTTTAGCGCTGCACATTTACATATTTTTATTTTTTGTCAGTGTATTTGTCAGTTGAGTGTGCTAGCTGCTATCTTTATTATTAGCGCAGTATATTACATTTCCTTCTTTTATACATAATATATAAACTGGGTCATCCACTTCATCCATAAAGGCATTGTGATTCCAGATCTTCTAGATCACATAGAAGGAGGACTCATCGACGATTTCATACATTTGTTTGGAAGGATAGAAGAATCCTCAGAAGGGAGCATGTAGGATAGGGTGACCAGACATCCCCGGTTTCCTGGGGACAGTCCCCAGATTGAGGACACCATCCCGGACCAAGTATGTCCCCAGTTCTGTTCCCAGATTCAGGGGCGGCACCAGTGGCTTCCAAAGGGGGTGGTGGTTCACCATGGATGACACACATTGGGGGTGGGGTTGTCAAGCCAGTGCCCCTACATAGGGTGCCCCATAAGTGTTTCCAACCCTCCGTGAATATACAGATGGCTGCATCTGTCACACTGCTGAGTGTCTGTGTTCCCTTCTCATGGAGCACAGACAGCACAGCTCCCCCCTCCACAGAGAATGGAAGAGGCTGGATCGCCTCTGCTTCTTCCCGCCCCTCCCTCGCTGTATCTGCCCACACTCCAGCAGCCCGTGTGCTGGGTGTGAATAGGATGTGTGGGCGGGAAGTTCACTGTAATCCTGAAGCTGCTGTGACTGAGCTGAGAGCCCTCAGGGACTGAAGTGAGTGAGCTGAGAGCCCTCAGGGACTGAAGTGAGTGAGCTGAGAGCCCTCAGGGACTGAAGTGAGTGAGCTGAGAGCCCTCAGGGACTGAAGTGAGTGAGCTGAGAGCCCTCAGGGACTGAAGGGACTGAGCTGAGAGCCGTCAGGGACTGAAGGGACTGAGCTGAGAGCCCTCAGGGACTGAAGGGACTGAGCTGAGAGCCGTCAGGGACTGAAGGGACTGAGCTGAGAGCCCTCAGGGACTGAAGGGACTGAGCTGAGAGCCGTCAGGGACTGAAGTGAGTGAGCTGTGACCGGATTCCGCCGCCCCCCCCCCTCCTCCTTCCTGCTCTTTCTTCTCTCTCTCCCCCTCCCGAGCTTAGAACAGTATTCTGTCCTATGTGTTTTTAAGTGGTAGTTAGGGGTTAAAGAGGCAGTGAGGAAATGCAATATCCCCTCCTCACTGCATGTCAAATGCTTCTGAAAAGGGACCCAAGCACGGCTCACATTTCAGTGCAGTAGTTTCTGACCATCTCTTGTATAATATCCGCAGTGTCTGATCATCTCTTCTATTATGGCTGCAGTCTCTGACCGTCCCCTGTACTATGTCCGCAGTCTCTGACCATTTCCTGTATCATGTCCGCAGTCACTGACCACCCCCTGTACTATGTCCACAGTCTCTGATCACCCCCCGCTACTATGTCCGCAGTCTCTGACCATCTCCTGTACTATGTCCGCAGTATCTGGCCATCTACTGTATCATGTCTGCAGTCTCTGACCACCTCCTGTACCATGTCCGCAGTCTCTGACCACCCCCTGTACCATGTCCGCAGTCTCTGACCATCCCCTGTACTATGTCCGTAGTCTCTGACCACCCCCTGTACTATGTCAGCAGTCTGTGACCACCCCCTGTACTATGTCCACAGTCTCTGACCACCCCCTGTACTATGTTCGCAGTCACGGACCACCCCCTGTACTATGTCCGCAGTCACGGACCACCCCCTCTACTATGTCTGCAGTCTCTGACCACCCCCTGTACTGTGTCCGCAGTCTGTGACCATCCCCTGTACTTTGTCAGCAGTCTCTGACCATCCCCTGTACTATGTCAGCAGTCTCTGACCATCTCCTGTACTATGTCAGCAGTCTCTGAACATCTCCTGTACTATGTCTGCAGTCTCTGACCATCTCCTGCACTATGTCTGCAGTCTCTGACCACCCCCTGTACTATGTCAGCAGTCTCTGACCATCTCCTGTACTATGTCAGCAGTCTCTGACCATCTCCTGTACTATGTCTGCAGTCTCTGACCATCTCCTGCACTATGTCCGCAGTCTGTGTCCATCCCCTGTACTCTGTCAGCAGTCTCTGACCATCCCCTGTACTATGTCAGCAGTCTCTGAACATCTCCTGTACTATGTCTGCAGTCTCTGACCATCTCCTGCACTATGTCTGCAGTCTCTGACCACCCCCTGTACTATGTCAGCAGTCTCTGACCATCTCCTGTACTATGTCAGCAGTCTCTGACCATCTCCTGTACTATGTCAGCAGTCTCTGAACATCTCCTGTACTATGTCTGCAGTCTCTGACCATCTCCTGCACTATGTCCGCAGTCTCTGACCATCTCCTGTACTATGTCTGCAGTCTCTGACCATCTCCTGCACTATGTCCGCAGTCTCTGACCATCTCCTGTACTATGTCTGCAGTCTCTGACCATCTCCTGCACTATGTCCGCAGTCTCTGACCATCTCATGAACTATTTGAGGAAAATATGCTTATAAAATAGAACATAGGAGAGATTGAACTACCCAATAAGTGCCATCATCCAAAAATTGAGAAACAAGAGCAATTTTGTGAAAATTCATACGTCTGGAAAACCAGGTCGCATTGAATTGTCACAGAAACAAATGACTGGACTTTCTAAGGCACACCATAGAATGAATCAGAGTGACTCGTGTATTGTAAAATATATTCTTTTTATTTATTGCAAAAAATTATTATTAAAAATGAGAGCAGGAAGTACACATCGAACTTGTTCTCTTCAAGAGTTAACCATTAACATGGATTATTAAAATCGCATAGCCCAAGACAATTTTTATCCAGTTGAACCCTTGGGTGACTGGAAAAATTGTGTGGGCTATGATGCATTCATAATGCGTTCACAACAATAATTAAGCAACTATAAATTCGTATCTGATCTTTGGGTCTACGCGTTTCACAACGTGCTTCTTCAGGACCACATTTTAACATCAGATAAATCTTAAGACAAAGAGAATGTTTCATTAGTACACTTATAATAAAGATAATGTTTAATACAATTTGTGTGCACATGGTCTAGATAAACTCGCACCTTATGGGTGTAGCCATAAGGTATTACACATTATCTTTATTATAAGTGTACTAATGAAACATTCTCTTTGTCTTAAGATTTATCTGATGTTAAAATGTGGTCCTGAAAAAGCACGTTGTGAAACGCGTAGACCCAAAGATCAGATACGAATTTATAGTTGCTTAATTATTGTTGTGAACGCATTATGAATGCATCATAGCCCACACAATTTTCCCAGTCACCCAAGGGTTCAACTGGATAAAAATTGTCTTTGGCTATGCGATTTTATTAATCCATG
Organism: Pelophylax lessonae; assembly: GCF_965119305.1. Lineage (NCBI taxonomy): Eukaryota > Metazoa > Chordata > Amphibia > Anura > Ranidae > Pelophylax > Pelophylax lessonae. Next base: position 1,240,498 of record NC_138770.1, read on the forward strand.
TTAATGGTTACCTCTTGAAGAGGACAAGTTCGATGTGTACTTCCTGCTCTCATTTTTAATAATAATTTTTTGCAATAAATAAAAAGAATATATTTTACAATACAGGAGTCACTCTGATTCATTCTATGGTGTGCCTTAGAAAGTCCAGTCATTTGTTTCTGTGACAATTCAATGCGACCTGGTTTTCCAGACGTATGAATTTTCACAAAATTGCTCTTGATGCTTATAAAATAGTTTACCATCTGCCAAAAAAAAAAAATAATAATGTCCCAGGATTTCATTTTAAATATCTGGTCACCCTAATGTAGGATGACAGGAAAGGCTCCTGACTGGTGAGATCATCCAAACATAATGATTACGTCCATTAACTGGAGAAAGCTCGTTGGGGTGATAAAGCCAATCTGTAAACACTGTGTAGACGTTATCCAAGAACTCAGCACATTCCAGGTGAGGAGAATGTGTCAATGTGAATCTAGTCTGTCATTTATCATAGATAGAATTATCTCTTCAGGAAAGCCTATTACACCTCAAACTTTTAACTCTTCCATTAGCTCGTCCCCCACAGTTATAACCTTTTGTATAACTTGGCCCACCCAATTAGATTGTAAGCTCTTAGGAGCAAGGCCCTTGTAAACCCTCTTTTATTGTAACTGTACAGTTTTCCTTTAGATTATAAAGCACTGTGCAAGCTTTGGTGCTCTATAAATCTTGTAAAATAATAATAATAGGTAGAAATGTCCACACATGGACTTCAACAGGGACCACAAGACTACATAGAGTATAACACTTGTACAGTGTCTCCAGGTAAATTTAGCCTGTAATTAATAACACACAAATGTCCATATAAAAATGTATTCAGGGACCACTGATGCCACCTTTGCATGGCTTGGATGTAACCCCTATTACTAGGAATTCATAAAAGTCCACTCACTGTCACGAAACTTCACATCAAAGGATCTTCATTCCAGGTGTAAAAATAAAAGTCTATCCATCAAGGAGAGATACAGAGAGCACCACCTCAGGATCAGATGGGGGAAAGACTGACGTCTGACCAGTTTAATTGATATACCAATTCCCTCAGAGACTGCCCAGCCCACTGTAGTGTACTCAACCCTTATCTATCAGGTCAGATAGTAAAGATGGCACCCATAGTGACAGAGAATAGTAAACAGCATCCCTTCCCCTTTTCCTGCCACTTCACACAGTAGCTAAAAGGGAGTGTTTCTGGCCCATAAGGCAGGCTAAACTCGGTGGGGGGGGGGGGGGCACCCAAAGTAAAAAAAAAATGAATATGGGAGCCAACAAACACCAGACAGTAGAGTGTATTTTACATTAAAAATGAAAACACCCCAAAGCCACCCAACATCAATTTCAAATTGAATGATTCTATCCCTATAAACCTCCCATTGTTCTGAGGTTCACCATGCCAATCCAGAGGACATCATCGATGTACCTAAACCAATCAAAGATGTTGGTCAGGTACCCTGACTAGGCCTCATCACCAAACACTCCCATTCTTCAGCATAAGGGTTAGTATAGGCCGGTGCACATTTTTGTAGCCACTGTAGTACCTTGTGCTTGGCAATATCATCTGTTGCCAAACATTAAAGCGGAGTTCCGGCCGCAAAATCGTTACAATAGATTTTGTGCCATCTGAGAGCGTTTTAAATCATTTAATAACATACGTCTTTTTTCGGGAGTATTAAGGCCTCCTGAATTTAATGTCAGTACTTTTATATTTGCCATATTGTCACGCTAGAAAATGGAAAGGGAAAGGAAGGGAAAGAGAAGAAAAGAGAGAAATTAAAAAAAAAAAAAAAAAACACAGAACCAATCCCACCCATCCACCCACCCAAAACTGCAAAATTAACTACTTGTTATTTGTACGCACACCCTCAAACCTAAAGGCTTGTGCGTAGTCCTATGTAGGTTCGTGGTTGGGCAGGGCCTCAAAGTGAGGTCCCAGCTCTCTCCCCTCCCCCCCTCCAAGCCCCCCGGACTCTTTATACTCTAATATTTTATAATCAGCAGAAAGCCATTCTTCTATTTTTATCTCTCTTCCCTCTCACGGAACAGCCCTCTATATCCTTTGAGCATCCTTAAGGCAATTTTAATACTATAAAATGAGGAGTAGGATCTATAAAATGGGCCCACTCACCCAGCGCTCAAATGTAAGTAGACAATAAATATACAATAAATATATGTGGTCCTATTAAAAGGACCTGCAGCTGCTGCTATTACAAATAATACATGTTAAAAATGGGTGTATCTCAAAAGTGATAAAACATGCTCATCTCAACTTCCAATAATACACTAGCAGCGCTATCATAAGAAGAGAATAAAGTCTCTGTGATGGAATATAAAACGATGTGAGACAAGTTCATGCAGAGAGTCCACAGAATCAAAGAGTGCAGCTCCTCCACAACTGTACATTCAGATCCTAGAAAGCCTCCACCTCACCGCTGTGCACACCCAATGGTAGTACACTTACCAGAGGCCGCTGGATAACGAGCCAATGTATATCTCAAACACAGGGATGTGTGGTCCATTGGTAGCTGAAAGGTAGTTTGACCGTCCAGGTAACGAGCAGCAAGCTATTCATCAGCGGGAAGTGACAGGACACAGGTTTTACCCCAGTTTTACACGCTTTACTTACCATTTGTCTGTGAGTGCAATATTTGAAGAATTTGTGTGTTGGAATAAAGGGGATTGTTATGCAGTATCACGCTATGTGGTGTTATTGATTTATTCACATGCACCTGGTATATGCGGAGCGATTCCTGTGTATAAGTGTGAGGCGAGAGTCCCTTCCTGGTTTTCAAGTCTTTGGTGGACCACACATCCCTGTGTTTGAGATATACATTGGCTTGTTATCCAGCGGCCTCTGGTAAGTGTACTACCATTGGGTGTGCACAGCGGTGAGGTGGAGGCTTTCTAGGATCTGAATGTACAGTTGTGGAGGAGCTGCACTCTTTGATTCTGTGGACTCTCTGCATGAACTTGTCTCACATCGTTTTATATTCCATCACAGAGACTTTATTCTCTTCTTATGATAGCGCTGCTAGTGTATTATTGGAAGTTGAGATGAGCATTTTTAATACTAGTAACATAAAAAAAAAAAGTGAAAGAAGGGAATCTCTTGTTTTCCTACCTGGATAATACAACTAATTTTATAGTGCTCAAAAAAAAAAAAAAAAGGGGGAAATTCCTCGATCCCCTATTTAGCGTGTGTAAATAATTTTATAGTGTCAAAAAAAAAAAAAAATGTATCTATACCCAATGTTTATAAATCTTGTACATTGTACATTGTTTATACTCCAAAAAAAAAAAAAATCCCCAAACCCTAAGCACCCCAAGTGTCAATTCTAAATGTATATATCTTAAGCAGTGAAATAAAAAAAAACATCAAAAACATAACTATTGGGGAAAAAAAAAAGGGGGCTCCAAAAATATGAGTACAAAGAGGGAGGAAACCCCTTTTTTTCTTTATGTAGCTTGTGTAATGAAAAAAAAAATAAAATATTAAAGTGGAGTTCCACCCTGTTTCACAACTTTGCAGTTTTAGTTCGGGCTGTGCATTCTCAAGATCAATTGGGCATTTTTTTTTTTTTTTAAGTTTCCTACCTTATTTTTACTTCATTATAAAGTTCACTTCCTCCTTCTTCTTGCTTCCTCCCCCCCTCCTCGGCCGCGGCCGATGTCGTCATTTCCTGATTCGCATTGCTTCATGGGAGCTGAGTGTAATAACTACCAGAAGGCAATCGGCCTCTCCTCATCTCGCGTTTTTTAAAACAGGAAATGACGCCTCGAGGGCCGTTGTCATGGCTGTGGGTTGATGCTGTTCCTAGTCTGCCTTCACTCACAGCAGCCCCACTCTTTTTTATTTATTATAGTACCGCAGCGGCACAGCCCCACATCTCACGGGGTGTCAGAGACCAGTGACCCGACCTGAACTCGGCTCAGCTTATCCCGGCGGTGTTTGCAGCATGGGAGGTGGAGGGGGCGCTGTAAGGAGTGTTTCTGTGACACAGGAGAGAGCGGGATGTGCTCCCTCTCTCTCTTCTTGCCAGGCTTCACACTCCTATCACTGTAGCGGCGTCCTTCGGCTTCTCCTTACCTTATGTCAGAGCGGTGGAGGAGAAGCCGATTCCTAAAGCTTTGCACAGACGGCTGCCGAGGGAGAGATACGGCTGCAGAAGCAGAAGGGGAGAAGATTGCGGCTCAGGAATGACACTGGATGTCAGATCCGGACTATACAGAGTTTGTTACCCGCCCCCTTTCCACATTGTTTGCTGGGAGGAGAGGGGATAACAAACTCTGTATAGTCCCGATGATCTGACATCCAGTGTCATTCCTGAGCTGCAATCTTCTCCCCTTCTGCAGCCGCATCTCTCCCTCGGCAGCTGTCTGTGCAAAGCCAAAAGTTCAGTAATCGGCTTCTCTCTTAGGTTCCTCCTCTGCTCCTCCTCCGCTCTGACATATGAAGAGGAGAATGACAGAGGGATGTGCCGCGCTGTATCTGAGGTCTGCCTGCGATGCTTGAAGAAAGGGAGAACTGCGCTCGGGGGCACAAATCTTATCCTGTCACCAATCCCACCATGAAGTAATCATCTTCTCCCCACCCTGCTAGTACAAATTCTCTTATTCCCCCCCCCCCCCCCCAAGGACAATCCGACATGGGGGGGGGGGGGTGCTGGGATGGGGAATTTGAGAGGTGACAGGATAAGATTTCTTCTAGCAGGGGAATTGGGGGGGGGGGGTACTAGGAGGGTGATTTGGGGGGTTGTGCTGGGGGACCCAGTGCTGACCCCATAACAGCGTGCCATGCATCCATCCGTCCATGCATGCAAAGTGCTAACCCATAACAGCGTGCCATGCATCCATCCGTCCATCCATCCATGCATGCAAAGTGCTGACCCCATAACAGCATGCCATGCATCCATCCGTCCATCCATGCATGCAAAGTGCTGACCCCATAACAGCGTGCCATGCATCCATCCGTCCATGCATGCAAAGTGCTGACCCCATAACAGCATGCCATGCATCCATCCGTCCATCCATGCATGCAAAGTGCTGACCCCATAACAGCGTGCCATGCATCCATCCGTCCATGCATGCAAAGTGCTGACCCCATAACAGCGTGCCATGCATCCATCCGTCCATGCATGCAAAGTGCTGACCCCATAACAGCGTGCCATGCATCCATCGGTCCATCCGTGCAAAGTTCTGACCCCATAACAGCGTGCCATGCATCCATCGGTCCATCCCTGCAAAGTGCTGACCCCATAACAGCGTGCCATGCATCCATCGGTCCATCCGTGCAAAGTGCTGATCCCATAACAGCGTGCCATTTTCGTCAAACTGGCGGCCCTCCAGCTGTTGCAGAACTATAAGTCCCATGAGGCATCGCAAGGCTGACAGTTACAAGCATGACTCCTACAGGCAGTAGCATAATGAGACTTGTAGTTCTGCAACAGCTGGAGGGTAAAGTTCCCCATCAGCCAGACAAGAGTTTTCTAGGTACTAGTTGGCAGTATGTTTTTCTCTGTTTCTCTCTGTCTCTCTCTCTCTCTCTCTCTCTCATGTGTCTTCCTGGAGGCGGGGAAGGGATATAGAGGGTGGCAACTTCCTCCTGAGCCAACGTTTCTATAGCAACCTGTACTATGCCTAAAGCATAGTACTGCCCATGTGCGGGATTTCCTGCTGCATTCTGGGTAGCCAGAATGAACAGCAATCAGGAAGAAGGTCAGGAAGTCTTACACTGCTGTTTCAGACGCCCTTAGTAAAGATGACAATGCACAGGCAGCAGTTTTAAAAGTAAGATTTTCACTAAACAAATACACTGTTCAACTCATAAATATGCAAATAGCAGTTTTGTGAAGCGAGATGTATTAATATTAATGTGCTATTTTTGTTAAAAAAATTATTCTGAGGGTGGAACTCCGCTTTAAAAATAAATAATAAGAAAGGAGGGGGATGAAAAGTAATATTTTATTACCATCCTCATAATATGTAAATAAATCTAAACACATGCCTACCATATATACATGTTTATAATTCTTGTACATTGGTTATACCCAATGTTTATAAATCTTGTACATTGCACATTGTTTATACTCCAAAAAAAAAAAAAAAAACCCTGACCCTAAGCATCCCAAGTGTCAATTCTAAATTTATATATCTTAAACAGTGGAAAAAAAATCATCAAAAACGTGACTGTAATGGAAAAAAAAAAATAAATAAATAAAAGGCTCCAAAAATATGAGTACAAAGAGGGAGGAAACCCCTTTTTTTATGTAGCATATTATATTACATAATATAATTTAAATTTTTGAGGGGTAATATGTTATTTGACTTCTCTTCCTACAATATGTAGGTAACCCGATCTATAGATAAACCTCCTCTTCTCCATCTTTCTCCAAAAAAAAAAAAAAAAAACAAGAAAAAACCTACCACAGCAAAAAAAAAAAACCCACCAGGTGTCCACCTCACAAAGTGAAGGAAGGGAACCTGTTGTTTCTCTATATATCTTATGCATACAATTCCCTGCGCTTTCTGTCAGTCTCCCTCCTAGACTCGGCTTCCTCCTCCGACCGCTGTTCCAGCAGGAGCTCCGCCTCTTCATACACACTCAGGGAGGAGAGAAAGGGGAAGGATATACAGTACATACAAACACAGCACAAGGCCGTGTTCACACTACCAGACGGTTCTCAGGGCTGCAGTTCCTCTGAGCTCCACAAGGTGGTGATATCACTTCTACCCAGACAGGAAGTCTCTATGGAATACAGACAGGAAGTGATTTTAGGTAAAGAGGATGTTCCATAGAACGTAGAGGGAGACACTGCATGATCTGGTGGCAGAGGAGGTAATAAGTAGATTAACCCCTTCAATGGGATCAGTTGATGATTAATATATTTCGCTTCCAAAGCTGACCACACATGGATGGAAATGTGAGCGATCTCTGCTGAACCAGCTGAATTTCCATGTATCTATGGTCACCTCCCCTCCCCCCCATCTCCTTCATTATGTAAGTCATGCTGAGATAATCTCCCATTGGCTGAGCAATATTCTCATTTGTCTCTGAGCTCCTTCTTGCTATTCCTCGTCCTGCCTGTTGTTTCCTTGGATTGATTTTCTGTGTAGTGACCCCGGCTTCATCTCTTGGATGCGCTCGTCTGTTGCTTGTCCTGACCTTTATCCTGATTCCTGGATCTCCTCCTCATCTCTCCTCCATATCCTCTTACACAACTTTTCTCCACACCTGCAGTGACCCTGGGGGTGGAAACTTGGCACCAGCATGCAGCAAAATCAATCCCCAATATTAGTAGCTCTGGAGAAAATTGTCTGCTATTTACACTCCGTTCCTCCGCACGTCACCTGATCACATGAGAGATTACTTTCACACTTTCCTGACAGATTTCTCTATGGTAAAGGTCAAAGTTCACTCTTCATTTTAGGAGAAGTGGGAGGCACCCGGGAACAATGATTTGGTTAGCACAGGATCCTCATATAGAGGGTCCCTCAAATCTCCCCATCTAAATGTTCCTCCATCCAGAGTCTATATGTCCTATGACATCACACTGACCTCACAGCTCCTCCCCCCAATGTCCATCTATCTGGCTTTTGTTTCTCATGCTCTTAGGATGTGGGCGGACCCTTGGCATCCTCACGTAAAGTGGGACTGTTGGTCCTGCGTTGTATGTAATGATGTCAGAATGCCTGCAACAAGCTTTTACCCTGCGTAGTGTGGGGGTCCTGTGTCGGTAAATTATACCTCAGTCTGAGGTGGGGCTTTAATCAAATGGAAACCTGAATGGTGAGGTGAGGAGGATTCTGGGAATTTCATTTGATTTTACTATTTGTGTTCAGACCTAGAGTTTTCCTCCTGTGAAGTCTGGAGATCATATGACCATCACATTGCCTCCATCTCCCCCCCTGATAGAATAGAGAAATACAAAGAAGATTCTAGAAGTCCCCAGAGAGATCACGGAGGAGAGGTGAACGGTGCTGGGAATTCTGGGACATTATCCAGTAACAGACAAGGGATGTGTCTGGATGGTGACTGTATCATTGTGTGTGTCAGGTTCCTATAAGGTGTCAGGATGTCACTGTCTATTTCTCCATGGAGGAGTGGGAGTATTTAGAAGGACACAAGGATCTCTACAAGGACGTCATGATGGAGAATCAGCCGCCCCTCACATCACCGGGTAAGAGGAGACTTTATTGTAAAGGAGAGAGCAGTACGGAGGCTCCACCTAGATCCCCCATCATCTGATAAACACATAGAAACAATGTATTCAGTCAGTGTGTGTGTTTCCTACAGATGGATCCAGTAATGGGAACCCACCAGAGAGATGTCCCCGTCCTCTGTATTCCCGGGATTCCACACAGGAAGGTCACACCATCCCTCACCATCATCAGGTAGATGAGTGACAATTATTGGTAGTTATGATTTATATACAGTATATTTGTTACAATGAATGTTTTATTATATATTCAGAGTGGAAACCTCGGGGATGATAATATTGATGTTAAAGAAGAGTATAAAGAGGAGGATGAGGAGTATGGAGTGATGGAGAAGTTTTCAGAAGGACACAAGGATATGATGGAGCCACCTAATACCAGGAACCCACCAGAGAGATGTCCCCGTCCTCTGTATTCCCGGGATTCCACACAGGAAGGTTACACCATCCCTCACTGTTACAAGGTCGGTGAGACAGAGATTATACAACACAGACTCATGGAGACAATGTGTGGATTTTTATGTGATGTCACAATAATAAATCTTATATTTTACAGATGATATTCTTTAATTTTCTTGATTTAGAGTGGAGATCCAATCGATATAGAATTTGAGGTTAAAGCAGAAGAAGAAGAGAAGTATGTGAGGGATAATCAGCAGTCTATGGAGGAGGATGGAATAACGGGGACATTTATAGAGGAGGACACTCCTACAGAGATCAGCACAGGTGGGTCATTAACACTAAATACATTCCTCCACCCATACTGCTCACTGATTGGTCCAGAGTAGGGCAGGGGCTGGGTGATATCAGCCTGTAATCCCCTGGTCACTTTCCTGAGCTGTGTTCCCCGTCCTGTATTCCTGTATTTCTCTCAGATAATCTTCCTTCTCTGTGCTGCAGACACAATTTTTGTATTCAGACTGGATTTATGGGGATTCTGGGGTTCAGCTGGCAAAAAAAATGTGCATGATATAGGCACCTAGGTTATGAGTTTTGGGTCTTCTGCCCCATGCCTGAGTCTAATGTCTTGTTCCAAACAAATGAAGAGGAGATACTGTACACCATATAAAAGGTCCATCTCCAATCCTCAATATAACGTCATGTTCCAAACAATAAAATTGTCATCATTTCAATAGCATTATTACTCAGTGATGTTTGGTTGGGTAAGGTTGTATCATTGATCCATGTCAGATCTCTTTTTTTTTTTTTTTTCAAATCTTTTATTTCTATAAAAGACAACTTCCAGGCATAATAAACAGTAACATTCCTTATAGGACATATGCTGAGACAGTGCATTACAACATTGAAGACAATTCAGTCATAAGGTTGAGATCTACATCGGTCGTAGAATAAGAGGTGTTCTACAATTCCTCTAATGGGAGGAGTTATGCAGGTCTAGAAAGTACCCGGAGTTGTTTGTTCCAGTTTCGCATAACGGGGGGGAAGGGGTTAGGAGGTGTGGAGGGGGGGGGGGAGGGTGTAGGAGGGTTAGCATTGGTAAAGCTATGGCCCTACATCAGCAATACTTTCCACCAATATTTTAGAGCTCCCCCAAACTCAACATGAGGTCTCTTTAGTATTGCCACCCTTAATGAAAGAGCAGCCTTCATCAGAGATGACAAATATATTCCATTGACCCCAGGTTTTGGTATATCGTTCGTGTTGGGGACGTGTCGAGAGAACAAGGTTTTCCATTCTATTTATTTCTTTGAGCCACATGCCAACAGTCAGGCCCTGTGGGTTTTTCCATTTAAGAGGGATGCACATTTTAGAAGCATTTAGAAGGTGACGAATGACAGAATTTTTATAGGTCTGGGCCGGGATGTTAGAAGCATGGAGAAGGAAGAGAGCAGGGTCATTGGGGAGCGGTCGGTTTATAAACCTCTGAGACATTTCACGTACTTTCTTCCAGAACTCCACTAGTTTAGGACACAACCAAAAATCATGTAGGAGTGTCCCCCGGTCCTTCCTGGCATCTCCAGCACTGATCAGTGAGTGTGGGGAAGAATCTGCTCAACCTTGACGGCGTGCGGTACCACCTTGTATGGAGTTTGAAGTTGGTTTCTTGTATTTACGTGCAGATGGATGATGTAAATGTAAATGGAATGATGTGATTTTGTTGGTCTGGATTAAAGTTACAGTCTAAATCCCGTTCCCTAAGAATGGGGGTTGGTAAGTCCCCTGGGGTGTGATCAGTAATGCATAGGTAATGGATAATACCTGTGTCAGTATTCTGTCTTGAGAGCAATGTTCTTCGAAGGGTGTAAGTTGTGTGTTGCGTTCACTGGGAGGTGGAAATGAGTTTAAGAAATTATGGAGTTGCAATGCCCTCCAGAAATCTAGACGGTAGGGTCCCGAGGAGTCCATGAGGTCTTTGAGTGCAGGCCAACTAGATGATGTTGAAAAATGGGAGGCTTGGAAATAGCCTGACTCCATCAAGGTCCTGAATGTTTTATCTTGGTAGCCCGGGGTAAACTGGGGATTCCCCAGTATGGGTGTCAGTGGTGAGTGCGTTGGGGAAAGTGAAAGTTGTGTGAATAATTTAGAGCAGGTTCTTATCGTGTGACCTATGAGGGGATGGCGTCTTATGGAGTCTGGTAGTGAATGGTGGCACGATGAAGCTCTATGGAGGGGTATGTCGCATTGGGCCTGTTCTAGTCTGGGCCAAAGCTTTGCTTCACCATGACGACACCAGTCTGAGTCTCCCCAACTGTGTAGCCTGATAGTACTTGCATAAGTCCAGCACTGCCAGTCCATCTGGTAATTTAGGAAGCAAGAGTTATCTCCTACATAGCCCAGGTCGCTTATGTGCCCAGATAAAATCCACTAGTAGGGTGTCCTCTTGTGTAAAGTAATGCGAAGGGATGAATATCGGAAGTGCTTGAAAGAGGTATAGGATCTTGGGAGTATGCAGACTTTAATAACGTTGCATCTCCCAAACCATGAATGGAGGCCAGAATTCAATTTATCTTATAGAATGTGGACTTTCTTTAGGAGGGGAAGAAAGTCGAGCGTGAAGATGGGTGAAAATTTGGGTGGTTTGAGAGTGCCCAGGTATTTCAGCGCTGAGTTCATCCATTTTAGCTTAAAATGCAATTGCAGTTGGTGGAGAAGGGAGTTTAATAAGCCTATTCCCATAGCTTCAGATTTAGTAAAGTTGATATTTAGATCGGACAGAGTGCCATATGCCTCAAACTCGTGAAGAAGATTCGGTAGAGAAATTATGGGATTTATGAGGGAAAATAACATTGTCTGGATACGCTGATATTTTCTGCTGGGTCACCCCAACAGTCATGCCTGAGATATCCGGGTGGAGGCGTATTCTACATAAAAAGGATTCTAGTGATAATGTGAAGTGTAAGGGTGACAGAGGGCACCCCTGTCTTGTCCCATTCCTAATTGTGAAGTAGTCTGATAAGACACCGTTCGCCTTAACCTGGGCGGCAGGGGCAGTATAGATCTGGGAGATCCAATTTAGCATGGTGTTGCCGATGCCAACATGTCGAAGTACTGCAAACATAAAATGCTGATATACTCAATCAAAGGCCTTCTCTATGTCTGTGCTTAGGAGGACACAGGGTGTGCGGGTCTTGGTGGCTACATGTAGGAGGTTGAGGACCTTGGTTGTGTTATCCCATGCCTCACGTGTAGGCACAAATCCAACTTGATCCAAATGGATGAGTTGCGTCAGATGTTGTTGGATCCTAGTTGCTAGGATTTTGGTGAACAGTTTAAGATCGACATTTAGCAAGGAAATGGGTCGGTAGCTACTACAGGAGGTGAGACCTTTTTCCCTCTTTAGGGATGACTGAAATGTGAGCTTGTAAAGTCTCTTTGGGGATATATGTCCCAGAGCCCCATGTATTAAACATGTCAGCCATAAACTGTCCAAGTGACGGCAAGAGTGTTTTATAATATTGGATGGTAAACCTTCCCCACTTTGGAACCACCTATGGCCTGTTTTAGTTCAGCCAAGGTGATGGGATCCTCTAGGGATTTACTGTCAGTGTTGGACAACCAGGGCATCCAGAAAGAGAGCAGGTATTCCTCTATATGGGTCTGCTGGGGTTTGTAAGTTATAGAGCGAGGCATAGAAGGATTTAAATTCTTGTGTGATATGTCTAGGTAACGCGGCTTTTTGACCTGTGCGGGAGATAATAGGTTTCTTCTTGGAGGGATCTAGCCAATAGTCTGCCACACTTATTTCCCGACTCATATGACATTTTACGACAAATTTGCATGGCTGCCTTAGCTTTGTAAAGTAAAAGGTCATTAATTTGCCTATGTAGAGTCATAGGTTCTACCTCTGAGGAGAGTGACAGAGCGTGTTTGTGATGAGACTCCAATGCATGTAAAGCTTTGAGTAAGGAGTCTAGTTGTGCTGTACGCTGTTTTTTGATCCAGGAGCCATGCTTTATGAGCACCCCACGAATCACTGCCTTGTGTGCCTCCCAAATGATTCCGGGGTCAGTATCTGCAATGGTGTTAGTCTGAAAGAAATGGTCTAATTCTCTACATCTGTCAAAACAGTCTAATCTTGGAGTAGGCTTTCATTTAGTCTCCACATTCGGGTTCTTGACCTTCGAAAGTCAATTAGTGCGTAAGAAAGTATAACAGGGGCATGGTCGTACCATGTAATAGAGCCTATTAAAGAGTCACGGGATTGTGTGTAGTTGACAATGCGGCATCAAGAAATAGTCTATACGAGAGTATAGTTGGTGAGGAATAGAAAGAATAGTCTCATTCTCTGGGATGCATCAGGCGCCACACATCTATCAATTGTGCACTATGGAGGGACTTTGCAATACGTTTGCGGACGCCAGGGGGGGACAGAGGAGAATCCCAGAGGTGTATCCTCCGAAGGAATCAGAGGGATATTTAAATCTCCCTCAATAATTAGTTGACCCTCAGAGAAATCCAGGAGCTTCTCCATACCTCTAGTAATGAACTCATCCTGCTGGCTGTTGGGAGTATAATAGGTGGTCAAAGTCACTCTGACGTCACCAACATTGCCCTTCAGAAACAGAAATCAGCCATTGGGGTCTATTAGAATATGCGCGCAGTGTCCATGGTACCGTACTAGAAAAAATGATAGAGGCTCTTTTTGATTTAGCCTCCGGGTTAGTAGAGTGGTAGGCCAAGGGGAAAAACTCCTTCTTAAATAGTGGAAGCTTTTCATCCCTGAAGTGGGTCTCCTGTACAAAGGTGATATCAATTTTAGATTGTTTAAATCGTTCAACAAAATTTGCCTCTTTTCCGGGATGTTAAGTCCCTTAGCATTGATCGAGAGGATCCTGATGTTATCCATGTGTTTAAAAAGGGCGAGGGGAAGGTTGGGAAGTGAGGTTAGGAAGAGGTAGGTGGAGGGTAAGTAAAAGGGCAAAGGGGGGGCGGGGGTATGAAGAGAATGGAGATAAAAAAAGAGGAGGCAAAGATGGTATGAGAGAGGAAGAAAGGAAAGTCAGGCAAGCAAAGAATATGAGAAAGTGAAAGAGAAGGGGGCAATCCCACAGAGAGAGGCCTCAATTTACTAAGAGATAGCAAAAAAAATGCTAAGACGCTCACCAGCAAGGAGCCGGATAAATGAGCGTGTGCCTATGTGGGGTTGTGGTTGGAAAGAGGCAAGGGATGGGGGATCCCCACCCTCCCCCTTCTACCTCATGTGCCCGTGGCTTTTTATACCCTGCCCCACAATGCACTGAGACAACCTATCTGTGCCATTCTCTGGGGCTGTATCAAAAGCCTGTGTGTCATTGGCCAGGTTTCCTCAAGCATCCAATGTGCCTCCCCATTGGATCAGCTGGGGACACTCCCTTAGGCCAGATGAATCACACACTGGGCACACTGAGCAGACCTAACTCACAGATCCTGATCCCTGATAAGCAGAGTGCAATATAGAATTTACCTGCTGCTCCTCTGATAGGCAGACAGAGCCAAAACTATACTCAATCTCTAACACCTGACTAGGAGGGTGCTACATCTTTAAAAAATGAGGATGTCCGGGTAAATTTGAAAAGTTGTGGGACATGTGGTTGGATACCCCTGGCCTTGGTCCACAAGAATTACCACTTCAAAGATTAGTCCTAGGACCACATTGAGGGCACCTTTGACGTTGACAGTGTGTTTGCTGGGTTTGGTGGAGGAAATGGCACCTCTTGGAGCACAAAGAATTTTATTGTCGGTTACTCTGTTCTATGCACACAAGGCTATTCTTCTACATTGGAGGAAGACCGAAGCGCCATCGGTGGAGTATTGGAAGTCACCAGTGAACACGATGCTGCCATTTTACAAAGCCACATACCTGAATAGAGGATGCGTTATATGGCAGGGTTGGACTGAGAGGCCATCTACTCTTCTCGGAGGTGATTGTGGTCTCCCACCGGTGAAGGTGACGGTCACCTTAGAGGGGTGAGTTGAGGTCCCCTGATACTTAGGGAGGTAACAAATGAAGTCTATGCCTAGCAGACGACAAGCAGTGGTGAGAGGGTGGGGGAGGTTGGGGTATGGACCTGGGTGAGAGTCTGTGTGGGGGAGGCACTGCCGCGTTGAGGTTCTCCTGGGAGGTTCTCCTTTTGTATTTTCCTATAAGTATTGTAGTACATGAGCATTGCACTGAGGTTGGGGGGATGGGGAGTTGATTTAGTTGCTTTGTTTGTTTCTTGTCTGTATTTTTGTGTTATTTTTACTTCTATGTTTAAAAATCAATAAAAATTTATAATAAAAAAAAAGTCCTAGGAATGAATAAACAGGAGGGAATGGGATAAGGCGCAGGCCAAGGAGATGTTGGGGGAGTGGGTGGAGTCAGTGAGATGTTGGGGGAGTGGGTGGAGTCAGTGAGATGTTGGGGTAGTGGGTGGAGTCAGTGAGATGTTGGGGGAGTGGGTGGAGTCAGTGAGATGTTGGTGGAGTGGGTGGAGTCAGTGGAGGTGGTGAATGGAAACATGCAGGAGTGACTATATATGAAGGTTACGATCGCTGTGTCTATGACTGTACAAAGCGGAAATATTGTGTACCGAATGGAATGGACTTTTCTTTCTTTATAATAAAACTTTTTCTGATTTAAAAGAAAAAACAGTCAGAAAAGATGAGTAGGGAAAATGTCAGTGGCCTCCACCTGTAAAACCATTCCTGTTTTGGAGGTCGTCTCATTGTTGCCCATCTAGTGCACCTGTTGGTAACAACCCCCTCTGCTACTTGACTGAGCAGATGAATATCCCAGCAGGAGTTTCCCTGACTTGATGCTATACTCTGATTATAAAGTGTTGAGCAGTGTATATGAGTGTGGAAAACTCTTGGTAATTTTTCTTGTCTTCTGACAGACGGACTCTGTGGTGGGAATAGAAGGACATCGGAGGAAGATGTGACTACAGAAGATAATGACATGGCATCTTCTCCAGAAGTAAATCCCGTTCCTCATAATATACATGACAGACCTCACCATTGGAGGAGATCATTGGAATCTCCTGATACTTCACATAGTCCTCTAATATCTGACAGTGCCGACGGGTGCGGGAAACCATCTCATCTCAGGGAATCTTCTTTATACCATAAAGGGCTTCATACTGGAGAGAATTCATTGTCATGTTCAGAGTGCGGGAAATGTTTTAGTAAAAAAAGAAGCCTTCTTAGCCATCAGAAAATACACACAGGGGAGGTTGCCTATTCATGTTCGGAGTGTGGGAAATGTTTTAGGCACAAAGGAAACCTTCTTAGGCACCAGAAAATTCACACAGGGGAGCGACCTTTTTCATGTTCAGAGTGCGGGAAATGTTTTAGTCAAAAAAGATACCTTCTTCAGCACCTGAGAATTCACACAGGGGAGCGTCCCTATTCATGTTCAGAGTGCGGGAAATGTTTTAATCAGAAAGTAATCCTTCTTAGTCATCAGAGAATACACACAGGGGAGCATCGCTATTCATGTTCAGAGTGCGGGAAATGTTTTAATCATAAAGAAAGCCTTCTTAGCCATCAGAGAATACACACAGGTGAGCGTCCCTTTTTATGTTTAGAGTGCGGGAAATGTTTTAATGATAAAAAAAACTTTCTTAGCCACCAGAGAATACATACAGGTGACCTTACCTATTCATGTTCAGAGTGCGGAAAATGTTTTAGTCAAAAAAGATACCTTCTTCAGCACCTGAGAATTCACACAGGGGAGCGTCCCTATTCATGTTCAGAGTGCGGGAAATGTTTTAAGTATAAAGGAAACCTTCTCCGCCATCAGAGAATTCACAGGGGTGAGCTTCCCTGTTAATGTTCAGAGTGCGGGAAATGTTTTGCACTCAAATGTTTAGACACCAGAAAGTTCATACAGACGAGCGTCTCTAATTTTGTTTAACTAAGAAAGAACACCTACTTACACACAGGTGAGCTCCTTTTTGATGTTACGAGTGCAGGAAATGTTTTCCAAACAAAGGTTTATTTCTTAAAATCCAGAAAGTTCATACAGGTGAGCGTCCTATTTCATGTTCAGAGTGCGGAAAATGTTTCACTCCTTATGTACGCTTCAAACGGCAAAGAATTCACACTTATATATATATATATATATTATTATTAGGCTCTGTTTTCATGTTCAAAGGGGGGGAAAGTGTAAAAATAAAGGAAATCTAATGAAACATCAGAGTACGCCCCCTGCTGGTACTATGGGAAATGGACGCTGGATTGTAATAGGTGGAACTGTTTAGTCCATAAACAAATGTGAACCCACCACAGTCCACTCGGGGTTGGTTTACACCCGCATCGCCCTCTGACCCGCTGTGGGGTTGGCAGGCAGCTGGGAGCCCTTATGTTAATCCTTTATCTTCCATTGGTGAACCTTTTTTATTGGTTGCTTCATGTTGTTGCTCCTTTTTGATTTATGGAAGTAGCCGGCTTTTTATTGGTCCAACCAATGTATGATTATTAATACATTTGACACATTTGTTAATTCTATTATAAAAGATTTAAGCTTTATTTTATTCATATCATTACTGTGTGGTAATCGCTTATTCTGATCTTGTCCAATAAAAACGCTTCGTACAATATTCTGTGCAGAGTCTTCTTTTTTACCAATGATTAGATGATCGGTGATTGGAATGTGATCAGTTCATAGAGAGTCATCCATTGGGGTTTTATTAGTGAGATGGAGAGTGGAGAAGGCACCACATTGACAGCCATTGGAGGCCCTTTCTAAAGCCCTAAACTTTTTGGCAACCTGTCTATGACATTAGTCTTCCAAACTCTATCTCACTGAGCCAGAAGAGTTCCAGGAGTTCTTCTCTGTCCACAGTTCCCAAACCAGAGGGAGACATCCACCACATCCTCAATCTTAAGTCCCTAACTGTCCTCAGCTGGGCCCAGGAGTTCCACATGTAATCCACCAGGTCATAGCCTCTTTATCAGGGAGACATTCTGCTCTGACCACCCCCATACATGTACTGCGGTAGGGCGGCTGTTCTGCACAGAATCACATCTGCTTTTCCGGGTCTGGGGCGGGCATACGCTCTGCCGCCGCCCAGCTCCCGCTGGACAGAGCAGGAGCCAATCAGCAAGTCTGGTAGATACGGTGTCCGTCGGCACCCGGCAATCATTCCCTAGAGCAGTGGTCCTCAACTCCGGTCCTCAGGGCCCACTAACAGGCCAGATTTTAAGTATTACCTTGGGGAGATGCAGACTAGAGTACTGCAATCACTGAGCAGCAAATTATATCACCTGGGATGTATTTCAGTTATCTTGCAAATCTGGCCTGTTAGTGGGCCCTGAGGGCCAGGGTTGAGGACCAAGGCCCTAGAGAGCCGAAACAGTTGTCTGCCAATGTAAGCAAGGCAGATCACCATTCTGTTAGTAAGGAAGATGGAGATCCTGTGTTTCTACTAATAGAGAAAGGAGATAGTGGCACACAGAGTTTATATATAGTCCAGCCAGCAATAAATATATAAAAATACCAATGATCAGTGTAGAGGGTAATCCAGAAAATGTCACTGGTCTTTGGTTATGGGGGTACAATAAAGGAATGCACAGGACCACCTATGGCTGCTGTCCTTGTGACTGGCTCTGTATAGACCAAGAGGAAAGCTCTGTAGAAGGAGCCAAATACTCTGAGCGCATAGCCTTGCTTATCTTCTCATCTGGTACCGCCTATCCTTCTGGTGATGTCACTTCCGCTGTGCCTTCCATGCTGGTTAGCGTGGCTTCTTGGGGCTCCTCCAGGCTCCCCAGCCAGCCATCTCTCTGCCCAGCAGCCAGAACAGATGACAGCGGTCCTACAAGACGGTTCTAGGAGGATCCACAGACTCTGACATCAGATGAGCACTTGTATATTTTACCTCAAGTGAGTGTTTTAATTTTTTGCTATTAAAACTCTTTAACCAGAATACTACATGTAGCTGGGATCAGACTACCATACTGTGTATATATATATATATATATATATATAGCCCTCAAATTTTCCACTCGCCTGCTTGCATTTTGCGAGTGGAAAATGATGTAGGGCAAGCTCTGGGAACCGCTCAGGGGAAGAGAGGAGAGGAAAGCCGGATAATGTCAGAGCGGCGGATCACCCCGCTGTAATAGCTTCAATTGTAATTGCCGGACGCTCACCGACACGCACAGTCCCGCCTCCTAGCCCGGCTTCTTTGATAGACAGAACACCTGGCCAACCAAGACGTGTGACGTCTATCAAAGGAGCCGGGCTAGGAGGCGGGATTGTGCATGTCGGCGAGCGCCCGGCAATTACAATTGAAGCTGTTACAGCGGGGTGATCCGCCACTCTGACATTATCTGGCCAGCAGTGGAATACCAATGGGGGGTGTCAAGCCGGTACTCGCGCCGATCATCTCATGTGAAGGCAAGCTGCTGCCTCGGTCTGTGCTGCACTGCTCGCAGGGTCTGGAAGAAGGTGAGTGTTCAAGGATTTAGCAGCCTCCCTGTGTGACTGGATAGGAGGAGCGGTGGGGCGGCTGCATATACAGGAATTGATCTTTCCAGCTGGATGCCTGATTCTCCTCTCTGCAGGCATTGAGCAGCTGCAGGAGGAATAGGGAAAGATCAATTCCTTTATATTCCTCTATATGCAGCCGCCCCACCGCTCCTCCTATCCAACTTCTTTTTTTTCTTTTGCTTGCCCCCCAGTGCTGTACAGCCACCCCCCTCTTCATCCCTCCCAGTGCTCTTCAGCCCCACCAATGCTCTTCAGCCCTCCCAATGCTCTTCAGCCCCCCCCCAGTGCTCTTAAGCCCCCCCTCTAGCTCCCCCAGTGCTCCTAAGCCCCCCCTTCCAGCCCCCCCCCCCAGTGCTCTTCAGCCCACCCCTCCAGCCCCTTAGTGCTCTCCAGCCCCCCCCTCCAGCCCCCCAGTGCTCTTCAGTCCCCCCTCCAGCCCCTTAGTGTTCTTCAGCCCCTCCCCCAGTTCTCTTCAGCCCCCCCCCAGATCTCTTCAGCCCCCCGCCCTCCAGACCCTTGATGACCACTGATGAGGCTGCACTGATGGGCACTGAAAACATTGTTGTTGATATTTATTTTTGTAACTTCTGCATTAATGCAAAAACATTTAACAGTGTAATTTTGAGATAATTTATGAGGGCGTGTTTAGGGGCGGAATTAGGGGTGGGGTGAGGCAAGGTAGGGGTTGGGTGGGGCAACTGGTGGCGAGTAACCCTTAAGGCCTGGCTAGTAGCTCAGGACTTTAAATTTTGAGCCCTGTATATACATACATATATATATACACATATATATTCAGGTTTGCCGTTATGTTGAGATTGTTAGAGTGTCCCTTTAAGGCTGCTTGCAGATAAGGAGCTTTCACAGGAAGTGTGCGAACTGGATTGTGGGAGATTTACGTAGTTCTAAACTGAATGGAGACTGTTGTTTGGATTGCCGAGGAAACTATACTGCCAGGGAGCATTGGGCGAGTGGAGGATCATGGGAGAGTCAACAAACCTATCTGCTAGACAGTGAGTGCGCTCGCTTGCTTTCCGGGACTCAGTGAGGAGAGGTCAGCCTGAGAGGTGTGCTGGGACACTGTTGGTGACGGAGGCCCAGGGCATGCGGCCTAGAAAGAGAGAGAGGAATCCATCCTCAGTGGTGCGGATGCTGGTAATCAGACAGCGTGATAGATCCAGTGGTGAAGCTGAACTGACTGACTGGGACAACCGAGCGCTGATCATCCCCGTGACGCAGGAGCATGGGAGAGGACATCGCCTGGGTTGCAGGAGATTAACAGGTGGACACTGACAGACGGAGGAGTGCCTGGTGACATCCTAATCACAAGTATAAATCTTCCTCTATGACACACTGACTGCAGATAGTAACATACATACACTATTATCCTGGGATTACAAATATCACGCTGAAGAGTGATAAGAGCTCCAACTGCCCTTGAAGACTTAGCAAGGCCTTGCTAGGAAAGGGACCTCAGCACAGGCTGTCTTAAAGGGGACCGGTTATTATAATATTGAGTCATTATTAGCGAGGATTAGATATTACTAGACTTTACATCAGAGGTTTTCAGCTAAAGTCATCCGCTAATATACAGTATCTCACAAAAGTAAGTATGCCCCTCAATATTTTACTTTTCATGTGACAACACTGAAGAAATGACACTTTGCTACAATGTAAAGTAGCTTGTATAACAGTGTAAATTTGCTGCCCCTTCAAAATAACTCATCACACAGCCATTAATGACTAAACCACTGGCAACAAAAGTGAATACACCCGTATGTCAAAATGTCCAAATTGGGCCGAAAGTGTCAATATTTTGTATAGCCACCATTTTCCAGCACTGCCTTAACCCTCTTGGGCATGGAGTTCACCAGAGCTTCACAGGTTGCCACTGGAGTCCTCTTCCACTCCTCCATGATGACCTAACCGAACTGGTGGATGTTGGAGACCTTGCACTCCTCCACCTTCCGTTTGAGGATGCCCCACAGATGCTCAATAGGGTTTAGGTCTGGAGACATGCTTGGCCAGTCCTTTACCCTAAGCTTCTTTAGCAAGGCAGTGGTCGTCTTAGAGGTGTGTTTGGGGTCGTTATCATGTTGGAATACTGTCCTGCGGCCCAGTCTCTGAAGGGAGGGGATCATGCTCTGCTTCAGTATGTCACAGTACATGTTGGCATTCATGGTTCCCTCAATGCACTGTAGCTCCCCAGTGTAGGCAGCACTCATGCAGCCCATGACCATGACACTCCCACCACCATGCTTGACTGTAGGCAAGACACACTTGTCTTTGTACTCCTCACCTGGCTGTCGTCACACATGCTTGGCATCATCTGAACCAAATAAGTTTGCTCTGGTCTCATCAGACCACAGGACATAGCTACATTAATCCATGTCCTTAGTCTGCTTGTCTTCAGCAAACTGTTTGCGGGCGTTCTTGTGCATCATCTTTAGAAGAGGCTTCCTTCTGGGACGACAGCCATGCAGACCAATTTGATGCAGTGTGCGGCGTATGGTCTGAGCACTGACAGGCTGTCCCCCCCCACCCCTTCAGTCTCTGCAGCAATGCTGGCAGCACTCATACGTCTATTTACCGAAGACAACCTCTGCACATGACGCTGAGCATGTGCACTCAACCTCTTTGGTTGACCATAGCGAGGCCTGTTCTGAGTGGAACCTGTCCTGTTAAACCACTGTATAGTCTTGGCCACTGTGCTGCAGCTCAGTTTCAGGGTCTTGGCAATCTTCTTATAGCCTAGGCCACCTTTATGTAGAGCAACAATTCTTTTTTTCAGATCCTCAGAGAGTTCTTTGCCATGAGGTGCCATGTTAAACATCCAGTGACCAGTATGAGAGAGTGAGAGTGATAACACCAAATTTACCACAACTGCTCCCCATTCACACCTGAGACCTTGTAACACTAATGAGTCACATGACATCGGGGAAGGAAAATGACTAATTGGGCCCATTTTGGACATTGTCACTTAGGGGTGTACTCACTTTTGTTGTCAGTGGTTTAGACATTAATAGCTGTGTGTTGAGTTATTTTGAGGGGACAGCAAATGTACACTGTTATACAAGCTGTACACTCACTACTTTACATTGTAGCAAAGTGTCATTTCTTCAGTGTTGTCACATGAAAAGATAGAATAAAATATTTACAAAAATGTGAGGGATGTACTTACTTTTGTGAGATACTGCATGTTGCTATAAAATTGACAATTAAAGCTGATGCATAGTAAGGTTGCAATATCCATGTGATCTATTATCCTTTCCTTTGCTGTGTTTTCACATTAATGGTGTCACTCCATTGAGCCTCCTTGTGTT
The DNA here is from genome assembly GCF_965119305.1 of Pelophylax lessonae. Lineage (NCBI taxonomy): Eukaryota > Metazoa > Chordata > Amphibia > Anura > Ranidae > Pelophylax > Pelophylax lessonae. The sequence continues at coordinate 1,262,979 of NC_138770.1, forward strand.
AAGTGGGGTTCAGTTGACTGATACTGCTACACTTTGTTATTGCTAAGACATATTTGTTATCAATAAGCTATAATGATTTACCTTTTAAGTAAAATAACCAAACAGTATTCTAATGGTGTCAGTGTGTCTTTGAAGATTATTATTGAAATGTTGGAACCTAAAGTGTCAGGTGGGCTGGACGGTTCACAGGGTCATAGGAGTGCTGAGGAACACCCATCAACCAGCAGCCCTCAAGGGGGCAGTGCTACATACACTTAGCTGGTGCTTCCTGTAGGGTTGCCACCTATCAAGGATTCACCTGGACAGTTTGGGTTTTGAATCATGTGTTTGGGTTTCAGGCCACCTGAAACTCGGCCACAATATTCAGAATGGACTATGGCTCACCAAGTACCCAACTACCACAACCCCTGAGTGCATAGATGTGCACACCGGCCCCACCCCCATACATGGACAGGAGAGAAGAAAGGGCTTGATCTATTCCTCCTCCTCCCACCCCTACCCCTCTGTCTGCCCACCCACACTCCAATCCCTGGCATTCTGTGCCTCAGGAAAGGGATGTGTGGGCTGGAAGTTTGAAGCTCAGCAACCGGCAGATACATTGTGGATGAAAGGCTTCGATGCCTGAGCCTCCATCCTCGGGTGAGTGAGCTCACCATCCAATCTCTGTGACTGAAGTCCCTGCCCTCTCTCCCTTCTCTCTCGTGCCTCCAAGTAAGTGAGTACACTAAGGTAAGATTTAAGAGGTGCTCTGTGGACTCTGATGTAAGGGGGGCTTTGGGAACCCTAATTAAGGGGGAATGCTGGGAACTCTGATGTAAGTGGGAGGTTTGGTGAGCAGGAACCCCCTTACATTAGAGTTCCTTTTTACAGTGTTCCCCCTTAAAAATAAAATTTTGCAGAGCGCAGCTAAAGTGTTCGGGTTTGGCTTGAAGAAAAGGTGACAACCCGAGCTTCCTGTGTGTTTCTGCTGTTGCCTCATGAGGAGTTTATGTGTAATCTCCATTAGTAACTGTAAATAGATGTGTGTATATAGATGTAGCACTGCCCCCTTGGGAGCTGCTGAGAATGGATTCCCCTGGGTTACCCATAGCAACAGTTTGTAAAATCTTATCACTCTGTACTTTGCTCAGTCAATGAACAGTCCAGGGGATTTGGCTGTTTGTATTTATTTGGAACTGGGATGGGAGAAGGGATGAGTGGGATACTACAACTAGTAACTATGCATAAACTTGAGGACAACTATCTATGGTGTGTGCGGCAAGGCCGCTGCTTCACTTTGCCACTGAGGTGAAGATTTCAAAGGTGAACTATATGTTAGGTTTCTCTTCAGGGTCTAACTTGGCACCCCCTTTCTTACTCGATGTGTATGCTGGCTCTTGTCCACTGACTTTCCCTGGAGTGGTCCCCTTCCTGGGCAGACCCCTGGCAAGCTCCCTGGTACTCACGGACACTGCTTTTCACAGGAATCTCTGCCACTGCTCCACTGTCAGTTTCCACAGGACCTCACAGCTCAGCCTCACACTTCTGATCCACTAGGCCTGCGACCGCTTTCCACTCTGACAGGAGGAGAGACAGCCGTCACCCTCCTCCTGGGACCTGGCCTCCCACCCAAAGACATCCTGTCACATGTGCCCTTGGCTTTTATGACCAATCCCAGGATGCACCGCTGTAGTGCCTTCCCACTGAGACAGCCACAAAAGCCTGTGTGTCACTGGCTGGGTTTCCTCCACTGTCCAACAGGCTCCCCTATTGGATACAGTGGGGACACTTCCTTTAGATCCAGTGAATCACACCTTGACACATATACCAGGCATAACTAGAAATCATGTTCCGTGATAAGCAGGAGAGCAAATAAATGCCTTTTACCTAGCACCTAACTACGAGGGTGCTATATATATATATATATATATATATATATATATATATATATATACTGTACTTATGAGATATTGGGTTTTGGTTTTTACTAACAGTTTGATATAAGTTCAATGTACCTGTAGCACCTTCCTAGGTAGGTGCTAGGAAAACTTTAAGGGAGGCCCTGCCTTCTTATCAGAGGGGTCTGATTGTTCAGCCAGGCTGTCATGTGTTTCCAGGTGTGTCTGTTGAGCTTGGGGAGTCTCCCCACTGTGTCCAATTAGGGCTCTTGTTGGACAGTGGAGGAAACCTAATCAATAGCACACCAGAGCTCATATCAGTCCCAGTGGGCGGAACTGGCCGCAATGCATCCTGGGATGAGATATAAGTCTGAGGGGAGCACATGACAGGGGTCTTTGGTGGAAAGCAGAGTCCCAGGAGGAGGGTGACGGCTGTCTCTTCTCCTGTTAGCGTGAGGAAAGCGTCCTTGGCGGTCGGCCTAAAGGACAGAAGGTTGAGTTGAGCTGCAGAGAGGGATCCAGTGTGCTGTGGACCGAGTGGAGCTGCTGGGGCAGAAGTTTCCAGGAAAGCAGTGTCGTGACTACTGGAAACTGCCCAGGGGTCTGCCTAGGAGAGGGGACCACTGCAGAAGGTCAGAGGGATCCGGGAGCCAGCTAACCAGTAGAGAAGGCTTAGAAAGGGGGGTGCCAGAGTCTAAGCCCTGAAGATCAGTGAGAGAAAGGGGGTGCCGGTGTGGGCCCTGAAGTGTTAAGCAATGCAGCAAACCTACAAGTAGCTACCTCAGCAAAGAGTGCTAATGAAAGCTTTACCTAGGACTTTGTGCCACAAGAAAGTCTCAGAAGTCAGTTCAGCGTTAACAGACAGCAAGTCAGCGTTACCCACCGTCAACCGGCATTGACCGGCATCCAGCCAGCGTCAAGTCAGCACCAATAGGCATTTTTCAGTTGTCCCACTCAAATTGTGCATAGTTGAGCCAGAGGAGTATCCCATTCATCCCTTCTCCCATCCAAGTTCAAAATAAATATAAAAACCCAAAGGTACTGGATTGTTTCTTGTCTCAGTGCTCACACTTGGATAACATGCTTAAATGTGCTGTTGTTGCTAGCGGTAACCCAGGTGGACCCACATCCAGCAAAATGGCTGGGAATCCTGCTACATACCCATTTGTGTGAACACAATTTTTTGCTTCTGCATGAGAGTTCTGGAGCTCATAGTAGTGTTCTTCTAGAGCCGGGGGTCTCCAAACTTTCTAAACAAAAGAGCCACTTTACTGTCCTTCAGATTTTAGGGGGGGGGGGGGGCGGACTGTGGCCATTGGGAGCAGAAAGGGTCCCGTCAGTGGGAAAAAACAATGCCCCATCTTTGGTTTCATTGGAAGGAATTGTGCCCCATGGTTTGTGTCAGTGGACCCATTGTTGGTGTCCTTATTGTATACGTTGTGGTTTACCAGGGTTATGGCTGAAGCTATCATTGTATTGGTTTTTCCAGCTGGCGGCTGGCTTTCTCATGTCACCATTCAGAGCGGTTGATGAGCTTTCCGAAGCAGAGGGAAGGGATGTTCCTCCCCATCCTGCCGCTTGCCGGTGTTTTTTGGGCTTACTGTTTTTGCCTGGAAAACGATCCGATGGTGCGGCTGGCTGCTCTCATAGACGATCAAAGAGTGGATACTCTTTCATCGCCTCTATGGCCTTGGAGGACCAGAGCGACGTCATGACGTCACTTCTGGTCCAGGCTGGAAGTAAATCATTTTTTTTTTTGCTTTTAAAGTTAAAGAAGAGATTTGGGGTCTTTTTGACCCCAGATGTCTCCATAAAGAGGACCTGTCATCCTTATTTCTATTACAAGGGAGGTTTACATTATTTGTAAAAGGAATAAAAGTGATCAAAAATAAAAGGGACAGTGTAAAAATAAAGAGTAAAATAGAAAAAAAAAACATTTAAAGAGACCCCATCCCTGCGCGGTGCTTGTGCACAGGAGCGAACGCATACGTAAGTCACACATGCATATGTAAACGGTAATCGCACCACACATGTGAGGTAGCACCGCGATCGTTACAGCGAAAGCAATAATACTAGCACTAGAACACCTCTAACTCTAAACAGGTAACCTGTGAAGGCTTTGTAAGTGTCGCCTGTGGATATTTTTAAGTACCGTAGTTTGTCGCAATTCCACGAGCATGTGCAATTTTTACCACTTCCATACCTGGTCTATTCTGGCACTCCTCTCCTACATGTAAAAATCATAATTTCTTGCTAGAAAATTACTCAGAACCTCCAAACATTATATATTGTTTTTGCAACAGAGACCCTAGGGAATAAAATGGTGGCCGTTGCAACATTTTATGTCACACGGTATTTGCGCAGCCATTTTTCAAACGCATTTTTAAAACAACAAAAAAAAAAAACTGTTTCATCAATTAAAAAAAAAAAGAAAAGTTAGCCCAATTTTTTATTACAATGTAAAAGATGATGTTACACCGAGGAAATAGATACCTAACATGTCAGACTTTAAAATTACGCACACTTGTGAAATGGCGCCAAACTACGGTACTTAAAAATCTCCATAGGTGATGCTTTAAACATTTTAATGGATTACTAGTTTAGAGCTACAGAGGAGGTCTTGGGCTAGAAATATTGCTCTAGCTGTAACATTCGCGGCGATACCTCACATGTGTGGTTTGAACGCTGTTTACATATGTGGGCGTGACGTAAATATGTGTTCACTGCTGCGTGCAAGTACACGGGGACGGGGGCGCTTTAAGTTTTTATTTTTTAAATGTTTATTTTATTAAAAAAAAAATATTTATTTATTTTTTTTTTCCCTTTACATTTTTTTGGTCACTTTTATTTCTAATAAAAGGAATGTAAACATCCCTTGTAATAGGAATAGGACATGACAGGTCCTCTTTATGGGGAGATCGGGGGTCTATTACAGCTCCAAATCTCTCCTCTGGTCCCCCCTGCAGCCGATCAGACTGAGATTGGTGTCCAGGTAAACAAAGGGGCAGAACCGGAAGTGGGGAATACTCGCCGCTCCTGGTCTCCAGGGTTACAGAGCGAGGGGAATGATGTCAGTTCCTATCTCTGTGTACAGGGCAGCCATCACCACCAGCCACATCGCTCCCGACCTCCGCAATGGGACCGGAGAGCCCGGGAGAGGCAGTGGGAAGGGGGTGGAACCTCCTTCCATCACCCGCAGAAGTGATCGAGTGCCTAATGATCCACTCAGATCGCTTCTGCCTTGTACAGAATCGCCGGATGAACAAAATGATACCGGGATGATGCCTGTAGGTGCACCCACCACCCCGCTATTACCACTGAACCCCAAAGACGTATGGGTACGTCCATTTGGGGGAATGGTTAAAGTTTATTTTCCCCCTAAATTTGAAAAACCGTTTCGCAAATACCGTGTGACATAACAAATTGCAATGACCGCCATTTTTTTCTCTTGGGCCACTGCTAAAATAAAAAAAATTGTATAATGTTTGGGGGTTCTTTTTTTTTTTTTTTTCGAAAGATTTGTGTTTAGTAAATTATTTTCAGTAGGTATCAATTTATGCCAACTTATCACATTTTATATAAGGAAGAAAATGAGATAATGTCAGAAAAATTTACAGAGGCATAAGACAACACACAGGAAAAGGTTTACGTGTCTCATAATACTTGGAAAATCTATGTTATGTAACAGTAGGGAATACCTCCCACTCATCTATCTTATTGCTGCAGCAGATTTTTCTTTTTAAAAACTACACAAAAAGCCCCAAATCTGAGGATGGGTCCTTCTATCTTCTGAACCGCATGAGGGTCCTTTTGTGGTTAGCCACATCTATGGGTGACATGGACACCCCGTATTGGCTGTTCAAGGGTTGGGACCTTTCAGGATGTAAATGACTGCATCAACGTGATGATGTCACAAGGAATGGGGCTGCCAATGGAACCGGTCATTAGCAGGCTAAAATTTCCTATGATCCTCAGCTCCATCCAGTGGCCTTAGTGCAGTATTTCCCACATTTATTTATTTTTTTAAAGAATAACAATCGATCTGTAGAGGAATTTGCAGGAAAACATTTGATTTTGCTGAACAAATGTACCAACAGTTTCACTGGATGAATAGCTATACAAACTTTTTTGTTTTTATAAATAAATAAATAAATACTGCCTTTACATCTTCCCGATTTCTTAAGCACAATATTGCTCCAAAATTCCCTTTCCTAACTCAGAGTCCACAAACTCATACCCTCATTATTACGCTTGTATTCTATTAGGAAAACTTTCACATCACAATCTATCAGAAGTGCTTCTGCAAGACTATCCCCCCCCCATCATTCCATATCTGCTGCCTCCCTCATTATTCTTTCACAATGAAAATGAAAACACATTCAAGCTCGTATTTGAGACCCTCAAAACACATCACAGCTCAGTCTGCACAAATATTTCTGACCAATGTCGTGTGACCGAGTGACATTGACTGTGAGTATATACTTAGACAATCCTCATAGTAAACGCCCCTGCCACACTCGAGAATCCAACTGCCTTAAATATTCACACCGCTGAAAGTAAAGAAAATCCGCACCGGAAGTGGAGTTTCCGCCATTTTGCGAGTGACCGGAAGTATTACAGCCGTCGTTTTACATGTGATCAGAAGTGCTCCGGCAGCCATATCTAAAAAAAAAAACGTAAATACTTCAGAAACCATTTAGTTGACGCCATGGCCGTTCAGAGTCACTAATGGCGGAAACTCCACCTCCGGTCCAGGGTTTCCGCACTTCCAGCAGTGTGGCCATCCAAGGGAGATGTTTGGGGGTTCTAAGTAGTTTTCTAGCAAGAAATACTGATACTGTTGGGAAGAAGATGAAGGGAGAACACCCTGAAGGCCAGTCCTGAAAAGTTACCTGTTAGAGCAAATAACCAAAACATCACCGAGAGAACTCAACTGTTTTGCTGCAAGGAACAAATACGCCTACAATCACCGTAAAAAATGGTAAAAGAAATCCGCGCTTAGGATAAAGAGTGTATGGAGATTATGTAAAAAACACCACACTTGGCTGCTGCCCACTTCAGAAAATGCGACCCTAAAAGGGAAGCATCAAATATATGGATAGGGTGAGGAAGTGATTGGCGCTACCTAATGGGGTGTTCGGGAAATCTAATTGTTTAAATATTATTGTGTCACTCCTAAAGATAAATGATAAATAAATCACTCGTAATTGGTATGGAGTGTGTATGTGTATTCGATATAAATATGCGTGGTAAAAAGTAGATTAAAATTTGTGTGTAGCCAAGTTATGTGATAAACATAAAAGATAAACAAATAAAAAATGTTATGGTGTATATAAAGTACAAACACTAAAAATAAAATTAAGAGTGCCAATCTGCACGTTAGTATAAAGGAATATATAAATGAATAAATATGTGCAGACCCAAAGTGAACGTGTGCAGGTTTGGTGCAATAAATGATCGGTGTGTTGCACAATGTGTGTGAAACAACAGATGTGTGCACAATCCACAATAAACCTGTATTGTGCAAATAATAAATAATGTGAATATAAAAATTAATGTGCAATAGTGAATACAGGTAGCAATAGAATCTACCTTATCAATAAGCAATTGGTAAGTGAGTGATATTGTAGGAGTGGGACATTAATTAAAATAGATGGATATATATACTCTATAAAATACCAATAATGATTATAAAATGGGAATACAGTCACAAGCAATAAATATAAATAAATATAGATGATAAATATAGCTGCCAATAAATAGGTACAACAGTGCAAATGTGAGAGAGAAAGAACTGTGCAAATTCAGCAAAAAAAGTGGATATCACTGTAGAACGCCACAACAAATCAGTCCAAATATCATGCAATCAGAGCTGATGAATGAATCCAAAAAGTCCTATAATTATATAGTCCATATAAAGTGGCTATGGTGCTCTTTTCTCTATGCCCGGAGTGCAGTGAGTGGGCGGAAGGTAAAGTGCTCCCCTAATCCTGGGGTCTTGCGCTTACCAGATTCCCGTACCCCTGCAGGGGTAACTAGCGGGTCGATATTGGGGATCGCTCCCATACACCGGCAACCTGGTCCCTTCTAATGCACTTCCTCCTTGTGCTCGATCTCACTCCGCCATAGGGTATATAGTATCAGCTCAGTAAGGAAAAACATCCAGTACAGTCCCCGGGTACTGAAGAAGGGAAAAGGAGCCTCCGATAGTGTAATATCGTTAAAATTTCTTTATTCCAATAAAAAAGACATGTACTCACATAAACTAAGAACCTGTAGTACGTCCGTCTGGCATAGGAGCCGCAACCTCCTCTCTCGCGGTGCACACCTGGGAGTAGCGTGTGTGCTAACCGCCGGATGTGCATTCCGAGCCTCGGGATCGGTAGACGGAAGTGATGTGGTCACGCTCTCTCTCCGGCGGTTGGCACGCACGCTACTCCTAGGTGTGCACCGCAAGAGAGGAGGTTGCGGCTCCTATGCCAGACGTCTGGTATGGTAGGGTAGGGTGACTAGACGTCCCCAGTTTCTCCTGCACCATGTCTGCAGTCTCTGGCCATCTCCTGTATCACATCTGCAGTGTCTGACCATCTCCTAAATCATGTCTGCAGTCTCTGACCATCTCCTAAATCATGTCTGCAGTCTCTGGCCATCTCCTGTACCATGTCTGCAGTCTCTGGCCATCTCCTGTACAATATCTGCAGTCTCTGGCCATCTCCTGCACCATGTCTGCAGTCTCTGGCCATCTCCTGCACCATGTCTGCAGTCTCTGGCCATCTCCTGTACCATGTCTGCAGTCTCTGGCCATCTCCTGTAATATGTCTGCAGTCTCTGTCCATCTCCTGTACCATGTCTGCAGTCTCTGACCATCTCCTGTAATATGTCTGCAGTCTCTGTCCATCTCCTGTACCATGTCTGCAGTCTCTCACCATCTCCTGTACCATGTCTGCAGTCTCTCACCATCTCCTGAAATGATGTGTCTGCAGTCTCTCATATCTCCTGATTCATGTCTGCAGTCTCTCACCATCCCCTGTATCATGTCTGCAGTCTCTCACCATCTCCTGTAATAATGTGTCTGCAGTCTCTCACCATCCCCTGTAGTGTCTCTTTGGTGTGTGAGTGATGTGAGGTGTATATGTTTTATACAGGCTGCTTGTGAGTGACCTTACACAGACCCACCCACACACAGAAAAAATTTACACACGTATACTGACAAAACATACACACAGACACACACACACACAAGAAAATTACATGTATACTGTCATTACATACAGAAGAAACAAAATAGGTAATAGTCCTGCCCTCTGCACTTAGCCTCCTCCTGAACCCTGCACAGAGCATCCTCCTGAACCCTGCACCCTGTACATAGTCTCCTCCTGAACCCTGCATGTAGCCTCCTCTGGAACCCTGCACATAGCCTCATCCTGAACCCTGCACGTAGCCTCCTCCTAAACCCTGCATGGAGCATCCTCTTGAACCCTGCACATAGCCTCCTCCTGAACCCTGCAGGTAGCCTCCTCCTGAACCCTGCAGGTAGCCTCCTCCTGATCCCTGCAGGTAGCCTCCTCCTGATCCCTGCACGTAGCCTCCTCCTGAACCCTGCACGTAGCCTCCTCCTGAACCCTGCATGGAGCCTCCTCCTGAACCCTGCATGGAGCCTCCTCCTGAACCCTGCATGGAGCCTCTTCCTGAACCCTGCACGTAGCCTCCTCCTGAACCCTGCACCCTGCACGTAGCCTCCTCCTGAACCCTGCACGTAGCCTCCTCCTGAACCCTGCACGTAGCCTCCTCCTGATCCCTGCAGGTAGCCTCCTCCTGAACCCTGCACATAGCCTCCTCCTGATCCCTGCACGTAGCCTCCTCCTGATCCCTGCACGTAGCCTCCTCCTGATCCCTGCACGTAGCCTCCTCCTGAACCCTGCATGGAGCCTCCTCCTGAACCCTGCATGGAGCCTCCTCCTGAACCCTGCACGTAGCCTCCTCCTTAACCCTGCACCCTGCACGTAGCCTCCTCCTGAACCCTGCACGTAGCCTCCTCCTGAACCCTGCATCCTGCACGTAGCCTCCTCCTGAACCCTGCAAGTAGCTTCCTCCTAAACCCTGCACCCTGCACATAGCTTCCTCCTGAACCCTGCACCCTGCACGTAGCCTCCTCCTGAATCCTGAACCCTGCACTGAGCATCCTCCTGAACCCTGCACGTAGCATCTTCCTGCACCCTGCATGTAGCACAAGCATACAGGTAGCACACTGACCACCAATATGCAGGGCCACTGGTTACCATTACCAGTCCACAGGGGACATAACAAATCAAGTAAAACAACTACCATGCAACTAAAAAAATCTCAAAAGCAATAAGATAATCTTGTTACCTGGTTCCCTCATCTAACGTGCAACAATAAAAAGCCAAGAATACAGCACTGCCCTACACTTCATCTATAATATTAGTGCAATGGTGACACCTAAACATGAATATCCAGTGCAAATCCACCAATGTATTGTAACATAGTAGTGATGGTGTCACCCCCTCTGCAAAAATATTTAGAGAAATTGCAGAGCTTCATTGTGCAAATAATGGTGAAATCATTACACACCACACACAATAATAATAACAGATATTCTAATCATTCTGTGTATTAGAATATAGTAGTGATGGTGTCACCCTCTCTGCAAAAGGGAAGAAATATTGCAGCGGTGAGACCGCCCGATATATAATCATAATACAATGTACAATTGATGTGCATATTTTTATTATAATTATATATGGGGGGGGGGTGTTTCACCACTATTTGGGCATTGCAGCTCTGCAATATTTCTTACCTTTTGCAAAGAGGGTGACACCATCACTCCTGCCCGGATTGGATTTGAATTTAGCCGCCCCCCCTCCAGGTTTTTGCTCTATCTTATCCTCTTAACATTTGGTAGCCCTATCCCAAAAAATTCCAAACAGTATCTTTATCTTCTTTTTTCTATCTCATGGAGGAAATGTGAGAAATAACGTATATATCATACAATCATTACATAAACACATCCCACATACACCGCATAGATCATTAGAAGAAAATATGCTTATAAAATAGTTTACCATTTGCCAGAAATAAATAAATAAATATGTCCCCGGATTTCATTTTAAAAATCTGGTCACCTTACACTACGAGACGTTTCTCGGGGCTACAGATTCTCTGCGCTCCACAAGGTGGGGATCTTACTTCTACCCAGACAGGAAGTCTCTATGGAAGACAGGAAGTGATGTCAGCTACAGACAGGAAGTTCCATGAGGTAAGAAGTAGTAAGGAGACATTACTGGAAGAGACAGCAGAGGAGGTAATAAGTTCTTTCTTTCTTTCTTTCTTGCTATTTACACCCAGTAACTCCCCCGTCATGTCCGTCCTCTTCCTCCACTGTGATGTATTTCATCTCCAGCAGATGATGATACACACATATATTATTATTTTTACTATTATACAGGATTTATATTGTGCCAACAGTTTGCACAACGTGAGGGTAGACAGTACAGATACAATGCTAATTAGAGCTTACAATCTAAGAGGGAGGGTCAAAGGATACAAAATGCATTTACTGTGGGAGATGAGCTGATGGAGAAAATAAAAGTGGGGCAGGAAAGGCTTCTCTGAAGAGAAGGATTTTCAGGGATGGTCTAAAAGTGGACAGAGTAGGAGATAGACAGACAACTTGGGATAGGGAGTTCCAGAAGATGGGAGAGGCTCAGGGAATTCCTAAAGACAAGCATGGGAGGAGGTGACGAGGGAGCTAGAGAGCAGGAGGTCTTTGGAGGAACCGAGAGAACAATTTGGTAGGTATTGTGAGACTAGGCTACTGATGTTGCTGGGAGCCGAGTTGTGGAAGGCTTTATAGGACACTGAATGGAGGCCAGTGGAGGGATTGGCATAGAGGGGTGGAGGACACTGAACGGACACGGTGGAGGGATTGGCAGAGAGGCGTGGTGGACACTGAATGGAAGCCAGTGGAGGGATTGGCAGAGAGGGTTGGTGGACACTGAATGGAAGTCAGTGGAGGGATTGGCAGAGTAGCAGATGCTAAGTGGTTGGTAAGGTGGATAACCCTGGCAGCAGCTTTCATGATGGACTGAAGGGGAGATAGCCAAAGTAAAGGTAATCCAATGAGGAGGAAGTTGCAAGAGATGACCAGTGAGGGAACTAGGAGCTTCATGATGTCCTTGATTAGGAAGGGGAGTATTATGGAGATGTTGAGGATTCAAGCTTTGGACAGTGATTGGATGTGTGGCTGAAAGAATAGTTCAGAGTCCAGGATTACACCTAGAACTCTGAAATGTGGGGACGAGTGGATAGTTGAGACATTAATTTTGACAGAGAAGTCAGGGGAAGGGACACGTGGGGGAGGAAATATTATGAGCTCGGTTTTGGATAGATTGAGTTTGAGGAAGTGATGTGACATCCAGGCTGATATGTTTGTTAGTAAATTAGTTATATGTGAGGAGACTGATGGAATAAGATGAGGGGTAGAGACATAGATTTGGGTGGCATCAGCATAGAAATGGTATTGGAAGCCATGGAGGCTAAAAGCTCACCAAGGCAAGAGGTTTAGATCAGGAATAGGAGTGGTCCAAGAAAAGAACCTAGGGGGACCCCAACGGAGAAAGGGAGAGGAGGAAGTAAAGTTGTGACGCTGAAGGTGTAGTGGGATAGGTAGGATGAGAACTAGCAAAGAGTACAGTCACAGGGACGAAAGGATTAGAGTTTTTTAAGCAGGAGAGGGGGTGGTCTACTGTGTCAAAGGCAGCAGAGAGGTCCAGAAGTTGGAGTACAGAATAGCGTTCATTGGGTTCGGCCATTAGCAGATGATTTGAGAGTTTAAGGAGAGCATTTTCTGTGGAGTGTTGAGGATGAAATCCTGATTTCAAGGGATCAAGAAGATTATTGTCAGTGAAATGGGCGCTCAGTTGGTTGTAGACTAGACATTCAGGAAGTTTGGAGGAAAAGGGGAGCAAGGAGATGGGGTGTAGGTTGTTCAGATTGGTGGGGTCCAATGAAGGTCTTTTTAAGTATGGGAGTGATGCCTGAAGAGTGGGAGATATTGAAGATGTGGTTTACAGAGTGTAGGATAAAGTCAGAGGATGACCGCAGTATTTTCAACGGTACAGGGTCCAGGGGGCAGGTGGTTGGGTGGGTGTTGAAAAAAGTTTAGCAACCTCGTCTATAGTAGCAAGGTTGAAAAAGGGAAGAGTTGATTGTGCCTGTGAATATGGAGTGATATCTGTACAGCAGAGATCTCATCACAAATTGTATCAATCTTATTTTTGTAGTGATTTACAATCTCCTGGGCAGTGGATCAGTTAGTGGATAAAGGCAATCAAGGACAAAGTAGCGTTAAGGGTAGAGAAGGGTTGATGGGCATGGGATAAGTTGTTAATGAGAGTGATGAAATAGGTCTGCTTGGCAGTGAGGAGACAGGAATTGTATTTTTGAAGGGCAGATTTATATTGGTTGAAGTCTTTAGAAGACTTAAGCCCCGTAGACACGCGTCGAAAATTGGCAGGGAATTCTCGGCCAACGTCCGATCTGCCAATTTTCGGCTTGTTAGTATGATGCTTCCGACAACCGACTCCGACTTTTCGGCCGAAAAAAATCTGGTGTGCAGACTATAACATTTTTGTTGGCCGTCAACACAATGGCCGATTTTCCGTCAGTCAGTACAGATTTTGCCAGACAAAAATCTGATGAGCAAGACTGGGCATGCTTAGAGAAGAAAAAACACAAGGAAAGTAAACCAGCACATGACATCACTTCTGAAGTAGATTTTTGTTGGGCGAGAAAATTCGTGTGCAGTCTCGGCACATTCCAACTAACAAAACATCACTATGGACAAAAGTCGGACGATCGGTCGGCCGATAATCGTTGCGTGTGTACGAGGCTTTATTCTTACACCTGAGGCGCTCAAGAGATGTTTTTTTTTTAATTAATTAGCTCAAGAGATGTTTTTTGAGACTTCTTGTGTCGTCTGTTTGCCAAGGCTGTAGTGTTCGGGGCCTAATCTGTGTGTACTGAGGGGGGCGAGCTCATCCAGGGTGTAGGACAGATCTATTGTAGACAGAAGTGGTTAGATTGTGGCAGGACATGGGTGAGATTTTGTCATAGAGGTGGTCAGTAGAAGGGAAGAAAAGGGTTAGGTGGCAAAGGGTAACTGTTAGGTGGTTGGAGGGAGAGGAGGGGAGAGTCTCGGATATTATGAAACTAATATTTTGGTGATCAGAGAGAAAAAGGATTGTTGGAGAGGTTGCACAGAGTGCATAGGTAGGAGAATACAAAGTCAAGGGTGTTGCCATTAGAGTGAGTAGAAGCATGAATCAATTGCTTTAGGTCAAAAGAGGAGGTTAGATTGAGAAGTTTAGAAGTAGCAGGAGTGTTAGTTTTCCTTTTAAAACAAAGTTTATTGCAACAGTGCATTACAAATCACAAAGAAGAATAACACTTAAAGGCCATAATACGAACAGTACAATAGAAAATTATCCATGTGCAAACGGGGATGATCACAAACCACTCGACACTTAAGAAGGTTTATCAGGCAACATAGCAAGGGTCAAGAGCATTGCGGTGCGGCCGCCACAGGGGGGACAACAAAAAATAAGAGTAAAAATCAGCACTGGGATAGACACTCACAGCAATGCAAGGAGGAGGGAGGTCTAGTCAGAACACGTGGAAACTGTTTCCAGTCATCTGCCCCACACTTTCTCGTATTTGGCAGGGCAACCCCTGTGGCTATAAATCAACTTTTTATACAGCAGGGTAGAATTCACGTCTGCTCTCCATGCCTGAAAGGAGGGAGGTTGGGGGCCTCGTCCACGTCCTGGTGATCAACTTGCGAGTGCAGAATAAAGTTTCGTGTAGTAGGGTAGAGAGGAATTTATCTATATCAGAGTCGGGGAACAGTCCCAGGAGACATACCCTTGGGTCCAGCTGTAGTGGGGAGCCCATGTGATCATGCAGGAATTTGATAATCTGGAGACAGAAGGGTTGAACCAATGGGCAGGACCAGATATGGTGATAGAAGGCGCCTGTGTGTGCATGGCATCTAGGGCATTGCAGACTAAAGTCGGGGTGATAGCGTGCAATGTGAGCCGCTGTTAAATATGCCTTGTGAAGTATATAGAGTTGGGTCAATCTATCAGGAAGCCTAGCGGGCGAGAGGCGCGGGAAGTCAAGGATAGAGTCCCAGTCTGTTTCTTCCAGGGGGCACAGGTCCTCCACCCATCGGGCTTTGGCCCTGTCAGACACAGCATCCGTAGCTTTACACCTGAGCTCCAGGTAGAGTGCAGAGATCAACTTAGTCGGGTTATCCCCGAGTATGATGTCGAGGACTGGGGGCTTAGCTAAGGTCGGGATAGCATTGGGGAGGAGTGTAGTTTTAACAGTGATGTTGAAGTCACCAAGAATGATTTTGGGAATTTCAGAAGAGAGAAAGTAGGGTAGCCAGTGAAGAAAGGTTGATACGGGTCCAGGTGGCAGATAGATCACAGCACTTCTAAAAGAAACTGAAGAAAGTAGTTAAATACAATGTGCCTCAAATGAGGAGAGACAGAGAGGCAGGTGGGTGAAGTACCTAAAAGATGCTATGTGGGGCTAGAAGCATTCCCACTCCACCTCCCTTCCATCCACAGGGTCTAGGGAAGTGAGTCCAGAGAAGGCCATCATGGGAGAGGGAAGCAGGAGCAGCAGTGTTGGATTCATGAAGCCAGGTTTCAGTAACAGCAAGTAGTTAGTGATAAAGAGGTCATGGACAGAATCTAGTTTGTTACAGACCGAGCAGGCATTCCAAAGGGAAGAAGAGGGTTAGAAACTAAATTGTGTCGATTGATGCTCTTGCCAGAGGGCATGGGGTGATCAGGGATTTGGGTACAGTTAACCGATGGAGGCCCAGGGTTTGGGGTTTAATCTCTAGAGGTTGGGAGTAGACATATGCCGGTTTTCGGTAATTCGATATATCGCGGTATTGCATAGCCACGGTATTGTTATTGTGGCATTTTTAAAATACCGAGTTTATCTGCTCCTGGGTCTGACTTGTGAATTGATACATTTCAGTGAGCTGGATGACTCATTCACACAGCTAATGCCTTTCAGAATTAAGTCTCCCAGTAACTATAAACAAAAATGATTACATTGTATCTTTTCCTTCCCTCTGCCAGGGAGAAAGGAAGTTTAACCTCTTAAAGACTGGATCTTTTTCTGACACTTGTTGCTTGCAAGTTAAAATCAGTTTTTTTTGCTAGAAAAGTACTTAGAACCCCCAAACATTTTATATATATTTTTTAGCAGAGACCCTACAGAAAAAAATGGCGATTGTTGTAATATTTTATGTCACACTGTATTTGCGCAGCAGTCTTTCAAACGCAATTAATAGACTTTAATGAATAAAAAAAAAAAAAACGTAACAGTAAAGTTATCCCAATTTTTTTTTTTGTTACACAGAGAATCGTGAGAGAATCGTGATCTTTATTCTAAGCTAAAAAATCGTGATTCTCATTTTGGCCAGAATCGTGCAGCTCTAATATATATATATATATATATATATATATATACACACATACACATACATACATACATACATACATACACACACGCATAGCAGCCCACATTACATTATTATATAGCCATCAAGCAGTGTCTGGCCTACCTGGTGATGACTGGTCCTGGCGCTCTGATCCGATGGCCTGGTCTTTAAAGGGGCAAATCCTTGCGATCCAGAAGTGGTTAAACCTGCAGGAGGACCGGTGTTTTTATCTATTAATGACTTTACTATTGCTTTAGGCCTGGTTCACATGTATGCGGGTTGGTGGTTCACATGTATGCGGGTTGGCGGTTCACATGTATGCGGGATGGCGGCCCACATTTGCACAGGCATAGCAGCCCATTGATTTGAACGGGCTGCTATGCCCTCATTTTCCGCAGAAAAAAGGTGCATGCAGCATTTTTTTTAAATTCAGTGGCCTTGAAATCCATCCTGCTTTTGCACCATGCGACTAACCTGCAGTTCCTGCTCTGGCAAGCTTTCTGCATTTTTTGTATACGTGGGCACGGCATTTAAAAACAGTTTGCGTGTGCAGCAACGGCAGGTAAGTCGCATGGTGCAAAAAAAGGATGGATTTCATGGCCACTGCATTTTTTAAAATTCTGCATGCACCTTTTTTCAGCTGAAAACGCAGGCATAGCAGCTCAAGCCCATTCACATCAATGGGCTGCTATGCCTGTGCAAATGTGGGCCCCCAACCCGCATACATGTGAACCAGGCCTAAAGCAATAGTAAAGTCATTAATAGATAAAAACACCGGTCCTCCTGCAGGTTTAACCAATTAATGACTTTACTATTGCTTTAGGCCTGGTTCACATGTATTGGGGCCCACATTTGCACAGGCATAGCAGCCCATTGATGTGAATGGGCTTGAGCACTGAGTAGAGAGCTTCTATTAATAGCACATTCCTCACAAACTGATTATATTACTTTTATTAGTGTGTGTGGGGGGGGGGGGTGTATTTGGAGAGTAAAAAATATAGACATACATATTCCAATAGAATTCAAATAAAAAGAAATAGGAAAAAATGTCATTTATAGTAAATATCCGTTTTTTTTGGTTTTTTTTTTCCATAATGATCCCATTCTCAAATATTCATCCTAAAATGTGATCGGTAAAGTCTCCGGAGTACACGGAGATCACAGGAATATGATGTGTCCTGGCAAAGACAGCGTTCATCTTTAATTTTAGGAGAGGTGGGACGCATGATTCTTTGTGTGCAGAGACCTCGCACAGCGCCCCCCACAGCTCTTCCTCTCAATGTCCCTCCAATCAGAGTCAGCGAATAATATGACATGACACCGACCACAAAGCTTCTCCTTTTAATATCCCTCCAATCAGAGTCAGAGAATCCTATGATACCACACTGACCACACAGCTCCTCCTCCCAATGTCCCTCCAATCAGGGTCAGAGAATCCTATGACATGACACTGACCACACAGCTCCTCCTCCCAATGTCCCTCCTATCAGGGTCAGAGAATCCTATGACACAGAGGCGTAACTAGAACCTTCAGGGCCCCAGTGCAAGAAACCATGAAGGGCCTCCCTGAGCCCCGGCCAGGGCCCTTCCCACTTATCCCGGGGGTTGGAGGGCAGCAGGACCTGGATAGGAGGGGCAGCTGGGGTGACACATAGAGGAACAAATGCCCTCCATTTTCCTCCTGCAGCCACTGAATGCCTATGGAAGGGAGAGGAGGAAAACTTGGCTTGTAGCAGCTGCAGTTGAAAAATGGAGGAGATTTGTTCTTCTATATGCCGCCCCCCCCTTATCCAGGTGTACAGGGGAAACACATGGGCCCTTGCAATTGTGACCCCCTTTAGTTACGCCCCTGGGATGAGTGGCAGCGGTGGTGGTGGGGGATGGGATCATTGGCAGCAGTGGTGGTTGGGTGAGGATGGGATCAGTGGCAGCGGTGGTGGTGGGGGGATGGGATGATTGGCAACTGTGGTGGAGGGGGGATGGAATGGGATAAGTGGTGGTGGGATGGGATGATTGGAAGCGGTAGTGGGATATTATTGGATGAGCGGGAGCAATAGTGAGGGGATGGGATGAGTGGCAGGGTTGGTGGGGGGATGGGATGGAATAAGTGGTGGTGGTGATGGTGTGGGGATGGGATAAGTGGTAGCGGTGGCAGTGGTGGTGGTGGTGGGGGGGTGGGATGAGTGGCAGTGGTGAGGGGAGCATGGGATCAGTGGCAAGGGTGGAGGTTGGAGGGGGGGGGTGGAATGGGAAGAGTGGTAGTAGTGGTGGAGGGGATGGACTCAGTGGCAGCAGTGGTGCTGGTGTGGAGGGGGGATCAGTGGCAGCAGTGGTGCTGGTGTGCGTGTGTGTGTGTGTGGGGGGGGGTTTAGTGGTAGCAGTGGTGGTGGTATTGGGGGGGAGATCAGTGGTAGTGATGGTGGTAGGGGGGAATCAGTGGTGGTGGTGTGGGGGGGGGTGTTAAGTGGCAGCAGTGGTGCTGGTTTGTGTGTGTGGGGGGGGGGGGGAACAGGGGCAGCAGTTATGCTGGTGTGGGGGGATCAGTGGCAGCAGTGGTGTGGGGGAGGGGAGGAATCAGTGGCAGTGCTGATATTGAGGGATGGAATCAGTGTCACTCCCTTGCAGATCACTCGGTCCCTCCTCCTTGCTATGTCTCAGTGTACCTTTGGCTTTCTTCCTGTGTCTCCAGTAACTCCTATCCCATCATGGGGTCTCCTCACACTGTGGAGAGCTCCTCCCCCTTCACTTTACTGGCACATCCCAGGTCAGCTGATTTTCTCTTTTAGTCTCCCAACACTGTATCTCCCTACCCTACTGAACTCAATAGGCGGGCAGAGAGGATGGGCGGGGACTGTGTGTGCCTGTCTCCCGAGCAGCGGCGGGCCCCCCTACAGTGGCGGAACTCCAGGGCCCCAGCGCAAGTGCGACTGATGCAACCCTGGTAATTCCCCCACTGCCATGACATGACACTGACCACACAGCTCCTCCTCCCAATGTCCCTCCAATCAGAGTCAAAGAATTCTATGACATCACACTGACCTCACAGCTCCTCCTACCACTATCCCTCTATCCGACTCTTTATTTCTGGTGCTCTTAGGATGTGGGCTGAACCCCAGGCCTCCTTACTGTCAAAGTAGGGCTGTTGGACCTGCATTGTATGTAATATCAGAAACCTCAGCATGAAGTGGGGTTTAAATAAAAAGAGACCTGACCAGTGAGGTGAGGAGGATTCTGGGAATGTCATTTGATTTAACTATTTGTGTTCAAATCTAGAGTTTTCCTCCTGTGAAGTCTTGAGATCATATGACCATCACATTGCCTCCACCTCCCTCCCTGATAGAATAGAGAAATAAAAAGAAGATTTGAGAAGTCACCAGAGAGATCATTGAGCTGCTGACAGGAGAGGTGAGCGGTGCTGGGAAGGACGTCATGATGGAGAATCAGCCGCCCCTCACATCACCGGGTAAGAGGAGACTTTATTGTAAAGGAGAGAGCAGTACGGAGGATCCACCTAGATCCCCCATCATCTGATAAACACATAGAAACAATGTATTCAGTCAGTGTGTGTGTTTCCTACAGATGGATCCAGTAATGGGAACCCACCAGAGAGATGTCCCCGTCCTCTGTATTCCTGGGATTCCACACAGGAAGGTCACACCATCCCTCCCCATCATCAGGTAGATGAGGAACAATCACTGATAGTTATGATTTATATACAAGTATGTTTGTTATAATGAATGTTTTATTATATATTCAGAGTGGAAACCTCGGGGATGATAATATTGATGTTAAAGAAGAGTATAAAGAGGAGGATGAGGAGTATGGAGTGATGGAGGAGTTTACAGAAGGACACAAGGATATGATGGAGCCACCTAATACCAGGAACCCACCAGAGAGATGTCCCCATCCTCTGTATTCCCGGGATTCCACACAGGAAGGTCACACCATCCCTCACCATCATCAGGTAGATGAGGAACAATCACTGATAGTATCATTAGGATCTGTACATTATCTGCATTGTTACCATTGATTTCATTTTTATTATATATTCAGAGTGGAAACCTGAGAGATTCTAAAGTTGAGGTTAAAGAAGAGATAAAAGAGGAGGATGATGAGGATGGGGTGATGGAGGAGTCAGAGTTTCTAAAGGAACACAAAGATCTGTACCAGGACACGATGGTGGAGTCATCCAGCTACAGAAACCCACCAGAGAGATGTCCCTGTCCTCTGTATTCCCCGGATTCCACACAGGAAGGTCACACCATCCCTCAATGTTACAAGGTTGGTGGATTGGAGCATCTAGAACATGGACTTCTGGGGAGGATGTGTTGTTTTTTTTTATTTTTTTATTATTTTTTTATATATATAATATCACAATAATAAATCTTATATTTTACAGATGATATTCTCTCTCATTTTCTTGGTTTAGAGTGGAGATCCAATCGATATAGAATTTGAGGTGAAAGCAGAAGAAGAAGAGACGTATGTGAGGGATGATCAGCAGTCTATGGAGGAGGATGGAATAACGGGGACATTTATAGAGGAGGACACTCCTACAGAGATCAGCACAGGTGGGTCATTAACACTAAATACATTCCTCCACCCATACTGCTCACTGATTGGTTCAGTGTAGGGCGGGGACTGGGTGATATCAGCCTGTAATCCCCTGGTCACTTTCCTGAGCTGTGTTCCCCATCCTGTATTCCTGTATTTCTCTCGGATAATCTTCCTTCTCTGTGCTGCAGACACAATTTATGTATCTAGACTGGATTTATGGAGATTCTGGGGTTCAGCTGGCAGCAAAATGTTGATTTTTACCATAGACGCTGCTTGACCTAGGCACCTGGGGTATGTACCTTGTGTCTTCTGCCCCATGCCCGGGTCTAGCAAGATCTCTGACAAAACAATTCTCCCAGGGTTCCTTGCTCTGTTATTTCCTGGCTGTGCCGGGTGGAGGGATATGTCTGTATAGTCTCACACCCAAGTCACTGAGTGCAGTCTCAGGAGATGGGAGGCAGTGGTGTGGGATCTCTGCAACTGATTACTGAACACAAATATTATGAGTCCTGAACCCTGCACTATATACTCTGTTGTACAATACATACTCCTGACCCCTGCACTATATACTCTATGTTGTACATTACATACTCCTGACCCCTGCACTATATACTCTATGTTGTATATTACATACTCCTGACTTCTGCTCTCTCCCCTCTACCCACTGCTATATATACACATAATATGGATTCTCTTTTGTTACACCCATTTCCTACCAGCTGCACATTTTATATCTGATGATTTGATTGGAGGACAGACTTTTTTTTTTTTTTTTTTAAACCAGTGAGTTTATTGAACAAAAAAAAAGGAGGATAAACAAAGTTTACAGAAATGATTGCATAAGAACAACAAGTGTCAACTAGGACTGTGCATACAGATATGGAGGACAGACTTTTACATGGTGATAATAATGTGATAACATCCTCCAACTTTGGAACCTTAAACAGAAAGTGATAATGAGGGAGGAGTCAGTAACCCAATGATGGTGGTCTTCAGGATCAGTCTGGTCTTCATCTTGGTTGTTCTCCCCCAAATCCTCACTCTCTGACCTCTGGTGGGGCTCAGCCCCGCTGTTATTCATGACTAAATTATGGACTAAATAAGGAAGTGCGGGACTTCTTGTGTTGGGAAGATGGCAATGAGTGATAGAGGGGGAGGGGACACTCGTCCTATAATCCCCTCATCACTGTCACTCCTATAAAAGACAGTTCTCGTTGTTTCCTCACTCTCTGACTAAGGTCCATGAATAAAGAAATGAACTGGTAGGAGATCAGAGGACCCATTTACTAGTTACCTTGAGGGGGGAATTGTAAGATCCTCAGAGACAAAGCTGCCTGATGTGGGTGGAGTCCTGGTTTAGGGGAACCAATCTGCTGATGTCTAGTAATAATCTTTGTATTTCTATTTTAGTACATGGATGGGAGATGAGGAAAACCTCAGAGGATTGTCTCACTTTGTCTCCAGACTGTAAAGTAGAAGATGAGGACATCACACAGTATAGTCCAGGAGAAAACCCGGCTACCTCAAATGTCCATCCGGCACCACACAGTGTAGATGGACCATCGTATTCCTCTTATCCTGAGGAACCTCAGACTGTGAGTGACCGTGCCGGACCATTGTATTCCTCTTATCCTAAGGAACCTCAGACTGTGAGGGACGGTGCCGGACCATCGTATTCCTCTTATCCTGAGGAACCTCAGACTGTGAGGGACAGTGCCGGACCATCGTATTCCTCTTATCCTGAGGAACCTCAGACTGTGAGGGACGGTGCCGTCCTTACAACAGATAAGAGGTTCTCCTGTACTGAGTGTGGGAAGTGTTTCCGTTTTAAATACAAGCTTAATGTGCATAAAAGGTCTCACACTGGTGAGAAGCCGTATTCCTGTTCTGAGTGCGGGAAATGTTTTTCATGGAAGTCCCATCTTTCCAGACATCAGAGACTGCACACTGGTGAGAAGCCGTATTCCTGTCCTGAGTGCGGGATATGTTTTTCGGAGAAGTCCTCTCTTTCCACACATCAGAGATCGCACACTGGTGAGAATCCGTATTCCTGTCCTGAGTGCGGGAAATGTTTTTCACGGAAGTCCCATCTTTCTACACATCAGAGATTGCACACTGGTGAGAAGCCGTATTCCTGCCCTGAGTGCGGGAAATGTTTTTCAGAGAAGTCCACTCTTTCCAAGCATCAGAGATTGCACACTGGTGAGAAGCCGCATTCCTGTCCTGAGTGTGGGAAATGTTTTTCACAGAAGTACAATCTTTGCACACATCAGAGATCGCACACTGGTGAGAAGCCGCATTCCTGTCCTGAGTGCGGGAAATGTTTTGCAAACAAGTCCCATCTTTCCACACATCAGAGATTGCACACTGGTGAGAAGCCGTATTCCTGCCCTGAGTGCGGGAAATGTTTTTCAGAGAAGTCCACTCTTTCCAAGCATCAGAGATTGCACACTGGTGAGAAGCTGCATTCCTGTTCTGAGTGCGAGAAATGTATTGCACAGAAATCCGATCTTTCCAGACATCAGAGATCTCACACGGGTGAGAAGCTGCATTCCTGTCCTGAGTGCGGGAAATGTTTTTCACAGAAGTACCATCTTTCCACACATCAGAGATTGCACACTGGTGAGAAGCCGTATTCCTGCCCTGAGTGCGGGAAATGTTTTTCAGAGAAGTCCACTCTTTCCAAGCATCAGAGATTGCACACTGGGGAAAAGCCGTATTCCTGTCCTGAGTGCGGGAAATGTTTTTCATGGAAGGCCAGTCTTTCCACACATCAGAGATTTCACACGGGTGAGAAGCTGTATTCCTGTCCTGAGTGCGGGAAATGTTTTTTAGAGAAGTCCTCTTTTTCCACGCATCAGAGATTGCACACTGGTGAGAATCCGTATTCCTGTCCTGAGTGCGGGAAATGTTTTTCACGGAAGTCCCATCTTTCCACACATCAGAGATTGCACACTGGTGAGAAGCCGTATTCCTGCACTGAATGCGGGAAATGTTTTTCAGAGAAGTCCACTCTTTCCAAGCATCAGAGATTGCACACTGGTGAGAAGCCGCATTCCTGTCCTGAGTGCGGGAAATGTTTTTCATGGAAGGCCAGTCTTTCCACACATCAGAGATCTCACACGGGGAGAAGCCGTATTCCTGTCCTGAGTGAGGGAAATGTTCCTCACTGAAGTCCTGTCTTCCTGTACATTAGGGGTCCCACACAACCCTGGAGGTGTATTAGTGCCTTTAGTGCGGGAAATGTCTTCTATATGAATGTTGGTGGACATGTGGGGAAGAAGCACACCCTGATATACACCTCAGATATACTCCATGGCTGATCTTCATCATGTAAGAAACACTTCATAAGTTGATCAGAGATCACTAGAGATATGGATGAAGTGTTGTCCCATGTTGGCCATTGATAGCAGGAGAAAAATAAAAATGGAGTCCTTACCTTTCATTGGCTGAGTACATTTTGTGCGGGAAGATTTCACAAACACTTACAGATCTGGTTGTTCTAAATGTGTTGATGAAATGTGGCCCCGCATTCCCCCAGTCATGGCGAATTGGGATTTCCTATAATGATCAGTTCCATCTAGTGGCCATAATGTGCTTTCCTGACAGATGTCCATGGCAGCATACATTTGGGTAGCCCGGCCCTCGTTCCTCCCCCATAAGACCCCACCCCCATAAATGTTCAGGATAAGCCAAAGACTGCGTTCCTTGTTTGTCCTCCTCACTTATAGGACCATTTTTGTATGAAGTTTTCCTACCTATTGGAAGTATTGGTGGGCGGGTCTGGTGCTGGGCAGCTGTGCGGGATGTCAGGAGCTTCCTTTGGTATCCAGAAGTCTTCCAGGATGTCCCGAGTGGTCATTGAGTCCCCAGCTATCAACAGGGTGGTGTTATGGCACACACATGTAGAGGAACCATGCCTGGAGAGTGGGCCCTGCCATTGGCGGCCATTTGCATTGGCTGGGAGCCCAGCTGTTGGCGGGTGGCCATTAAGTGTTAGACACGTGAAATTCGTTTTGGTGCAAATACAAATTCAGAGAAATTTTTGGTTATTCCTAGATTCGGATGTATCCAAATCTCCAAATGAAATTGTAATGAATTTTGTTGTAATCTGTTAAAATTAGTTTTGTTTATTCATTTTCTAACAAATTCCAACTTTTTGGAATGATTCGAATTCGGATCAGTCAAAATAACGATCGACCGATGCAAATTCTGTGTGAAGAAATAGCTGGTTGTTAAGCAGCAAGCCGGGAAGGCGGCCGCCCGCATCCTTATCTACCATGACTCATCAGCTGTCAGCGGGCTTCCCCAATGACAGAGGAATGGAAAGAAAAGAATGCCGGCATTGCCTGGCAATAGAACAAAACGGCGTGCTCCCCTCCCCCTTTCCATATCAGATCCTTGGGTTAGGGATAGACCGATATGGTTTTTTCAGGGCCGATACTGATATTTTGGTCACAACGTATCGGCCGATATTTTGTACATTTAAAGTTATGAAAAATGAAGACAATTTTTGACACAAATCTGGTACTGAACATGTTAATATTTGTATAATGCTTAATGGCTGGCTGGCACCCTGTGGTGGGTGGATGGCTGGCACAGGGGCTGTGGGTGGCTGGCACAGAGGCTGTGGGTGGCTGGCTGGAAGAGAGCTGCCCCAGCACCCCCTCTCCCCCATGTTGAGGGCATGTGGCCTGGTATGGTTTAGGAGGGGGGGCACTTGTTGTCCCCCCCTTTCCTGACCTGCCGAACTGCATGCTCAGGTAAAGGTCTGGTATGGATTTTGGGGGGATCCCACGCCATTTTTTTTTACATTTTGGCGTGGGCCTGGTATAGACTGGAGGGGGGGAGGAGACCCCACGTCATTTTTATTTTAAACATTTTTCTATTGCTGGCATTCTTTTCTTTCCATTCATCTGTCAGTGGGGAAGCCCGCTGACACCTGATGAGTCATGGTTGGTAAGGATGGGGGCGGCCGGCTTCCCAGCTTGCTGCTTAACAACCAGCTATTTCTTCACACACAATTCGAATCAGAATTTCAATCGTTCTCAAAGCGTGAAATGAAACGAATTCTAGAAAGCAAAATAAAATAACTAAACAGATTTATCTGAAATAAAACAAATGTTTCCATTCTGCACATGTCTATGATGTTCAGCTTAAATATTAATATGGTAATTGATGTTGTATGTTTAAATAGAGAGAAAGCAGTATGGCGGGTTTGCTATGACTAAATGCTTGTAGTGTGAAACGCGTTGACAGTCTCATCTCTCCTGCCATGTTGTCACTTCTGGATATATTCTAATAAAGGAGTATTTCGTTGGAGCATGGTTGTCCATTCAAGTTTCTTTTGATGCCTCAGTGACCAGCTGGACTTGCACTGATTGTGTGAGCAGAATAATGTGCACCAACCTAGAATGGGATATATTTGCGGGTTATCTTCACTAGTTTATTATTTTCCTCTTTATTATATTATCTTCTGATTCTTCAATCAGCCCTCGCTGTCTTCTATTGTCTACACAGAAGCAGTGTACCCGGATCGGTGCAACCTTGGGAGCTGTACTCACGCTCTGGAAATGCCCTGTAATGTTGTTTCAGGCATTGGATCCAGCATGAGGAGCTCCCTATGGCACTTGGTGCAATGTGTTGAGTTAGCCACAGGGTGCTATACAGGTCCAGGGTTGTAGTTCATCACTATGGAACCTCATAACTATGGAAACCAGTCCCCGAGGACCTCTTCGGGGGCATGCCCACCATGACGAGTAAAGCATGGACCTTATATACAGTCCAGCATTCAGGACAGATAAGACAGGGTCACCCTGTAACTTTCACCATTACTCTATAAAACATTACTAAGTCTGGAATGTATTCCCCTTACGGCGTAAGCTTTTCAAACTTGGCGCTAAAATTCAGAGCTCAGTCTCAGATGACCAGGTGTTTCGTCACACCACTGGTCACACCCTTTAA
Organism: Pelophylax lessonae; assembly: GCF_965119305.1. Taxonomy (NCBI): domain Eukaryota; kingdom Metazoa; phylum Chordata; class Amphibia; order Anura; family Ranidae; genus Pelophylax; species Pelophylax lessonae. Next base: position 1,289,922 of record NC_138770.1, read on the forward strand.
TGCCACTTCCCCCTAGAATCCTGATAAGGTACTCCGGTGCCCTTTCACCACTCGTTGTAGGACAGTCAACACCTGGGTTACCACGTACTCCTTTCAGACACACTGCACCCTATCTCCTGCACCCTATTCCATGAGTACCCCACAGGGGGGATACCCTCACTTGTAGCTATGGTGGAGACCAGGAGAAAGGGAGCCAATTCTAAATGACAGGAGATTGGCTCTGCCAAAGGTCCACTCAATACTCAGCCTTGGAGTGACAATGTGTCTCTTGTACCGGAGTAGGACCCAGTTTTACCACCAATGTCTGTATCCGGTTCTATCTCAAGCACACAATATGTGGCCTACCTGACGAAAGCAGAATTTTCTGTCAACTTTATGGTGGTTAAGCTAGAAGCTCATTCTAGAAAAGGGGTGCAAAGTGAACAGAAGGACAGAGCAGCAGAATGTCTTAGTGGTCAACAGCTTGTCCCAACCGGGACACTTCTTCCTGCATTGCAGGATGTCAGATTAGGCATTTATGAAGAGGAAGAGCTTTTCCAGCATAATAAGCAGGAATTTTTTTTCAGCGGCAACGCGGGGGATCGCAAATAGGGCACCTCTAGCACTGACTGTATGTAATGGCAAGGGGTGCTGGAGTGTGCTGCAGGGTCTATTGATGCTCGCTGCTGGGGGGTCTATTCTAGATGGAGGGGATCTATTTTGGCAGGGGGGTCTTTTGTTGCTGAGGAGGTCTATTATTGCTGATGGAGGACCTAGGCTACTATTGCTGGGGGGTGGGTCTTAAACTTCTGGGGGTCAGTTGTTGCTGGGAGGGGTCTATTGATGCTGGCTGTGGGGAGACCTGTTGTTGCTGCCAGTAGTTTATTATTTGCCAGGGGGGAATTCTGTTATGAGTGGTCCATTGTTGTTAGGGGATCTTTCGTTACCGGCTGCAGGGAATCTATTTTACTGTTTTTCTTTACCAAAATTCCATACAAATTACTCAGCACCACAAAATGATACCTGGTTCTGTATTGTCTAAAAGGGCAGCACTGGGAGGTGGGTAGAGGTCGGAACCAAGGAATGGTGCTTGGAGGTGGGTAGGGGTGGAACCAAGAAATGGTGGGTGGAGGGTGGAACCAAGGAATGGTGCTCGGAGGTGGGTAGGGGTTGGAACCCAGGAATGGTGCTCGGAGATGGGTAGGGGGATGGAACCAAGGAATGATACTCAGAGGTGGTTAGGGACAGAGAAAGGGGTAGTACCGGCACCTATTCTCTGGGAAAACAAGCCCTGATAATGAGTCACCTATTTGCTTGATGTGGCCTTCGTGAGCTTAGCCATAAGAGTTGTCATTGGAGGATGCTGTGTCCTTCAAGGGTATACTCGGTAATGATAATTTAGTGTGTCCTTGGAGGGGTGCAGCATCTTCTGGTGGAAACTTCATGTGTTGGTCTTGTTCTTCGGGGGTATATCTGTCTGCAGGTGCAGTCTGTGAACCTGCCTTAACCCTTGCCTCTCTTCCAATGCAATGGAAGATGGAATGAGAATTATTGATTCTATCCTAAAGAATAATAGAGTAATGGTCAGAGGTAGAGGGTGACCCTGTCTTATCTGTCCAAAATGCTGGACTGTATATAAAGTCCATGATTTACCACCAATGTCCATTTCTGGTTCTAGCTCTTTCTCAGACACACAACATGTGGGTTACCTGACCAAAGCAGAATTTTCTGTCGCCATTCCTTGAACAGATTACGTCTTAATACGGCCATCTTTGTCCAGAGCTCCAAAACTCCTCGCCTCTTCTTCCGCTCCAGTTTCCCAACCGGAGTCAGACCCCGATATGCCGGTCCTAGAGGATGCAGAGACAGGAGGGAATGGAGAGGATATGGATGCCGTACTGGAGGAAGGTGCAGAGGATTTCTCTCCCCAACATTGTCATTATAATGTAGAAGGACCTTCACACAACATGCTTGCTAACGTTGAAAAGCTCATTTCCTCTGTCTGCAAACTCCTTGACATTATACCAATGAGAAGAAGATTGGGATTCTGGCACTCCAAATGGTTTATGTCTCTACAAATAAGCGGATGCTTAGGGGGGCGTGGACATTATTCTCCTGTATTAAACCACTTCCCGCCCAACGACCTCATATGACGTCATGGACTTTGAGTGAAGATATCGGGATGATGGGTGGAGCTACAGGCATCATTAACATATCTTCTTTTTCTGCCGGTGATTCCCTGCACTGTAAAACCAATCATATGGGCTGTTCAGCCGCTTGCTTGTTTTTACAGGCGCCGCCCTCCAGAAAGTAAAAAATATTGTTTTTTTTTTTCAAAGTTGTCGGTCATTTTTTGTTTATAGCGCAAAAAATAAAAACCGCAGAGGTGATCAAATAACCCCCAAAAGAAATCTCTATTTGTGGGAAAAAAAGGACATTGATTTTGTTTGGGTACAGCGTCGCACGACCGCGCAATTTTCAGTTAAAGTACCGCAGTGCCGTTTCGCAAAAAATGAACTGGTCATGAAGGGGGGTAAATCTTCCGGGGCTGAACTTGTTAACTGACAGTTACGCGGTCGTGCGACGCTGTACCCAAATAAAATTGATGTCCTTTTTTCCCCACAAATAGAGATTTCTTTTGGGGGTATTTGATCTCCTCTGCGGTTTTTAATTTTTGCGCTATTAACAAAAAATTTCTGACAAAAAAAAAACATAATTTTTTAATTTCTGCTATAAAACATCCAATAAAAAATGTACAAAAATCTAATTTCTTCATCAATTTATGCCAATATGTATTCTGCTACATGTTTTTGTTTAAAATAAATCTCAATAAGCGTATATTAATTGGTTTGCGCAAAAGATATCCCATAGTTTATAGATGAGATAAATTTATGGAATTTTTATTTTTTCACTAGTAATAGTGGCGATCGGTGACTTACAGCAGGACTTTATTGCAGCGGACAAATCAGACACTAACTGACACTTTGTGGGAACCAGTGACACCAATACAGTGATCAGTGCTAAAAATATGCACTGTCACTGTACTAATGACACTGGCTGGGAAGGGGTTAACATCAGGGGCGATCAAAGGGATAAATGTGTGCCCAGCCAGTTTGTGTATTGGGGGAGGTGCTTTTACTAGGGGAAGGCATGGATCAGTGCCTCTGCTTTGCAGGAACACAGGATCTATGCCTTCCCTACTGACAGAACGGCAATCTGCCTTGTTTACATAGACGGATTGCCATTCTGCCTGTGTACTGAACGATCAGCGGGTGCCGGCGGACATCGCGTCTGCGGGACCTGCTGTGTACAATCACAGTGGTAGGGAGCCGCCGGCAGAGCGCACTTGCGCACGCTACATGGAAGTGCAGGATCACGTTTATATACGGGGTTCTGAGCAGCACGGCTGCCCTGTAGCAATAAAACTGCTATAGGGAGGTCAAAAAGTAGTAAAGACTTTTTTCTTTCACACCCCCAAATTTTGAGTCCCCCAAAATTACATTCCAGACTCTGAATCTAGTAGGTGTTTAAAAGAGGTCCTTAACCACTTGCCGATCGCCGCAAGTACATATACTGCGGCGGTCAGCCCCGTGCAGGCAAAGTGACGTATGGGTACGTCACTCGCCTGTGAGCCAATAGAGGGCGAGCGCGCCACCGGAGGCGCGCTCCCACCCCCGCTCGTTCACGGACACCTGCGCGAGTGAGCGGCGGACCCGATGTCCGACGGTCACTCGTGATCGTCAGTTACAGAGGGAGAAAGGCAGGCGGCTAATGTAAACACAGCCGCCTGTCATCCTCCCTTGTGTAACAGCAGAGATCATACGATCCTGCTATGTAGGATCAAAGATCTGTGCTGTTACATGAAAAGCCACATCCCTGCACAGTTAGAAACACGCCCTTAGGGACACACCTAACCCCTCCTTCTCCAATAAAGTTAACCCCTTCCCTGCCAGTGTCATTTTTACAGTAACAGTGCATATGTATAGCACTGACTACTGTAGTAATGTCACTGGTACCCCCAAAAGTGTCAAAAATGTCAGTCAAGGGTCTGATCTGTCCGCCACAATGTTGCAGTCCCGCAAAAAAAAATCGCAGATCGCCGCCATTACTTGTTAAAAAAAAAATCAACAAAAATTACAAAAATCTTTCCCGTAGTTAGTAAACGCAATAATTTTTGCGCAAACCAATCAAAATACGCTTATTGCGATTTTTTTTTACCAAACATATGTAGCAGAAAACAAATTGGCCAAAAATGTTAAAAAATTTTAATTTTTACATTTTTTTGGGGAATTTCATATAAAAAAAGCGTGAAAAATATTGTTATTTTTGCAAAATTGTCGCTATTTTTTTTTGTTTATAGCGCATGATCAAAAAATCGCACAGGTGATCAAATACCACCAAAAGAAAGCTCTGTTTGTGGGAAAAAAAGGACGTCAAATTTGTTTAGGTACAGCGTCGCACGACCGCGCAATTGTCCGTTAAAGTCACGCAGTGCCGAATCGCAAAATAGGGCCTGGTCAGGAAGGGGGTAAAATCTTCCGGGGCTTAAGTGGTAAATTCAAAGAAACCAAAAAACAACTGTGTGAGGTCAACCAGGAAATAAATACCAAACTGTTAATCCGAACATGCAGCCTGGCTGGCCAGGAAAGGGGGTGGGGTGAGCGTGTGATGGTAATAGGCAGTAATATATTTCTCCCCCCTTGGTGGGAGTGGAGATGACCCATCTATAAGCAGGGCCGCTGATAGGCCAGTACAACTGGCCCTGTTGTACCGGGCCCGGAGTCCTCAGCTCAGTAGGGGGGCCCGGCGAAATCTCTAAACAGTGCAAAAAAAAAAAAAGCCTTACTTTGCATCTTGGGCTGCGTGTGTTGTTTTTTCTTTTTTTATGGCCCCTCTGCCGCTCTGCGATGTTTTGCTGGTGGGGGAGTCTGGGACTATTTTTTCTATTTCGGGCGCATGTCCTTCCACGCCGCGTTCTTCTAATCTAGGCTGACTGAGGGTGCCGTTTGGCTCAAGTCCCGCCCACCTGCCTGCATTTTGCATTGAATGCCTTCTCTGGCGGAGGGATCTATTATCCTCCCTCCGCCCACGGCCGGCACTCAGCTCTGCTCTCCACTCATCCCACGAGAGACAGAGACTAGTGAAGCTGCCTGTGTGAGTGTGACAGCCGGCTTAGCAGCTACTGCGTCAGAGTAGAGGACAGTCTGCCCCCTCCCCCTTCCCCAGCGCGCCTTATCTGACTTCACAAGCGATGGCTGGAGGGGGGAGTGCACAGTCTGCAGTGGAGGACAGACTTTAGCCTAGCATAAGGTAAGCTGGCTAAACTCAGCCACATGTCCTGTCGGTGGCATATCCTAATGGGCAGGAGTAGAGAGGAGAGGATGGGCTCTTCTCTGTAGCAAGACAATGGTTTGGTGGTGAAAACCAGGAGTGACTCCAGGATCCCAGGACCCACGAGTGCCAGCGTTCCACCAGTTGACGAGGAGCCCACGGACACCACCGAGGCCATCCCTGTACACACGGAGGAACCCCCTGCCTCTCTCACCGGGATCCACTGCCTCCACCACCAGGACCCGCTCCAGTGATGCTCCTGATGATCAACATTACTTGACTAACTGCATCTTATTCACCGACTAAATGTGAGTGTAATACTGCTGCACATACTTCAATAAATGTCTTCAGGGCCGCTGATAAGCCAGTACAACCGGCCCTGTTGTACCGGGCCCGGTGTACTGAGCTCTGCAGGGGGGCCCGGGCAATCTCACTGTCAGTGCAGAATTTTAAAAAAACTGACTTTCTAAATTACACCCCCGCTTAGCTGCTACCTCTAGCTTAGGGGAGATTATTATTGCTATTTTCTGGGCCCCTCTATGATGATCTGTGTTGGTGAGAGTGGAGGGACTTTTTTTTCATTTTCGGGCGCTTGCGCAGTGCATTCCAATGTCCGGTCTACATGTCCCAGCTCTGAAGTCCCAGCCGTCTGCTGCTGGCGGAGTGATCTTCCTTCACTCTGCTCTCCACTCAGTAATTAGACTCTGAGTGTGAGAGAGATGGAGAGCGAGAGGCAGGCAGCTGACAGCATCCAGGAGGAGAGGGAAAGCTCTCAATGTCCCGCCTTACCTTTTTCCCAGCCAAATACAGACTCACATGTGTGAGACAGTTGCAGCCCGAGCACACAGCAGCTCAGCCTGACAGTCTATTGATATAGGCTTGCAGTACCTCTCTTCACCATTAGTAGCCGCTGTACAGAAGGGGGACTTTTTTTTTTTCTTTTTTTACCAAGCAGGTATAGGCTTCAAGTTCTGAATAGAAGTATTGCCTATGCACATGTCGGCGGCTAAAACACTCCAGGTCTGCCCTCAGCACATACTGTCAGCATATTAGCATGTGGAAGAAGATGGTGTGAAGGTAACTGTACAGTAATAGAGAGGAGATGTTTGGCCACAGAGTTGTCATGAGAGAAGGGGGGCTCATTTCAGGCAGTATTTTGTTGAGGGGGGGGAGGGGACATTGGAGGCAGTGCTGTGTCCATTCACTCCTAGAAGATGATCCCTGGTGACTGGACATTCACCCTTTGATTGCTGGTAGATGAATTGGAAATGTGTGATTTGTTTGTAGAAGATCTCTGTTTTGGAAGTCATGATTATTAACCATTTCATTGCTAGCAGATTCCTGGTGGAAATGTACATTTACCCCTTTAATAGCTAGATTAAAGGGTTATTCATGTATTTCCACAAGGGATGTGCTATCAAAAAAGGGTTAATCATGTGCTTCTATCAGGTATCTGACAGCAAAGAAATACCCAATCATGTCTTTAGCCACCAGGGATCTTATTAGCCTAAAATCCCAGATGGTTCGAGCCATGATTAACCTTATCATTGCTAGAAGATCCTTCCTGACCTGGTGGTTGGACATGATTAACTATTTAATTGCTGTCAGATCCCTGATGGAAGCACGATTAACCTTCTTGTAGGACCACGTCCATAATAAATGAATGTCCCGCCCCTAATTAATGTACATGCTCTGCCTACAGCAGCTCTATGGAAACAGTGAAAAAAAGGTGTCCCTAAAAACTTTTGGAATATTGGCAACTATGGATTTACTGCACTGCACATTACTATGTTACCCATCTATAACACACAGGCAGCAGTCATCAGGTTTTCTGTCACAGTGTGTCACATAGCATGGCTGTTGGGTGCTGATTGGTCATAAGTTAACAAGGTCAGTAACCAACAGCCATGCTATGTGACACACTGTGACAGAGAACCTGATGACTGCTGTCTGTGTGTCTGTGTGTCTGTGCTGGTAATCTTAGCCTGCCAGTGTTGCTGTCTGTTATCAAGGCTTCTTTCACAAGGGGCGGAATCCGCTTGTTCAATGGGGGATCTGTCTGCTAATCCCCCAATGAGCAAAGTGGGCAGTTGACAGGTCCATGTCCACTCAGCTTATGCAGAGCCGGTGTAACGTGAGATTTACCTACCCCGTGAGAAAAACCTACCTTCGTCACTTCTGGGCAGGAACAGCTGAGCAGCGCAGCACTGCGCATGTTCAGAGCCCTGGAAACCGAATGAAAAAGATAAGGAGCTGACTACTGGGCATGCGCAGTAGTATGACAGTATTAGGGTGTCCGTGAAAAAAAGCTACCCACGCGGCGGTGACATTAAAACAGCTGCCCGACAATATGAATCAACTCCGCTCCTTCCCCTGTCACTTCACTGATGTCGGCGAGTAAATATAAAAGCGGCTGGTGGGTCCATTATGTATCTTCTCATACACCCGGCGGCGCTTTTATATTTACTAGCCGACATCAGTGAAGTGTCAGGGGAAGGAGCGGAGTTCATTCATATTGTCGGGCAGCTGTTTTAATGTCACCGCCGCGTTACAGACAATGAGGGTGCACCGGAAGTGACGAGGGTAGGTTTTTCTCACGGGTAGGTAATTCTCACGGAACACCGGCATGGACACAGCCTGGTCTGCTCTAAGGATGGCTGGTGTAAACAAACTGGCTGTCTGTATACACCCAACTGTCATCCAATCTGATCCGCTAGAGGGGAACGGATCCCCTTCCGTTTTGGTTAGCTGATCAGATTGGAGGTAGGCGGGTGTAAATGGAAACAAGTTAATTTAGATCTTTCGCTCTATAGTAGTGAATGGAGGGTCAGAGCAGGATCGCCTGTAAAATGGACAGGCAGACCTGATCAGACCTGTTGTGTGAACCCAACCCTAACCTTTTCAATTTAACTGCTTGCCACACGTCCTCAGTACATTTTCTGCGGAAGGGTGGTACAGGCAGGCTGGATGACATACATGTACGTCATCCAGCCTGTTCCAGGTTAGGGTCATTGGCTACAGCCAAATTTTGTCAGCAGGTCCTGGCCAAAGATTTAGGGCGGAGACATGCTGATCAGCTGTAGCCAATCACAGTACAATGTCCTGTGTTCACAAACACAGGGCTTCATACACAGATCAGTAATCTGGCTATTTCTTGCAGGGAGAAAAAACAGCCAGATCTGTTAGTAAAAGAAGCACATGTTACACACATGACACTTGTTAGGCACACAGTTAACCCTTTCATTGCCCTTTGATGTTAACCCAGCCAGTTTTGGTGTCACTATTGATGTAAGTGTCAGTTAAGCCAGCCATAGATTATTACAATCTTGCCCAGGTTAGCAGGGACTGGCTAAGGCAGGCAGATTGTACCCAAGTAATCGGTCGACATGGTTACAACCTGCCTGTCTGATTTTTAAATGCGATTATTGTTTCAAGGCGGGTCTAGGGAGGAGCCAGGGGTGGGGTTAAGGGTGGGGCTCAAGGGGGCCCCATCAGGTAGGCTGTACGGGGCCCCATGATTTCTATCAGCAGCCCTGAATGTCTTGCTGCACTTAGAAGGCGCTGCGCTGTCTTCCCTCTCTTCTCTGTAGCAGGCTCCTGTTGTCTGTGGGATTGTTTTTGTTTTTTTGTGTGAGAAGTTACTGCTCTGCTTCTGAAGGGAGGATGTTTTCTGAGATCTACCCCCAATCTGTAAAAAACCTCCCTAGAAACCCTACCCTATACCTGCTCACCAGTCAAGTACACAGGCACAGCCTCCTCTCCTGCCTTACCACCTCGTGTGTCAGGGGCACTACAAATCCAAGCATGCCAGGAGAGGGGAGGCAGATCAGGCTGATTTTCAAATGAAAAGTGCATAGTGTGTGCTTGTAGTCCAGTATGTCTGTATACTGTATGATCATTATATATTTATTTATTTATTTTACCTGGTGGTTTTAAGGAGTTCATTCATATATATATATTTCGCTGAGTAAGTAGTGAGCACATTTGGTGTGGAAGCGCTCTGGGGTATTTTTATTTGTTTATAATGGAAAGACAGAGTGGTGGAATGATGAGGGATGGAGATGGACAGAGAGATTGAAAGAATAAGGAGTGAGTAAGGGATGGAGGTATAGATTGGGTGACAGAGAAATTAATAGATGAGGGGATCGAGCAAAGGATAGAGGGATGGGGGATGGAGGGATGGAGTTATGGAAAGATAGAGGGAGAGACAGAATAATAGAGGGATAAAAGTGATGACGGGTAGAAAAGGGGGAGGGATATAGGGCACAAGGATTGTTGGATGGACAGTATGATGGAGAGATGGAGCAAGGGGCAGAGAAATGAAACGAGGGACGGATGGACCAAGAGATAAAAGGATGGAGTTATGGAAAGATGAAAGAAGGAATAGATTGAGGGTCAGAGTAACAGAGGGATAAAAATGATGGAGAGTGAAGTGATTGGAGGGACCTACAACAGAGGAATGGTTGGATGGACAGTTTAATGTAGGGATGAAGTGATGGAAACAGGAGGTGATGGAGTCAGCAGATGATGGAGGGATGGAGTGATGGAGACAGGAGGTGATGGAGACAGGAGGTGATGGTGTGATGGAGTGATGGAGACAGGAGGTGATATAAATAGGAGGTGATGGAAGTGATGGAAACAGGAGGTGATGGAGTCAGAAGATGATGAAGGGATGGAGTGATGGAGACAGGAGGTGATGGTGTGATGGAGACAGAAGGTGATGAAGGGATGGAGTGATGGAGACAGGAGGTGAAGGATGGATGGAGACAGGAGGTGATGGAGTGATGGAGACAGGAGGGGATGGAGGGATGGAGACAGAAGGTGATGGAGGGATGGAGTGATGGAGACAGGAGGTGAAGGATGGATGGAGACAGGAGGTGATGGAGTGATGGAGACAGGAGGGGATGGAGGGATGGAGACAGAAGGTGATGGAGTGATGGAGACAGGAGGTGATATAAATAGGAGGTGATGGAAGTGATGGAAACAGGAGGTGATGGAGTCAGAAGATGATGAAGGGATGGAGTGATGGAGACAGGAGGTGATGGTGTGATGGAGACAGGAGGTGATGGTGTGATGGAGACAGAAGGTGATGAAGGGATGGAGTGATGGAGACAGGAGGTGATGGAGTGATGGAGACAGGAGGGGATGGAGGGATGGAGACAGAAGGTGATGGAGGGATGGAGACAGAAGGTGATGGAGACAGAAGGTGATGGAGGGATGGAGACAGGCGGTCCTTAGAATTGGGGACATACATTTTGGTGATCCTGGTGGCTTCCAGGGATTCCCCTTCACTTTCTGTGATGGCTATGGAACCCGAAATTAAGGGGAAATCTCTCCAGTTGGACATAGGTGACAAAATCTGATAAGTTATGATAGCCCGCCCTTACTATATAAACAATAACATAAATATATTTTTGTTTACCTTAATGTCTGTCTTAAACCTCATTGCTAATTGCATATTTTACTTGTTTGTAGCTTAAGCACTAAAATTTGCACTTAAAACTGTAATTTTTTTAACTTTTGAAAAATGCCAGTAAAAACTTGGCTGTGCCAGTAAATTTTGAGTGTCGTGTCAGTAAATTTCAGTCTGGTAGGTTGGCAACTCTGGTAGAGGAGGCAGCTGCTTTTTGAAGTGCCCAGACAGTTCAGCAGTCCAGACAGGAGGAGGACGTGCAACAAGTGCTTTACAACAGGTGTGTGCTTGGGGGGTGGCTTTGGCATGCAAGGGGGAGGGGGGAGGGCACGGTCTCTGGCTGCAGCGCCAGCACATACATGGCATGGGGGGGGCACTGTCTCTGACTGCAGCACATACATCATGTATGTGCTGCAGTCAGAGACAGTGCCCTCCCCCCCCCCCCATGCCATGTATGTGCTGGCGCTGCAGCCAGAGACAGTGCCCTCCCCCCATGCCATGTATGTTCTGCACTGCAGTCAGAGACAGTGCCCTCCCCCCATGTCATGTCTGTTCTGCACTGCAGTCAGAGACAGTGCCCTCCCCCCATGCCATGTATGTTCTGCACTGCAGTTAGAGACAGTGCCCCCCATGCGGTGTATGATGCATGGCATGGGGGGCACTGTCTCTGACTGCAGCACATACATGGCATGAGGGGAGGGCACTGTCTCTGACAACAGTGCAGAACATACATGGCATGGGGGGAGGGCACTGGCTCTGCAGCACATACATAATGTATGTACGCAGCGACAGTGCCCCCTCCCATGCCAATGCACTGTCTCTGCAGCACATACATGCCATGGGGGGGGGTGCACTGTCTCTGACTGCATTACATTACATTTATTACATATAGATATTAACCCTCCTCTTATGTTATAATTCCGTTACTATCCCTGATGTTAGGGTCGTTTTTGACCCGTGTTTTAAATCAGCCATAAAATACCCTCTGAATAATTATTTATCATCAAATTTGTTTCTTACCTCTTGGTTACCTTGTTAGGCTTCTTTATCCTTGAAAAGATTGTTTTTAATATTTTTGGTGTGACCCCTAGACCTTTCTTTTGATAGCATACCTCTCATTGTCAAATTTAAAAAATGGTAAAATAAAGTCAGCAACTCTGAAATGAATTTGTCCTATGTTTCTTCACTTTATTTAGAGAAGCAGACAAGCAGGAAAAGAGATAGGCCCCTCCCTAACTACAGTTCACAGGGTTGAGAGGGGATTGGCTGTCACTGTTACTAAGCAGAGAGAGTGTTTATGATTTCAGTTTTGGAACTTATTAGTGTCCTAAAATCCTATATTATAACTGGGTCAGAATTGACCCTAACACCATGAACGTCTTAATTTTCACCACAGTATTTTATAATTTAGTGAAAAGGATTATTTTTCTATTACATTGTTTAAATAGAGGTTCCTGACAAAGTAAAAAAATCTTGATGCAATAAACAAATTTATGTGATACTTATAGACATTCAAAACCTGAAAACGGGTCAGTTTTGACCCTAACACAAGAGGAGGGTTAAAGAGGTATTTTCTCATCTGAAATCAGTATTCCTTTTGTAAAATTAAACTTAAAACTGGCTGGAGGAAGGTAAATATCACTTAATAAAACAAAACTGCACCTTGTTTAAAGGCGGGGCCTAGGGAGGGACCGGAGGTAGGGCCGGAATGCAACCAGGGGTGGGGCTGGGGAGTGACCAGGGGCGGAGTTGAGGTGGGGCCATGGGTGGGGCTTAAGGGGGCCCCGTCAGCTAGGCTGTACGGGGCCCCATGATTTCTATCAGCGGCCCTGTCTATAAGGATATACAGTACACAGAGATGTATAGTAACTAAGTAGAACTACTTCACTACTGTACTTAAGTACCGAAAGGCGGTATCTGTACTTTCCTGGAGTAGAATTTTTTTCTCCTACTTCCACTTTTACTTCACTACATTTTTTCGATGATTTCAATACTTCTACTCTGATTTTTTTTTTTGTGCTGCATAGTTACTCGTTACTATTATAAAAATTACGACTGCCAGAACAGTAGATGGCAGGTTTCATGAAGCACAAAACATGTGTATTATCAGCGCATACGAAAATAAATGCTACTGTATGTATAAATAAAAACTACATTTGAAATAATAAAAAACAATATGATGTTAAAACGTTTGACTTCTTTCTTTAATAACTACATAACACAGTACTTGTACTTTTACTTTCAGTACTTGAGTAGCAATTTTTTTTTCAAAACTACTGGTACTTCTACTTTCAGTACTTGAGTAGCAAAATTTAAAAAAAAAACTACTTGCAATACTTAAGTACAAAAAATGTTGAATACTTTAGTACTTCTACCCAAGTAACTTTTTGATCGAGCGCTTGTACTTTTACTCAAGTATGGGTTTCGAGTACTTTATACAACTCTGACAGTACATACACACACAGCACAAGGCCGTGTTCACCCTATGAGACATTTCTCAGGGCTGCAGTTCCTCTGAGCTCCACAAGGTGGTGATCTCACTTCTACCCAGACAGGAAGTATCTATAGAAGACAGGAAGTAATGTCAATTGTAGACAGGAAGTGATGTCACAGGAAGTGATGTCAAGTATAAAAGAGACGTTTTCGGGTGAAAGGTGAGTTGGGAGGAAGTAGAGAGGAGACATTGCTGGACGTGGTAGCAGACAAGGTAATAAGATCTTATTTTCTGTTTACACCCAGCAACCCCCCTGTCATGTCCGTCCTCTTCCTCCATAGTCACTGTGACCTCTTTTATCTCCAGCAGATGATGATACACACATATATAGTGTGGAAACCTAGATTAACCCCTTCAGGGTCAGAACATTCCTCCACTTACGGGGTCAAAAAATTCTCTTCATTCTGGAGATTTGTCACCTTTCCCACCAATCATCTTCTCACCTTAGCAGTCTCTTGTAACAAGGGATGAGATTCGGATTTGGGTTCTCCTGAAATTTGCCCTTTCACACCCTTCCTCTGAAGATACAAATATCTCCATGCCTCACTATATTAACCATGTGCCCAGGATCGGCATGGTGGATGGAGTGGAGGGTGATCAGTTCTCAGATCTCCTCTCTGGTGAATGAATCCAGAAGAGATGAGCATTTCATCACTTCCAGGTTCAGTGCCATCATTCCCTGGTCACTGTAGTCAGTGAAGAAGCTGGTTGATCCCGATCTGTATTTCATCAGCTTCACTGGGGTCCATAGGAGGTATAATAGACCCCTAATGTCTCCTTAAAGAGGACCTGTCATTTATATTACGCTGTCACAAAGGGGGGTATTGGCCGCACACTAGAGTGAGAGAGCAATGATTCTGGGGCCATTAATACCGGGTTTCTCTAAACGAATGACCTGTAGGCGCTTGTCACGGGGTAACGTGGCAGAGCCTGAAGTAAGAGGAGTGGCTTTCCGGGTAACTGGTGTGGCACAGGTTCACCAGAGGCGCGGAGTCTAAGTGTTAGCCGGTTTTCACCAGGGCCCCAGATGGTGGGGATGGACTTGGCTGCTTGCTAACACCAGGTCGCGGCCCCCCAGATTGCCTGGGAGAGCAAGGAACAGGTCCAGGACCAATAGCTGGTAGCAGGTAAACAGATCAGGATGAGACAGGAGGATAGTCAGGACAAGGTTAGGGCGGGCAGCAGGTAATCTGAATCCAAAGACAAGCGGGGTCAGGTAAACAGGAACAGCAGATATAACAGGCACAGGATACAGGAGAGCTGAAGACAACACAGCAATCACCTAGAGTGACAGCTGTGTTTTAATAAGCCGTTTTGGCGCCAATTTGGTAGCCTCGAACTACACGGAGGTAGCCTCGAACTATACCGAGGTAGCCTCGAACTCTACCGAGATAGCCTCGAACTCTACCGAGGTAGCCTCGAACTCTACCGAGGTAGCCTCAGCGCATGCGCATAGGCTTTCGCCGTTTAGCGACGCCAGTGCGCCTGCGCAGGGTATTGAGTCCCTGACATTGCCCCCCCCCCCCCTTAAGGGCAACCTCCAGGTGCCCAAAAGGTTCCTTTTGTGGGGATGGTTGCGGAAAAAAATTCCGGATTAAGTCCTGGGCATGGAAATTCTGTACCGGTTCCCAGGAATTGTCTCCGGGGCCGTAGCCCCTCCACTTAACCAGGTATTGTAGCTGGTTCCTCCGCCTTCTGCAGTCTAGGATGGCCTCCACCTCAAATTCTTCATCCCCGTTGATGGTGACAGGAGCAGGTGGTTCCGAACTTCTACCAGGAAAGGAATCAGGTACTGCAGGTTTCAAGAGTGAAACGTGGAAGACTGGATGGATCTTGAGGGAATCGGGAAGTGTCAATTCGTAAGATACCTCATTTAATTTTCTCCTGACAGGGAACGGGCCAATAAACTTGGGTGCCAGTTTTTTGGAAGGGAATGCCAATTGGAGATTGGTGGTGGCTAACCATACCAGGTTGCCAGGCTGGAGAACCAACTCACCTCTCCTTCTTTTGTCAAAGAACTCTTTATTGGAGGTCTGAGCCTTGGTCATGGCATCCTGTAAGACTTTGTAGTTCTCCTTAAGGAACTCCAAGATATCCTGGACTGCTGGCACTGTAGGTTCAGGAATAAAGCAGGGCAAGAAAGATGGGGGAAACCCGTAGTTAGCGTAGAATGGGGACTGACCTGTAGCCGAGTGTTTGGCGTTATTGTATGTGAACTCTGCTGATGGTAGTAGCGAGACCCAGTCATCTTGAACAAAGGTGGTGAAGCATCGGATATATTGCTCGAGGGTCTGGTTGGTCCTCTCAGTCTGCCCGTTAGTCTAGGGATGGTATGTGGAGGACATTGACAGCTTCATTTTCAGTGAATCACATAAAGCTCTCCAGAAGCGAGAAGTAAATTGGACACCTCTATCCGACACAATGTTCATTGGGACCCCGTGGAGTCTTACAATTTACCTGATGAAGACCTGCACCGTCTCAAGCGCGGAGGGTGTACCTCTTAGTGGTATGAAGTGAGCCATTTTCGACAGACGGTCTACTACCATGAAGATTGCAGAATAACCGTCTGATGGAGAAAGTTCCATGATGAAATCCATGGCAATCATCTTCCATGGTCTGTCAGGGACTGGTAGTGGTCTGAGCAGGCCCCATGCCTTATTTCGGGTTGCCTTGCTTTGTGTGCAGACAGTACAGGAGGAAACATATTGTTTACAACACTTCTCCAATTCGGGCCACCAGAACATGCGCTGCACAAGATCCAGGGTCTTATGGATCCCGAAATGACCAGCCATCGGGTGGTCATGACACAGTCCTAGGATGGACACACAAGCACTTTCTGGAATTAAAAATTTGATCCCCTCTCCATAGCAGTCCATTTCTGGGTACCAGTATAGTTCCAGCAGGATGGGGAGCATTTACTGTGGCTTGTCTCAGAGCGGTAAGAAGGTCAGACTGTAATAGTAGAAAGTTACCTTGGGTTAAGATGGTGTCAGGTACAAGGATTTCTTTAGAACTGTCGTACATTTGAGAGAGAGCATCGGGTTTCATATTCTTGGAACCCGGTCGGTACGTTATATGGAACGTAAATCTGGAAAAAAAAAGTGCCCACCTTGCTTGGCGAGGTCTCAGGCGTTTGGCCGTCCTCAAATACCCCAGGTTCTTATGATCCGTGTAGAGGAGTATGGGATGTGCCGCCCCTTCCAATAGATACCTCCACTCCTCCAGGGCGGTCTTGATGGCAAGGAGTTCCTGATCCCCTACATCATAGTTCCTCTCCGCAGGAGAAAGCTTACGGGAGAAGAAAGCTACCGGATGAATTAATTCACTGAGACCTTGACGCTGGGCGATGACAGCTACTACTGCGATTTCCGAGGCGTCTACTTCGAGGATGTAAGGCAGGGCGGGATCCAGGTGGCTGAGGATAGGAGCAGAAGTAAACAGCTCCTTCAGGGCTGTAAATGCGACTTGTGCCTCGGGAGACCAGTGGAAGCGGGTACCTTGTTTGGTGAGCAGGGTAATAGGGGCGATGATGGAAGAGAACCCCTTGATAAATTTCCTGTAGAAATTGGCGAATCCTATGAAACGCTGAATCCCCTTTTTATCCACCGGTGCGGGCCAATCCAGGATGGTGGAGACCTTCTGAGGTTCCATTTTGACCCCTTCAGAGGAGATTATTAACCCAAGGAATTGGATACTCTGCTGTTCAAATTCACATTTCTCGGGTTTTGCGTAGAGCCTGTGTAGCCGGAGTCGGTGGAGTACCTTTTTAACTTGTTCTCTGTTTTGGCTCAGGGAGGAAGAGAAGACCAAGATATCGTCCAGGTAGACAATTACAAAGATGTCCAGATAGTCTCTGAAGATGTCGTTGATGAAGTGCTGGAAGGTGGCCGGGGCATTGCAGAGCCCGAAAGGCATCACCAAATATTCATAATGCCCGAATCGGGTGCGGAATGCTGTCTTCCATTCGTCCCCCTCCCTAATATGGACCAAATTGTAGGCTCCCCGCAGGTCCAGTTTGGTGAATACAGAGGCGGTTCTTAGTCTCTGGAAGAGTTCAGGAATCAAGGGTAGGGGGGTACCGGTTTTTGACCGTAATTTTATTTAACTCATGGTAGTCCACACATGGCCGAAGTGAATGGTCTTTTTTTCTCCACAAAAAAGATCCCAGCTCCTGCCGGAGAAGTAGAGGGTCGGATGAATCGCTTCTCTAGATTCTCCGTCACATAGTCTTTAAGGGTACCCAATTCTCGTTCTGATAAAGGAAAGATACGTCCGAAAGGGATCTCGGCCCCCGGAAGCAATTGAATTGGACAATCATAGGGGCAGTGGGGGGGGGGGGGTAAGGTCTCAGCCCCCTGTTTACTGAAGACATCCAAGTATTCTTGATAGGATACTGGGACAGAGGAACGTATCTCCTTATCAGCATCCATATAGAGTAGGGTGCTAGGAGCACTATGGCGTACTGGCAAGCAATAATTCTGGCAGTAAGGGGACTGGAACTTGACGTCTCCAGAAGTACAATTAATCTGCGGGTTGCGCGCCTGAAACCAGGGTAACCCCAGAATAACCGGTAACAAAGGAGAAGAGATGGAATCCAGGCACAACAACTCCTTGTGTCCTTCGAGAGTGGCCACAGGCAATGGAGGGGTTTCTTGGGTTACTGGCCCAGACTTGATGTGGGACCCATCCGCTAGGAAGATGGAGAGTCCCTGCGACTTGGGTTGAAGTGGGATGCGTTGATGAGCAGCAAAGGTAAGGTCAATGAAGCAGCTGCATGCCCCGGAATCAATAATAGCGGTGATCGGGATCGGGCCTTCTGGGAGCTGGAATGAGATAGAGAGAGCCAGGTGAGTGGTATTGTTGACAGAACCTGGATAACTTGAGGGGAATATAGAAAGACACTTACGCATCTTTGCTGGGCATGAGCGTACAAAGTGTCCAGCCTCTCCGCAGTACAGACACAGGTTGTTCTGACGTCGTCGTGAGCGTTCTTCTGTTGATAAGGAAGGACGCATAAGCCCAAGTTGCATCAGCTCAGACGTATCTGATTCAGCAGTAACCGGAGCAGTGTTGCTGGAACGGGCACCGGAGGAGAAGGTGTGGACGGGATTAGGAACCCGTGGCAATATCCAGACTGGGCGGGTCTGCTGCGTGGACCCCTCTGCTCTACGCTCACGGAGCCGGCGGTCTATCTGTATAGCCAGGGTGATTAATGCCTCTAAGGTCTCGGGTAAACCCACTCGGGCCAGTTCATCTTTCAAGTTTTCTGAAAGACCCAGGCGGAACTGATGTCGCAAGGCTGCGTCGTTCCAGTGAGTGTCCGTACTCCAACGCCTGAAGACAGTGACGTAATCCTCTGAAGTGAAGTGAGCGCGGTTTCTGTATAACTGCGCCATTGCGTTAAAGAAAGCCGACATGGAGTCCAGCTGGTTACTGCGCTCTTCAAGCAGGCGGTGAGCCCAGGACTGAGGTTCACCTTGAAGCAGGGATATGATGAACCCCACTTTGGTTGCTTCCAAGGAGAAGGTTCGGGGGTTGCAGGGAGAAGTACAGCTCGCAGGCATTGCGGAAGGCTCTAAACTTGTTACGATCCCCAGAAAACCTTTCTGGTGTAGGGACCCTGGGCTCAGGAGGCAGCATCACCACCGTCGGACCGGAGGGATTCCCGGAGGGAGCCATGGAAGTAGCAGAAACTGTAGGGTCCGTGGAGGGGGTTAGGGACTGAACACACCCCTCCAACTAAGTATAGCCCTCTTGCAGGGACTTAACGGCTTGGGTAAGGGCCGCAAGGTGCTGGCAGATGTCGTCCATAGGAGAGGCTCCTCTAGCAGGCTCAGTCATTGCTGTGTTGTACTGTCACGGGGTAACGTGCCAGAGCCTGACGTAAGAGGAGTGGCTTACCGGCTAACTGGCGTGGCACAGGTTCACCAGACGCGCAGAGTCTAAGTGTTAGCCGGTTTTCACCAGGGCCCCAGATGGTGGGGATGGACTTGGCTGCTTGCTAACACCAGGTCGCGGCCCCCCGGATTCCCTGGGAGAGCCAGGAACAGGTCCAGGACCAATAGCCGGTAGCAGGTAAACAGATCAGGACGAGACAGGAGGATAGTCAGGACAAGCCAAGGTCAGGGCAGGCAGCAGGTAATCAGAATCCAAAGACAAGCCGGGTCAGGTAAACAGGAGCAGCAGATATAACAGGCACAGAATACAGGAGAGCTGAAGACAACACAGCAACCACCTAGAGTGACAGCTGTGTTTAAATAGGCCGTTTTGGCGCCAATTTGGTAGCCTCGAACTACACTGAGGTAGCCTCGAATTCTGCCGAGGTAGCCTCAAACTCTGCCGAGGTAGCCTCAAACTCTGCCGAGGTAGCCTCAAACTCTGCCGAGGTAGCCTCAAACTCTACCAAGGTAGCTTCGAACTCTACAAAGGTAGCCTCAGCGCATGCGCATAGGCGTTCGCCGGTTAGCGACGCCAGTGCGCCTGCGCACGGTATTGAGTCCCTGACAGCGCTTTTATAGCGTTGTCTTTGCACCATGTTGGGTAGCGAATTTAGACACTTTTTCATGGGGACACACAGTTTTAAGAGTTGACATAATTGTGTGCGTGTGTGTGTGTGTGTGGGGGGGCGCTTTGTTTTTACAAGCATAACATTTTATCGTGTGTGAAAATTTAATTTTGTTTAAAGCCCATCTGTAAGGAAACAAAAAATGACCAAAACCCAAATGAGCATTTAACCCTTGTATAATGGGGGCAGCCCCACTTCAAGGGTTACATGGTAATTTTGGTGTAGGGAAAGAGTAAAAGCACTTTTACTTATCTGATCCTCTGATCCCTCAATACGGGCACTCTCCTCTATTCCCCTACACTCTGGCAGTGGTCTGTCCCTCCTCCTGTCCAATCAAGGGCTTTGGGCTCTGCATTAGTCTTGATGGTCTTGATGGTCTCAGATAACCTGTGACCACTCTTTATAAAAAGATCCCCCTAATTAACCCAATCTACATGTTCAATTCCCACTAGGGGCAACCCGCCTATAACCCCTTATATCCCCATCCTAATATTGTCCAACCAATGCAATCCAGATAATTCTTCATTATCCGTCTACAGAGAAACCCGCAAAGATCACATGACCACCACACCATTGAGGATGGAGGAGGATCAGAGTCACATGACTGAGAGGTTATTAAGCCACACCCTGGAGATCATCTACCTGCTGATCGGAGAGGTGAGGAGGATTTTGGGAGGTCACAATTTGGGAGATAACAATTCAAACAATAATTGATAAGTGTTCAAACATGTGCTAAGTCAACACCGTGACCACACATAAAAGTCCAAAGAAAATATCCAAAACTCAGTAAATTGTCCACCGGGTGAGATACAATATAAAACAATGAAGGTAATATGCTGAGTTTACAGCCTAATGACACAAATTGTCCAATATATCTATTGAACAAACTCAGTCTTTGTGCAACGAAAAGGTGAAGATGTGATGAAAATAAACTGGTGATGAAGTGATCACGACAAGTTGGTGACAGTTTCCCACCACCTTCTAGATGTGCTTCTTACCAGATAAAAAATGCAAAAGGGCACAAAGACTGAGTTTATTCAACAGATATATTGGACAATTTGTGTTATTAGGCTGTAGACTCAGCATATTACCTTCATTGTTTTATATTGTATCTCACCCGGTGGACAATTTACTGAGTTTTGGATATTTTCTTTGGACTTTTATGTGTGGTCACGGTGTTGACTTAGCACATGTTTGAACACTTATCAATTATTGTTTGAATTGTTATCACGTGGTGGATTATATATTGCAATTTTGTATATATATAAATGTTTATTTATATGAACACTGATCACATTGTAGCGCACCAATTAACTTTCACATACATTCATTTCCACACATTGGATCTTGGTAGCAGCACAACTTTATTATTAGCACACTTTTTTCAATTTTTCATGACATCCCTCTTACCTCTAGTAATAAAACACAATCCTGACCAGAGAGGTGAGGAGGAATCTGGGAGGTCACATGACATCACTCTTATCTAGTCTGGTCAATAGACCATGTTCTTATTATAGACATGTCGATGATGTCAGATGATTGATATTGGTTTATCTTTCTCCTGATCTGTAGGATTGTGTTGTAGTGAAGGAGTCTAGTGGAGAGCCAATCTCAGGAGGATGGAGCAGGACCCAAATCCCCACCATGGTGCCTCCACCTCGTTCTCCGATACCTGAGAGGAACAGAGAGCAGAAGATCCTGGAACTGACCACCATGATGGTCCATCTGCTGACAGGAGAGGTGAGCGGTGCTGGGACTTCTGGGACATTATCCAGTAACAGACAAGGGATGTGTCTGGATGGTGACTGTATCATTGTGTGTGTCAGGTTCCTATAAGGTGTCAGGATGTCACTGTCTATTTCTCCATGGAGGAGTGGGAGTATTTAGAAGGACACAAGGACCTCTACAAGGACGTCATGATGGAGAATCAGCCGCCCCTCACATCACCGGGTAAGAGGAGACTTTATTGTAAAGGAGAGAGCAGTACAAAGGTTCCACCTAGATCCCCCATCATCTGATAAACACATAGAAACAATGTATTCAGTCAGTGTGTGTGTTTCCTACAGATGGATCCAGTAATGGGAACCCACCAGAGAGATGTCCCCGTCCTCTGTATTCCCGGGATTCCAAACAGGAAGGTCACACCATCCCTCACCATCATCAGGTAGATGAGGAACAATCACTGATAGTATCATTAGGATTTGTACATTATCTGCATTGTTACCATTGATGTCATTTTTATTATATATTCAGAGTGGAAACCTGAGAGATTCTAAAGTTGAGGTTAAAGAAGAGATAAAAGAGGAGGATGATGAGGATGGGGTGATGGAGGAGTCAGAGTTTCTAAAAGAACACAAAGATCTGTACCAGGACACCATGGTGGAGTCATCCAGCTACAGAAACCCACCAGAGAGATGTCCCCGTCCTCTGTATTCCCGGGATTCCACACAGGAAGGTCACACCATCCCTCAAAGTTACAAGGTTGGTGGATTGGAGCATCTAGAACATGGACTTCTGGGGAGGATGTGTGTTTTTTTTTTTTTTTTTTTTTTTTTTATAATATCACAATATTAAAGCTTATAACGTTCAGATGATATTCTATCTCATTTTCTTGGTTTAGAGTGGAGATCCAATCGATATAGAATTTGAGGTTAAAGTAGAAGAAGAAGAGACATATGGGAGGGATGATCAGCAGTCTATGGAGGAGGATGGAATAACGGGGACATTTATAGAGGAGGACACTCCTACAGAGATCAGCACAGGTGGGTCATTAACACTAAATACATACATGACATAAATACATGTAATCCACCACTGATTACTGAATACCAATATTATGAGTCCTGACCCCTGCACTATATACTCTATGTTGTACATTACAGACTTCTGCTCTATCCCCTCTACCGACTGCTACAGTATCTCACAAAAGTAAGTACACCCCTCACATTTTTGGAAATATTTTATTATCTTTTCATGTGACAACACTGAAGAAATGACACTTTGCTACAATGTAAAGTAGTGAGTGTACAGCTTGTATAACAGTGTAAATTTGCTGTCCCCTCAAAATAACTCCACACACAGCCATTAATGTTTAAACCGCTGGCAACAAAAGTGAGTACACCCCTGTGACAATGTCCAAATTTGGCCCAAAGTGTCAATATTTTGTGTGGCCACCATTATTTTCCCCTCTTGGGCATGGAGTTCACCAGAGCTTCACAGGTTGCCACTGGAGTCCTCTTCCACTCCTCCATGACAACATCACAGAGCTGGTGGATGTTAGAGACCTTGCACTCCTCCATCTTCCATTTGAGGATGCCCCACAGATGCTCAATAGGGTTTAGGTCTGGAGACATGCTTGTCCAGTCCATCACCTTTACCCTCAGCTTTTTTAGCAAGGCAGTGGTCGTCTTAGAGGTGTGTTTGGTGTCGTTATCATGTTGGAATATTGCCCTGCGGCCCAGTCACCGAAGGAAGGGGATCATGCTCTGCTTCAGTATGTCACAGTACATGTTGGCATTCATGGTTCCCTCAATGAACTGTAGCTCCCCAGTGCCGGCAGCACTCATGCAGCCCCAGACCATGGCACTCCCACCACCATGCTTGACTGTAGGCAAGACACACTTGTCTTTGTACTCCTTACCTGGTTGCCGCCACACACGCTTGACACCATCTGACACCAAATAAGTTTATCTTGGTCTCATCAGACCACAGGAGATGGTTCCAGTAATCCATGTCCTTAGTCTGCTTGTCTTCAGCAAACTGTTTGCGGGATTTCTTGTGCATCATCTTTAGAAGAGGCTTCCTTCTGGGATGACAGCCATGCAGACCAATTTGATACAGTGTGCGGCGTATGGTCTGAGCACTGACAGGCTGACCCCCTCACCCCTTCAACCTCTGCAGCAATGCTGGCAGCACTCATACGTCTATTTCCCAAAGACAACCTCTGGATATGACGCTGAGCACGTGCACTCAACTTCTTTGGTCGATCATGGCGAGGCCTGTTCTGAGTAGAACCTGTCCTGGTAAACTGCTGTATGGTCTTGGCCACCATGCTGCAGCTCAGTTTCAGGGTCTTGGCAATCTTCTTGTAGCCTATGCCATCTTTTTTTAGAGCAACAATTCTTTTTATTTAAGATCCTCAGAGAGTTCTTTGCCCTCATGTTGAACTTCCAGTAACCAGTATGAGAGAGTGAGAGCGATAACACCAAATTTTAACACACCTCCTCCCCATTCACACCTGAGACCTTATAACACTAACGAGTCACATGACACTGGGGAGGGAAAATAGCTAATTGGGCCTAATTTGGACATTGTCACTTAGGGGTGTACTCACTTTTGTTGTCAGCGGCTTAGACATTAATGGCTGTGTGGTGAGTTATTTTGAGGGGACAGCAAATTTACACTGTTATACAAGCTGTACACTCACTACTTTACATTGTAGCAAAGTGTCATTTCTTCAGTGTTGTCACATGAAAAGATAGAATAAAATATTTACACAAATGTGAGGGGTGTACTTACTTTTGTGAGATACTGTATACACATAATATGGATTCTCTTGGTTACTCCATTTCCTACCAGCTGGACATTTTATATCTAATAAGAAATCAAATGAAAATGAAAATAAATTTCTTCCCCGAAATCTGTAGATAATAAGTGGGAAATAATAATCCAATCTGTGCGATATCACCGCGCCGTGTAACAATCAGACTTACAATTCAAAAATATGAAATCTTATTAAACAGTGTCAGGAAATTAATAAATAGTAATGTGATCATCCAATAAGAGGATAGAAATGTGTGTCATGTGACACGTGTCATCAGTCAGGGCCAATATAAATGATAAAGTGCGAGTGCAGAAATTGCAGATGAGAAAGGTGCTGGTGGTCACTTCCACTCACCTTCCCATCTGACTCCTGTGTTACCAGCGAGTCCCACAGATCCCTTCCCCCTCTAGATATATCGCTCACTCCTCTCCTCCTTCCTCCTCCTCCATGGTATATATGGGGGGAGGGTAGAAAATGACACCCCCTCTAGTGCTCTCCGTCTATCTGCTTTATTCAACACTAAAATCCAAGATGATAGAATTACAAAGCCAGGACTTGAGCAGTGCGGACTAAACAAGCTTCACAATGTGATCCTTCACTCCGATACCCCTTCCCTGGGATGGTCGAGATGGGACGTCCCTGTGCAGGCTCCGCCCATATTTTCTACTCCCCCCCCCCCCCAATATATACCGTGGAGGAATAGGAAGGAGGAGAGGAGGGAAATTATTTCCCACTTATTGTCTACAGATTTGGGGGAAGAAATTTATTTTCATTTTCTTTTGGGCTGCATTTTATTTGTTTTTGTGTTTAGTGAAAGAAACTTTCTGAATGTAAGCTGCCATTGGGTGAATGTTTCTGTGAATATTTATACACCATTCTTTACACTACATGATTGTACCGATTTTATTATTTATTTTATATCACATTTTATATCTGATGATCTGATTGGAGGACAGACTTTTACATGTTGATAATAATGTGATAACATCCTCCAACTTTGGAACCTTAAACAGAAAGTGATAATGAGGGAGGAGTCAGTAACCCAATGATGGTGGTCTTCAGGATCAGTCCAGTCTTCATCTTGGTTGTTCTCCCCCCATCCTCACTCTCTGACCTCTGGTGGGGCTCAGCCCCGCTGTTATTCATGACTAAATCATGGACTAAAAAAGGAAGTGCAGGACTTCTTGTGTTGGGAAGATGGCAATGAGTGATAGAGGGGGAGGGGACACTCGTCCTATAATCCCCTCATCCCTGTCACTCCTATAAAAGACAGTTCTCGTTGTTTCCTCACTCTCTGACTAAGGTCCATGAATAAAGAAATGAACTGGTAGGAGATCAGAGAATCCATTTACTAGTTACCTTGAGGGTGGAATTGTAAGATCCTCAGAGACAAAGCTGCCTGATGTGGGCGGAGTCCTGGTTTAGGAGAACCAATATGCTGATGTCTAGTAAATAATCTTTTTATTTCTATTTTAGTAGATGGACGGGAGATGAGGAAAACCTCAGAGGATTGTCTCACTTTGTCTCCAGACTGTAAAGTAGAAGATGAGGACATCACACAGTATAGTCCAGGAGAAAACCCGGCTACCTCAAATGTCCATCCGGCACCACACAGTGTAGATGGACCATCATATTCCTCTTATCCTGAGGAACCTCAGACTGTGAGGGACAGTGCCGGACCATTGTATTCCTCTTATCCTGAGGAACCTCAGACTGTGAGGGACAGTGCCGGACCATCGTATTCCTCTTATCCTAAGGAACCTCAGACCGTGAGGGACGGTGCTGGACCATCGTATTCCTCTTATCCTGAGGAACCTCAGACTGTGAGGGACAGTGCCGGACCATCGTATTCCTCTTATCCTGAGGAGCCTCAGACTGTGAGGGACGGTGCTGTCCTTCCACCAGATAAGAGGTTCTCCTGTACTGAGTGCGGGAAGTGTTTCAGTTTTAAATCCCATCTTAATGTGCATAAAAGATCTCACACTGGTGAGAAGCCGCATTCCTGTCCTGAGTGTGGGAAATGTTTTTCACAAAAGTCACACCTTTCCACACATCAGAGATTGCATGCTGATGAGAAGCTGTATTCCTGTCCTGAGTGTGGGAAATGCTTTTCACAGAAGTCTGATCTTTCCAAACATCAGAGATTGCACACTGGTGAGAAGCCGTATTCCTGTCCTGAGTGTGGGAAATGTTTTTCAGAGCAGTTCAGTCTTTCCAGACATCAGAGATTCCACACTGGGGAGAAGCCGTATTCCTGTCCTGAGTGCGGGAAATGTTTTTTAGATAAGTCCGCTCTTTCCAGACATCAGAAATTGCACACTGGTGTGAAGTCGTATTCCTGTCCTGAGTGCGGGAAATGTTTTTCACAGAAGTCATATCTTTCCACACATCAGAGATTGCACACTGGTGAGAAGCCGTATTCCTGTCCTGAGTGTAGGAAATGTTTTTCAGATAAGTCCGCTTTTTCCAGACATCAGAGATTGCACACTGGTGAGAACTTGTATTCCTGTCCTGAGTGTGGGAAATGCTTTTCACAGAAGTCTGATCTTTCCAACCATCAGAGATTGCACACTGGTGAGAAGCCGTATTCCTGTCCTGAGTGTGGGAAATGTTTTTCATTGAAGTCCCATCTTTACAGACATCAGATATTGCACACTGGTGTGAAGCCGTATTCCTGTCCTGAGTGTGGGAAATGTTTTTCAGATAAGTCCACTCTTTCCAGACATCAGAGATTGCACACCGGTGAAAAACCGTATTCCTGTCCTGAGTGCGGGAAATGTTTTTCACAGAAGTCCCATCTTTCCTTGCATCAGAGATCGCACACTGCTGAGAAGCCGTATTCCTGTCCTGATTGCTGGAAATGTTTTTCAGATAAGTCCGCTCTTTCCAGACATCAGAGATTCCACACTGATGAGAAGCCGTATTTCTGTCCTGAGTGTGGGAAATGTTTTTCAGAGCAGTTCAGTCTTTCCAGACATCAGAGATTGCACACTGGGGAGAAGCCGTATTCCTGTCCTGAGTGTGGGAAATGTTTTTCAGAGCAGTTCAGTCTTTCCAGACATCAGAGATTCCACACTGGGGAGAAGCCGTATTCCTGTCCTGAGTGCGGGAAATGTTTTTTAGATAAGTCCTCTCTTTCCAGACATCAGAGATTCCACACTGGTGAGAAGCCGTATTCCTGTCCTAAGTGTAGGAAATGTTTTTCAGATAAGTCCGCTCTTTCCAGACATCAGAGATTGCACACTGGTGAAAAACCGTATTCCTGTCCTGAGTGCGGGAAATGTTTTTCACAGAAGTCCCATCTTTCCGAGCATCAGAGATCGCACACTGCTGAGAAGCCGTATTCCTGTCCTGATTGCTGGAAATGATTTTCACAGAAGTCCCATCTTTACAGACATCGGAGATCTCACACGGGTGAGAAGCCATTTTCCTGTCCTGAGTGAGGGAAATGTTCCGCACTGAAGTCCTGTCTTCCTGTACATCAGGGGTCCCACACAACCCTGGAGGTGTATTAGTGCCTTGAGTGCGGGAAATGTCTTCAATATGAATGTTGGTGGACATATGGGGAAGAAGCACACCCTGATATACACCTCAGATATACTCCATGGCTGATCTTCATCATGTAAGAAACACTTCATAAGGAGATCAGAGATCACCAAAGACATAGATGAAGTGTTGTCCCGTGTTGGCCATTGATAGCAGGAGAAAAATAAAAATGGAGTCCTTACCTTTCATTGGCTGAGTACATTTTGTGCGGGAAGATTTCACAAACGCTTACAGATCTGGTTGTTATAAATGTGTTGATGAAATGTGACCCGCATTCCCCCGGTCATGGCGAATTGGGATTTCCTATAATGGTCAGTTCAATCTAGTGGCCAAAATGTGCTTTCCTGACAGATGTCCATGGCCGCATACCTTTGGGTAGCCCCGCCCTCGTCCCCCCCTAAGACCCCACCCCTATAAATGTTCAAAATAAGCCAATGGCTGCATTCCTTTTTTGTCCTCCTCACTTATAGGTCCATTTCTGTATGAAGTTTTCCTACCTATTGGAAGTATTGGTCGGTGGGTCTGGTGCTGGGCAGCTGTGCGGGATGTCAGGAGCTTCCTTTGGTATCCAGAAGTCTTCCAGGATGTCCCGAGTGGTCATTGAGTCCCCAGCTATCAGCGGGGTGGTGTTATGGAACACATATGTAGAGGATCCATGCCTGGAGAGTGGGCCCTGCCACCGGCGGCCATTTGCATTGGCTAGGAGCCCAGCTGCTAGCGGGTGGCCATTAAAGAGGTTGTAAACCCGTTTAAAATTTTTTTTTTTTTTTTACATCCTGCAAGAGAAACACATAATGAGCTAGTATGCATCGCATATTAGCTCATTATGCAATACTTACCTTAGAACGAGCCCCCGCCGTGCCGCTCACTCACCTGTATGACGAGCGACATGTTCAGTCGCCCGTCTTCCGGGATCGCGGCATCCGGCCATCTGATTGGCCGGAGCCGCGGTGACGTCACTCCCGCGCACGCGCGCGGGAGCCGACGGTCACGGCACGGGGCTCTGAAGGAACGGCACGATCAGCCGTTCCTTCAGAGCGCATGCGCCAGTGACGTCACTGGCTGCATTAAAGGTAAATATCTCCTAAACGGTACATGTTTAGGAGATATTTACAGTACCTATAGGTAAGCCTTAATATAGGCTTACCTATAGGTACAACTTCCCGAGGAGGGTTTACTTCCTCTTTAAGTGTTAGACACATGAAATTCGTTTCGGTGCGAATACAAATTCCGACATATTTTTGGTTATTCCTAGATTCGGATGTATCCAAATCTCCAAATGAAATTGTAATGAATTTTGTTGAAATCTGTTAAAATTTGTTTTGTTTATTGATTTTGTAATGATTTCCAACTTTTCAGAACGATTCGAATTCGGATCAGTCAAAAAAAACAATCGACCGATGCTAATTCTTTGTGAAGAAATAGCTGGCTGTTAATCAGCAAGCCGGGAAGCCGCCCGCCCGCATCCTTACCAACCATGACTCATCAGCTGTCAGCGGGCTTCCCCACTGACAGATGAATGGAAAGAAAAGAATGCCGGCATTTCCCGGCAATAGAAAAAAATGATGTGCTCCTCCGACCCCCAGTCGATATCAGGCCCTTAGGGGCCAATATTGAAAAAAGGTGATGTAGACAGGTGGCCCCGCCTCTTACCAATGTAAATGCGGAACCTGCAGTAGGCAGAGGGCCTCCATGATAGCGAGAGCGTCTTTTTTTTATTTATTTTTTCGGGTGCGGCAGGCATTGTGATTGATGACGGATCTACATTGGGGGGGGCTGGCTTTTATTTTTAAAAAAAATAATTTTTTAAAAATTGTGTTTGTGTATTTATTGCTTTTTGACACTTTTTTTTTAGTGAATAGGTACAGGTACTATGGTCCCGATACTCTTTCACATGGGGGGGGGGCAGGATCTGGGGTCCCCTTGGTAAAAGGGGCTTTCAGATTACGATGATCCCCCTGTCTGCAGACCCCCACAACCCCAGGCCACGGTTGTGGGAAAGAGGCCATTGTCCCCATCAGCATGGGGACAAGGTGCTTTGGGTGGGGGGGGGGCAGAACTGCCACAAAACACCCACCCCCACCCCATGGTGAGGGCATGTGGCCTTGTATGGGTTAGAAGGGGGGGCGCTCGCTTGTCCCCCTTTTCCTAACTTGCCGAACTGCATGCTCAGGTTAAGATCTGGTATGGATTTTGGGGGGACCCCACGCCATTTATTTTTTTTACATTTTGGCATGGGCCTGGTATAGACTGGGGGGGAGGGGACCCCACGTCATTTTTTTAATGAGAGTCCCAACATCCTATCTGTTCTGAGAAATGGAAACTACAGATGTTCACAAGGAACCACTGTCATATGTGTGGACTTTAAGGGCACAGCATGAGACAGATAACAACTCCATGGATTTATCCTAAAATAAATCAATAAATGTTATCTAAAACCAGATCTCAATAAAATGAGGAAACTGGCCCCAAACTAAGCTCAGCTCGTACACAGGAGATCAATGTCTCCTACTAATTTCACTCATGTACATCATACATATATAAGGATAAGTTGGTATATATCATAAGGTTCGTGTAGGTATAGATATTTCCTCTCTTCACTTAGATGTAACATTTAGTGACGACCATGTACTTTATTACTGAATATATCTTATTACTATTATAACAATCTCCTTACTATATGGATTTTTTTGTCTCAGCTTTTTTTGTATACGTGTCTGCATCATATTTGTTACTGATGTCAACATTTGTATCAATTACTGTATGTATAATAAATGACTATGTTCAGATTCTATTTTTGTATATCTTAGTTGATGACCTGCCTCATATAAAGTCCTACGACCTCTGTTTTCTGTTTGCATTAACCATTAGGGATGGAGGCACGTCACTGTGTTTGCTTCGGATCATATTCCTCTATCTTCGTCTGTTCACTAGTCAACGCGTTTCACACAAGGCTTCTTCAGGACTATGAAGATGTACAGACAGTTTTCTCTTAAAATTAACAGACTCGATATTAGTGTTTCATAGACATAGAACATAATCTGTATTTATGTACATCATAATAAATACAAACATGGTTTACTAGCACATGGCATTCCTTCCAACCCCCAACAAATTAACCCGACCTGGGGCGGACACAGGGGGAAAATCAGAACAAAATGTGTTGTGTATATAGGTATCTGTCCTAAAGATCCTAGGTACAAGATAAAATATACAGTATCTCACAAAAGTAAGTACACCTCTCACATTTTTGTAAATATTTTATTCTATCTTTTCATGTGACAACACTGAAGAAATGACACTTTGTTACAATGTAAAGTAGTGAGTGTACAGCTTGTATAACAGTGTATATTTGCTGTCCCCTCAAAATAACTCAACACACAGCCATTAATGTCTAAACCGCTGACAACAAAAGTGAGTATACCCCTATGTGAAAATGTCCAAATTGGGCCCAATTAGCCATTTTCCCTCCCCGGTGTCATGTGACTCGTTAGTGTTACAAAGTCTCAGGTGTGAATGAGCAGCAGGTGGGGTAAATTTGGTGTTATCGCTCACACTCTCTCATACTGGTCACTGGAAGTTCAACATGGCAAGACATTGAAACTGAGCTGCAGCATGGTGGCCAAGACGATACATAGTGTTTTAACGGGACAGGTTTTATTCACAACAGGCCTCGCCATGGTGGACCAAAGAAGTTGAGTGCACGTGCTCAGCCTCCTTGCCAGAGGTTGTCTTTGGGAAATAGACGTATGAGTGCTGCCAGCATGGCTGCAGAGGTAAAAAGGGTGGGGGGGGTCAGCCTGTCAGTGCTCAGACCATACGCCGCACACTGCATCAAATTGGTCTGCATGGCTGTCATCCCAGAAGGAAACCTCTTCTAAAGATGATGCACAAGAAAGCCTACAAATAGTTTGCTGAAGACAAGCAGACTAAGGGCATGGATTACCGGAGCCATGTCCTGTGGTCTGATGAGACTAAGATAAACCTAGGTTAAGATGGTGTCAAGCATGTGTGGCGGCAACCAGGTGAGGAGTACAAAGACAAGTGTGTCTTGCCTACAGTCAAGCATGGTGGTGGGAGTGTCATGGTCTGGGGCTGCATGAGTGCTGCCGGCACTGGGGAGCTACAGTTTATTGAAGGAACCATGAATGCCAACATGTACTGTGACATACTGAAGCAGAGTATGATCCCCTCCCTTCGGAGACTGGGCCATAGGGCAGTATTCCAACATGATAACAACCCCAAGCACACCTCCAAGATGACCATTGCCTTGCTAGAGAAGCTGAGGATGAAGGTGATAAACTGGCCAAGCATGTCTCCACACCTAAACCCTATTGAGCATCTGTGGGGCATCCTCAAATGGAAGGTGGAGGAGCGCAAGTTCTCTAACATCCACCAGCTCCGTGACGTCATCATGGAGGAGTGGAAGAGGACTCCAGTGGCAACCTGTGAAGCTCTGGTGAACTCCATGCCCAAGAGGGTTAAGGTAGTACTGGAAATTAATGGTTGCCACACAAAATATTTACACTTTGGGCCCAATTTGGACATTGGTGGAGGACCTACTGTTGCTGGGGGTGAGTCTTAAATTTCTCGGGGGTCAGTTGTTGCTGGGAGGGGTCTGTTGTTGCTTGCTGACAGGAAGTCTATTGATGCTGGCTGTGGGGAGACCTGTTGTTGCAGCCAGGAGTCTATTGTTGCTAGGGGAAGAATTTTGTTACGTGTGGTCCATTGTTAGGGGATCTATTGTTACTAGCCGCAGGGGATCTATTTTACTGTTTTTCTTGTTATCAATCATTAGCAAAGTCCACAAATTACGCAGCACCACAAAATGATACCTTGTTCTGTATTGTCTAAAAGAGCAGTACTGGGAGGTGGGTAGGGGATGGAACCAAGAAATGGTGCTTGAAGGTGGGTAGAGGATGGAACCAAGGAATGGAATGGTGCTTGGAGGTGGGTACAGGGTGGAACCAAGGAATGGTGCTCGGAGGTGGGTAGGGGTTGGAACCAAGGAATGGTGCTCGGAGGTGGGTAGGGGGTGGAACAAAGGAATGATGCTCAGAGGTGGGTAGGGGTAATTCCTGCACCTATTCTCTGAGAAAACAAGCCCTGATAATGAGTCACCTATTTGCTTGAATGTGGCCTTCATGAGTTATGGCTTACCCAGATGTGGATCCTGGAGGTGCTGATATGAGGGATAAGGAACAAACTAGGTCTCATAACTAGAGTTGAGCGGACACCTGGATGTCCGTGTTCGGCGGGTTCGGCCAAACTTTAAAAAAAAGTCCGGGTCCGTGTCCCGGACTTTTGCCGAACTTTTCCCGGACACCGAACCCTATTGAAGTCAATGGGGACCCGAACTTTCAGGCACTAAAATGGCTCTAAAACACCAATGGAAAGGGCTAGAGTGCTGCAAATGGCAGCAAAACGTAGTTAAGAGCATGGCAAGTGCTCTGCAAACAAATGTGGATAGGGAAATAACTTAAAACAACAAAAAAAAACTGAAAAATAAAACAATGTTCTTCATCTCTGAAGGACGAGGCCCATATGGAGTAGGAGGGAGATTGAGGTGGTGGTGGATGTGGCGGTCTCATAGGCGTGCGCACAGGGTGTGCCGGATGTGCCTGGGCACACCCTAATCACCTAGGGCACATAGCATTATCGCTCTGTTTGCCAGTGAGGAGATGGGAAAGATCTCCCTCGGACCTGCTCTGCTCTATTTCACTTTGCCAGCAGGGAGAGTAATGTATCGGGGCCATGTACATGTAGGCAAACACATGCATGTGTATTTAAACTTTGGGGTGCACACCCTAATGCAATAGGCTTCGCACACCTATGGGCGGTGTAGGTGGAAGCGGCAGTGGAGGAGGACCAGGGCCGGATTAAGAGCATCATGGGCTTGGTGCTGAGGATTTAGAAGGGCCTTAAGGGCCGTGCCTTGGCATGCACCCAGAGGAGGAAGGGTGCAGCCATGCATGCCTAATTCCACATGGGATGCTGTCTCTGAAGCCCATAAACACATCCATGCATCAGCAACTGTCCCTCCTTGTCCGGCCTTCTTGCTGTGTGGGGAGGTTCTGAGGGAGCTGCCTGGGGAAGCGAGCATAGAAGCCAGACTTCTGTGTTTACAAGTGACAGAAGAGCGGTAACAGTGAATATGGCCAACCCGGGGCCTATATAAAGGTAGGGGCCTGGAGCTGCAGCTCCAATAGCCCCTACGTTAATCTGGCCCTGAGGAGGACGAGGTAGCCAACACTGCTTCTTTTCACAAATTTTAAATGAGGGTACACCCCAAAAGAGTGAGAGAGCAAAAATGGAACAATGGCTGGGTAAGGTCGGTATCCATCGCTATTCTGCACAAGGTACGGAAAAGTCCCGTGGGATCCATGCCTGGTTAATTTTAATGAACGTGAGCTTGTCCACATTGTCTCTGGACAAGCGGCTGCGCTTGTCTGTGATAACGCCCCCAGCCGTGCTAAATACCCGTTCAGATAATACACTGG
The DNA here is from genome assembly GCF_965119305.1 of Pelophylax lessonae. Classification (NCBI taxonomy): domain Eukaryota; kingdom Metazoa; phylum Chordata; class Amphibia; order Anura; family Ranidae; genus Pelophylax; species Pelophylax lessonae. The sequence goes on from NC_138770.1 coordinate 1,324,293, forward strand.
CTGCAGGGCACGCCAGCACCTCCAAGGCGTAAAGGGCAAGCTCAGGCCATGTGCCCAACTTGGAGACCCAGAAGTTGAAGGGGGCAGACCCCTCATTCAGTACGTCTAGGCGTGTGCACACATACTGCTCCACCATGTTGGTGAAATGCTGCCTCCTGCTAAGACGTTCCATATGAGCTGCTGGTGCTGCTGTTTGTTGTGGCGTGCTGACAAAGCTTTTCCACATTTCGGTCATGCTAACCCTGCCTTCTGAGGTGCTGGCGGTGCCCTGGTTGCATTGGCGACCTCTTCCTCCTCCTCCTCTGCCTTGTGCTTCCACTGTGGCCCCGCTGTCAGGTGGGAATGCCAGCAGCATCGCGTCTACCAGCGTGCGCTTGTACTTGCGCATCTTGCGATCGCGCTCCAGTGAGTGAATTAAGGACGGTACGTTGTCCTTGTAACGGGGATCCAGCAGCGTGGCCACCCAGTAATCAGCACAAGTTAGAATGTGGGCAACTCGGCGGTCGTTGTGGAGACACTGCAGCATGTAATCGCTCATGTGTGCCAGGCTGCCCAGAGGCAATGAAAGGCTGTCCTCTGTGGGAGTTGTATCGTCCGTGTCCTCTGTATCCCCCCAGCCATGCACCAGTGATGGCCATGAGCTGGCCTGGGTGCCACCCTGCTGTGAACATGCTTCCATCTCCTCCTCCAGCTCCTCCTCCTCCAGAACTGTGCCCCTGCTGGACAATTGTGTCCCTGGCATTTGTGTGTGCAGGAACCCACCCTCGGAGCCCCTTGCGAATGACTGCCCTGAAAGCCTCTGGAAATGTTACCTCTTCATCCTCCTCCTCATCCTCCTCCTCATCCTGTGCCACATCCTCTTCCATCATCGCCCGAATTGTTTTTTCAAGGAGGCATAGAAGTGGGATAGTTAAGCTGAGAACAGCGTCATCGGCACTGGCCATGTTGGTGGAGTACTCAAAACAGCGCAACAGGGCACACAGGTCTCGCATGGAGGCCCAGTTATTGGTGGTGAAGTGGTGCTGTTCCGCAGAGCGACTCACGCGTGTGTGCTGCAGCTGAAACTCCACTATGGCCTGCTGCTGCTCGCACAGTCTTTGCAGCATGTGCAAGGTGGAGTTCCACCTTGTGGGCACGTCACATATGAGGCGGTAAGCGGGAAGGCCGAAGTAACGCTGCAGCGCTGACAGGCGAGCAGCAGCAGGGTGAGAACGCCGAAAGTGCGCACAGACGGCCCGCACTTTCTGCAGCAGCTCTGACATATCGGGGTAGTTTTTAAGGAACCTCTGCACCACCAAATTCAGCACATGCGCCAGGCAAGGGATGTGCGTCAAACCGGCTAGGCCCAGAGCTGCTATGAGATTTCGCCCGTTATCGCACACCACCAGGCCGGGCTTGAGGCTCGCTGGCAGCAACCACTCATTTGTCTGCTGTTCCATGCTCCTCCACAACTCCTGCGCGGTGTGTGGTTTGTCCCCCAAACAGGCAAGTTTTAAAACTGCCTGCTGTCGTTTACCCCTGGCCATGCTGAAGTTGGTGGTGAAGGTGTTACGCTGTCCGGATGAGGAGGCGGTAGAGGATGAGGAAGCGGAGTAGGAGGAGTTAGGAACAGGAGGCAAACTGAAGCGCCCTGCAATCCTCGGTGGTGGAAGGACATGCGCCAAATTGCTATCCGCCTCAGGCCCATCCGCCACTGCATTTACCCAGTGTGCCGTTAGGGAGATATAACGCCCCTGACCGTGCTTACTGGTCCACGTATCGGTAGTTAGGTGGACCTTGCCAGAGATGGCGTTGCGCAGTGCACACCTGATTTTTCCCCCACTTGGTTGTGCAGGGAAGGGATGGCTTGCCTGGAAAAGTAGTGGCGGCTAGGCACGACGTACTGTGGGACAGCCACCGACATAAGGTTTTTAAAACTGTGCGTCTCCACCAGACGGAATGACAGCATTTCAAAGGCCAAGAATTTTGAAATGCTGGCATTCAGGGCCAGGGATCGCGGTTGGGTAGGGGGGTACTTCCTCTTCCTCTCAAGTGTTTGGGAGATGGAAAGCTGAATGTTTCCACGGGACATTGTGGAGATGGTTGGTGACCCAGGTGGTGGTGTTGCTGACAGATCCTCTGTTTGCGGGGTGGCAGGTGCCGGTATCACTACAGATGTGGCTGGAGCGGCCGAGACTGCAGCAGAAGAGGAAGCAGGATGAGCCAGAGACGTTTCTTGGTTTTGAAGGTGTCTACTCCACTGCAGCTCTTGCTTTGCACTTAGATGCCTGATCATGCAGGTTGTGCTCAGGTTGAGAAGGTTTATGCCTCGCTTCAGGCTCTGATTGCACGGGGTGCAAACCACTTGTGTCCTGTCATCAGCACATTTTCTAAAGAACTTCCACGCTAGAGAACTCCTTTGAGCTGACTTTGGTGCGCTCGTTCCCTCGCTGCGTTGGGCAGTAGCAGGCGTAGTGTCTAGGGCACGGCCGCTCCGCTTCTGCACCCTGCTCCCTCTTCTGCTGTGCTGGTGGCTCTGTGCGACCACCGCCTCTTCCTCCAAACTACTCAGGTCACCTGCATGACGTTCATTCCATGTGGGGTCGAGGACCTCATCATCCTCCACATCATCTTCCATCCAGTCTTCACCCCTGCCCTCCTTGTCGGTCTCCACAATGCTGAACGCCGCAGCAGTTAGCACCTGCGTTTCGTCATCATCGGAGACGTGCTGCGATGGTCCTTGCATGTACTCATCTTGAGAAATAAGTGGTTGGGCATCGCTGCACTCAATCTCTTCCACTTCTGGGGCAGGGCTAGGTGGATGGCCCTGGGAAACCCTGCTGACAGAGTCCTCAAAAAAGAAGAAGAGACTGCTGTATGGATTGGGGCTCAGACTGCTTGCCTGATTTGCAAGGGGGGTGAGGTGAAAGACGGTTGGACATCGGCTGCAGGTGCCAACTCTGACCTTTCTGCAGTAGACTGGGTGGGAGACAATGTGAAGGAACTGGAGGCACTGTCAGCAGCAAACCAATCTACTATCGCCTCTCTGTGTTCTGGCCTCATCACTTCTAGAGGCGTATGATGCCCTACCAAATACTGATGCAGGTTCTGTCGCCTACTAACATTTGAGGAAGGTGTTTCACTTGTGCGTGTAGCTGGCACAGATCGACCACGTCCTCTCCTTGCAACAGGAGCTCTACCAGCAGCACCACGACCCAGGCCACGGCCCCTATTTGACGGTCTCCTCATATTTCTGTAATTTAAGATCTTGCCCTAGAACGGTGTTTATTGAATAGCGGAACAAAACAACAACAGTATCGCACGGGTGTATCTCACAGTCAAATATGCAAACTATGCCGCAATTTAATGTTTTTTACCCCAAAAGGGTGTATATTGAATAGCGGAATAGGATAAAAAACGGTGTATCTCACACGTACTAACACAGACTAGGCCCCAATTAAAATTTTTTGTACCACCCTAAAGGGAGGATGAGGAAGAGGAGTAGGAGGAGTTGGGAACAGGAGGCAAACTGAAGTGCCCTGCAATCCTCGGCGGTAGAAGGAGATACGCCAAACAAATTTAAAAAGGTGTATCTCACATGTACCGATACAGACTATCCCGCAATTTAATTTATTACACTCCAAAAGGGTGTATATTGAATAGCGGAATAGGACAAATTTTACAAAACGGTGTATCTCACACGTACAAACACAAACTAGGCCTCGATTACAATTTTTGGTACCCTAAAGGCAGGATGAGGAAGAGGAGTAGGAGGATTTGGGAACAGGAGGCAAACTGAAGCGCCCTGCAATCCTCGGCGGTAGAAGGAGATGCGCCAAACAAATTTAAAAAGGTGTATCTCACATGTACCGATACAGACTATCCCACAATTTAATTTTTTACACTCAAACAGGGTGTATATTGAATAGTGGAATAGGACAAATTTTACAAAACGGTGTATCTCACACGTACCAACACAAACTAGGCCCCGATTACAATTTTTTGTACCCTAAAGGCAGGATGAGGAAGAGGAGTAGGAGGAGTTGGGAACAGGAGCCAAACTGAAGCGCCCTGCAATCCTCGGCGGTAGAAGGAGATGCGCCAAACAAATTTAAAAAGGTGTATCTCACATGTAGCGATACAGACTATCCCGCAATTTAATTTTTTACACTCAAACAGGGTGTATATTGAATAGCGGAATAGGACAAATTTTACAAAATGGTGTATCTCACACGTACAAACACAATCTAGGCCCCGATTACAATTTTTGGTACCCTAAAGGCAGGATGAGGAGCAGGAGGAGTTCGGAACAGGCAGGAGGCAGACTGAAGCACCCTCAAATCCTCTTCAGTATGAGATGCGCCCCAAAAATTGGAAAGGTGTATCTCACACGTACCGACACAGACTATCACGCAATTTAATTGTTTATACCCAAAGGTTTTGATTAAATAGCGGAATAGAAATTATGATCAAAAAAAGTGTATGTATCTCACACGTACAGAACCACACTAGGCCCCAATTACTATTGTTTGTACCCCTAAAGGCAGGATGAGGAGTAGGAGGAGTTTGGAACAGGCAGCACCCTCAATTCTTCAGAAGTATGAGATGAACCCCAAAAACTTGGAAAGGTGGATCTCACACGTACCAACACAGACTATCCCGCAATTTAATTGATCCCCAAAGGTTTTTATTGAATAGCGAAATAGAAAATATGATCAAAAAAAGTGTATGTATCTCACACGTACAAAACCACACTAGGCCCCAATTACTATTGTTTGTACCCCTAAAAGGCTGGATGAGGAGTAGGAGGAGTTTGGAACAGGCAGCACCCTCAAATCTTCAGAAGTATGAGATGAACCCCAAAAACTTGAAAAGGTGGATCTCACACGTACCAACACAGACTATCCCGCAATTTAATTGTTTATACCCAAAGGTTTTTATTGAATAGCAGAATAGAAAATATGATCAAAAAAAGTGTATGTATCTCACACGTACAGAACCACACTAGGCCCCAATTACTATTGTTTGTACCCCTAAAAGGCAGGATGAGGAGTAGGAGGAGTTTGGAACAGGCAGCACCCTCAAATCTTCAGAAGTATGAGATGAACCCCAAAAACTTGGAAAGGTGGATCTCACACGTACCAACACAGACTATCCCGCAATTTAATTGATCCCCAAAGGTTTTTATTGAATAGCGGAATAGAAAATATGATCAAAAAAAGTGTATGTATCTCACACGTACAAAACCACACTAGGCCCCAATTACTATTGTTTGTACCCCTAAAAGGCTGGATGAGGAGTAGGAGGAGTTTGGAACAGGCAGCACCCTCAAATCTTCAGAAGTATGAGATGAACCCCAAAAACCCCAAATATCATTCAGCTCTGCTGCAGGCCACAATTTAATTTTTTTTAACCCAAGGCTGTATATTGAATAGTGGAATAGAAAAAAATGTATGATTTTTGAAACCACTCAATAATAGCACATGTGAACTGAACACAGCAGTGTATGATCAGTCAGCACAGCACAGCTGAAGGAAAAATGCTGCACACAGTGACTGATAGAAAAATACTTTTCTCCCTCCTCCTCAGTGGGCAAAAACAATTGTGTTCACTGCACCCCACACACAGCAAAATCGATGTGGACCACTGACACCTGCCTATCTCCAGCCTCTCCCTAAATGGATTGATAAGATCGTAGATCGGTCACTGAAAACCCTTCCCACACAGCAAAATCGATCGTAGAAAACTGACCCTAAAAATCAGCAGCAGCCTCTCCCTAAAAGGATTGATAAGATCGTAGATCGGTCACTGAAAACCCCTCCCACACAGCAAAATCAATCGTAGAGAATTGACCCTAAAAATCAGCAGCAGCCTCTCCCTAAAAGAATTAAGAAGATCGTAGATCGGTCACTGAAAACCCCTCCCACACAGCAAAATCGATCGTAGAAAACTGACCCTAAAAATCAGCAGCCTCCCCCTAAAATGCCTACAACTCGCCCTGCCTAACACACTCCGACCTGTCCCTCAATTCTATCCGGACACAAATGTTTTTTTTTTTCCTGTCTGTCCCTAATCAGCAGCCAGCACGTATGATGTGTGCTCTGTCCCTGAACTAACACAGCAGAATGACGCAGCGGCGCTGCCTCGGACTTATAAAGACTTGGTCACATGCTTCAGATGGCCAATCACAGCTACTAATACATTTGTAGGCATGGCTGGGATGGCTTAAGGCACACCAGTTAAACGCTTGTTGATTGGCTGTTGAAAGCCCGCCATGAAAAGCGCGCCAATGCATGCAAAACCCGGAAATAAAACGACCGAACACGGATTTTTACCCGAATATACAGTAAAGTTTTCGGGTCCGTGTTCGGGTAACAAAAAACCAATTATTCGGTACGAACACGAATAATACAGTCCGTGTTCGCTCAACCCTAATCAGTGTCGATCAGTACTACCAATCAGTGCTCATCAATAGTACCAATCAGTGCCCATCAGTACTACCAGTCAGTGCCAACTATCAGTGCCCATCAGTACTACCAATCAGTGCCCATCAGTACTGCTAATTAGTGCCAACCAGTGCCAACTATCAGTGCTGCTAATTAGTACCCATCAGTACTACTTATCAGTGCCCACAAGTGCCACCTATCAGTGCCCATCAGTACTACCAATCAGTGCCACCTATCAGTGCCCATCAGTACTGCTAACCAGTGCCAACTATTAGTGCTGATAATTAGTACCCATCAGTACTGCTAACCAGTGGCAACTATCAGTGCTGCCTTTCAGTGCCCATCAGTGCAGCCTCATCATAAGTGACAATTAGTGCCGCCTATCAGGGGGTGACAGTGCCCGGTATTGAAAAAGTGGGGGGGGGGGTAGGAAGGGGGGGGATAGTGCCCGGTATTGAGGGGGGGGCAGGAAGGGGGGGATGGTCAAAATTTGTCATGCCTGGATGAATGCTTGTCACTATGGTGTAACTAATTATTTATGAGTAGAACCCTTATGCTCCTTCATCCGGCATGGTTTCATACTAGTAACTGGAATCCTCCTTGTTAGTGTTGGAGTTCAGTAGACATCGAAGAATATAAGCTAATTATTCCATTAGTATAAAAGCAAATATTTTACCGTTTCCAAATGGAAAATACGGCATTTGGCTGTGTTCATCTCTCTGGTGCAGGTCATTAGAATGGAGCGCTTCACTTCGGTATTCTTAGTTTTGGATCATCTGGAGTGTCTATATATATATATATATATATATATATATATATATATATATATACACAGTATACGTGTACACTGAAGATAGGTCCTGGATGGGTCTTCCAGCATGACTATGACCCAAAACATACCGCCAAGGCATCAAAGAAGTGGCTTAAGAAGAAGCACATTGAGGTCATAAAGTGGCCTAGCCAGTCTCCAGACCTTAATCCTATAGAAAATGTATGGAGGGAGCTAAAACTTTAAGTTGCCAAGCAACAGCCAAGAAACTTTAAGGGTTTAGAGAAGATCTGTAAAGAAGAGTGGACCAAAATCTCTCCTGAGATGTGTGAAAACCTGGTCACCAACTACAAGAAACGTCTTACCTCAGTAGTTGGTGGAAGAACCCTTGTTGGCAATCACAAAGTCATGTTTTATTTGGGGACCAAATGCTTATTTTACTCACTAAACTGCAACTCCATTTATAACATTTGTCTCCTCATGGTTTTTTTTTTCTGGATTTCTGGTTGATATTCTGTCTCTATCATAAAAATACACCTATGATAAAAAAATTATACACCCACCATTTCTTTGTAAGTGGGCAAACTTACACAATCTGCAGGGGATGAAATCATTATTTTCCCCATTGTAAGAATAAACACTCAAAGAGCCCTCAGAATTACATTCCACACTCTGAATCTAGTAGGTCTTTTTAAAGGGGTCCTTAAGACAAAAAACAAATGCATGAGGTCAACTAAATACATACTAAACTCTTAATCTGAGCATGCAGCCTGCCTGGCCAAGGAAAGGAGGGGGGGGGGGGGTGAACGTGCGATGGTAATAGGCAGTATTATATTTATCCCCCCCTTGGTGGGAGTGGAGATGACCCCATCTATGAGGATATAAAGTACATACACACACAGCACAAGGATGTGTTCACACTACGAGATGGTTCTCTGGGCTGCAGTTCCTCTGACCTCCACAAGGTGGTGGTCTCCCTTCTACCCAGACAGGAAGTCTCTATGGAACACAGGAAGTGATCTGAGGTACATAGAGGAAGCTCTGTGTGATACGAGGTAGATGTGACGCTGAAATTGGCAGAAGAGGAGGTAATAAGATCTTATTTTTTATTTACACCCAGTCCCCCCCCCACCATCATGCCCGTCCTCTTCCTCCATAGTCACTGTGATGTCTTTTATCTCCAGCAGATGATGATACACACATATATAGTGTGGAAACCTAGATTAATCTCTTGTAAAGAGGGATAAGATTCGGGTTCTACTGAAATTGGCACTTCCACACCCTTTCTTCAAAGATACAAACCCCTCCCCGGGGCTCCTACCCCGGGCTCCTCTGCCCTTCCTGCAGGCCTGGGACTGGCATGGCGGATGGAGTGGAGGATAATTAGTTCTCGGCTCTCTCCTCCGGTGAGTGAACCCAGAAGAGATGAGCACGAGGGATCACTGGCAGGAGGAATATATAAATCTTTATATCACTAGACATGTCACCAGCAGGGGAAGGAGGTCATGATTCATATATATATATATATATATATATACTGTAGATCTTTAAACCACTAGAGGGGCCACCAATAGGAGGAAGGAGGTCCTGATTCCTCTATATAGATCTTTATATCACTAGAGGGGTCACCGGCAGGAGGAAGAAGGTCCTGATTCCTCTTTATTTATCTTTATATCACTAGAGGGGTCACTGCCAGGAGAAAGGAGGTCCTGATTCCTCTATATAGATCTTTATATCACTAGAGGGGTCACCAGCAGGTGGAAGGAGGTCCTGATTCCTCTATATAGATCTTTATATCACTGGAGGGGTCACCAGCAGGAGGAAGGAGGTCCCGATTCCTCAATGCACTGTAGATCTTTATATCACTAGTAGGGTCACCAGCATGAGGAAGGACGTCCAAATTTCTCTATATAGATCTCTATATCACTGGAGGGATCACTGGCAGGAGGAAGGAGGTCCTGATTCCTCTATATACATCTTTATATCACTGGCAGGAGGAAGGAGGTCCCGATTCCTCGATATAGATCTTTGTATCACTGACAGGAGGAAGGAGGTCCTGATTCCTCTATATAGATCTTTATATCACTAGAGAGATCACCGGCAGGAGAAAGGACATCCAGATTACTTTATATACTGTAGATCCTTATATCACTGGAAGGGTCACCAGCAGGAGGAAGGAGGTCCTGATTCCTCTACATTGATCTTTATATTACTGGAGGGGTCACCAGCAGGAGGAAGGAGGTCCTGATTCCTCTATATAGATCTTTATATTACTGGAGGGATCACCAACAGGAGGAAGGAGGTCCCGATTCCTCAATGCACTATAGATCTTTATTTCACTAGAGGGGTCACAAGCAGGATGAAGGAGGTCCCAGTTCCTCTATATTGATCTTTATATCACTGGAGGGGGTCACCAGCAGGAGGAAGGAGGTCCCGATTCCTCAAGGCACTGTAGATCTTTATATCACTAGAGGGGTCACCAGCAGGAGGAGGGAGGTCCCAATTCCTCTATATTGATCTTTATATAACTGGAGGGGTCACCAGCAGGAGGAAGGAGGTCCTGATTTCTCTATATAGATCTTCCTCCATAGTCTTCTTCCTCCATAGTCACTCTGATGTCTTTTATCTCCAGCAGGTGAAGATACACACATATAGAGTGTGTGTAACTGAACCGCGACCCCACAATGTGCTTGCGTGCTTCCGTGAGAATAGCGCTTCCTGCAGTCTTGAACATAGAGGTCAGATATTTTAGCCGCCCCCCCCCCCCCATACAAAACTGACTGAGAATAGCTTGTATAAGATCTGGAACATTTATTGAACAAATTCACACCAAATATAAACCCCACCAGGTCAGGTGCCTGATTACATTATCCTATGCAGATAAAATTGTGTACAGAAATATAATTAATATATCTAAGGAACAACCAACACAAACAATATTCTACTTTCCCACTAGCAACTAATAGATGACAGTGATTTACTTAACTTGAGCTAAATAACTAGCAGACTTTCCATCATCGAGCTCATTGAGTACAATACACGTTATTATAAGTGTAAACACATCACAACTTCTTAATACAAAGACAATAGCAGGAGACTACCAGTAACAGACTGCTCATCTCCTACTTGAAGAACATGGAACAGAGGCCAATGTGACCAGCTATTTCAATGAACATGTTCAGAATCAAACAAACCAGGAATAGTCTTCATATATTTCTTGAGAGATATTGTTGATAATTATTACTGTCCCATTTGAAGTAATCCAAACCATATTCTCAGTGTCCATTGAGTAGCTGTCAATCATTTCCTTGGTCACCCTGTGCCCCTAATAGACACATAAGAGGGGCCTAGGGAGCCGAGACAGGGATTTCCCAACCTCTCTAAGGTAAGCTGGGTTCCACGGGCCCCCCCAACCAAAGTGACTCCCGTCACAGTGGGGAAACCTAGATTAGCCCCTTCAGGGTCAGAACATTTCCCCACTTACAGGGCCAACCCATTCTCTTCATTTTGGAGATGTCACCTTCTAACCTTAGCAGTCTCTTGTAACGAGGGATGAGATGCAGATTTGGGTTGTACTGAAATTCACACTTTTACACCCTTCCTCTGATAATATATATAATCCCCACGCCTCACAACCTTAACCATGTACCTGCATCTCCTACAGACCCAGGACCGGTGTTCTGCTGAAAACTCCAAATTGCTGAGAACTACAACAACGTTATTTCCGGTGAATGTAGTCCAGGAAAATTTGGAGATTTCGACCACTTGGTGTTTTCAGAGGACAGCAGCAGCCTTTACACTCCGGTACATGCTATAATTAGTGGAGATTGTTAGTCTCCCCGCTAGTAACCATAAACATGGTCGCCTCCAAGGTGGCGACAACTAGCGGGCGAACTAACAATCTCCACTAATTATAGCGTCTACTGGAGTGTAAAGGCTGCCGCTGTTCTGTGAAAACACAGAGTGGCCGAAATCTCCAATTATTCCTGGTCTACACTCACCAGAAGTAACGTTCTCTGCAAGTTGGAGTTTTTGGCAGAACACCGGCATGGAGGATGGAGAGGAGGGTGATTAGTTCTCGGATTTTCTCTCCAGTGAATGAATCCAGAAGAGACGAGCATTTCATTTCTAAGTTCAGAGCTGTCATCCCGAACTGTACTTGATCAGCTTCACTGGGGTTCATAGGTGATGTTAGGGGGTCTAGTAGACCCCTGATGTCTTCTTAAACAGGACCTGTCATTTATACTATGCTGTCATCTATGGGGCTTTGGGCCGCTCACAATTCTGGGGCCATTATTCCTGTTTTTTTTCTAAACTAATTACCTGTAGGAGCTTTTGCAGCGTTGTCTTTTCACCATGTTGGTTAGTGAAGTTAGTCGCCGTTTTATCGGGGACACACAATTTTAAGGGTTGGCATAATCATGGGAAGGGGGGGCGCTTTGTTTTTACAAGCATAAAATGCAGATTTATTATGTGTGTAAAAATTTAATTTTTGTAAAAGCCCATCTCCGGGGAAACAAAAAATGACCAAAACCTAAATGAGCATTTAACCCTCGTATAACGGGGGCAGCCCCACTTCAAGGGTTACACGGTCATTTTGGTGTAGGGAACCAGAAAAAGCTTGTTTACTTGTCCAATCCACTGATCTCTCAATAACCGACACTCTCCTCTACTCCCCTACACTCTGGCAGTGGACTGTCCCTCCTCCTGTCCAATCAAGGGCTATGGGCTCTGCATTGGTCTTGATGGTTTTAGAGAACCTGTGACCACTCTTTATAAAAACTTCCCCCTAAGTAACACAATGTACATGTTCCATGTTCCCACCAGGGGCAACCCGCCTATAACCCTTTATATCCCCATCCTAATATTGTCCAACAAATTAGTGATGAGCCGAACACCCCCTGGTTCGTTTTGCACCATAACACCGCGAACAGAGGAAAAGTTTATTTGAACAAACTAATCAAACGGCCTCATTTTGAAGGCTTCAATGCAAGTTATTGCTCCAAAAAAGTGTATGGGGGTCCAGGTATTGACCTGGGGAACATTTAGCAATGACATTTTTTTTTTAAAAACAATCGTTTTTAAAGGAGCAGTAATTTACTGATTTTAATGAGGCTTAAAGTGAAAGTATAAAAATGAAAAATTCCTTCAAATATCGTGCCTGGGGGGTCCCCTGAATGTGCCTGTAAAGTAGTGAATCTCTACGATTTATGTAGCCTGCTACAGCTATACTGATATTTCTAAAGCAAAAAATGTCATATACAAATATACATACAAATTTCAAATCACATGTACTTGTCATATGGTGCCTGAACACCGTAACCCCTCGCAGTTACTCTTGCTGGATGCAGGAACGGGCCCTGCTGCTAAAAAATCCATACCAATATGAAACCGCATGTACTTGTCATATAGGTGCCAAAAATTGGGCCTTTGGTGTTGCTGGTGCCTGAACACCTTAACCAACCCCTCGTAGTTACTCTTGCTGGGTGCAGGAATGGGACCTGCTGGTATGAATTCCATGCAAATTTGAAATCCCATGTGCTATACAAGTGCGAAAAATTGGGCTTTTGTGGAAGGTGGTGCCTGAACACCGTAACCAAGGCCTCGCCGTTACTCTTGCTGGGTGCAGGAATGGGACCTGCTGGTAAGAATTCCATGCAAATTTGAAATCCCATGTGCTATACAAGTGCCAAAAATTGGGCCTTTGCCGTATGTGGTGCCTGAACACCGTAACCAAGGCCTCGCAGTTAGTCTTGCTGGGTGCAGGAATGGGACCTGCTGGTAAGAATTCCATGCAAATTTGAAATTGCATGTGCTACACACGTGCCAAAAATTGGACCTTTGGTGTTGGTGGTGCCTGAACACCATAAACCCTCACGGTTAGCAGGGCACAGGGACAGGGCCTGCTATTAAAAATGACATACGACATTTAAATTGTATGCACCTGTCATACAAGTGCAGAAAAATTAGGCCTTGGGGGTTGGTAGTGACCTTAACCAAAAACATTGTTGGAAGCTAGCAGAATCAAGGTAGAGGAATAGGATAGGCAGCATATGCAGTCTTCAAGGGATGGCAGACCCCTAGCAAATTCAATCAGTTACATCAGCATCAGGGGCCTGATAGCTCTTGTTGATCCAGGACTGGTTCATTTTGATGAAAGTCAGCTGATCAACAGAGTCTGTGGACAGACACACTCTTTTGTACATGACAAAACCTCCAGTGGCACTGAATGTCCGTTCGGAATGCACGCCGAAAGCAGGACAGGCAAGTAGCTCCATTGCATATTGAGCAAGTTCTGGCCAGTGGTCCATCCTCAAGACCCAGTGGATGCTCAGCTGGAGAGGTCTCCAAGTCTGCTTTTGCGCCTAGATAATCATGCACCATATGATGGAGATGCTGGCGATGGTTGCTTAAACCTAACAGACCTGGGTGCTGCTGAGGACAAAAGAACTGTTTAAAGGCATCGGTCAGCCGGCCGCCTCCTCCACCGCTCCTCCATTGGCTGAACGATGCCTCAGAAACATGTCCGGAGAATGTTGACCTCCCAGAGTCCATGTGTCAGCTAATGTAGTGTGGAGGTCATCATTATCTGCTAAATAGGAGGGAAAGCACCAGGGTTTAAAGGTGGATTTCTGGGGGGACAAAGTGAGTAGAACCGACACGGTCGGTTCTACTCACTTTTTTCCCCCCAGAAATCAACCTCCCAGTGTCTGGAAAGGCGGTACACAATTATTTTTTCAAGGCCAAGGCCTCCTCAAGATGTTTCATCCTCTGCTCCTTCTGCGAAGGCAGGGTGAGCTCTGCAACTTTACCCTTGTAACGTGGATCAAGAAGGGTTGCCAACCAGTAATTACCCCCCTCCTTGATAGCACGAATCCTCGGGTCCTTTCGCAGGATTTGCATAATCAGGGAGCCCATGCAACGTAAGTTGGAGGAGGCATGAGCTTCTGAGTCCTCTGGGTCACTAAGGATGACATTGTCAGCAGGAGCAACCTCTCCCCCAACCATGTACAACTCCTGGGGCTTCTGGGGAATCAAAACCATCCCTTGAAGACTGCTGTATCCTATCCTTTTCCTCTACATCCATGCTGCCAAAATCCTCCTCCTCCTCCTCCTCTTCCTCGTGTGTTTTGTGGCCCTGCAGGAATGATATCTGCATAAAGGGGGCCTTGTGAGGAAAGGAAGTCCTCCTCTTCCTGCCGCTGTTCTGCCTCAAGTGCCCTGTCAATGATTCCACGCAGCGTGTGCTCCAGCAGGTAGACTAGCGGGATAGTGTCACTGATGCATGCATCGTCCCGGCTCACCATCCGAGTGGCCTCCTCAAATGGTGACATGACGATGGATGCATCCTTAATCAAAAGCCACTGGCGTAGCGAGAAAAAGCCAAGCTCCCCTGACCCTGTCCTTGCGCCATACTCACACAGGTACTCATTGATTGCCCTCTACTGCGTGTGCAGCCGCAGCAGCATTGCCAACGTTGAGTTCCACCTGGTGGACATGTCACATATGAGGCGGTTGGTGGGCAGGTTGAATTCCCATTGAATGTCAGATAAGCGAGCACTGGCATTGAACGAACGGCGGAAATGGCCACAGACTTTCCTGGCCTGCCTCAGGAGATCTTGGAAGCCCGGGTATCTGCTCAAGAAACGCTGCACCACCAGATTCAGAACATGTGCCAAGCATGGAACATTTGTCAAGTGTCCCTGTCAGAGGGCGGAGTGAAGGTTTGTGCCATTATCACATACAACCATTCCTGGCTCAAGCTATTGTGGCGTCAACCATCTCTGAGCCTGCCCTTGCAGAGCTGACCGAATCTCTGCACCGGTGTGACTCCTATCCCCTAGACCAGTGGTGGCGAACCTATGGCACGTGTGCCACAGCTGGCACGCAGAGCCCTCTCTGTGGGCACGCGAGGAAGAAGAGCGCACATCCTATACGAAGTGTATTTCCTCCACACCGCACTCCCCCTCCCATAGAACTACATCTCCCACATGGCTCTGGGGCCAGGGGATGATGTATCTGGGATGGGCGTGGTAGAGACAAGGCGGTGCTGCCGGGTTAGATGAAGTCACATCGACAATGGACGCCAGAGCAGGGTAAGATTCCAATAGGCTGGTCTCACCTGCAGCCTGCTGCTGTTTATGGTCTCAGAAATTGCCCTCCCCACTTATTAGATACTCTGCTCAGGGCCAGTGACGGGGGTACACAGGGGAACGGTGTAGCAGGATGGAAGTAAAATTACAGGACGCTGCACTGTGTCTCTCCTTCCAGCAGCTGAAGGACAGCTTCTTCACCTGCCAGCTTTTAGCAGCTGGAAGGAGAGACACAGTGCAGCGTCCTGTAATTTTCCTCCCATCCCTGAGCCCTTTACTATTTCTGCCCAGTGCTGCTACAGTGTGATGCATAAAAAAAAAAAAAATAGGAAAGTAGTCATGTGTAAATAGCATGACATTCCCATGTATACAGCACTATTTATATATAAATAGCGTGGCATTCATATGCAAATTCCACCCCTCCCCAGTTCCCACCTTTCTCTCCTGAATGGTGCCAGAGAAGTGGATGCAAACAGACAGTAGCAGGCTTGAGAGTCCTGCTTTCCACTGCAATGCTGGATGTTCCATCAGGTACAGCATTCATGTTTCTGTAATACTGGGTCAGCAGGAGGGGGGTTTAACTATTTGGAGTGCAAAGGTGAGCAGTAGGATGGGGTGCAAAGGTAGGCAAAGAGGCAGTGTGCAGAGGTCAGCAGCTTTGGGGGGGGGGGTGCAATAGTGAGCAGAGCAGGTCATGTAGAAGTAAGCAAAGAGGGGGGCTTTGGGGTGCAGAGGTGAGCAGCTGGATTGGGGTGCATTTGCATATGCAGCAGCCCTTTCTGTCCCTCTGAGAAGCAATCTGTGGTGGATCAATAGTCAGAAGGCAGTTGACAGGTGGCTAGGAGGTGATATATCACCTTCCCCCCCCCCCCACCCCCGGTATTAACCCACTGGCACTTTGAAATAGATAAGCTGGTTTTGTGTTGCAGTTTGGGCACTCGGGCTCGAAAAGGTTCGCCATCACTGCCCTAGACAGACCAACTGAAGCACAGCATGGCATCTTTTAGCCTGACTGCTTACGTAGTCCCTTGAATGCTTAGGGAGCACTGCTGCTGCAGAGGAGAATTGCGCAGAAGAGGACATGGAGGAGGAGGTGGTGGTGATGGAGTAGCCAGATGTGGCAGAACCAGTACCAACTTTTTGGAGGCGTGGTGGCAAAACAAGCTCCAGCACCGAACCCTGTCCTGCATCTTTCCCAGCTGCCAGCAGAGTTACCCAGTGCGCCGTGAAAGAAATGTAATGTCCCTGTCCATGCCTGCTGGACCAAGAGTCAGCAGTAATGTGCACCTTCCTGCTGACCGCTTTGTCCAACAAGGCCAAAACACTACCTTCCACATGACGGTAGAGAGCCGGAATGGTCTTACGCAAAAAGTAATGCCTTTTTGGGACCTACCCCTGTGGTACAGCACATTCCACAAATTTGCGAAAGGGAGGCGAGTCTACCAGCTGAAAAGGCAGCAACTGTAATGCTAGCAATATGGCCAAGCTAGCATTAAGACGCTGAGCATGTGGATGGCTGGGACAGTATTTCTTTCTATGGTTCAAATACTGGGGTAGTGAAATTTGCCTGATGTTCAAATCAAGCGGGGGTGTACTGCTAGCAGATTGGATGCAACTCTCTGTGCCACTCATTGCCATACCATCATCCCTCTCAATGCTGGTATTTGAGAAGGCATGAGGTATAGTAGGGTTAGAGATTGCAGATGAGGAGCAAGGTGATGTATGCTTGTTTTGATATGGTGACTCTTTCAGGTGCTGTTGCCAACGGACTGCATGGCAGGTCGTCATATGCCTTGTCAAGCATGTGGTGCCCAATCAGCTGGTGTTCTGACTGCACTTGATCTGCTTTAGACAGATGCTGCAAACAGCAACGCTGCGGTATACTGCACAGGTGCTGAAAAAAGCCCACACTAATGAACTTTTTAGAGTCCGCGGGGATTTTTCAGCACCTTGCACCTGTGGAGCTCTGTGCTGTGACACAATAGGTTGGCTACTGCTAGGCCTGCCCATGGAGCACATCCTGCCTCGTTGCAGTTGTGCATCCTCCTCATTCTCCCCCCTCCTCCTCCTCTATCTTGTCAGGCACCGAAGTACGGTCAGTGACCTCATCATCCCCTCCCTCCTCGTCACTGGAGCAAACTTGGCAATATGCTTCAGCTGTGGCAACATGACTGCTGGTCTCTTGTCCGTCATTGTCACCCCCTCTCTCTAGGCTCATTTTATTCCCTTCATCAACCTGGGAAACAACATCACAGCTGTCAAATTGCTGTGCATCCTCCAGGAGCATGACACTTACACTATGATCGACTAGTTCCGGTGACTCCTCTGTGCATGATGGTGGGGCAACTGAAGGAGAAGCTGTGGAGAAGGAGCCTGTGGAACGGGCCACTTTGGCAGCTGCAGTGGAAGGCAAACTACTGGTAGCGTGGGTGTCAGAGGAAGAGGAGGATGAGGATGGCTTATTCATCCAGTCCACCAACTCTTCCACATCTTGTGGATGAATAGCACGGGCAGCACCGGAAAGAAAGGACGGGCGTGCTCTGTCTGCAGAGGATGCACTATGTGGACTGTGACCACCATTTTTCACAATCAACACAGAGGCTGCTTGCCCTCTTTTCGTGGCCTGTGAGCATCGGCCTCTCCTTGTCGGCCTTTCGGACATGATGTTGATACAGATCAATATAGGGTATACGCAACTGACCAGTAGATACTCAATGACCTGATATGATGTAATTGCTAGTCCTATAGATGAGCTGTGGTGGTTATAGATGTACGCAACTGACCGATTATCAATACTCTCACTGATATCTGATGTAATCTATAATCCTATAGATAGATGATCTGTCATCCCTATAGATAAAACCCCCACTGAGCACAAAGGTTACTGCCGTAGATCTCTGGAATGATGTGTATTCACACAGGTATGTGACCCCCTATAGATAAAACCCCAACTGAGCACAAAGGTTACTGCCTTAGATCTCTGGAATGATGTGTATTCACACAGGTATGTGACCCCCTATAGATAAAACCCAAACTGAGCGCAAAGGTTACTGCCGTAGATCTCTGGAATGATGTGTATTCACACAGGTATGTGACCCCTATAGATAAAACCCCAACTGAGCACAAAGGTTACTGCGGTTGATCTCTAGAATGATGTTAATAAAGATTTTAGAATTTTGCAGAAACTGAGCGATAAACAATAATGGTACTGGTATCTGATGTATGAATCTATCCCTCACACAGGAACCTTGGCCCTCCCTATACTGTCTGATATGATGTAAAAAAATCAATCTATCCCTACCTCACACAGGAACCTCGCCCTCCCTACACTGCTAGGAATGTCTCCCTGCACCCCTTATAGATAAAACCCCCACTGAGCTCAAAGGTTACTGCCGTAGATCTCTGGAATGATGTGTATTCACACAGGTATGTGACCCCCTATAGATAAAACCCCCACTGAGCACAAATGTTACTGCCGTAGATCTCTGGAATGATGTGTATTCACACAGGTATGTGACCCCCCCTATAGATAAAACCCCCACTGAGCACAAAGGTTACTGCCATAGATCTCTGGAATGATGTGTATTCACACCCCCCTATAGATAAAACCCCCACTGAGCACAAAGGTTACTGCCGTAGATCTCTGGAATGATGTGTATTCACACAGGTATGTGACCCCCTATAGATAAAACCCCCACTGAGCACAAATGTTACTGCCGTAGATCTCTGGAATGGTGTGTATTCACACAGGTATGTGACCCCCCCTATAGATAAAACCCCCACTGAGCACAAAGGTTACTGCCATAGATCTCTGGAATGATGTGTATTCACACAGGTATGTGACCCCCCTATAGATAAAACCCCAACTGAGCACAAAGGTTACTGCCGTAGATCTCTGGAATGATGTGTATTCAAACAGGTATGTGACACCCCTATAGATAAAACCCCCACTGAGCACAAAGGTTACTGCCATAGATCTCTGGAATGATGTGTATTCACACAGGTATGTGACCCCCTATAGATAAAACCCCCACTGAGCACAAATGTTACTGCCGTAGATCTCTGGAATGATGTGTATTCACACAGGTATGTTACCCCCTATAGATAAAACCCCAACTGAGCACAAAGGTTACTGCGGTTGATCTCTGGAATGATGTTAATAAAGATTTTAGAATTTTGCAGAAACTGACCGATAAACAATACTGGTACTGGTATCTGATGTATGAATCTATCCCTCACACAGGAACCTTGGCCCTCCCTATACTGTCTGATATGATGTAAAAAAATCAATCTATCCCTACCTCACACAGGAACCTCGCCCTCCCTACACTGCTAGGAATGTCTCCCTGCACCCCCTATAGATAAAACCCCCACTGAGCTCAAAGGTTACTGCCGTAGATCTCTGGAATGATGTGTATTCACACAGGTATGTGACCCCCTATGGATAAAACCCCCACTGAGCACAAAGGTTACTGCCGTAGATCTCTGGAATGATGTGTATTCACACAGGTATGTGACCCCCCCTATAGATAAAACCCCCACTGAGCACAAAGGTTAATGCCGTAGATCTCTGAAATGATGTGTATTCACACAGGTATGTGACCCCCCTATAGATAAAACCCCCACTGAGCACAAAGGTTACTGCCGTAGATCTCTGGAATGATGTGTATTCACACAGGTATGTGACCCCCCTATAGATAAAACCCCCACTGAGCACAAAGGTTACTTGCCGTAGATCTCTGGAATGATGTGTATTCACACAGGTATGTGACCCCCTATAGATAAAACCCCACTGAGCACAAATGTTACTGCCGTAGATCTCTGGAATGATGTGTATTCACACAGGTATGTGACCCCCCTATAGATAAAACCCCCACTGAGCGCAAAAGTTACTGCCATAGATCTCTGGAATGATGTGTATTCACACAGGTATGTGACCCCCTATAGATAAAACCCCCACTGAGCACAAATGTTACTGCCGTAGATCTCTGGAATGATGTGTATTCACACAGGTATGTGACCCCCCTATAGATAAAACCCCCACTGAGCGCAAAAGTTACTGCCATAGATCTCTGGAATGATGTGTATTCACACAGGTATGTGACCCCCCTATAGATAAAACCCCAACTGAGCACAAAGGTTACTGCCGTAGATCTCTGGAATGATGTGTATTCACACAGGTATGTGACCCCCCTATAGATAAAACCCCCACTGAGCACAAAGGTTACTGCCGTAGATCTCTGGAATGATGTGTATTCACACAGGTATGTGACCCCCCTATAGATAAAACCCCCACTGAGCACAAAGGTTACTGCCGTAGATCTCTGAAATGATGTGTATTCACACAGGTATGTGACCCCCCTATAGATAAAACCCCCACTGAGCACAAAGGTTACTGCCGTAGATCTCTGGAATGATGTGTATTCACACAGGTATGTGACCCCCCTATAGATAAAACCCCCACTGAGCACAAAGGTTACTGCCGTAGATCTCTGAAATGATGTGTATTCACACAGGTATGTGACCCCCCTATAGATAAAACCCCCACTGAGCACAAAGGTTACTGCCGTAGATCTCTGGAATGATGTGTATTCACACAGGTATGTGACCCCCCTATAGATAAAACCCCCACTGAGCACAAAGGTTACTGCCGTAGATCTCTGAAATGATGTGTATTCACACAGGTATGTGACCCCCCTATAGATAAAACCCCCACTGAGCACAAAGGTTACTGCCGTAGATCTCTGGAATGATGTGTATTCACACAGGTATGTGACCCCCTATAGATAAAACCCCCACTGAGCACAAAGGTTACTGCCATAGATCTCTGGAATGGTGTGTATTCACACAGGTATGTGACCCCCTATAGATAAAACCCCACTGAGCACAAAGGTTACTGCCATAGATCTCTGAAATGATGTGTATTCACACAGGTATGTGACCCCCTATAGATAAAACCCCCACTGAGCACAAAGGTTACTGCCGTAGATCTCTGAAATGATGTGTATTCACACAGGTATGTGACCCCCCTATAGATAAAACCCCCACTGAGCACAAAGGTTACTGCCATAGATCTCTGAAATGATGTGTATTCACACAGGTATGTGACCCCCTATAGATAAAACCCCCACTGAGCACAAAGGTTACTGCCATAGATCTCTGGAATGGTGTGTATTCACACAGGTATGTGACCCCCTATAGATAAAACCCCACTGAGCACAAAGGTTACTGCGGTTGATCTCTGGAATGATGTTAATAAAGATTTTAGAATGTTGCAGAAACTGACCGATAAACAATACTGGTACTGGTATCTGATGTATGAATCTATCCCTCACACAGGAACCTTGGCCCTCCCTATACTGTCTGATATGATGTAAAGAAATCAATCTATCCCTACCTCACACAGGAACCTCGCCCTCCCTACACTGCTAGAAATGTCTCCCTGCACTATCTGACCAAAAAATAAAAAACTGCTCTGTCCCTGCCTGAATCGCATGCCTGTCCCTCTCTGAACACCGCACAATGACACTACACACTGCGGCTGCGCGAGCAGCCCTTTATGTAGTGTGGGGCGTGTACTTGGCCCCTGAGCCCTGATTGGATAAAGGCAGCCTAGCCTGCCTTTAGTCCAATCATGGCAGAGATCTGTTGATTGGCCAAAGCATGAGGTCAGGGTGCATGCTTTGGCCAATCACATAATGCACTGCATGCGCAGAGCGTATGCAGTGCATTATGGGAAACTCGAATTTCCCGCGAAGAAGCACATTTGTTCGTCATTCGACGAACGAGTAATGTTCGAGTGGAACTTAGCCTCGACTCGAACTCGACGCTCATCCCTAACCAACAGCACATTTAAGCATGTTGCCCAGATGTGAGATCTGAGACAATGAACAGTCCAGCATCTTCGGTATGTTTATTTTATATGGGGATGGGAGAAGGTAAATTAGTGGGATACTCCTCTGGCTCAACTAGGTACAAAAACGAGACACTTGAGAAAAATGCCTTTCAGCGCTGACTTGATGCCAGCTGAATGCCGACCAACGCTTGCTGGCGCTTGTAATCACTGACTTGCTGCACTGTACTGAAGACCGACTTCTGACACTCTGGTTAGCTCAAAAGTCCTTGACACTGCTCCCTCCAGTCCTTCCTGACTGAGGTAGCCTCTTGTAATGCTGCTGCAATTCTTAACACTGTACACACTGCACTGTACACTCTGCACTTCAGGGCCCAACTACTGGCACCCCCTTTGACCTTCAGGGTCAACTCTGGCCCCCCTTTCTTTGCTCTTGCACTGGCTAGCTAGCTCCTGGATCCCTCTGACCCTCTCCAGAGTGGTCCCCTCTCATTAGGCAGACCCCCAGGGGCAGTTTGCAGTACTCACGACGGGGAATGCTTTCCTGAAACTCGTCCCCTCAGCTCCGCTGGTCCTCAGCACACCGGATCCTCTCTGCAGCTCAGCTCAGCCCTCTGTCCCCTCAAGCAAGCCGCCTGGGATACCCGATTCTTCCTGTCAGGAGAGACAGCCGTACTGTCCCACCTGGGACTCTGCTTCCCACCAAAGACGCTGTGTCATGTGCTCCCCTCAAACTTATACCCTCCCCCAGAATGCTGTGCGGCATAATCTGCCCTTCTAGGATAGATACAAGCCTGGGTGTGCCATTGGCAGGGTTTCCTCCATTGTCCAATGAGAGCCCTCATTGAGCACAGTGGGGAGACTCCCCAGTCTCAACAGCCACACCTGGGAACCATGACAACCTAGCTGAAAATCATGGCCTTGCTGATAAGCAGACAAGGCATACTACACTTTACCTAGCACCTACCTTATAGGGTGCTACATATGTCTTTATCTTTTAGAATTCAAATAAGAAGAAAAAGGAAAAAATTTAATTTGTAGTAAATATCCAGAATTGTTTTTTTCTTTTCATAATGATCCCAGTCTCAGATATTCATCCTAAAATGTGATCAGTAAAGTCTCTGGAGTACACGGAGATCACTGGAATATGATGTGTCCTGTCAAAGCCCAAAGACAAAGTTCATCTTTATTTTTAGAAGAGGTGGGACGCACCCGGGAGAATATGATTCTTTGTGTGCAGAAACCTCACACAGTGCCCCCCACAGCTCCTCCTCCCAATGTCCCTCCAATCAGAGTCAGAGAATCCTATGACATGACACTGACAACACAGCTCCTCCTTCCAATGTCTCCAATCAGAGTCAGAATATCCTTTGACATGACACTGACCATACAGCTCCTCCTCCCAATGTCCCTCCAATCAGGGTGAGAGAATCCTATGACACAGAGGCGTAACTAGAACCTTCAGGGCCCCAGAGTAAGAAACCTTAAAGGGCCCCCCTGAGCCCCGGCCAGGGCCCTTCCCACTTATCCCGGGGCTGGAGGGCAGCAGGACCTGGATAGGAGGGCAGCGGGGGTGACACATAGAGGAACAAATCCCCTCAATTTTCCTCCTGCAGCCACGAGAGGAGGAGAACTCGGCTTTTAGCAGCTGCAGGAGAAAAATGGAGGGATTTGTTCCTCTATATGCCGACCCCCCCCCCTTATCCAGATTTACAGGGGGAACACATGGGCCACAACAATTGCGACCCCTTTAGTTATGCTCCTGGGATGAGTGGCAGTGGTGGTGGTGGGGGATGGGATCAGTGGCAGCAGTGGTGGTGGGGGGATGGGATGATTGGCAGCTGAGGTGGAGGGGGGGTTGGAATGGGATAAGTGGCAGCGGCGGTGGGATGGGATGAGTGGCAGCGGTGGGGGGGGGGTGGAATGAGTGGCAGGGGTGGTGGGGGGATGGGATGGAATGAGATAAGTGGTGGGGGTTGGGGGGGTAATGGGATGGGATCAGTGGCAGCAGTGGTGGTGGTGGTGGGGGGTGGGATGAGTGGCAGCAGTGAGGGGGAGATGGGAGCAGTGGTGGTGGGGGGATAGGAGGAGTGGCAGTGGTGAGGGGGGCATGGGATCATTGGCAAGGGTGGTGGTTGGGGGGATGGAATGGGATGAGTGGTAGCAGTGGTGGGGGGGATGGATTCAGTGGCAGCAAAGGTGCTGGTGTGGGGGGGGGAGGGAATATCGGTGGCAGCGGTGGTGGTGGGGGGTGGCATGAGTGGCAGCAGTGAGGGGGAGATGGGAGCAGTGGTGGGGGGGGATGGGATGAGTGGCAGTGGTGAGGGGGGCATGGAAACAGTGGCAAGGGTGGTGGTTGGGGGGGGATGGAATGGGATGAGTGGTAGCAGTGGTGGGGGAGATGGATTCAGTGGCAGCAAAGGTGCTGGTGGGGGGGGGGACAGTGGCAGCAGTGGTGTGTGGGGGGGAGGGGGGAATCAGTGCCACTCACTTGCAGATCAGTCGGTCCCTCCTCCTGGCTAGGTCTCTTCGGCTTTCTTCCTGTGTCTCCGGTAACTCCTATCCTATCATGGGGTCTCCTCACACGGTGAAGAGCTCCTCCCCCTTCACTCTACTGGCCCAGCCTGGGTCAGCTGATTTTCCTTTTCAGTCTCCCGACATTTTATCTCCCTACCCTAATGAACTCAATGGGCAGGCAGAGAGGATGGGCGTAGCCTGTGTGTCGGTGAGTGCCCGTGACTGTGGGCGGAGAGGAGGGGCGGTGCGAGGACTGTGTGCCTGTGAGAGTGCATGTTAAAGCGGTAGTATCCCGCTTTTTGACACTTTTACCTACAGGTAAGCCTATAATAAGGCTTACCTGTAGGTACAAATAATATCTCCTAAACCGGCACGGTTTACGAGATATTTACAGTGCATGCAGCCGCTCGCACGAGCGGCGCATGCGCTCTGAAGGTCCGGGCGGACCTTCAGTTTTGTTTGCCGGGAGCTTGCCGGAAAATCACTCCCGCGCGCATGCGCGGGAGTGACGTCATCGCGGCTCCGGCCAATCATCGCGCCGGAGCCGTCTCTTCCGGGCCAATCACCGTGCCGGAGTCGCCGAACCCAGAAGAGACAGCGAGGGATCATGGCAGCGCCCGCAGCGATGTCCGGGGGTCCGTGTCGGGGCTTCGTTCTAAGGTAAGTTACACATAATGGGCTAGTATGCGATGCATACTAGCTCATTATGCCTTTTGTCTTGCAGGTTTTTATTTTTTATTTTTTTATAGGGTTTACAACCGCTTTAATGACCAGTGTACTATCTCCCGAGCAGCGGCGGGCGCCCCTACAGTGGTGGAACTCCAGGACCCCATCGCAAGTTGAGGTCAACATGCTTAAATGTGCTGTTGGTTAGGGATGAGCTTCAAGTTTGAGTCGAGGCTAAGTTCGACTCGAACATCGCTTGTTCGATCGTTCGTCGAATGACGAACAAATGTGCTTCTTCGCAGGAAATTCAAGTTTCCCATAATGCACTGCACACGCTCCGCGCGTGCAGCGCATTATGTGATTGGCCAAAGCATGCACCCTGACCTCATGCTTTGGCCAATCAACAAATCTCTGCCATGATTGGACTAAAGGCAGGCTGCCTTTATCCAATCATGGCTCAGGGGCCAAGTACACGCCCCACACTACATAAAGGGCTGCTCGCACAGCTGCAGCGTGTAGTGTCATTGTGCGGCGTTCAGAGAGGGACAGGCACGCGATTCAGGCAGGGACAGAGTCGTTTTTTTTTGGTCAGATAGTGCAGGGAGACATTTCTAGCAGTGTAGGGAGGGCGAGGTTCCTGTGTGAGGTAGGGATAGATTGATTTCTTTACATCATATCAGACAGTATAGGGAGGGCCAAGGTTCCTGTGTGAGGGATAGATTCATACATCAGATAGCAGTACCAGTATTGTTTATCGGTCAGTTTCTGCAACATTCTAAAATCTTTATTAACATCATTAAAAAAAACAGAATCAAACTGTTTATTGAAACACAAAGCACAAGGAAATATACACTCTGGGACAATCACTCCCCCTTGGAGCCAATCCACACAAATATACACATCCCATAATAAGCTTACTCAAGGCAGACAGGAACAATAGAACAATGGAATACAGGTATTCAACAACAACAAACCCCCACCCCACTAGCAAGGGTCTATGACAGGCTTCTGCAATATCCTAGCAATCTGCAATATATATCTTTATATATTTTCTGAGGGACATTGTTCAGAAATATTATTGTCCCAAGTGAAAGAGCCCCTCACTCTTTCAACACAAACCACACATATAGAACTTAGGATAACCGGGGTAACACAAAAGGCTGAGTCCAGTGTGGTTGTACAGCGAGTCTGATTAGTGCAGACCCGACTGGAGTTCTTGGTCACCCTGTGCCCCTAATAGACACAGGGTGACTTACACATAAGAGGGACTGGGGAAGCGGGACAAGTAGTCTCCATACCTCCCTAAAGCAATCTGGGTTCCACAAGCCCCCCAACCAAAGTGACTCACGTTACACTGATGCTCTTAAGATGTGGGCTGAACCCCACGCCTCCTTACTATTAAAGTAGGGCTGTTGGACCTGCATTGTATGTAATATCAGAAACCTCAGCATTAAGTGGGGTTTAACTAAAAAGAGACCTGACCAGTGAGGTGAGGAGGATTCTGGGAATGTCATTTGATTTTACTATTTGTGTTCAAATCTAGAGTTTTCCTCCTGTGAAGTCTGGAGATCATATGACCATCACATTGCCTCCACCTCCCTCCCTGGTAGAATAGAGAAATAAAAAGAAGATTTGAGAAGTCACCAGAGAGATCATTGAGTTGCTGACAGGAGAGGTGAGCGGTGCTGGGAAGGACATCATGGAGAATCAACCGCCCCTCACATCACCGGGTAAGAGGAGACTTTATTGTAAAGGAGAGAGCAGTACGGAGGCTCCACCTAGATTCCCCATCATCTGATAAACACATAGAAACAATGTATTCAGTCAGTGTGTGTGTTTCCTACAGATGGATCCAGTAATGGGAACCCACCAGAGAGATGTCCCCGTCCTCTGTATTCCCGGGATTCCACACAGGAAGGTCACACCATCCCTCACCATCATCAGGTAGATGAGGGACAATGATTGGTAGTTCTGATTTATACACAGCATGTTTGTTACAATGAATGTTTTATTATATATTCAGAGTGGAATCCTCGGGGATGATAATATTGATGTTAAAGAAGAGTATAAAGAGGAGGATGAGGAGTATGGAGTGATGAAGGAGTTTTCAGAAGGACACAAGGATATGATGGAGCCACCTAATACCAGAAACCCACCAGAGAGATGTCCCCGTCCTCTGTATTCCCGGGATTCCACACAGGAAGGTCACACCATCCCTCAATGTTACAAGGTTGGTGGATTGGAGCATCTAGAACATGGACTTCTGGAGAGGATGTGTTTTTTTTTTTTTTTTAATATAGAATATCACAATAATAAAGCTTATATCTTCCAGATGATATTCTCTCCCATTTTCTTGGTTTAGAGTGGAGATCCAATCGATATAGAATTTGAGGTTAAAGCAGAAGAAGAAGAGAGGTATGTGAGGGATGATCAGCAGTCTATGGAGGAGGATGGAATAACGGGGACATTTATAGAGGAGGACACTCCTACAGAGATCAGCACAGGTGGGTCATTAACACTAAATACATTCCTCCACCCATACTGCTCACTGATTGGTCCAGAGTAGGACGGGGACTGGGTGATATCAGCCTGTAATTCCCTGGTCACTTTCCTGAGCTTTGTTCCCCTTTCTGTATTCCTGTATTTCTCTCGGATAATCTTCCTTCTCTGTGCTGCAGACACAATTTATGTCTCTAGACTGGATTTATGGAGATTATGGGGTTCAGCTGGCAGCAAAATGTTG
This sequence comes from Pelophylax lessonae, assembly GCF_965119305.1. Lineage (NCBI taxonomy): Eukaryota > Metazoa > Chordata > Amphibia > Anura > Ranidae > Pelophylax > Pelophylax lessonae. Next base: position 1,352,359 of record NC_138770.1, read on the forward strand.
ATGTTCCCCATAGGTGTTGCTTGACCTAGACATCTGGGGTATGTACCTTGGTTCTTCTGCCCCATGTCTGGGTCTACCAAGATCTCTGACAGAACAATTCTCCCGGGGTTACTTGCTCTGTTATTTGCTGGCTGTGCCGGGTGGGGGGGCATATGTCTGTATAGTCTCACACCCAAGTCACTGAGTGCAGTCTCAGGAGATGGGAGGCAGCGGTGTGGGACCTCTGCAACTGATTAGTGAATCAGTTATAAAACTCTGGTCCGACCGCATCTGGAGTATTCCGTCCAGTTCTGGTCGCCAGTCCTCAGGAGGGATGTGTTGGAGCTGGAGAGAGTCCAGAGAAGGGCAACTAAACTAATTAGGGGATTGGAGGACCTTGACTATGAAGAGCGTCTTCAATTGCTCGATTTATTCTCCCTGGAGAAGAGACGTCTGAGGGGGGACATGATAGCAATTTATAAATATCTTAATGGGGATCCCAGCTTAGAAAAAAAGCTGTTCATTCGAAGGGATTGCATGAGGACTTGAGGGCATACAATGCGATTAGAGGAGAAGCGTTTTAACCTCAGGCAACGCGGGGGGTTCTTTACTGTTAGGGCAACAAGATTGTGGAATTCTCTACCACAAGAGGTGGTTTCTGCGGGTAGTATGGTGGCTTTCAAAAGACTCTTAGACTTACATCTCAAGGATCAGAACATTCAGGGGTATGGGAGATGATTACAGCCACACATACCTACACAGGTTGAACTAGATGGACTATTGTCTTTATTCAACCTCACCTACTATGTAACTATGTAAAATATTATGACTCCTGACCCCTGCACTATATACTCTATGTTGTACATTACATACTCCTGACCCCTACACTATATATTCTATGTTGTACATTACATACTCCTGACCCCTGCACTATATACTCTATGTTTTACATTACATACTCCTGACCGCTGCACTATATACTCTGTGTTGTACGTTACATACTCCTGACCCCTGTACTATATACTCTATATTGTACATTACATACTCCTGACCCCAGCACTATATACTTAATGTTGTACATTACATACTCCTGGTCCCTGCACTATTTTCTTTATGTTGAACATGTAGCACCCTACAGGTAGGTGCTAGGTAAATGTATAGTGGGCCTTGTCTGCCTAACAGCAGGGCTGTGATTTATTTGGTTAGGGTGTCAGGGCTTCCAGATGTGCCTGCTGAGGGGAGAAGTATCCCCACTGGCTCCTGTGAGAGGCTTCTCAAAAGGCAGTGTGGGAAGCCCAATCAGGGGACACATACAGGCTTGTAACTATCCCAGAAGGCAGATTATGCTGCTAAGGATTCTGGGAGTGGGTATAAGTTTGGGGGAAGTGCGTGACAGGGTGTCTTTGGCGGGAGCAGAGTCCAAGGAGGGAGAGTACGGCTGTCTCTCCTCCTGTCTGAGGAAGTGGATGTCTCGGGGTGTCGTCTGAGAATCCAGAGAGTGCTGAGCTGAGAGGATCCAGTGTGCCGAGAGCCTGCGGAGCGTTAGAGGGGTTCAGTCCCAGGAAAGCCTACACAGGTCGTGAGTACAGCGGATTGCCCCTGGAAGTCTGCCCGAGTCAGAGGGGACCACTCCGGAAGAGGTTTTGGGATCCAGTGCCAGCTAGCTGAAAGGGGGTACCTAAGTTGAGGACCCTGAAGTTACAGAGGGGGGGTACATAGTCAGTGAACCCCGAAGAACTCAAGGTTAAAGGGGGCACCTGCAGTTGGGCCCTGAATTGTACAGAGTGTGTCAGTTAACAGTTGCAGCTTTACGAAAATCTACAGTGTACTTCCTCAAGCCAGTGCAAGGCGGGAGGGGAGTATTCAGTGACTTTGCAGTACAGCAGTGTCAGTAATTCTACAATTCACAGTCCTGGGTCTTCTGGACTCAGAGTCAGTGGGCGTTGGCTGGCGTCAAGGAAGCACCAACGGGCATTTTTCCAGGATTAAGTCCCACTCATTCCCTTCTCCCATCCCCCTTTTATACAATAAAAGCCACAAAACCAAGATGCTGGAGTTGTCCATGTCTCAGTTCTCACACCCAGGGCCGCAGCTCACATGGGCTGGAGAGGTAATCGGTAACAATGGCAGACCCACATCAGGCCACAGGCCTGGAAAACCTGCTACATACATTACATACTCCTGACCCCTGCACTATATACTCTATATTGCACATTACATACTCCTGACCCCTGCACTATATACTCTATGTTGTACATTACATACTCCTGACCCCTGAATTATATACTCTATGTTGTACATTACATACTCCTGACCCCTGCACTATATACTCTTATGTTGTACATTATATACTCCTGACCCCTTCACTATATACTCTGTTGTACATTACATACTCCTGACCCCTGCACTATATACTCTATGTTGCACATTATATACTCCTGACCCCTGAATGATATACTCCTGACGCCTGCACTATAAACAGTACTCTATGTTGTACATTACATACTCCTGACCCATGCACTATATACTCTGTTGTACATTACATACTCCTGACCCCTGCACTACATACTCTATATTGCACATTATATACTCCTGACCCCTGAATGATATACTCCTGACGCCTGCACTATATACTCTATGTTGTACATTACATACTCCTGACCTCTGCACTATATACTCTGTTGTACATTACATACTCCTGACCCCTGCACTATATACTCTATGTTGTACATTACATACTCCTGACCTCTGCACTATATACTCTGTGTTGTACATTACATACTCCTGACCCCTGCACTATAAATCCTGGACTAAATAAGGAAGTGCAGGACTTCTTGTGTTGGGAAGATGGCAATGAGTGATGGAGGGGACACTCCTCCTATAATCCCCTCATCACTGTCACTCCTATAAAAGACATTCCCCGTTGTTTCCTCACTCTGTGACTAAGGTCCATGAATAAAGAAAGGATCTGGTAGGAGATCAGAGGACCCATTTACTAGTTACATTGAGGGTGGAATTGTAAGATCCTCAGAGACAAAGCTGCCTGATGTGGGCGGAGTCCTGGTTTAGGGGAACCAATCTTCTGATGTCTAGTAATAATCTTTGTATTTCTATTTTAGTACATGGACGGGAGATGAGGAAAACCTCAGAGGATTGTCTCATTTTGTCTCCAGACTGTAAAGTAGAAGATGAGGACATCACACAGTATAGTCCAGGAGAAAACCCGGCTACCTCAAATGTCCATCCGGCACCACACAGTGTAGATGGACCATCATACTCCTCTTATCCTGAGGAACCTCAGACCGTGAGGGACAGTGCCGGACCATTGTATTCCTCTTATCCTGAGGAACCTCAGACAATGAGGGTCAGTCCTGGACCATCGTATTCCTCCTATCCTGAGGATCCTCAGACTGTGAGGGACGGTGCCGGACCATCGTATTCCTCTTTTCCTGAGAAACCCAAGACTGTGAGGGAGGGTGTCGGGCCATCGTATTCCTCTTTTCCTGAGGAACCTCAGACTGTGAGGGACAGTGCGGGACCATCGTATTCCTCTTATCCTGAGGAACCTCAGACTGTGAGGGACGGTGCCGTCCTTACAACAGATAAGAGGTTCTCCTGTGCTGAGTGCGGGAAGTGTTTCAGTTTTAAATCCAATCTTCATGTGCATAAAAGATCTCACACTGGTGAGAAGCCGTATTCCTGTCCTGAGTGCGGGAAATGTTTTGCACAGAAGTCCGATCTTTCCAGACATCAGAGATTTCACACGGGGGAGAAGCCATATTCCTGTCTTGAGTGCGGTAAAAGTTTTTCACAGAAGTCTAGTCTTCACAATCATCAGAGCTCACACGCTGGTGAGAAGCTTTATTCTTGTCCTGAGTGTGGAAAATGTTTTTCACATAAGTCATATGTTTCCACACATCAGAGATTGCACACGGGGGAAAAGCCATATTATTGTTCTGAGTGCGGGAAATGTTTTTCATGCAAGTCACATCTTTCCACACATCAGAGATCGCACACGGGAGAGAAGCCGTATTCCTGTTCTGATTGTGGGAAATGTTATTCACACAAGTCTGGCATTTCCAAACATCAGAGATTGCACACAGGTGAGAAGCCGTATTCCTGTCCTGAGTGCGGGAAATGTTTTTCACAGAAGTCCACTCTTTACAGACATCAGAGATCTCACACTGGCGATAAGTCTTATTCCTGTCCTGAGTGTGGGAAATGTTTTTCACAGAAGTCCTATCTTTCCACACATCAGAGATCACACACTGGTGAGAAGCCATATTCCTGTCCCGAGTGCGGGAAATGTTTTTCAGAGAAGTCCAATCTTTCCAAGCATCAGAGATTGCACACTGGTGAGAAGCCATATTCCTGTCCCGAGTGCGGGAAATGTTTTTCAGAGAAGTCCAATCTTTCCAAGCATCAGAGATCTCACACGGGGGAGAAGCCGTATTCCTGTCCTGAGTGAGGGAAATGTTCCTCACTGAAGTCCTGTCTTCCTGTACATCAGGGGTCCCACGCAACCCTGGAGGTGTATTAGTGCCTTGAGTGCGGGAAATGTCTTCTATATGAATGTTGGTGGACATGTGGGGAAGAAGCACACCCTGATATACACGTCAGATATACTCCATGGCTGATCTTCATCATGTAAGAAACACTTCATAAGGAGATCAGAGATCACCAAAGACATGGATGAAGTGTTGTCTCGTGTTGGCAATTGATAGCAGGAGAAAAATAAAAATGGAGTCCTTACCTTTCATTGGCTGAGTACATTTTGTGCGGGAAGATTTCACAAACACTTACAGATCTGGTTGTTATAAATGTGTTGATGAAATGTGACCCGCATTCCCCCAGTCATGGTGAATTGGGATTTCCTATGAAGGTCAATTCCATCTGGTGGCCATAATGTGCTTTCCTGACAGATGTCAATGGCAGCATACGTTTGGGTAGCCTCGCCCTCGTTCCTCCCCCATGAGACCCCACCCCATAAATGTTCAGGATAAGCCAATGGCTGCATTCCTTTTTTGTCCTCCTCACTTATAGGACCATTTTTGTATGAAGTTTTCCTACCTATTGGAAGTATTGGTGGGCGGGTCTGGTGCTGGGCAGCTGTGCGGGATGTCAGGAGCTTCCTTTGGTATCCAGAAGTCTTCCAGGATGTCCCAAGTGGTCATTGAGTCCCCAGCTATCAGCAGGGTGGTGTTATGGCACACATATGTAGAGGATCCATGCCTGGAGAGTGGGCCCTGCCATCGGCGGCCATTTGCATTGGCTGGGAGCCCAGCTGTTAGCGGGTGGCCATTAAGTGTTAGACACGTGAAATCCGTTTCGGTGCAAAAACAAATTCCAACAAATTTTTGGTTATTCCTAGATTCGGATGTATCCAAATCTCCAAATGAAATTGTAATGAATTTTGTTGAAATCTGTTAAAATTGGTTTTGTTTATTCGTTTTCTAACGAAATTCCAACTTTTCAGAATGATTCAAATTCGGATCAGACAAAAAAATGATCGACCATACCAGGCCACAAGTCCTCAACATGGGGGGGGTGGGTGCTTTGGGTAAGCTATGCCCCCCCACCCCACCCCGAAGCACCTTGTCCCCATGTTGATGGAGACAAGGGCATCTTCCCCACAACCGTGGCCTGTGCTTGTGGGGGTCTGCAGGTGCAGGCAGGGGGCTTGTCATAATATGAAAGCCTCTTTTACCAAGGGGGTCCCCAGATCAAGCCCCCCCCCCCCCATGTGAATGAGTATCGGGAACATATTACCCATACCTATTCACCAAAAATTGTCAAAAAGTAATAAAAACACACACAAATTTTGAAAAATCCTTTATTTAAAAAAAACCTACTGCAGGCTCCTCCTCCATACATAGGAAAAGGGCGGGGTCATCTGTCTACATCACCTGGAGGCACTGCCCCTTCTGGCCTCATGGATCGGTGCATGCTGGGTCCCTGACGTCAGAAAGGGCGGTGCCACCAGGTGATGTAGACAGGTGGCCCCGCCCCTTACCTATATAAAATATGTGAAACGGGGAGCCTGCAGTAGGCAGAGGGTCTCCATGATGGCGAGAGATTCTCTATTTATTTATTTTTCCGGGTGCGGCGGGCTTTGTGATTGATGACGGATCTACATCGGGGGACGCTGGTTTTTATTTTATAATAAAGGATTTTTCAAAAATTGTGTGTGTGTTTTTATTACTTTTTGACACTTTTTTGGTGAATAGGTACAGGTACTATGGTGCTGATACTCATTCACATGGGGGGGGGGGGTCCCTTGGTAAAAGGGGCTTTCAGAAAACGACAAGCCCCCTGCCCCCTGCCTGCAGACCACCACAAGCACAGGCCACGGTTGTGGGGAAGAGGCCCTTGTCCCCATCAACATGGTATGGGGGTCTGGTATGGTTTAGGAGGGGGGGTCTTGCTCGTCCCCCCTTTTCTGACTTGCCGAACTGCATGCTCAGGTAAAGGTCTGATATTTATTTTGGGGGACCCCACGTCAATTATTTTTTTTTACATTTTGGCATGGTCCTGGTATAGACTGGGGGGGGGGGAGACCCCTTGTCATTTTTTTAAACATTTTCTATTGCCGGGCAATGCCGGCATTCTTTTCTTTCCATTCATCTGTCATTGGGGAAGCCCACTGACGGCTGATGAGTCGTCGGTTGGTAAGGATGCGGGCGGCCGGCTTCCCAGCCCCCTGCTTAACAACAAGCTATTTCTTCACTCAGAATTCCAATCAGTCGATTGTTTCTCGACCAATCGGAATTCTGATCGTTCTGATAAGCTTGAATTCTTTAGATTAATAAACTAAACAAATTTTAGCGAAAAGGAAAATAAATTTAACGAAAACTAAACAAATTCCGAAACCAAACTAAAAGAATTCCAAATTCCAGAATGAAATGAAATTAGTAACATAATGAATCTATCCAAAACTAAACAAATGTTTCCATTCTGCACATGTCTCCTAAGCGTGCCCAACCCAGATATAGCAGTTGTGTTCCTGCCTCTGGTTTCCGGGTCGCCCTGCGGATGCTTCGATTGCCCTGTGGAAGAGGTCCGGGACACGTGAGTATGTTTGGCTTGAGGTCCACAGAAGGGAGCAGACGCCATGCGGGCTGCTAGGGAGTAACCAAAAGGAAAACATATGGAGAGGACTCTGCTCTCTGGGTGATCGATGTGCATTGCAGCATCTTATCAAAGTTTGGTGCAGTCGCCTACCTTTGTCTTCTTTTCTGTCCTGAGGAGAGAACTGTTTGTTGAAGCACGGTTTGCTTTCTGCGTAGCGGTACCCCTGCAGGAGCCGCTTGGATATTGGTGTACCCGGGCCTCCCACTGATTACTCCACAGCCAGATACAGGGTATTTTCACACAGCCAGGTGCACACACTCTTCCGCTCGTTGTCTCCAATGACCAGTCTAGGGGATGTGTTTTTATGTTTTATTTGGAGAACTTGGATAGGAGAAGAAAAACCAGAGCCAACATGAGAGTTCCAACATCCTATCTGTTCAGAGAAATGGGAACCTACAGATGTTCACAAGGAACCACTGTCATATGTGTGGACTTTAAAGGCACAGCATGAGACAGATAACAACTCCATGGATTTATCCTAAAATAACATTTATTGATTTATCTAAAACCAGATCTCAATAAAATGAGGAAACTGGCCCCAAACTGAGCTCAGCTCGTACACAGGAGATCAATGTCTCCTACTAATTTCACTCATGTACATCATACATATATAAGGATAAGTTGGTATATATCATAAGGTTCGTGTAGGTATAGATATTTCCTCTCTTCACTTAGATGTAACATTTAGTGACGGCCATGTACTTTTTTACTGAATATATCTTATTACTGTCTCCAGACCTAAACCCTATTGAGCATCTGTGGGGCATCCTCACGGAAGGTGGAGGAGTGCAAGGTCTCTAACATCCACCAGCTCCGTGATGTCATCATGGAGAAGTGGAAGAGGACTCCAGTGGCAACCTGTAAAGGTCTGGTTAACTCCATGCCCAAGGGGGTTAAGGCAGTGCTGGAAAATAATGGTGGCCACACAAAATATTGTCACTTTGGGCCCAATTTGGACATTGTCACTTAGGGGTGTACTCACTTTTGTTGCCAGCGGTTTAGACATTAATGGCTGTGTGTTGAGTTATTTTGAGGGGACAGTAAATTTACACTGTTATACAAGCTGTACACTCACTACTTTACATTGTAGCAAAGTGTCATTTTTTCAGTGTTGTCACATGAAAAGATAGAACAAAATATTTACAAAAATGTGAGGGGTGTACTTACTTTTGTGAGATACATATGTCTTGGATGGGATGCGGATAAAGCAGACTCATGGCGAGGATTCCATCAATTCAATTTTTAGGGCTCTGTTGGATCAGCTAACTTGGAGGCAGAGGAGGGATCAGATAGACCCTGGATTTCTCCATAAAGAGTACCTGTCCCTGACAAAGCTATCACAAGGGATGTTCCTTGTGGTAGCAAAAATGTAAAGGTATGTGATGTATGGCCATCCATGTGAGGTATCGCCATCCATGTGAGGTAGTGGTGCACTGAATTTTCGGCAACCAAAATTTTCGGCTGAAAATGGGCCTATTCCATTTCGGGCGAAAATGGGTTAAAGATGCCGAAATTAATGATGGCCGCCGCGGGCGCAGCGCAGGTTTCTAAAGTCCTGCCTCTGGCTAGTGGCTCGCCTCCCGGTGATGTCACTACTATGACTATGTGTATGAATGAACTAACACACCGGCCGGGCGGGCGAGCGGCCGCTAATACCTATAACTAAGTGAGCCCTTCACTTCCCTATCAGGCGGGTATCTCCGCTAACAGGGAAGTGAAGGGCTCACTTAGTTATAGCTTTTAGTGTGTTAGGTGCGTTAGTTCATTAATACACATAGTCGTAGTAGTGACATCACCGGGAGGTGGGCCGCCGGCCAAAGGTGGGACTTTTGAAAGGAAGGACACAGGAGGAGCGGAGAGTTTGCCTGCCTGTGGCATGGAGGTGCCGACAAGTAAGGAGATTGCCATCATTGAGGGGGGGGGGGGCTGAGGCAGGGTTACCAATGATATTTGTATTGTGCAGCATGAGGGGGTTAATGTATTGCCACTGCTGGTCACTGATGCATTAGTGACCGACCAGTGGCAGTTAATTACCACTGGTTGCACTAATGCAGCACAAAGGGGTTAATTAACTGCCACCGGTCGGTCACTAATGCTTCAGTGACCAGCAGTGGCAATACCTCAACCCCCTCATGCTGCATAATACAAATACCATTGGTAATTAAATTAACCTCTTGCCAACCCATCACTGTACATATACTGCGACAGGGTGGCAGCTACAGGTGTACGTCGCTGCCTGTTTCTGGTGTATGCCCCTCTTCTATCTATTTTTAATAATTTGGGGGGGGGGGGAGTCATTTTCGGTTTTTGGCCAAGGGCATCCTGCATTTTCGGTTTCGGCCTGGAATTTTCATTTCTGTGCATCCCTAATGTGAGGTATCGCCATCCATGTGAGGTATCGCCATCCATGTGAGGTATCGCCGTCCATGTGAGGTATCGCCATCCATGTGAGGTATCGCCGTCCATGTGAGGTATCGCCGTCCATGTGAGGTATCGCCGTCCATGTGAGGTATCGCCGTCCATGTGAGGTATCGCCATCCATGTGAGGTATCGCCATCCATGTGAGGTATCGCCATGAACATCAGTGTGAGAGAAGAATTCTACCAGCAGAGATCACATTTACCGATAAGCTGTAAACCTAGAAAGGCTTTTATAAGGGACACCTATGGATAATTTTAGGCTCCGTAGTTTGTCACAGGCGTGTGCAATTTTTATTCTTCACATTTTTGGTATAAATTTACTTGCCACAACATTATATTTTATATCTTACCGATAAAATGGGTATTATATTGTATTTATGTGCATTCAAATTTGTGTATTATTTCCTGAAAATTTGATGTGGCAAAAAAATCACCAATTTATTCCCCAGGGTCTCTGCTTTTGGAATATATTTCATGTTTGGGGGTTCTAAGCAGGGGAGGACTGGCAGCCTTAGGTCTGGGGGGCAAGTCCAGTCGAGTGGCCCATTGAACCACCGAATCGGCTCCCCATCCATCTGCACCACATTTCCCTCACAGAGAGATAGAGAGAGACTGCTCCACATTGCCCACACAGAGAAAGAGAGAGACAACCCCACATTGCCCGCAGAGAGAGACCTCACCACAATGCCTGCACAAAGAGAGAGACCGCTCCATATCATCTGCACAGAGAGAGAGACTGATCCACATTGCATGCACAGAGAGAGAGAGCGCGAGAGAGACTGATCCACATTGCATGCACAGAGAGAAAAATCGCTCCACATTGCCTGCACAGCAAGGGAGAGACTGATCCACTTTGCCTGCACAGATAGAGACCGCTCCACCTTGCTTGAACAGATAGAGAGAGAGAGACCACTCCACATTGCCGGCACAGGGAGAGGGACCGCTCCAAATTGCAGTTTCTCTGTGGAGCAGTCTGTCTCTCTGTGCAGGCAGTGCGGAGCAGTCTCTCTCTCTCTCTCTGTGTGGGCAGAGTGGAGCGGTCACTCTCTGTGCGGGCAGGGTGGAGCGGTCACTCTCTGTGCAGGCAGTGTGGAGCAGTCTCTCTCTCTCTCTCTCTGTGTGGGCAGAGTGGAGCGGTCACTCTCTGTGCGGGCAGGGTGGAGCGGTCACTCTCTGCAGGGCCGGATTAAGAGCAATATGGGCCTGGTGCTGGGGATTTTGGTGGGCCTTAAGGGTTGTGTGTCGGCGTGCGCAGGCCAAATGCTATGGAAGTCCCAGGCTTCCATAAGAGCCCTGCATCAGTGTACGAGGTGCGCCCTGAAGTGAGGTTGAAGGGCGCAGCTGTGCAGAGCTAACACAACATTACAGAAGCTGAATACCTGGCTTCCATTAGGACTGCCCGCAGTGCCCATTATTAATCCCACCACCCGGCCCAGGTGATCCATGCGGAATGCAGAACCGGTCAGGCCAGGGGAGATCTCTCCCTGTCGGCCCATTGCTTTCCATGCATGGCCTGTTCTTTTTGGGCGGCTGGGCCCAGGGTCACATCATTGGGTGGGTGTGGCCAAATTGTACATGGGGAGGGTCCTAAAGAAACATTGTTAAATAAAACCAGGAATGCATAACACACAAGCACAGGGTTAAGGACAGGAGAGAGTAATACACAGAATGCTGGGTTCAACACAGCGTAATACACAGAGTGCTGGGTTAAGGACAGCATAATACATAGGGAGCTGGGTCCAGGACAACGTAAAACACAGAATGCTGGGTTCAGGACAGCATAATACACAGAGTGCTGGGTCCAGGACAACGTAATACACAGAGTGCTGGGGTCAGGACAGCATAATACATAGGAAGCTGGGTTCAGGACAGCATAATACATAGGGAGCTGGGTTCAGGACAACGTAAAACACAGAATGCTGGGTTCAACACAGCGTAATACATAGGGAGCTGGGTTCAACACAGCGTAATACACAGAGTGCTGGGTTCAGGACAGCATAATACATAGGGAGCTGGGTTCAGGACAGCATAATACATAGGGAGCTGGGTTCAGGACAACGTAAAACACAGAATTCTGGGTTCAGGACAGCATAATACATAGAGAGCTGGTTCAGGACAACGTAAAACACAGAATGCTGGGTTCAGGACAGCGTAATACATAGGGAGCTGGGTTCAACACAGCGTAATACACAGAGTGCTGGGGTCAGGACAGCATAATACATAGGAAGCTGGGTTCAGGACAACATAATACACAGAGTGCTGGGTTCAGGACAGCATAATACACAGAGTGCTGGGTTCAGGACTGCATAATACACAGAGTGCTGGGTTCAGGACAGCATAATACACACAAAATGCTGGGTTCAGGACTGCGGAATACACAGAGCACTGGGTTTAGGACAGCATAATACACAGAACGCTGGGTTCAGGACAGCGTAATACACAGAGCGCTGGGTTCAGGGCAGAGTAATATACAGAGCGCTGGGTTCAGGACAGCGTAATACACAGGTTCAGTAGGAGGCTACTTGCAGGGTGCAAGGTTCAGGAGGAGGCTACGTGCATAGGGCAGGGCTATTACCCATTTTTTTGTTTTCTTCTGTATGTAATGACTGTATACATGTAATTTTTGTGTGTGTATTATATTTTGTCAGTATATGTGTGAATATTATTTTCTGTGTGTGGGTGGGTCTGTGTAATGTCACTCACCCGCAGCCTGTATAAAAAATATACACCTCACATCACTCACACACCAGAGAGACACTACAGGAGATGGTGAGAGACTGCAAACCAGACATGGTACAGGAGATGGTCAGAGTGCAGACATGGTACAGGAGATGGTCAGAGACTGCAGACATACTACAAAAGATGGTCAGAGACTGCAGACATGGTACAGGAGGTGGTCAGAGAGTGCAGACATGGTACAGGAGATGGTCAGAGACTGCAGACATACTACAGGAGATGGTCAGAGACTGCAGACATGGTACAGGAGATGATCAGAGACTGCAGACATGGTACAGGAGATGGCCAGAGACTGCAGACATGGTACAGGAGATGGTCAGAGACTGCAGACATGGTCCAGGAGATGGTCAGAGACTGCAGACATGGTACAGGAGATGATCAGAGTGCAGACATGGTACAGGAGATGGTCAGAGACTGCAGACATACTACAGGAGATGGTCAGAGACTGCAGACATGGTACAGGAGATGGTCAGAGAGTGCAGACATGGTACAGGAGATGGTCAGAGACTGCAGACATGATACAGGAGATGGTCAGAGACTGCAGACATGGTACAGGAGATGGTCAGAGACTGCAGACATGGTACAGGGGATGGTCAGAGACTGCAGACATGGTACAGGGGATGGTCAAAGACTGCAGACATGGTACAGGAGATGGTCAGAGACTGCAGATATAGTACAGGAGATGGTCAGAGAGTGCAGACATGGTACAGGAGATGAGATGGTCAGAGAGTGCAGACATGGTACAGGAGATGGTCAGAGAGTGCAGACATGGTACAGAAGATGGTCAGAGAGTGCAGACATGGTACAGGAGATGGTCAGAGAGTGCAGATATAGTACAGGAGATGGTCAGAGAGTGCAGAGATGGTACAGGAGATGGTCAGAGACTGCAGATATAGTACAGGAGATGGTCAGAGAGTGCAGACATGATACAGGAGATGGTCAGAGAGTGCAGACATGGTACAGGAGATGGTCAGAGAGTGCAGACATGGTACAGGAGATGGTCAGAGAGTGCGGACATGGTACAGGAGATTGTCAGAGACTGCAGACATGGTACAAGAGATGGTCAGAGACTGCAGACATGGTACAGGAGATGGTCAGAGACGGCAGATATAGTACAGGAGATTGTCAGAGACTGCAGACATGGTACAAGAGATGGTCAGAGACTGCAGACATGATACAGGAGATGGTCAGACACTGCAGACATGGTACAAGAGATGGTCAGAGACTGCAGACATGGTACAGGAGATGGTCAGAGACCGCAGACATACTATAGGAGATGGTCAGAGATTGCAGACATGGTTGATTCAAGAGATGGTCAGGGACTGAGTTTACAGCTGAACCCGGTGTAAAAGTGTATGGTATCGCAGGGCTGCTCCACTCTATTTAAACCAGCTCTGCAAGATCAAGTCAGTAAAAGTGACAGAAGACAGCAGCACATCCAATTTCCAAAATAAAAATTGTCTTACAAACAGTTCAGTAAACAGGTAATGGGTCTCTGAAGCTTCTAACCTGAACCAACTGTAAATGCTCCAAAAATAAAATAAAAACCCCATGCAGCACACACAGAGCTCAAACTAGCTGAATGGAAGCTGAAATGGTTACCAGTCATTTGTTCCTGGTGTTGCTGCAGCGTCTTCTTATCAGTGTATCAGGCAATGTACAGCTCAGGGAGATAAAACATAAGGAGTGAGGGAAGAGGAGGCTGATCGATAACCTGCACACTGCCTGAACACACAGATATCCAGAACACACTGCAGCCCACCAGAATTACATGTGACATTGCTCTAATTGTTGTCATACCTTCTTGCCTTGCATTTACATCCCTGGTGCTCCCAGTCAAATGTGGCGGGCTGGAGAGGGGCGGGGGAGGAGTGTGATACTGCCTGCTGACTGGCTGTGGATGAAAGGGAGGAGGAGCTCCACATCAAGCCTGCCCATCCCCAACATCAGAGCTCCGATTTGACAGCTCTGCTCCTCTCTCTCTCACTGACACTATGCTGGACGGTCACACTGAATGTAGAGCTAGACTGCCAGTACACCGCCCCTGAATCCAGGGACAGGGTTGTGCAGGGAGGTTCTGAAGGAGCAGCCCGCTGTCACTTGTAGCACAGAATCCGGGCTTCTGTGTTTACAAGTGACAGAAAACATCAGTGATAATGGACCTTGCCGGCCAGGGCCTATATTATGGTGGGGGCCTGGTGCTGCAGCTCCAATAGTCCCTATGTTAATCCGATCCTAACTTTCTGTGCGGGCAGAGTGGAGCGGTCACTCTCTGTGTGGGCGGTCACTCTCTGTGCGGGCAGAGTGGAGCGGTCACTCTATGTGCGGGCAGAGTGGAGCGGTCACTCTCTGTGCGGGCAGAGTGGAGCGGTCACTCTCTGTGTGGGCAGAATGGAGCGGCCACTCTCTGTGTGGGCAGAGTGGAGCGGTCACTCTCTGTGCGGGCAGAGTGGAGCGGTCACTCTATGTGCGGGCAGAGTGGAGTGGTCACTCTCTGTGTGGGCAGAGTGGAGTGGTCACTCTATGTGCGGGCAGAGTGGAGTGGTCACTCTCTGTGTGGGCAGAGTGGAGCGGTCACTCTCTGTGCGGGCAGAGTGGAGCGGTCACTCTATGCACGGGCAGAGTGGAGTGGTCACTCTATGTGCAGGCAGAGTGGAGCGGTCACTCTCTGTGCGGGCACAGTGGAGCGGTCACTCTCTGTGCGGGCAGAGTGGAGCGGCCACTCTATGTGCGGGCAGAGTGGAGCGGTCACTCTATGTGCGGGCAGAGTGGAGCGGTCACTCTCTGTGCGGGCAGAGTGGAGCGGTCACTCTCTGTGTGGGCAGAGTGGAGCGGTCACTCTCTGTGCGGGCAGAGAGGAGCGGTCACTCTCTGTGTGGGCAGAGTGGAGCGGTCACTCTCTGTGTGGGCAGAGTGGAGCGGTCACTCTCTGTGCGGGCAGAGTGGAGCGGTCACTCTATGTGCGGGCAGAGTGGAGCGGCCACTCTCTGTGTGGGCAGAGTGGAGCGGTCACTCTCTGTGTGGGCAGAGTGGAGCGGTCACTCTCTGTGTGGGCAGAGTGGAGTGGTCACTCTCTGTGTGGGCAGAGTGGAGCGGTCACTCTATGTGCGGGCAGAGTGGAGCGGTCACTCTCTGTGCGGGCAGAGTGGAGCGGTCACTCTCTGTGTGGGCAGAGTGGAGTGGTCACTCTATGTGCAGGCAGAGTGGAGCGGCCACTCTATGTGCAGGCAGAGTGGAGCGGTCACTCTATGTGCGGGCAGAGTGGAGCGGTCACTCTCTGTGTGGGCAGAGTGGAGCGGTCACTCTCTGTGTGGGCAGAGTGGAGCGGCCACTCTATGTGCAGGCAGAGTGAAGCGGTCACTCTATGTGCAGGCAGAGTGGAGCGGCCAATCTATGTGCAGGCAGAGTGGAGCGGTCACTCTCTGTGCGGGCAGAGTGGAGTGGTCACTCTCTGTGTGGGCAGAGTGGAGCGGTCACTCTCTGTGCGGGCAGAGTGAAGCGGTCACTCTCTGTGCGGGCAGAGTGGAGTGGTCACTCTCTGTGTGGGCAGAGTGGAGTGGTCACTCTCTGTGCGGGCAGAGTGGAGTGGTCACTCTCTGTGGGGGCAGAGTGGAGCGGTCACTCTATGTGCAGGCAGAGTGAAGCGGTCACTCTATGTGCAGGCAGAGTGGAGCGGCCACTCTATGTGCAGGCAGAGTGGAGCGGTCACTCTCTGTGCGGGCAGAGTGGAGTGGTCACTCTCTGTGTGGGCAGAGTGGAGCGGTCACTCTCTGTGCGGGCAGAGTGAAGCGGTCACTCACTGTGCGGGCAGAGTGGAGTGGTCACTCTCTGTGTGGGCAGAGTGGAGTGGTCACTCTCTGTGCGGGCAGAGTGGAGTGGTCACTCTCTGTGGGGGCAGAGTGGAGCGGTCACTCTATGTGCAGGCAGAGTGGAGCGGTCACTCTATGTGCAGGCAGAGTGGAGCGGTCACTCTCTGTGCGGGCAGAGTGGAGCGGTCACTCTATGTGCAGGCAGAGTGGAGCGGTCACTCTCTGTGCGGGCAGAGTGGAGCGGTCACTCTCTGTGGGGGCAGAGTGGAGCGGTCACTCTATGTGCGGGCAGAGTGGAGCGGTCACTCTATGTGCAGGCTGAGTGGAGCGGTCACTCTCTGTGCGGGCAGAGTGGAGCGGTCACTCTATGTGCGGGCAGAGTGGAGCGGTCACTCTATGTGCGGGCAGAGTGGAGCGGTCACTCTATGTGCGGGCAGAGTGGAGCGGTCACTCTATGTGCGGGCAGAGTGGAGCGGTCACTCTATGTGCGGGCAGAGTGGAGCGGTCACTCTATGTGGGGGCAGAGTGGAGCGGTCACTCTCTGTGGGGGCTTCTCTCAGCAGCGGCAATCTCTCAGAGACTGTTCCACATTAATGCCACCAGAGAGACTGAGGCAGAGAGCCTGCGCCTTCCCCACTCCTATTACATAGATCAAAAAGACTGCAGGAAGATGAAGGTAAAAGTCTGTGCTGTCACTGCCGCCACACTAAGCGCTACTTGTGGAGTCAGGACCTTCTCTGATGAGTGAGCACCACACCACTGGGCAAGCCAAGCGAGCAGAGTAGCCGAGAGTTACAGTAAGTGCAGCAGGCTAAACACGCAAGTCCTGCTGTCTCCCTGGGCATGACCACCAGATTCTCCAGGCTGCAGGCTCCTCCTGTGTCAATTGCAGGTAGTGAGAAAAGCACATGCCGGTGCACCGGCCCCCAGAGCCAGATAAGGGCATTGTGGGTCTGGTGCTGCAGTGGAGTAGGTTTAGGAGTGGCAGAGATATGATATACAGTAAGTAACGTCATATCCCAGCTCTCCTCTTACTGACCACCCTCCTCTGTTTCCAAGAGCCTGTGCTGGATTGTGCCCAGACTTGGTCGCAGCCACACAGGTGTAATACTAGGGAAGCCTGGCATTTGATTTACCAAGCTTCCGTAGGAGCCGTGCATTGGGGTGTGCTCTGTGAAGAAAGTTTCCCAGCCATCAGAATGTCGACAATGATCGACAAAAAATAAAGACAAGCTGGTTGTACTGAAGTCAATTGATCGAATTCTGTACAAGCAGTCTGCACATAGATTGAAATTCTGCCGGTTCAGCAGAAATGTAAATCTGTCTATGGTGGCCTAAGTCCACTAGTCTCTGGGTTTATTAACCACTTAAGCCCCGGAAGATTTTACCCCCTTCCTGACCAGGGCCTATTTTGCGATTCGGCACTGCATGACTTTAGCAGACAATTGCGCGGACGTGCGACGCTGTACCTAAACTAATTTGACGTCCTTTTTTTCCCACAAACAGAGCTTTCTTTTGGTGGTATTTGATCACCTGTGCGATTTTTTGATCATGCGCTATAAACAAAAACAGAGCGCCAATTTTGCAAAAATAACAATATTTTTCAAATTTCTTATATAAAATTCCCCAAAAACAAATGTAAAAATCTAAATTTTTTAACATTTTAGGCCAATTTGTTTTCTGCTACATGTGCTTGGTAAGAAAATCACAATAAGCGTATTTTAATTGGTTTGCGCAAAAGTTATTGCGTTTACTAACTAAGGGAAAGTCTTTTGTCATTTTTATTGGTTTTTTTTAACGAGTAATGGCGGCAATCTGCGATTTTTTTGCGGTACTGCGACATTGCGGCGGACAGATCGGACCCTTGACTGACATTTTTGACACTTTTGGGGGTACCAGTGACATTACTACAGTAATCAGTGCTATACATATACACTGTTACTGTAAAAATGACACTGGCAGTGAAGGGGTTAACTTTATTTGAGAGGGAGGGGTTAAGTGTGTCCCTAGGGGCGTGATTCTAACTGTGATTGGATGTGGCTAGTGATGTAACAGCAGAGATCTACGGTCCTACATAGCAGGACCGAATGATCTGTGCTGTTACACAGGGAAGAATGACAGGCGGCTTTGTTTACATTAGCCGCCTGCCTTTCTCCCTCTGTAACCGACGATCGCAAGTGACCGGCGGACATCGGGTCCACCGCTCACTCGCGTGGGGGGGTCCGTGAGCGGGAGCGCGCCTCCAGCGGTGTGCGCTCGCTCCCTAGAGCCTCACAGGCTAGCGACGTAGTACTACGTCACTTTGCCTGTGAGGGGCTGACTGCCGATGTAAATCGTCCTTAGGCGGTCGGCAAGTGGTTAAAACCCTCAAATCTTCTAAAAGGGATGCTCCACCTAGGTGCAGAAATTCACTTTGAACTCCACCTTATTTTCATAACTCTCTTTAGGTAATAGAAGTGCAAACAATGAGGTGGGAGCACATCTAATACCTACAAAGAGTAATGAAAATAAGGTGGAGTTCAAAGTGAGCTGTGCCATCACCTGGCATTGAGGAAGTTAAAGAGGAAGTAAACCCTCCTCTGCAAGTTGTACCTATAGGTGATCCAATGATAAGGCTTACCTATAGGTACTGCAAATATATCCTAAACATGTACCGTTTAGGAGATATTTACCTTACATGCAGCCAGTGACGTCACTGGCGCATGCGCTCTGAAGGAACGGCCGCTGGTGCCGTTCCTTCAAAGCCCCGTGCCGTGACCGTCGGCTCCCGCGCGCATGCACGGGAGTGACGTAATCACGGGTCCAGCCAATCAGACGGCCGGATGCCGCGAACCTGGAAGAAGGGTGACAGAACATGTCACCCATGGGAGAGGTGAGCGGTCGGCGCTTCGGGGCTTTTCTAAGGTAAGTATTTCATAATGAGCTAGTATGCGATGCATACTAGCTCATTATGTGTTTGCCTTTCAGGTGTACTTTAACCACTTGCCGACCGCCGCCCGACTATATACGGCGGCGGTCAGCCCCTCCCAGGCAAAGTGACGTACCGGTACGTCACTAGCCTGGGAGCGAATAGGGGACAAACGTGCGCCGCCGGAGGCGTGCTCCCGCCCCCGCTCGTAGCCGAAGAAGCCGACGCGTTTCCGCCGGTCACTCGCGATCGCCGGGTAGAGAGGGAGAAAGGCAGGCGGCTGATGTAAACACAGCCACCTGTCATTCTCCCTGTGTAAAAGCACAGATCGCTCGGTCCTGCTATGTAGGACCGTTGATCTGTGCTGTTACACACACAGCAACGCCCCTAGGGACACACTTAACCCCTCCCTCTCCAATAAAGTTAACCCCTTCCCTCCCAGTGTCATTTTTACAGTAACAGTGCATATGTATAGCACTGATTACTGTAGTAATGTCACTGGTACCCCCAAAAGTGTCAAAAATGTCAGTCAAGGGTTCGATCTGTCCACCGCAATGTCGCAGTACCGCAAAAAAAATAGCAGATCGCCGCCATTACTCGTTAAAAAAAAAACAACAAAAATGACAAAAATCTTTCCCTTAGTTAGTAAACGCGATAACTTTTGCGCAAACCAATCAAAATACTCTTATTGTGTTTTTTCTTAACAAACATATGTAGCAGAAAACAAATTGGCCAAAAAAATTGAAAAAATTCGATTTTTACATTATTTTTGGGGGGAATTTCATATAAAAAAATGTGAAAAATATTGTTATTTTTGCAAAATTTGCGCTCTTTTTTTGTTTATAGCGCATGATCAAAAAATTGCACAGGTGATCAAATACCACCAAAAGAAAGCTCTGTTTGTGGGAAAAAAAGGACGTCAAATTAATTTGGGTACAGCGTCGCACGTCCGCGCAATTATCTGTTAAAGTCACGCAGTGCCGAATCGCAAAATACCCCCTGGTCAGGAAGGGGGTAAAATCTTCCAGGGCTTAAGTGGTTAAAAAACATAAAAAATAAATCTGAGGTTTACAACCTCTTTAAAACAGGCAGGAAGGAAATGTGATAACAACTCCTCTCTGCCTGTCAAATGCCTCTGAAAAGTGACCTGAGCATGGATCACTTTTCAGTGGAGTGTCAGTGCCTGCTGTAAGTGAATACAAGCCTTTGGGCTCACACGGTGTGCTGCGGTTTGGCTGCAGTGCAGGTCCACTGGCACTTTTCCTTCGCCGCAGTCCCTTAGCCTTCGTGTAGGTTTTCCGTTTTGCCTGCATTTTCTGGAAGTGCACCAAAGATGCAGCATACAGGACTTTTTGTGCACTTTCAGAACATGCAGTAAAAATGTGCAACCTAATAGAGGTCTATGGGGCTAGGGGCAACATGCAGGAAGACTGCCAGCTGCAGAGAGGGGGAGGGGGAGGAATAGCTGGAAGGAGGGAAGAGAGGCTCTGGCTGCCGAGTAGACTGCTCAGTTTAAACTTTCCCGCCCAAAGAGAGAGCAGATCCACTACCAACCATTGGTGTGGAGGAGGGAGGGGCTGGGTAATTCACTCTGTAACACAGACTGTCAGCCCCTTGACAGTACACATCGCTGGCTGCCTGCCTCCTAGTGCTGGATGGAGGGATAAGAGTTCACGCCTGTACAGCCTCACTCGGCCAGCTCCGGAATTGCACATGCGCAGTTCTGAGCTGGCGACACATCGGCCTTTGTACAGGAGATCAGCGCTGCCCAGGGGGAAAATGCCTCCCTGCCCCCCGGGCCAGTCCGCCCCTGGTTCTAAGTCATTTTATAGCATAAAAAAAATGCTGATTTGTACATGGATGTGAAAAATGCCCCAGACAGCAAGAGGTTAAATAAATGAGAAATATATATGGACGTTTTACAATGTAAATAAAATGCAGATTTGTAATTGTTGGTATTTTTATAACAATATCAGTGCAGTTCCAATTCTCTCCAACAACAAGAAATGGAACAATCACATGTCATATACTATCTCTAATAGAAACTGAAGGTTTGTCGAGATGTGGCAAATTTTGTAACTGCAGCTCGTCTGTATTGCTGGGAAACACTGCCACCGTGTGGCCAATTTTGTAACTGCAGCCACCTACATTGTTGGGAAACATTGCCAACATGTGGCTAATTTTATAACTGCAGCTCGGCTGTATTTGCTGGGAAATCAAAGTTGTAACTGCAGCCACCTATATTGCTGGGAAACGCTGCCACCGTGTGGCCAATTTTGTAACTGCAGCTCGGCTGTATTTGCTGGGAAACACTGCCACCGTGTGGTCTCTTTTGTAACTGCAGCCGCCTATATTGCTGATATTGCTGGAAAACACTGCCACTGTGTGGCCAAAATTATAACTTCAGCTTGGCTGTATTGCCGGGAGACACTGCCACCGTGTGGTCAATTTTATAACTGCAGTCGCCTATATTGCTGGGAAACACTGCCACCGTGCGGCCAATTTTGTAACTGCAGCTCGGCTGTATTGCTGGGAAACACTGCCACCGTGTGGCCAATTTTATAACTGCAGCCATCTATATTGCTGGGAAACACTGCCACCGTGTGGCCAATTTTATAACTGCAGCTCAGCTGTATTGCTGGGAAACACTGCCACCGTGTGGTCAATTTTATAACTGCAGCCGCCTATATTGCCGGGAAACACTGCCACCGTGTGGCCAATTTTATAACTGCAGCTCGTCTGTATTGCTGGGAAACACTGCCACCGTGTGGCCAATTTTTTAACTGCAGATTGGCAGTGTTGCTGGGAAACACTGCCACCGTGTGGCCAATTTTATAACTGCAGCTCGACTGTATTGCTGGGAAGCACTGCCACCGTGTGGCCAATTTTATAACTGCAGCTCGACTGTATTGCTGGGAAACACTGCCACCGTGTGGCCAATTTTGTAACTGCAGCTCGGCTGTGTTGCTGGGAAACACTGCCACCGTGTGGCCAATTTTATAACTGCAGCTTGGTTGTATTGCTGGGAAACACTGCCACAGTGTGGCCAATTTTATAACTGCAGCTCGGCTTTATTGCCGGGAAACACTGCCACCGTCTGGCCAATTTTATAACTGCAGCTCGGTTGTATTGCCAGGAAACACTGCCATCGTGTGGCCAATTTTATAACTGCAGCTCAGTTGTATTGCCGGGAAACATTGTCACCGTGTGGCCAATTGTATAACTGCAGCTCGGTTGTAATGCTGGGAAGCACTGCCACTGTGTGGCTAGTTTTATAAATGCAGCTCGTCTGTATTGCTGGGAAACACTGCCACTGTATGGTCAACTAAGATGAATTTTCAGGGAACACCAAAAGGTGGATAGAGTAAGAGATAGTGAGACAGATTGGGGTAGGGAGTTCTATGGGATACAAGAGGCTCGGGAGAAGTCCTGGAAGTGGGAGGAGGTGACAAGGGAACTAGAAAGCAGGAGATATTGGGAAGATCGAATAGGATGATTTGGTTGGAATATTGAGACCAGGTTAGTGGTGTAGCTGGGGGCGGAGTTGTGGATGGCTTTTTAAGTTACTGTTAGTATTTTTAATTTAAATTTGTTGGGTGAGTGGCAGCCAATGGAGGGATTGGCAGAGAGGGGTAGCAGATGCTGAGCGGTTTGTGAGGTGGATGAGTCTGGCAGCAGCATTCATGTTGGACTGAAGGAGGGATAGCCTATGTAAAGGTAAGCCAATGAGGAGGGAGTTGCAGTAGTCGAGGTGAGAGATAACAGGGAGTAGGGATGGATGGGCAAATGGTTCGGGACGGGCATAAGTTCAGCTTGAACATCGCCCGTTTGGCCATTCGCCCAACACCAGAAATTTCTGTGTGCGTGTTTTTCTTTATCTTTTTTTTTTTATTATTATTATTTTTTCATGTTTGATACTATCAATGCAATTTTTTTTTTTATTTACAAAATATTGTTTTCAATGGAGCAGTGATTTTATTAATGCTTAAAATGAAAAAAAAAAAAAAAAAAAAAGAAAAATTGCTTTAAATATAATGCCCTTAAACTGGATACACACTATACAATTTTCTTTCGATTTTTTCCTATTTCCAAACCTAAACAGTTTAAATTTGTATGCAGTCAGGCAGGCCCTTACACTACATAGTTGAAGGTAAATCTAACAACAAAGTTGTATAGTGTGTATCCAGCCTTAGTCTGCCTGTAAAGTGGTGTATCTGTACTGTGTATAGAACCTGCTGCAGCAAAACTGACATTTATAAAGAAAAAAAATTACATTTAAATAGATTTTAATCAATTGTCGGCAATATAAATAAATAAAAATAACAGTGTGGGGGTTCCCCCCGGTCCATACCAGGCCCTTTAAAATCCCCACAATCATTCTTGGTGACTTCAACATCCCTGTTACTACAAACACTTCTGCTACTTCTAAATGTTTTAGTCTAACCGCCTCATTTGGCCTGAAGCAATGGATACACAATGGATAGAGGCTTCTACTCACTCTGGTGGCAACACCCTCACCCTTGTATTCTCCCACCTATGCAGTCCATGCATCCTCTCCAACAATCCTCTCCCTCCCTATAAACACCACTAGGGATGGGCGAGTGGTTTGGACTGAGGATAACTTCAGTCCGAAATGGTCCCTTCAGGAGTTCGCCAAACACCCAAATTTTCTGTGTGCTCTGCGTTTCTTCTATTTATTTTACTATTTACATCCCGCTGAGCGCACGGTCAATAGGTTGTTAAGAAGCGAGGCCGGGAACCCGCCACAGCGTCCTTACCAACAAATGAGTCATCAGCTGTCAGCAGGCTTCCCCGCAGACAGCTGAATGTAAAAAAAAATAATTGTTGGCAAGGAAGATAAAAAATGGGAAAAAAAAACACGTGGGGTCCCCACCGTCTATACCAGGCCCCATCCATACCAGGCCCAAAAAAGGCTGCATGCTTGGATAAGGGTTTGATATAGATTTTGAGGGGAAACCCCACACCATTTTTTTTTTTAAATTGGCGTATCTTCCCCCCCAAAATCCACACCAGACCCTTATCCAAGCACATAGCCTGGCAGGCCAGGACAGGGGTGAGGACAAGCGAGTGCCCCCCAAACCATACCAGGCCAACATGCCCTCAACATGGGGGGTGCTTTGGGGCAGGGGGGTCTGCAGGGGGCTTATCGGAATCTGGAAGCCCCCTCGAAAAAGGGGGCCCCCAGATCCTGGCCCTCATTTACCAAAAAAAGTGTCAAAAATAAAGACACGAGCCAGATTTGGACAGTTCCTTTATTAAAAAAATAAAATAAAAAAACAATGTCCTCTGATGTAGATCCATCATCAATCACAACGACCGATGCACCACCGACCCTAAAAAAGAAAAAAAAAACCTCTCCGCCCACGAGAAAGGCTGACTGACGAATGCCTGCTCTGCTGGGTGACAGTTTTTAAATAGGTAATGGGCAGAGCCACCTGGTGGCCCTGCCCCTTATGATGTCACCGATCCAGCATGCAACCAGTCAGTTACATGACACGGGGGTGGGCCACCAGATGATGTCACCAGGTGGCCCTGCTCCTTACCTTTTTAAGAACTGTCAGACTGTCATCCCTTTGAGGGTGGAGTTTTTTTTTTGGGAGGGGTTCAGATGTGCACTGGGCATTGTGAATGATGATTATTCTACATTGGGGGACATTGTTTTTTATTTTTTATAAAAGGAAATGTGAAAAACATGCTCATAGCCTCATTAATTCTTACAATGTACCCCAACCTCATTCACATAGAGGGGCAAGATCTGGGGACCCCCTTGTTAAAGGGGGCTTCATAATTCTGATAAGTCCCCTGCCTGCAGACCTGCACAACCACAGGCCAAGGTTGTGGGGAAGAGGCCCTTGTCCCCATCAACATAGGAACAAGGTGCTTTGGGGGGGGGAGGGGCGAGCCCAACCTGCCCCAAATAACCCCCCATGTTGAGGGTATGTAGCCTGGTATGATTCAGGGGGGGCGCTCACTCATCCCCCCCATTCCTGGCCTGCCAGGCTACATGATCAGATAAGGGTGAGGTATAGATTTTGGGGGGACCTCATGCCATTTGTTTTTTAAATTTTGGCATGGATTTTCCCTTAAATTTCATGCCAGACCCAAAGGGCCTGGTATGGATTTTGGGGGACCCCATGCCGATTTTTCCCCGATTTTTATATTGCCGGCAATTTCTTGTTTTTTACATTCTGCTGTAAGCGGGAAAGCCCACTGACAGCTCATAACTCATTCATTGTTAAGGACGCAGTGGCCGTCTTCCCAGTTTAGTTTCCTAACAACCTATTGACTGTGCGCTCGGCGGGATGTAAATAGTAAAAAAAATGAAAACACCGAGCGCACAGAAAATTTGGGTGATTGGTGAAGTTCTCCTCCACCCAAACCGCTCGCCCATCCCTAGTGGTGTTTAGAGAGAGGGAGAGGATTGTTGGAGAGGATGCATGGAGTACATAGGTGGGAGAATACAAGGCTGAGGGTGCTGTCACCAGAGTGAGTAGAAGCCTCTATCCATTGTGTATCCATTTCTTCAGGCCAAATGAGGAGGTTAGACTGAGAAGTTTGGAAGTAGCAGAAGTGTTCGTAGTAACAGGGATGTTGAAGTTGCTGAGAATGATTGTGGGGATTTCAGAAGAGAGAAAGTAGGGCAGCCAGGCAGAGAAGTCATCAGGGAAAGTTAATACCGGTCCAGCGGGCCGATAAATCACAGCAATTCTAGAGGAGATTGGAGAAAATAGACGTATACAGTGAGCTTCAAATGATGAGAGGGAGGAGAGTGGAGAACCTGGAAGGTGCTCTGTGAGGATAGGAGGATTCCACACTCCACCTCCCTTGTGTTCCCTAGGTCTAGATTTACACCTACTTCATTCATCTTATGGTGTTTATCAATAAATAAAGTAAACTGATCCATGTGCAAATTCATATACAACATAAAGTGCTTTGTGCTCAAGATGCTGTTCCCTGCAGATCCACTGCTTCCACTTTACACCTACTTCATTATCTTATAATATTTTCTATAAAGTAAAAATCTGTGCAAATTCATGTAAACATACAATATTTTTTGCTCAATATATTGTTCTATGCAAGTCCACTGCTTCCACATTGCATCTACTTCAACAAAGTTCTGTTGCTCCAAAAAAGTCCACAAATGAATGAAAAGTTGATAAGGTGTGAAAGTTCTCCGTGCTCCAAACTGTGCCAGCTGTAGTGTAGCCACGCCTTCTTCCACCTCTTACACACGTGATGGTGAGGGCGCCCCCTTAGTAGTGCTTCCCCATTCACCAGAGCAATATGACTCCCAGCTTTTCAGCTACCAGAGTCACAAACATCCTTCACACTCTCCTCACCTCCGATGGCAAAGGAACTGGATCCTCCTCGCTCACTCCTGCAAGTCTGCTGCGCTTTCTGTCAGTCTCCCTCCTAGACTCGGCTTCCTCCTCCGACCGCTGTTCCAGCAGGAGCTCCGCCTCTTCATACACACTCAGGGAGGAGAGAAAGGGGAAGGATATACAGTACATACACACACAGCACAAGGCCGTGTTCACACTACCAGACGGTTCTCAGGGCTGCAGTTCCTCTGAGCTCCACAAGGCGGTGACCTCACTTCTACCCAGACAGGAAGTCTCTATGGAATACAGACAGGAAGTCTCTATGGAATACAGACAGGAAGTCTCTATGGAATACAGACAGGAAGTGATGTTAGGTAATGAGGACGTTCTATTGAACGTAGAGGGAGACACTGCAGGAATTGGCGGCAGAGGAGGTAATAAGTAGATCAACCCCTTCAAGGGGATCAGTTGATGATTAATATATCTTGCTTCCAAAGCTGACTACACATGGATGGAAATGTGACCGATCCCTGCTGAACCAGCTGAATTTCCATGTATCTATGCTCCCCCTCATGCCCTTCATTATGTAAGTCATGCTGAGATAATCTCCCATTGGCTGAGCAATATTCTCATTTGTCTCTGAGCTCCTTCTTGCTATTCCTCGTCCTGCCTGTTGTTTCCTTGGATTGATTTTCTGTGTAGTGACCCCGGCTTCATCTCTTGGATGCGCTCGTCTGTTGCTTGTCCTGACCTTTATCCTGATTCCTGGATCTCCTCCTCATCTCTCCTCCATATCCTCTTACACAGCTTTTCTCCACACCTGCAGTGACCCTGGGGGGTGGAAAGTTGGCACCAGCATGCAGCAAAACCCATCCCCACCATTAGGAGCTCTGGATGAAATTGTATGCTATTTACACTCCGCACGTCACCTGCTCACATGACAGCTTACTTTCACACATTCCTGACAGATTTCTATATGGTAAAGGTCGAAGTTCACTCTTCATTTTAGGAGAAGTGGGAGGCACCCGGGAACAATGATTTGGTTAGCACAGGATCCTCATATAGAGGACCGCTCAAATGTCCCTCCATCCAGAGTCTATATGTCCTATGACATCACACTGACCTCACAGATCCTCCCCCCAATGTCCATCCATCTGGCTTTTGTTTCTCATGCTCTTAGGATGTGGGCGGACCCTTGGCATCCTCACTAGCAAAGTGGGTCTGTTGGTCCTGCGTTGTATGTAATGATGTCAGAATGCCTGCAACAAGCTTTTACTCTGTGTAGTGTGGGGGTCCTGTGTGGGTAAATTATACCTCAGCCTGAGGTGGGGCTTTAATCAAATGGAAACCTTAATAGTGAGGTGAGGAGGATTCTGGGAATTTCATTTGATTTTACTATTTGTATTCAGATCTAGAGTTTTCCTCCTGTGAAGTCTGGAGATCATATGACCATCACATTGCCTCCACCTCCCTCCCTGATAGAATAGAGAAATAAAAAGAAGATTCTAGAAGTCACCAGAGAGATGATCGAGGAGAGGTGAGCGGTGCTGGGAATTCTGGGACATTATCCAGTAACAGACAAGGGATGTGTCTGGATGGTGACTGTATCATTGTGTGTGTCAGGTTCCTATAAGGTGTCAGGATGTCACTGTCTATTTCTCCATGGAGGAGTGGGAGTATTTAGAAGGACACAAGGATCTCTACAAGGACGTCATGATGGAGAATCAGCCGCCCCTCACATCACCGGGTAAGAGGAGACTTTATTGTAAAGGAGAGAGCAGTACGGAGGATCCACCTAGATCCCCCATCATCTGATAAACACATAGAAACAATATATTCAGTCAGTGTGTGTGTTTCCTACAGATGGATCCAGTAATGGGAACCCACCAGAGAGATGTCCCCGTCCTCTGTATTCCCGGGATTCCACACAGGAAGGTCACACCATCCCTCACCATCATCAGGTAGATGAGGAACAATTACTGATAGTATCATTAGGATCTGTACATTATCTGAATTGTTACCATTGATGTGATTTTTATTATATATTCAGAGTGGAAACCTGAGAGATTCTAAAGTTGAGGTTAAAGAAGAGATAAAAGAGGAGGATGATGAGGATGGGGTGATGGAGGAGTCAGAGTTTCTAAAAGAACACAAAGATCTGTACCAGGACACCATGGTGGAGTCATCCAGCTACAGAAACCCACCAGAGAGATGTCCCCGTCCTCTGTATTCCCGGGATTCCACACAGGAAGGTCACACCATCCCTCACCATCATCAGGTAGATGAGTGACAATTATTGGTAGTTCTGATTTATACACAGCATGTTTGTTACAATGAATGTTTAATTATATCTGTTAGAGTGGAAACCTCTCGGATTATAATATTGTTGTTAAAGAAGAGTATAAAGAGGAGGATGAGGAGTATGGAGTGATGGAGGAGTTTTCAGAAGGACACAAGGATATGAAGGAGCCACCTAATACCAGGAACCCACCAGAGAGATGTCCCCGTCCTCTGTATTCCCGGGATTCCACACAGGAAGAAGGTCACACCATCCCTCACTGTTACAAGGTTGGTGGGGCGGAGCATTTAGAACATAAATTGTGAAGATGATGTGTGGATTATAATGTGAGCTTATAGTTTACCAATTAAATGTTATTTATTTTTCTTGGTTTAGGATGAAGATCAGATTGATATAAAGGTTGAGATTAAAGCAGAAGAAGAAGCGAGGTATGTGAGGGATGATCAGCAGTCTATGGAGGAGGATGGAATAACGGGGACATTTATAGAGGAGGACACTCCTACAGAGATCAGCACAGGTGGGTCATTAACACTAAATACATTCCTCCACCCATACTGCTCACTGATTGGTCCAGAGTAGGGCAAGGGCTGGGTGATATCAGCCTGTAATCCCCTGGTCACTTTCCTGAGCTGTGTTCCCCGTCCTGTATTCCTGTATTTCTCTCGGATAATCTTCCTTCTCCATGCTGCAGACAAAATTTAGATCTGGATTTATGGAGATTCTGGGTTTCAGCTGGAAGCATAATGTTGATTTTCACCATAGGTGATACTAGACCTAGGCAACTAGGGTATGAGTCTTGGGTCTCCTTTCCCATGCCCAGGTTTAGTAAGATCCCTGACAGAACAATTCGCCCAGGGTTACTTGCTCTGTTGTATAATGGCTGGGCCGGGTGGAGGGATATGTCTGTATAGTCTCACACCCAAGTCACTGAGTGCAGTCTCAGGAGATGGGAGACAGCGGTGTGGGACCTCTGCAACTTCTCTCATGTAAACATGATTCCACTGAATACCAATATTATGAGTCCTAAACCTTACACTATATACTCTATATTGTACCTTACATACTCCTGACCCCTGCACTATATACTCTATGTTGTACATTACATACTCCTGACCCCTGCACTATATACTCTATATTGTACATTACATACTCCTGACCCCTGCACTATTTACTCTATGTTGTACATTACATCATTCTGATACTATATAGTCCTATCTGTTGTATCTTATATAATATGTTGTACATTACATAGTCCTGACTTCTGCTCTCTCCCCTCTACCCACTGCTATATACACACATAATATGGATTCTCTTTTGTTACACCTATTTTCTACCAGCTGGACATTTTATATCTGATGATTTGATTGGAGCACAGAGTTTTACATGTTGATAATAATGTGATAACATCCTCAGACTTTTGAACCTTAAACAGAAAGTGATAATGAGGGAGGCGTCTATAACCCAATGATGGTGGTCTTTAGAATCAGTCCAGTCTTCATCTTGGTTGTTCTCTAGAGTTTGGCCGAACACCCCACTGTTCGGTTCGCACTAGAACTCCCGAAAAGAGAAAAAGTTCTGATTTGAACAGCGATACTTATTAAAGTCTAAGGGCCTTGAAAAATCAAAAGTGCCCATTTTGAAGGCTTATGTGCAAGTTATTGGCCATAATAAGGGTATGGGGGCCCAGTGACTACCCTGGGGGACATGGAGCAATGCAAAAAAATGTTTTTAAAAAAAAGATTGTTTTTACAGGCGCAGTGATTTTATTGATGCTTAAAAAAATGCTAATAAAAATGATAAACGTTTTTTAAATATAGAGCCTGGGGGGGGGGGGGGGGCGTCCCTTAGTCTACCTGTAAAGTGGCACATCTGTACCATGTATAGAACCTGCTGCAGCAATAATGACATTTATAAGAATAAAAACGAGTCAATTCACATTTAAAGTGATTCTAAAATCTCGTTTTTTATCTTTGTTAAAAATAACAAACGTTATACTGACCTCCTCTGTGCACAGAACAGACCAGATCGTCCTCTTCTCAGGTCCCTGTTTGGCACTACTGGCCCCTCCCTCCTGAGAAGTGCCCCCACAGCAAGCAGCTGGATGTGGGGGAACCTGAGCCAAGCCGCAGCTCCCTGTGTTCATTCAGACACGGAGCCACAGCCCGGCACAATCCCCCCCTCCTCATTTGCCCACTAAATTTGATTGACAGCAGCGTAAGCCAATGGGCCACACTGCCATCTCAGCCAATTAGGATGGGGGAGTCTCAGACAGCCGAGACACTCCTGCAAACTAGCTGGATCGAGATGGGGCGCAAGTAATTATTATGGGGGCTGAGGGAGGCTGATGCACACACAAGGCTTTTTATCTTAATGCATAGAATGCACCTTCTGCCTTTACAACCACTTTAAATTGCTGACAATACAATACCATTGCCGGCAATAGAACAACATTAAAAGTAAACAGAGTGGACCCCCCCCAAAATCCATACTATACCATTATCCCAGCATGCAGCTCAGCAAGTCAATAAAGGGGGAACGAGTGAGCGCCACCCCTCCTAAACCATACTAGACCAAATGACCCTCAACATAGGGGGTGGGTTTTTTGGGGCAAGGGGGGGCTCTGTACCCCCACCCAAAGCACCCACCCTCCATGTTGATGGGGACAAGAGCCTCCTCCCCACAACCCTGACAGGTGGCTTATCGGAATCTGAAAGCCCCCTTTAACAAGAACCCCCCAGATCCTGGTCCCCCCAAGTGAATGAGTACAATTCCTTTAATAAAAATAAAAAACAGTTTCCCCCAGATGTAAATCTATTGTCAATCACAACACCAACTCCACCGCCAGACTTGAAAAAAAAAAAAAATGATCCGCTGTCAACTAAGACAAACCGCCAAATGCCTAGCTTGCCGTTTGACAGTTCTTATATAGCTAAGGGGTGGAGCCACCTAGTAATGTCACCTGGTGGCACCGCCCCTTGTAACATCAACAACCCAGCATGCATCGGTCGGTGGCATCACAAGGGGGACTGTGTGACCAGGTGACATTGCCATGTGGCTCCGCCCCTTACCTATATAAGAACTGTCAAAGAGCAAGCCAGGCATTTCCTTAGATAACAGCGGATCATTTTTCTTTTCTTTTTCGAGTCAGGCGGCGGCGTCATGATTAATGATGTATTTACATCAGGGGACACTGTTTTTTTTTTGTTTTTTTTTTTTATTTTAAACAAAGGAAAACTCCCTATTGATTTTATTTATTTTTACACTTATTTGACGAATGGGTAGGGGTACTATGTACCCCATATTCATTCACATGGGCAGGGCGGGATCTAGGGGTCCCTTTGTTAAAGGGGGTTCCAGATTCTGATAAGCCCCTTGCCCGCAGAATCCCACAACCACTGGACAGGGTTGTGAGGAAGAGGCCCTTGTCCCCATCAACAAGGTGCTTTGGGGTGGAGGGGGGGGGCAGAGCCCCCCTTCCCTAAAGTTCTCAACCGCCATGTTAAGGGCATGTGGCCTGGTAGGGCTCTGGAAGTGGGGGCACTCGCTTGTCCCCCCCCCCCCTCTTTCCTGGCCTGCCAGGATTTGTGCTCAAATAAGGGTCGGGTATGGATTTGGGGGGGACCCCACACTGTTTTTCTTTACTTTGCTGTGGGGTTCCCATTAAAATCCATACCAGGTCGGACCCATACGAGTTTTTTTTCTCTTTATTACTGGTAATTTTTTTTTTTATTCAGCTGTCAGTAAGGAAGTCCATTGACAGCTGATGACTTATCAGTTGTAAAGGACGCGGCGACTGTCTTCCTGGCCTCGCTCCTTAATAACCAGATATTCACTGTGCCCAAAGTGCATTGCAGGACATTTAGTGGGGTGAACACCTGCCAAACGACCTGCAAATTTGGGTGTTTGCCGAAGGGGTGAACAGGCGATGTTCAGTCCAAACTTTTGCCCGGCCCGAACCGTCCGCCCAACTCTATTGTTCTCCCCTCATCCTCACTCTCTGACCTCTGGTGGG
Source organism: Pelophylax lessonae (assembly GCF_965119305.1). Taxonomy (NCBI): domain Eukaryota; kingdom Metazoa; phylum Chordata; class Amphibia; order Anura; family Ranidae; genus Pelophylax; species Pelophylax lessonae. The sequence continues at coordinate 1,384,996 of NC_138770.1, forward strand.
GCTCAGCCCTGCTGTTATTCATGACAAAATCATGGACTAAATAAGGAAGTGCGGGACTTCTTGTGTTGGGAAGATGGCAATGAGTGATAGAGGGGGAGGGGACACTCGTCCTATAATCCCATCATCACTGTCACTCCTACAAAAGACAGTTCTCGTTGTTTGCTCACTCTCTGACTAAGGTCCATGAATAAATAAATGAACTGGTAGGAGATCAGAGGACCCATTTACTAGTTAGGGTGGAATTGTAAGATCCTCAGAGACAAAGCTGCCTGATGTGGGCGGAGTCTTGGTTTAGGGGAACCAATCTGCTCATGTCTAGTAATAATATTTGTATTTCTATTTTAGTACATGGACGGGAGATGAGGAAAACCTCAGAGGATTGTCTCACTTTGTCTCCAGACTGTAAAGTAGAAGATGAGGACATCACACAGTATAGTCCAGGAGAAAACCCGGCTACCTCAAATGTCCATCCGGCACCACACAGTGTAGATGGACCATCGTATTCCTCTTATCCTGAGGAACCTCAGACTGGGAGGGACAGTGCCGGACCATCGTATTCCTCTTATCCTGAGGAACCTCAGACTGTGAGGGACGGTGCCGGACCATCGTATTCCTCTTATCCTGAGGAACCTCAGACTGTGAGGGACGGTGCCGGACCATCGTATTCCTCTTATCCTGAGGAGCCTAAGACTGTGAGGGACAGTGCCGTCCTGCCAATAGATAAGAGGTTCTCCTGTACTGAGTGTGGGAAGTGTTTCTCTTTTAAATCTGGTCTTAATGTGCATAAAAGATGTCACACAGGGGAGAAGCCGTATTCCTGTCCTGAGTGCAGGAAATGTTTTTCACATATTTCCCATCTTTACAGACATCAGAAATCTCACACGGGGGAGAAGTCACTTTCCTGTCCTGAGTGCGGGAAATGTTTCTCACAGATGTACAATCTTTACACACATCAGAGATCTCACACAGGGGAGAAGCCGTATTCCTGTCCTGAGTGTGGGAAATTTTTTTCAAGAAAGTCCAGTCTTTACACACATCAGAGATTGCACACAGGGGAGAAGCCACTTTCCTGCTCTGAGTGCGGGAAATGTTTTTCAAATAAATCCAATCTTAAAACACATCAGAGATCTCACACAGGACAGAAGTCATATTCCTGTCCTGAGTGTGGGAAATGTTTTTCACGTAATTCCAGTCTTTACACACATCAGAGATCTCACATGGGGGAGAAGCCGTATTCCTGTCCTGAGTGTGGAAAATGTTTTTCACGTAGTTCTAGTCTTTACGCACATCAGAGATCTCACATGGGGGAAAAGCCATATTCCTGTCATGAGTGTGGGAAAAGTTTTTCAGTGAAGTCCAATCTTAACACACATCAGAGATCTCACACAGGGGAGAAGCCGTATTCCTGTCTTGAGTGTGGGAAAAGTTTTTCAGTGAAGTCCAATCTTAACACACATCAGAGATTGCACACAGAGGAGAAGCCACTTTCCTGTCCTGAGTGAGGGAATTGTTCCTCACTGAAGTCCTGCCTTCCTGTACATCAGGTATCCCACACAACCCTCGAGGTGTATTAGTGCCTTGAGTGTGGGAAATGTCTTCTATATGAATGTTGGTGGATATGTGAGGAAGAAGCACACCCTGATATACACCTCAGATATACTCCATGGCTGATCTTCATCATGTAAGAAACACTTCATAAGGAGATCAGAGATCACCAAAGACATGGATGAAGTGTTGTAGCGTGTTGGCCATTGATAGCAGTAGAAAAATAAAAATGCCATTACCTTTCATTGGCTGAGTAAATTTTTTGGTGTAAGCCTTTACAAACACTTAAAAAAAAAAGGTAAATTTAAAAAAAAAAAAAAAGTTGGACAAATGTGTGAAGCTATCATCCATCCTTGACAAATGTTGGTTGAATTTGACTTCATACAGTGATGTTCTACGATCTTTCTCCAGATCATAGAAAGGCTCCAGACTCCACCTAGTGACCATAAGGCCATGTTGCACTATTCTTCCTGATTTTGGTATTTCAGGAAAAATGCTGCATTATGGTCACTAGATGGAGCTGACGATCATAGGAAAGCACTGTGACTATATCAAGAATTTGTAATGGGGGAGGACGTGGTCGCCACGTAGCCGCATGGACGCTTGAGATCCGAGCTCCGCCGAACACAGGAGAGAATCCGCAGCCATCGGCATCCCTGCACGTCCAACATCGACATCTCCTACCTCCCGATACCCTTCTAACCCTCCTCTATCTCCAGATATGGCAAAAAAGAAGAAGGAGCCCGGCCAGCCCAGGAAACAGCACCATTTCTTTATGCCCCAGGATAAACAACAAGGCCATGCTGGCGCCGGCGGCCGCTCGCTGGCCTCTTCCAGCGGAGCCTCTCAGTCATCAGCAAGCCCTCCGCTCCATCCCTCTCACAAAGCGGCGCAACCCCGGTCCCCAGAGGCATTCACCCCGCTCTCTAGAAGTCCTGTAAAAAGCAAGCCACGGCTCTCTTCAGAACTGCTTCAGGAGGAGGTAAGCACCAGAGACACTTCCTCATTGAACTCCACTAGGGAACTTGCTGACACCATCAATGCCTTCCCCACATGCAATTAGCCCCTGTCAGACACCATGCTGAAGGACATCTATGCAACTATGTTTTTAACAATAAACCTGATTTGATATACTGCACCATGATTGCCCTCTATTTTTCACTGAGCCCGAGGTCACGATAAGGAGTTAAGGACGCCATAAAGTTTAACACCCCAAAAGCTGACAGGACAGGAAATACCCGGAGGTCGGAACAGGATATCGGAATAAGCAAAAGCCTACATGTTACCCGGAGGCTAAGCTTTATATACAGGCGCAATATACACCTTATTGAGGTGAGAATATAGAACACCTAGATGTGACACCTGGTGGAGGCAGCAAGTCACAACACCCTTATTTTGCATGAGAGCACGTTTATTTTTCTTTGAAGATATTGAAGGGAATTGCACCTGATTCTGGATTTTTATACATGGACACTATGAACACTGCACTTTATTTATTTTAGATTGAAGAGAAAAAGCACATAGCACCTTTAGTCTTTTTTGAAGTTCTATTTATATATTTATATTTTGTCAACGGCATATTTATTTATTGACATCTTTAAGAAATCGAAGTACTCAGCACTTTTGTCGTATAGAAGATATATTGAAATGTTTTAGTTTTATTTATATTTTAATTTATTTATATGATGGAATTAATTTGATCACCACGTTATAATTCAGTGACAACACATTTTCACCACAAGAACACGCTTTTATTACTGTATTTTACATATTCACATTTTTTTAAGCTATATTTCCACTTCTGAAGCGCACTACCCACCCAAATTGTACACATGCTGAAGGACATGTTATTGTCCCTGCGAGCCTCAATGCATAAAGACATGATGGACTGTGTACAAAACTTTAAAGGGGAAGTGCAGGCCTTAGGGGGCAGGGTTGACCACATTGAATCTAAGATGGGGGAGTTTGCAGCATCCCACAATGAACTGATCGATTCACACTATACTCATGAGTAACTACTGGAAAGGCTTAAGAACAAAATTGCAGATATGGAAGATCGCGCTAGGCGCAATAACATTAAAATTAGAGGTGTGCCTGAAGCCATACAACCTGCAGACCTGGCTCAGTATGCCAAAGGCCTCATCCAAGCGGTCCTTCCTTCCACACCTGCAGCTGAGCTGGTTATTGATAGAATCCACCTCCTCCCGAAGCCATCATACATATCGGATGATATCCCCCGTGATATCATCATGAGGGTTAATTTTTATCATGTCGAAGACCTTCTGACGTCAGCCTTTAGAAAAGCAACTCCAGTCCCGGAAAAATACGCTAAGCTTCAGCTTTTTGCGGACTTATCGCAGAATACCCTGCAAAAAAGAAAAGCTCTCCAGCTGATTACTAAAATGCTGAGGAACCACAATATTACCTATCGCTGGGGCTACCCGGTTAAACTCACCATTACATATAATCAAGGCACATGTGTTGTGACCTCCTTACAAGAGGGCCTGGCCTTGCTGAAATCCTGGGACATTCTCCCGGACCGGGAACCCGCCTCACAGGGATCTCCCGACTGCATTATTCAGATCCGTGATGACTGACATACAGTCTCATACAAAAAGAAGGGGAAGAAATCCTCAAAGAGATCGCTGTGACGGTGTTCACCGTCACTGAAATTTAAGGACAGATGGGTGATGGTTCGGATTGCTTCATATTTGTCAGCAAGGTCTCCATGTAGAAATATTGAGATTTGTTCCCATTTGCCATGAGGTCTCTAACCAGGAAGTACAACTCCTAATATGGTCATTCCAGGAAGTTCAATGAGGAGACGGACTGTCTAACAATGTTGCTTTTGTCTGAGGTGGCTTTCCATTCACCTATTGTCGGGTGTGCTAATAAACTCACCTGTTGTCTGCTAAGGGATGTATTGACACTCAGAGTAATGTGTATTGGGGGCTCGTTATGGAACCATTGTTCTGTGTCTGGCTATTGTGTACATTGATTGTCCCCTGGGGGCTTCTGTCTCATTACACATAACAGTCCTTCTAATCAAGCCATTTGTGGACCAATCCCTGCTGACTCATTTTCAAGTCCTCATTTGCATGGCTAAGGAGGACCTGAAGGAGAACGGCATGTACTGTGCAATTGACCAATGGGAAAGCGGTTGTTGGGGGCAGGATGTTCCAAATTCTGTATAAAAGTGTGCTGTGTACTTCCAATAAATCGTCTTCTTGTTTGAACTTACATACAGCCTGCCTGGTGTTTGTTCTAATGGATTCCGAACGGCACATAGCTGTAGTTCGGATCCTGGAGCCTTGGTTGACCGAACCATCAGACGTTGCGATCTGCAAGCTGACTCACTAGAAGCAGATGAGTGTCGGGAGAGCGGAAGCAAGCGAGCAAGGGTCTTGTTACATTGGTTGGCAGCGGTGGGATTTGCTCTCCAGTTACCGGGACACTCCAAACCACCACAGTCAATGACCAGCTATGCAGCATGCAGGAAGCCAAGCTCATACCATAGAGGACATCACCCAGCTAGTACTATTAGAACAGTTCTTTAACCACACCCCTCCGGTAGTACGGGATTGGGTGCGAGATAAGCAACCACAGACGGTAAAGCAAGCGGCTACTTTGGCCGATGAATATCTGGACTCTCGAAGGTCAGGCAAAAACGAGCGCTATCCACTATCTCGGCCCAGTTTACCAGCCTCTAAGCAGACTTCAGTACCTCAGTGGTCTGCCTCTAGACCCCCAGCCCGACCCAACCCTCCTACCGGACCTAAGTGCTATACCTGTAACTGAACCAGTCATCTGCAACGATATTGCCCTACCCAATCCACGAGGTATCGAGAGACTAATCATCCATCCAGACCAGCGGCTCATTGCTTCCAGAATGAGCCCAACCATCGAGATGTTCAGGAAGAGTGCGTGAACTTTTCGAAGCGGATCCTGTCCAAACTGCTCCCGGAGATAATCGGCAGCACCATCGCCAGGCAGTATGGGTTAATGGGCAGCCGGCCCAGGGACTCCACGATTCCGGGGCTACGATTACCCTCATCCAGCCTCACATGATTCCCCAGTCAGCCCGGACCGGCCAGACTGTTGCAGTCAGGGTAGCAGGGGGCAAGGTGCTACGTTTATCCACCGCCCAAGTCCTCTTGGATTGGGGCTCAGGGGAGTGATATGTGCGAGTGGGATTACTACGTGAGTTACCCGCAGAAGTACTTTTGGGGAACGATTTGGGCCATTTAACTTCCTCTTATGCCCCAGAGGCCACCATGGCCGGGACCACCAGACGTCACAGCCACAGTCGCTCTCCCATGTCAAATCGAAGGTGGCATATAGGAAGTAGAGTAAATTCGGGAAATCCTGATCCTAACTGCTGTTTGGGCGTGTTTGGCGTAAGTCTTTACACAACGGAGCGAGATCTAAGAGAAGTATTTTCAAAATATGGTCCAATAGCTGATGTATCCATTGTGTATGATCAGCAATCTCGACGTTCCAGGGGTTTCTCGTTTGTCTACTTTGACCTGCTCGGGGTCCCATTGTGGCTGTTGGACTGTTTCCCAATTTAAGGACAGATGGGTGATGGTTTGGATTGCTTCATATTTGTCAGCAAGGTCTCCATGTAGAAATATTGAGATTTGTTCCCATTTGCCATGAGGTCTCTAACCAGGAAGTACAACTCCTAATATGGTCATTCCAGGAAGTTCAGTGAGGAGACTGACTGTCTAACAATGTTGCTTTTGTCTGAGGTGGCTTTCCATTCACCTATTGTCGGGTGTGCTAATGAACCCACCGGTTGTCTGCTAAGGGATGTATTGACACTCAGAGTAATGTGTATTGGGGGCTCGTTATGGAACCATTGTTCTGTGTCTGGCTATTGTGTACATTGATTGTCCCCTGGGGGCTTCTGTCTCATTACACATAACAGTCCTTCTAATCAAGCCATTTGGACCAATCCCTGCTGACTCATTTTCAAGTCCTCATTTGCATGGCTAAGGAGGACCTGAAGGAGAATGGCATGTACTGTGCAATTGACCAATGGGAAAGCGGTTGTTGGGGGCAGGATGTTCCAAATTCTGTATAAAAGTGTGCTGTGTACTTCCAATAAATCGTCTTCCTGTTTGAACTTACATACAGCCTACCTGGTGTTTGTTCTAATGGATTCTGAATGGCACATAGCTGTAGTTCGGATCCCGGAGCCTTGGTTGACCGAACCATCAGACGTTGCGATCTGCAAGCTGACTCACTAGAAGCAGAGGAGTGTCGGGAGAGCGGAAGCAAGCGAGCAAGGGTCTCGTTACAATCGCCATCTCCAATTCCTAATGAATAAGCATCTCCCTGTGTCTGGCTGCATATGACCACGTACTTTATCCCTCCCATTGCTTTGTGCAGAATGCCTGAACTCAGGTTCCATTGACTGTTTGTTTTCCCCCTCTTGTTTGCTCTTTTGGTCAGCATTTTTCTTCAGGTGATCCATCTATCACTGCGTATGTTATCTGCAATCTCTAACGTGACAGCTGCAGCGACGGCTCGACCGGCCCATGGACACTCGCAAGTTATCCCTACCATTCACTGGTTAAGGTAACCTCATCTCCTTTTTTACACACCCACAATGGTCATCCAAGTCACATCGTTTAATGTCCGTGGATTGAACCACCCTGCTAAGAGGACCTATGTGGTGTGAAGCCATTAAACTTCACTGTGATCTGCTATGTGTCCAGGAAACACATTTCCAAGCCGCTTCTGCACCAGCCTTGTCACATATGAATTTCCCTCATGTTTTTGTGGCCTCTGCACCACAGAAATGCAAAGGGGTATTGATTGCAATCAGAGACACAGTAGCTTTCTCCCTCAAAAATCTGATATCTGACCCAGATCCTGCAATGCGAACTTAACAATCTCCCCTTCACGGTTGTCAACGCTTATACCACTAACACACACCACCTGCATTTTTTGGAGAAAACTGTTCCTTATGGTGGACAAACTTAAAACAGGTTCTACATTGATATGTGGAGACTTCAATCTAACAGCTGACCCTTCGTAGGATATATCTTCCACACCTAGACGCCTCCCTCCTGCACTACATCCTATCTTCCATGCAGCGGATGTATATGACGCCTGGCGATGCCTCCATGCAGGCGTCATATACATCTCACGGCATCACAACTCATACTCACGAATTGACATGATTTTAGTCGATAAAAACCTGCTCCAACTTGTTACCACGTCCGACATCCCCGATATCACCTGGTCAGACCATGCCCCTGTCTCTGTAACCAGACCTAGTTCAGCCAGACCAATCGGGCTTTGTCCAAGACCTCGGATGCCACCAGGCGGGCTATTGGTATAATTGACAGGGCTGGGGCCGGTCGGGTGCCTTCTCTGCTGCTCTCCTTGGACGCGGAGAAGGCATTTGACGAATCCATTGGAACTATATGCACAGTGTTTTGCAGAAATTTGGCTTTCAGGGCTCTATTTTATCCACCATATTGGCCCTCTATTCTACCCCCTCTGCCAAGGTGTACACCTGTACATGCTATTGCAGATATTTTCCATAACCAATGGAACCAGACAGGGTTGCCCGCTATCCCCTTCTATTTTTAACTTACTCATCAAGCCTGTATTCCAAGGGAATGGGGGGGAGGGATACTGGACCTTAGAAAACCCACTCAAACCTACAATGGGGTATGGGGGTGTGATATATGTATATACATATATATGAAATATATTACCTCAAACCCAGCAGCATATAGCCTGTGTGCCAAGCAACTCAAAAATTGCAAGAAAAACAGTAGTGGAAGAAAAGCAGTTGCAAAGTATGGCTACAACGAGGGTGAGGTAAATTGAATCACATAGAGCTTTATTGAATGAAAAATTATTGGATAGAAGTTAAAACAACAGCATCAACATTGCACAGAGTGTAATGAGAGAATAACCAATCGACATAAAGATGAAACACTGTAAAAGGTCCTGTCTGATGAAAAATGGCGCCACTACGCTACAGACTCCACCCACCACCCCAATGACACATTGAAAAAACCAACATTCACTTGAAAATCAAAAAATATTCATGATAAAAATAAAGTTAATTGTAGTACTCTTGGAGTATGAACATAATATGTATGGATAAAGCCACCTCCAGTAGAAACATCCAGTTGGGGATATTTGAGCAAATTTTTGATGTAAAAGTTTTGGTTGGTGGTTATCAAAAGTCTCCGTATATGACCGTTAGGTGCAGGGTCCTCACGCCCATATGGTATACAAGGGCAATTGATGGCTCTACCACAAACTTCCTCTGGTAAATGGACATGTATTGGATGGCTGCACTTTCCAGATGAATCTTTAAACACAGAACACAGCAGTAGACACCATGTAAAGCGGCACGGACATATGACTAAAGCAGACAGACAGGCAAGCGAAGCAGGCAAACAAACAGATGGCTTAAACAGTGATTTGCATACCCGATCTGATATTCAACCAGTATATGTGTCTGAGCAGTCAGAGCGCTCTGCAGCTAAATGTCCTCTGGTCTGTAGATATTGCAGTCCGGGGTACAAGATTATGCTCACTGATAGACACACGTGGTATGTCTCCGACCGTTCAGTTAGCCTTCCATCTCTATAAATTTCACCAGGACAGGCATGTTTGCAAACATTTAGTAACAGGGACAGAGCCGGTTACTGACCGTATGGATAGTATGGATCCGTGTGATGTCTGCTTAGTACCGTCCGTCAATATGGAGGAGTTAGTCCAGTTGCATGTCCGGCCGTGGTGAGTCTGTTGAGGGGGCAAGCCTTAGTGTCCGCCAGAGAGCGTGGGAGCTTTTCCGTCTACCAAACAGGGCTTGGGCACCGAGCATCCGATCTGTGTACGCGGTCAATGTTTCAGATAGGGTGGAGGGTGGAGTCCGCAGGCGTAGTGGCGTGTGACGTCGACGCATTTCGCGTGACGCAGCACGCTTCTTCAGGACGTAATTAGCGTCCATTACGTCAGTCCTTTAATACTAGGAGCTCAGCGATCATTGGGTAAAGACAGTCAGGCTCCCTGCTGACGTATTATCACCTAAACAGTGACCCCTAGTGGACTCGGGAGGGATCAACACTAAAAAGAAGCACATAGATTGTTACAAGCAAAATATATAACAACGTAATCAATACTATCATATATGGTTGTAGATAAACAGAATACCAGGTGATTAGGAGTTTATCTATGGATGGAGGGAGCAGAGGAATCCAGTTATCATTCTTACGAAAAGATAAGGAGAAGCATTTAAAGATCGGGGATTGCAATCATCTCCAGAAAAGAAGTATCAAGTGTGATGTAGGGAGGCAGTTCTTATCACATTTATTCCCTAGACCATAATCCAGGGATATTTTACAAGGCCTTAATACTCTTACATCATATCCACACTACCATACATGGAGTATACAATGGACATATACAACCCATATAGTATATAGCAGTATGTGTTACATTGGTGATCTATTATATAAGAAAACATAGCAGGGTTAGTGTATATGTCCAAGTATAACTATTCCAAAATTGTTGTTATTGATTCAAGAATATTTTCAGACTACACTCGGTGTTAAGGCCTTTGGGTATAAGAGTACCTAGACGAAAAATCCAGGCTTTCTCCCTTTGAAGGAGAATCCTGTCATAGTCACCTCGTCTGGGTGAAAGATCAAGGGAAAAAAAGCCTTTAACTTTTAGGCCTTTAGGGTCACTATTATGTAGTTCTTTAAAATGAATGGCAAGGGGGGTGTCTTCATTGAGTCTAATGCTTTTGATGTGTTCGTTAATTCTTATGCGGAGCTGACGCTTTGTTTTCCCCACATAGAATTTGTTGCATGGGCATTGAATAGAGTAGAGGACTTTGCTAGTTCCACAGTTGATGAACCGCTGGATGAGAAAGGTTCTGGTACCTTCTGAGTTCGTAAAGATATTAGTTTTCTCCACGAACCTGCAAATGCCACAATGGCCACAGGGGTACATTCCTTTAAGAGGAGGAAGGTCTGTCAGCCAGGTATGTTTTGTGTTTTTTTGGAATTCTGAGTGGACCAAGTGGTCGCCCAGATTACTTGCTCGTTTTGCCACCAACAAGGGCCTGGGTCCTACTATCTCTCCTATTTTCCCCGCTCTTCTAAGAATGTGCCAATGATTTTCTAGAATGGTTTTTACTTCATTCCATTGCCCACCAAATTTGGTGATCAATCTAGGGCAATTATCCTGTTTTGATTTTTGTTTCTTTATGGGATTAAGGATTTCTTGGCGTGTACGTTTACCTGCCAATTTTTTCGCACGTCTAAGGGTTCTGTGAGAGTATCCTCTCTCACGGAACCTGGAGTAGAGCTTTGCAGCCTCCCGGTGGTATTCAACAGGGTCAGAACAAATCCGTTTGACCCTGATGAATTGCCCTACCGGGATTCCGCGAATCAGGGATCCAGGATGGTAACAGTCTGCACGTAATAGCGTGTTTGCAGCAGTTTCCTTTCGAAATGTGGAAGTAGAGAGGCAACCTTGGTTTATCTTGATTTTGAGATCAAGGAAAGAAATTTCAAGGGGATCTGCTATATATGTAAGTTTTATGTTTCTAGGGTTAGAGTTGAGCTCAGTCATGAACTCATCCAATTCACCCCTAGAGCCAGTCCATAAAACCAATACATCATCAATGTACCTCAGCCATGTTTTTACATGGCTGAGGTACATCAAGGAAGTGTATATGGTTTCCTCCTCCCATAGGCCTAGCGGTTCATCAACTGTGGAACTAGCAAAGTCCTCTACTCTATTCAATGCCCATGCAACAAATTCTATGTGGGGAAAACAAAGCGTCAGCTCCGCATAAGAATTAACGAACACATCAAAAGCATTAGACTCAATGAAGACACCCCCCTTGCCATTCATTTTAAAGAACTACATAATAGTGACCCTAAAGGCCTAAAAGTTAAAGGCTTTTTTTCCCTTGATCTTTCACCCAGACGAGGTGACTATGACAGGATTCTCCTTCAAAGGGAGAAAGCCTGGATTTTTCGTCTAGGAACTCTTATACCCAAAGGCCTTAACACCGAGTGTAGTCTGAAAATATTCTTGAATCAATAACAACAATTTTGGAATAGTTATACTTGGACATATACACTAACCCTGCTATGTTTTCTTATATAATAGATCACCAATGTAACACATACTGCTATATACTATATGGGTTGTATATGTCCATTGTATACTCCATGTATGGTAGTGTGGATATGATGTAAGAGTATTAAGGCCTTGTAAAATATCCCTGGATTATGGTCTAGGGAATAAATGTGATAAGAACTGCCTCCCTACATCACACTTGATACTTCTTTTCTGGAGATGATTGCAATCCCCGATCTTTAAATGCTTCTCCTTATCTTTTCGTAAGAATGATAACTGGATTCCTCTGCTCCCTCCATCCATAGATAAACTCCTAATCACCTGGTATTCTGTTTATCTACAACCATATATGATAGTATTGATTACGTTGTTATATATTTTGCTTGTAACAATCTATGTGCTTCTTTTTAGTGTTGATCCCTCCCGAGTCCACTAGGGGTCACTGTTTAGGTGATAATACGTCAGCAGGGAGCCTGACTGTCTTTACCCAATGATCGCTGAGCTCCTAGTATTAAAGGACTGACGTAATGGACGCTAATTACGTCCTGAAGAAGCGTGCTGCGTCACGCGAAACGCGTCGACGTCACACGCCACTACGCCTGCGGACTCCACCCTCCACCCTATCTGAAACATTGACCGCGTACACAGATCGGATGCTCGGTGCCCAAGCCCTGTTTGGTAGACGGAAAAGCTCCCACGCTCTCTGGCGGACACTAAGGCTTGCCCCCTCAACAGACTCACCACGGCCGGACATGCAACTGGACTAACTCCTCCATATTGACGGACGGTACTAAGCAGACATCACACGGATCCATACTATCCATACAGTCAGTAACCGGCTCTGTCCCTGTTACTAAATGTTTGCAAACATGCCTGTCCTGGTGAAATTTATAGAGATGGAAGGCTAACTGAACGGTCGGAGACATACCACGTGTGTCTATCAGTGAGCATAATCTTGTACCCCGGACTGCAATATCTACAGACCAGAGGACATTTAGCTGCAGAGCGCTCTGACTGCTCAGACACATATACTGGTTGAATATCAGATCGGGTATGCAAATCACTGTTTAAGCCATCTGTTTGTTTGCCTGCTTCGCTTGCCTGTCTGTCTGCTTTAGTCATATGTCCGTGCCGCTTTACATGGTGTCTACTGCTGTGTTCTGTGTTTAAAGATTCATCTGGAAAGTGCAGCCATCCAATACATGTCCATTTACCAGAGGAAGTTTGTGGTAGAGCCATCAATTGCCCTTGTATACCATATGGGCGTGAGGACCCTGCACCTAACGGTCATATACGGAGACTTTTGATAACCACCAACCAAAACTTTTACATCAAAAATTTGCTCAAATATCCCCAACTGGATGTTTCTACTGGAGGTGGCTTTATCCATACATATTATGTTCATACTCCAAGAGTACTACAATTAACTTTATTTTTATCATGAATATTTTTTGATTTTCAAGTGAATGTTGGTTTTTTCAATGTGTCATTGGGGTGGTGGGTGGAGTCTGTAGCGTAGTGGCGCCATTTTTCATCAGACAGGACCTTTTACAGTGTTTCATCTTTATGTCGATTGGTTATTCTCTCATTACACTCTGTGCAATGTTGATGCTGTTGTTTTAACTTCTATCCAATAATTTTTCATTCAATAAAGCTCTATGTGATTCAATTTACCTCACCCTCGTTGTAGCCATACTTTGCAACTGCTTTTCTTCCACTACTGTTTTTCTTACTCATCAAGCCCTTGGCTGCAGCGGTCAGGTTCTCTACAGAGATTACGCGGTTCAGCACTAAGACTCAGCTCCACACCATCAATTTGTTTGCTGATGACATTATTATCTTTCTGACAGAACCAGAATCTTCCCTGGCCACCACACATGCACTGTTACAACGTTTTAGCTCGGTTTCATACTATAAAGTCAATTTTACTAAATCACTGATTCTCCCACTAGGTGTGCCTCCAGCACTTTCCCTGAAACTCCAAAGCCTAAATCCTTATTCTTGGAAACAGTCCAGTATCCCGTATCTAGGAATTCAATTTACCCCCAAAGTCTCCCAATTGGCCGAAGCTAACTTTCCTCCATTGATTGCTAAAATAACCCAAGAATGCCGTAACATCTCTGAATTAACTTGGACTGGACACCTCACAGCATTCAAAATGCTTATCTTACCCCAAATCCTTTATGTCTTTAGAACATTGTTAATACCTGTCCCACGCAAGTATCTCCACGCTCTCAATGCCACGCTCAAGGGACTGGTGTGGAGAGCAAAGAGGCCTAGGAGCGCCCACTACTTCTGTATCAAACATTGGTCCGCAGGGGGTATGGGAATGGTAGACATTAGAGATTATCTCCTAGCATCCCACTTAGCACAGCTTAGACATTGGGTATCCCCCGCGCATCGCACTGTGTAGAGTGAAATGGAATTTGATTTCTGCTCGCCCTTCCCCCTGCGGACGGCTCTTCATGTGGATGTATGGAGACATTTCCCCTTGGAAACTGTCCCCATATCGGTACAAGCCTCACTGATGGTGTGGAGAGAATTTGCCTCTCTCGACCTACACCTGTCCTTGTTCACAAAAGTACCCATTCCGGTTAGTGTACTGGAGTTACTCTTGCCTCATTCCTCCCTAAAAGTTTGGAAAGACAGGGGGATCACCCTCATAACAGATATTTTAGTTGTAAACTCCCTGAAACCATTCCCACAACTACAAAAAGAATACCAACTCCCCTCTACAGAGCAATATCTATACATGCGGATATCCTCCCTTCTGCATTCGCTACCATCCCCCCACATTTCTCTTCCCTCTCAGGGATGGATGTTCCTGCTTGAGACCACACGCTCCGCCAAGGGAACCTCCACATTCTACAACTCCCTCCAACAAAAAACGGTATTCAGCAAAACTGCTCCATTCGTTAAATGGGAAGGGGATTTGGGACAATCGTTCTCTGATGAGCAGTGGCAATGCGCTCTCCGCTCGGTAAGGCAAGCGTCATCTTGCGTGAATCATTGGGAATTATTCCACAAAATAACCCTACGCTGGGGTATCTTACCCCATACCGCCTTTCTAAATTCATGCAGGTCTACTCGCCACTATGCTGGAGAGGTTGCGGGAAAGTAGCTCACCTTAAACATGTATTCTGGTCTTGCAAACACCTAATGAGCTTTTGGAATAAGGTTTTCGCTACTATATCTGCAGTGACTGGAGTCCTTACCCGCCCCTCTCCTGCATTGGCAATCCTGAACATAGGGATAGATAAGTTCCCTAGAGTCTGTCAAAGGACGGTTACACATATCCTCCTAGCAGCTAGGAACCTCATCACTAGACAGTGGAAATCGAATTAAGCACCTAATGCATCTGAGATTATTACAATGGTGAGGAAGAGTTATGGGTACGAGAGCATATTAGCCCATAGAAGGGGTGGGGGCACCGGTTTGACCTACATTGGCAATTATGGAACACATGGACTGCAAGTATTGGTAATGCTGTTTGAAGCATATCGCAGTAATTATATAGTGCCTATCTGACTTATTCACCTAATTGCTGACCTTTTCGTTTTTTTTTAAGTTTAATAGTTTATTTGTTCTCTGTTATTTACTCATCTGCTTGATGTTACTTACCCCCCCCCTCCCATCTACCTTGCCCCCTTCCCCCCCCCCCTCTTCTTGTAATGCCTTAGCCTACATTGCTGACTCCTCTAGTCTTTTGTACGATGGCTATTACATCCACCATCAATCCCTTGTATATTCACTTTAAGAGGTATATGCCTCAGTGTTCAGTTATTGTAATACTACATGTTGTATTTTTGAAAAATTTTCAATAAAAAATTTAATGCAAAAAAAAAAAAAAGAATTTGTAATGGTGGAATGAATGCTTGTCACAGTCTTCCAACAATTTATTTTAGAAATCCACTCCTTAATTGACTTCATCAGGTATGGATCCTACAAATATCTAAAAGAGATCGCACTCGTACAATGAATTCATCAGGCATGGTTCCTACAAATAACTGAGAGATCGTACTCATATAATGACTTTAATCAGGCATGGTTCCTACAATTAACTGAGAGATCATATTCATACAATGACTTAGGCATGGTTCCTACAAATAACTGAGAGATCATACTCGTACAATGATTTCATCAGGCATGGTTGCTACAAATAACTGGGAGTTCGTACTCATACAATGATTTCATCAGGCATGGTTCCTACAAATAACTGAGAGATCATACTCATACAATGACTTATTAGGCATGGTTCCTACAAATAACAGAGAGATCGTACTCATACAATGACTTCATCAGGCATTGTTCCTACAAATATCTGAGAGATCATATTTATACAATGACTTCATCAGGCATGGTTCCTACAAATAACTGAAAGATCGTACTAATACAATGACTTAATAAGGCATGGCTCCTACAAATAACTGAGAGATCGTACTCATACAATGGCTTCATCAAGCATGGCTCCTACAAATAACTGAGAGATAGTACTCATACAGTGACTTCATCAAGCATGGCTCCTACAAATAACTGAGAGATAGTACTCTTATGACTACATCAGGCATGGCTCCTACAAATAACTGAGATTGTACTCATACAAAGACTTCATCAGGCATGGCTCCTACAAATATCTGGGAGATCGTACTCATACAATGACTTCATCAAGCATGGCTCCTACAAATAACTGAGAGATCGTACTCATACAGTGACTTCATCAGGCATGGTTCCTACAAATAACTGAGAGATCATACTCATACAGTGACTTCATCAGGCATGGTTCCTACAAATAACTGAGAGATTGTACTCCTACAATCACTTCATCAGGCATGGTTCCTACAAATAACTGAGAGATTGTACTCATACAATGACTTCATCAGGCACAGTTCCTACAAATATCTGAGAGTCTGTACTCGTACAATGACTTCATCAGGCATGGTTCCTACAAATAACTGAGAGCTCACACTCATACAATGACTTCATCAGGCATGGTTCCTACAAATAACAGAGCTCACACTCATACAGTGACTTCATCAGGCATGGTTCCTACAAATAACCGAGAGATCATACTCATACAATTACTTAATTAGGCATGGTTCCTACAAATAACAGATTGTACTGCTTATGGATGTCCCGCCCGCAATGTACATCGAACAGGCAACCCGTGCATGCAGAGCAATGTACTTGTACATTGCTGGCCTCTTCAGGGTTTTAGGAGGCGTGCGTGTGCATCCCAGTCCCAACCCCCACTGTGATTAGACACAGCATGTCAGTTATATCCAATCACAGCCCAGAGCTCTGTCATCAAAACCAGGCCCTGCACAGTGGGAATGATCCCTTTGTTCCTTCTCCCTGCAAAGCATGGAAAAGAAACACATTGATTTATAGTAACAATCAGAACACATTATACACATTCATTTATAACTAAAGGCAAAACTTTTTTTAGTTTTATATAGAGGGAGAGGGATTAGCACCCCTGTAAGTTTTTATTGCTGCCTGTGTCCCCATTAGGGAGAGTCACCCTCTCTGTTTTTCCTGTTTACCATTATCATTGAATGTAATAAAAATCCTAAATTTTGGGTTGTCCCCAAGGAACTCCCTTCATTTGCATGTATTTTATCTCACTTCCTGTTTGGCTCTGGGACAGGAAGTGAAAGTAAATCCCCCCAAATGGGGCACAGATGGCAAAAAACAATCTGACAGGAGTTATCACCCTTTCTTACTCTATTCAAAATGAGAAAGAAAGTTTTGCCTATAGTTCTACTTTAACACATTCTTAGGCACACAGTTAACCCTTTGATTGCCCCTCGATCTTAACCCTTTCCCAGCCGGTTAGTACAGTGACAGTGTATAGTCATTACCACTGATCATAGGGTTGCACCAATACCGTTTTTTTAAGCGAGTACGAGTACTGATACTTACAGTCAAGTACTCACCAATACCGGTGGAAGTGATGTCAGCTTTGGGGTGGACCATCTCTACATCTCCTCCAACCCTGTGAGCACCTCCAGCAGCCCTTATTTCCTATTATCGGCGGACCGGGATACCTATGTAGATTATTTTGCATGTGGCCAGATATGTACTGTGCGTTCTATAATTTCTTAAACTGCCCACTAGATGGCGTTTTTTCCTTTCTATACACACACAGGAGCAGTCGAACTACATTCCTGTTTGAATCACATGCGATTCTTTGCAGTGCGATTTGTGCCCATTCATTTTGTATTGACGCAAACTGCACAACAAAGTATGGGTTTTGTTATCGGGAACAGAGCCGGTTCACACTTCCATGACCAGAAAGTCGCCCAGTGACTTCAAGAGACTTGTTTAGAGACTTGGAAGAGACTTGGAAGAGACTTGTGCACTACTTTGAAGAGACAGGCAACTTTGTCTGTGGGGAATGCCTGGCTAATCTCTTTCTTCTTCCTGGAAAGTCTGATAACAAGTCGCTTCAATTAAGATAAGGAGGCGACTCCCATTGAAGTATATGGGACAGTCGGATCACAGGTCGCCTCAAAGTAGTACAGGACCCTTTTCTGAAGTCGGAGCGACTTCAGTAGTGCCAATTAAGACGGCACTGATTGATTAACATTGCTTTTGTTATGTCAAGCGACCTGGGGCTACACAAGTCGCCTCACAAGTCGTGCTAGTGTGAATGGGCTCTTACATGAGTACCAATCATCACACAAATGTTTGGTATTTCCCATATTCCAGTATTTCTGATGGCCATTCTTCTCATCCAGGGATTGGCTGGGGCTGTATTCAGGACCAGTTTAGACCCCGCCCTCTCCTGCTTACTATGTTTCTATAAAGTTCTGGAAAGACAGGGGAGACAGAGAAGCCGGCATCTACAGAACTCAGCGAAGGAAAAACACAATCATGTCTCCACTTCTAACAGCGAGCCAACAACTAAATTTACCTCATTTACAGCACCTGACCTAGGAGGGCGCTACATATATAAAAAAAACTTCCTTTACCTTGCAAAGTTTTTTCACATCACCTTCTTTTAAACATCACATGTTAGAGTATATGACTCATTTCTCAGATGTTCACAGGCTTCACAGACAGGCACAATCATTTCTCTGCCTCCCTTTCTACACAAACATGAAGGGAGGGGGTGAGGAATCTGGACAGACACAAGCAGGCTCTCTCTCTCATTCAGTCTCAAATCCCTCTCTGCTATAAATGATTTCTTAATTAAACATACAAAAACTTTCTAACAAAGACTTCTGTCTTTCTCATACCATTCTTCAACCACATTATCCTGCAGAAAGGGGCCACTGCCATCATTGAATACCCTTTCCATGAAGGGGTGTATTGGTCGGCAGCAATGTTTAGGTAAGTCGTATATATAAAGTAACATCTACATGAATTGCAGGACCCAGGGATTCCCTGCAGAACGGAACAAAGCATCGCACAGCCTCTGCCACCTTACCTTCTTCCCATACTGCATCCTGGTGCCACCTCTTTCCCAGGTAGGCAAGTGACGCACACACAACCCAGGCCATCCACATGATGTAAAAGAAAATGTGATCCATCAGACCAGGCCACCTTCTTCCATTGCTCTGTAGTCCAGTTCTGATGCTCACATGCCCATTGTAGACACTTTTGTCTGTGGAGATGGGTCAGCACCTTGACTGGTCTGCGGCTTCACAGCTCCATACACAGCAAACTGTGATACCCATTTTATTGCTTTCAACACATCAACTTCAGGGACAACATGTTTACCTGCTGCCTAATAAATCCCACCAAATTGTCAGATGCCACTGTAACAAGATAACCAATGGTATTCATTGAACCTCTCAGTGGTTATAAATGTATGGCTGATTGGTGTAAATTGGCTGCCCTATGCGCATAGTGCAACAACGTGCAACAAAGTGAAAATGGGGACTTAAAATATCTGAGGAATGCCCTGTAAAAAGAAAAAAATACACATTTATGTGTTTTACAAACGTGCTCTGTGCTCCGCCAGCATCTGACCTCTGAAGCTGGAGGTGTGTGGTAAACATGAATGGGGGGGGGGGGGGGATCACAGGTCCAGCTCTCCTCTGATCACAGAACTCCATGGTATTCCACCGGCAACACAAGGCCAAGCCACCCCACATGTGCGTCCTTGCAGCTCTGATTCTGTGCTGAGCGCACACTCGCTGTGTTCTCCCAGTACCCTGACTGAGCTGTCACTGACAGCTCCCAATCTATCTTTGTGGTCGGGAGCCACGGGGATGGACTTCCAATTGTGTGACCACTGTGACAGCTAATCACAGCGATTGTGTAATCAGGAAGCCACCTCCCAATGCTGACACCCACTTAAAGGGCCACCAGGAGGTTAACAAAATGCAGCCAAATTCAGCCTGTAAAGAAAATCATTATCACTTACCCTTTGGGGGGCGCCACTGAACTCCGCTGTCTGCAAAAGATAAGCTTGCTGAAGACGCTTCCACATCCGGCATACTTCCAGGAACCCCACGGCACTGTGCCACCCCTTCTATTGGCCCCTATTTCACCAAATCCGGCATACTTCCAGGAACCCCGCGGCACTGTGCCACCCCTTCTATTGGCCCCTATGTCACCAAATCCGCCATACTTCCAGGTACCCCACGGCACTTTGTCACCCCTTCCATTGGCCCCTATGTCACCAAATCCAGCATACTTCCAGGTACCCCACGGCACTGTGTCACCCCTTCCATTGGCCCCTATGTCACCAAATCCGACAAACTTCCAGGAACCCCGCGGCACTGTGCCACCCCTTCCATTGGCCCCTATGTCACCAAATCCGCCATACTTCCAGGTACCCCGCGGCACTGTGTCACCCCTTCCATTGGCCCCTATGTCACCAAATTCGGCAAACTTCCAGGAACCCCACGGCACTGTGCCACCCCTTCCATTGGCCCCTATGTCACCAAATCCGGCATACTTCCAGGAACCCCGCGGCACTGTGCCACCCCTTCCATTGGCCCCGATGTCACTACTGTGACTTTTAATGGTGCAGGAGCCAGAAGACAACAAGAACAGCAGGGGGTGCACTCCTGGAAGTGTGCTGGATGCTAAAGAAAGACAAAGAAGCTCGGCAGCATAGAGTGGTAATTATTTTTTTTTTTTTTTTTAGGCTTGCCTTTTTAGTGAGTCGCTTCAAAGTGGACCCAGAATCAGAATTTATTTTTTCATGTTAGGTGCATGTATGTCCTTGTGACATTTCCAAGTATTTATAACCTCTAAAGATATCACAGTACTCCTCCTGACATTGTATTCATTGGGTGGATGGAGCCATCTCTGTTCATATAGCATTCAGGGTCAGCAATTACTTCCTGGACTGCAATTCCAGCTCAGAGGTGTCACAATTATGTACTTACAACATTGGCCACACGGTGGCAGTGTTTCCCAGCAATACAGCCGAGCTGCAGTTTTAAAATTGGCCACACGGTGGCAGTGTTTCCCGGCAATACAGCCGAGCTGAAATGACAAAATTGGCCACACGGTGGCGGTGTTTCCCGAACAATACAGACGAGCTGCAATGACAAAATTTGCCACATGGTGCCAGTGTTTCCCGGCAATACAGCCGAGCTGCAATTCCAAAATTGGCCACACGGTGGCAGTGTTTCCCGGCAATATAGGTGGCTGCAGTTACAAAATTGACCACACAGTGGCAGTGTTTCCCAGCAATACAGCCGAGCTGCAATTACAAAATTGGCCACACGATGGCAGTGTTTCCCGGCAATACTACAGCCGAGCTGCAAATACAAAATTGGCCACACGGTGGCAGTGTTTCCCAACAATACAGCCGAGCTGCAGTTACAAAATTGGCCACACGGTGGCAGTGTTTCCCAACAATACAGCCGAGCTGCAGTTACAAAATTGGCCACACGGTGGCAGTGTTTCCCGGCAATACAGGCGAGCTGCAGTTACAAAATTGGCCACACAGTGGCAGTGTTTCCCAGCAATACAGCCGAGCTGCAGTTATAAAATTGGCCACATGGTAGCAGTGTTTCCCGGCAATACAGGCGAGCTGTAATTACAAAATTGGCCACACGGTAGCAGTGTATTCTGGCAATACAGCCGAGCTGCAATGACAAAATTGGCCACACGGTGGCAGTGTTTCCTGGCAATACAGCCGAGCTGAAATGACAAAATTGGCCACGCGGTGGCAGTGTTTCCCAGTAACACAGCCGAGCTGCAATTCCAAAATTGGCCACACGGTGGCAGTGTTTCCCGAACAATAGAGACGAGCTGCAATGACAAAATTTGCCACATGGTGCCAGTGTTTCCCGGCAATAGAGCCGAGCTGCAATTCCAAAATTGGCCACACGGTGGCAGTGTTTCCCGGCAATAGAGCCGAGCTGCAGTTACAAAATTGACCACACAGTGGCAGGGTTTCCCAACAATACAGCCGAGCTGCAGTTACAAAATTGGCCACACGGTGGCAGTGTTTCCCAACAATACAGCCGAGCTACAATTACAAGATTGGCCACACAGAGGCAGTGTTTCCCAGCAATACAGCCGAGCTGCAGTTATAAAATTGGCCACATGGTGGCAGTGTTTCCCGGCAATACAGCCGAGCTGCAAATACAAAATTGGCCACACGGTGGCAGTGTTTCCCAACAATACAGCCGAGCTGCAGTTATAAAATTGGCCACATGGTAGCAGTGTTTCCCGGCAATACAGCCGAGCTGAAATGACAAAATTGGCCACACGGTGGCAGTGTTTCCCAGTAACACAGCCGAGCTGCAATGACAAAATTTGCCACACGGTGGCAGTGTTTCCCGAACAATACAGACGAGCTGCAATGACAAAATTAGCCACAGGGTGCCAGTGTTTCCCGGCAATACAGCCGAGCTGCAATTCCAAAATTGGCCACACGGTGGCAGTGTTTCCCGGCAATATAGGTGGCTGCAGTTACAAAATTGACCACACAGTGGCAGTGTTTCCCAGCAATACAGCCGAGCTGCAATTACAAAATTGGCCACACGATGGCAGTGTTTCCCGGCAATACTACAGCCGAGCTGCAAATACAAAATTGGCCACACGGTGGCAGTGTTTCCCAACAATACAGCCGAGCTGCAGTTACAAAATTGGCCACACGGTGGCAGTGTTTCCCGGCAATACAGGCGAGCTGCAGTTACAAAATTGACCACACAGTGGCAGTGTTTCCCGGCAATACAGGCGAGCTACAATTACAAAATTGGCCACACAGTGGCAGTGTTTCCCAGCAATACAGCCGAGCTGCAGTTATAAAATTGGCCACATGGTAGCAGTGTTTCCCGGCAATACAGGCGAGCTGTAATTACAAAATTGGCCACACGGTGGCAGTGTATTCTGGCAATACAGCCGAGCTGCAATGACAAAATTGGCCACACGGTGGCAGTGTTTCCTGGCAATACAGCCGAGCTGAAATGACAAAATTGGCCACGCGGTGGCAGTGTTTCCCAGTAACACAGCCGAGCTGCAATTCCAAAATTGGCCACACGGTGGCAGTGTTTCCCGAACAATAGAGACGAGCTGCAATGACAAAATTTGCCACATGGTGCCAGTGTTTCCCGGCAATAGAGCCGAGCTGCAATTACAAAATTGGCCACACGGTGGCGGTGTTTCCCGACAATACAGCCGAGCTGCAATTCTAAAATTGGCCACACGGTGGCAGTGTTTCCCGGCAATATAGGTGGCTGCAGTTACAAAATTGACCACACAGTTGCAGTGTTTCCCAGCAATACAGACGAGCTGCAATTACAAAATTGGCCACACGGTGGCAGTGTTTCCCGGCAATACAGCCGAGCTGCAATGACAAAATTTGCCACATGGTGGCAGTGTTTCCTGGCAATACAGCCGAGCTGCAATTACAAAATTGGCCACACGGTGGCGGTGTTTCCCGACAATACAGACGAGCTGCAGTTATAAAATTGGCCACATGTTGGCAGTGTTTTCCGGCAATACAGCTGAGCTGCAATTCTAAAATTGGCCACACGGTGGCAGTGTTTCTCGGCAATACAGCCGAGCTGTAATTACAAAATTGACCACACAGTGGCAGTGTTTCCCAGCAATACAGCCGAGCTGCAGTTATAAAGTTAGCCACACGGTGGCAGTGTTTCTCGGCAACATAGGTGGCTGCAGTTATAAAATTGGCCACACGGTGGCAGTGTTTCCCAGCAATACAGACAAGCTGCAGTTACAAAATTGACCACACAGTGGCAGTGTTTCCCAGCAATACAGCCGAGCTGCAGTTATAAAGTTAGCCACACGGTGGCAGTGTTTCCCAGCAATATAGGCGGCTACAGTTATAAAATTGGTCGTACGGTGGCAGTGTTTCCCGACAAACCTTCAGTCTCTATTAGAGATAATATGTGACATGTGACTATTCCATTTTTTGTTGTTGGAGAGAATTGGAACTGCACTGATATTGTTATAAAAATACCAACAGCACTGATATTGTTATAAAAATACCAACAATTACAAATCTGCATTTTATTTACATTGTAAAACGTCCATATATATTTCTCATTTATTTAACCTCTTGCTGTCTAGGACATTTTTCACATCCATGTACAAATTAACAATTCTTTTTTTTTTTTTTTTGCTATAAAATGACTTCAAACCCCCAAACATGAAATATATTCCAAAAGCAGAGACCCTGGGGAATAAATTGGGGATTTTTTTGTCACATCAAATTGTCAGGAAATAATACACAAAATTTAGTGCACATAAATACAATATAATACCCATTTTATCGGTAAGATATAAAATGTAATGTTGTGTCAAATAAATTGATACCAAACATGTGAAGAATAAAAATTGCACACGCCTGTGACAAACTACGGAGCCTAAAATCATCCATAGGTGTCCCTTATAAAAGCCTTTCCAGGGTTACAGCCAGTGGTGGGATTCAAAAATTTTAGTAACCAGTTCCGACTTTGACCAGTGTGCTCCCTTTCAATGCACAGTGACCAGCGTGCCCCCTTTCAATGCACAGTGACCAGCGTGCCCCCTTTCAATGCACAGTGACCAGCGTGCCCCCTTTCAAAGCACAGTGACCAGCGTGCCCCCTTTCAATGCACAGTGACCAGCGTGCCCCCTTTCAATGCACAGTGACCAGCGTGCCCCCTTTCAAAGCACAGTGACCAGCGTGCCCCCTTTCAAAGCACAGTGACCAGCGTGCCCCCCTTTCAATGCACAGTGACCAGCGTGCCCCCCTTTCAATGCACAGTGACCAGCGTGCCCCCCTTTCAATGCAGAGAGACCAGCGTGCCCCCTTTCAATGCACAGTGACCACAGCATTCCCCCCAATCATTGCAGAGTGCCACAGCATTGCCCCCAATCATTGCAGAGTGCCAGCCACAGCATTGCCCCCAATCATTGCAGAGTGCAACAGCATTGCCCCCAAGCATTGCAGAGTTCCAAAGCATTACCCCCAATCATTGCAGAGTGCCAGCCACAGCATTGCCCCCAATGATTGCAGAGTGCCAGCCACAACATTGCCCCTAATGATTGCAGAGTGCCAGCCACAGCATTGCCCCCAATGATTGCAGAGTGCCAGCCACAGCATTGCCCCCAATGATTGCAGAGTGCCAGCCACAGCATTGTCCCCAATGATTGCAGAGTGCAAGCCACAGCATTGCCCCCAATAATTGCAGAGTGCCAGCCACAGCATTGCCCCCAATGCCCAATGATTGCAGAGCACCAGCCACAGCATTGCCCTCAATGATTGCAGAGTGCCAGCCACAGCATTGCCCCTAATGATTGCAGAGTGCCAGCCACAGCATTGCCCCCAAAGACTGCAGAGTGCCAGCCACAGCATTGCCCCTAATGATTGCAGAGTGCCAGCCACAGCATTGCCCCTAATGGTTGCAGAGTGCCAGCCACAGAATTGCCCCCAATCATTGCAGAGTGCCAGCCGCAGCATTGCCCCCAATGATTGCAGAGTGCCAGCCACAGCATTGCCCCTAATGATTGCAGAGTGCCAGCCACAGCATTGCCCCTAATGATTGCAGAGTGCCAGCCACAGCATTGCTCCTAATGATTGCAGAGCGCCAGCCACAGCATTGCCCCTAATGATTGCAGAGTGCCAGCCACAGCATTGCGCCTAATGATTGCAGAACGCCAGCCACAGCATTGCCCCTAATGATTGCAGAGCACCAGCCACAGCATTGCCCCCAATGATTGCAGAGTGCCAGCGATCCCCCCGCACTTACCTCATGGACGGTCTCGCAGCTTCACTTCAGTCCCCGGCTCCCCGCGTCTCCGAGTCTTCAGTCCTCCCGCGGCGCCTCTTCCTCGACCAATGGCACGGTGTTTGCCTTTCGGCCAATCAGGAAGCGGGAGGACCCGCTCCCTGATTGGCCAGGAGGAGGATCCGTGTGACAATAGCAAATTCTCATTCGCTATTGTCACAGAATGGGCGGGTCGGGGCGCACTGCTCCGCTCCCTGGCCGTCACGTCTGCGGCTGCGGTCCGAGTGCGGGACATTCAATTGTACTGCGCTCGGACGCGCAGGGGGATTCAGCAGGTTCTGCAAACTTGCAGAAAGTTAGTAACCGTTTCTATGGAACCGGTGCAAACCGGTTGAATCCCACCACTGGTTACAGCTTATCGGTAAATGTGATTTCTGCTGGTAGAATTCTTCTCTCACACTCAGCGGAGATACCCGCCTGACAGGGTAGTGAAGGGCTCACTTAGTTATAGCTATTAGCGGCCGCTCGCCCGCCCACCCGGTGTGTTAGTTCATTTATACACATAGTCGTAGTAGTGACACCACCGGGAGGCGGGACTTTTCAAACCTGGGCTGTGCCCACTGCAGCCATCATTAATTTCGGCATCTTTAACCCATTTTCGGCCGAAATGGAATAGGCCCATTATGTAACTAGTAAAAAACTTTATTGATAGAAAAATTCCCTGACTATGGAACACATGAATGAGATTAGAACATCACCTCCACCAAACAGCATAAATAACATCACATAAAATGTGACAATGGTTAAAAAATGTCCAAACTGAAGACCAATCCAGAGTGCACTAACATGTATGATGTACTCCCGAGTGGTTGTGCAGGGTATCAACTGCTCCACAAGGGAGTTACAAGTGTTGATCCTCAAGGGTGTAAATCAAGCAGTGCATACTACCATAAGGTAGTGATTAATCCGACATTGTCATGCTAAAATAAAACAGTGTGTGATATAGAGCATTCCTCATAAAATTCAGTGGAAGTTTGGTCCCGATGAACAGAGATACTATTGAGCAATATGGGATCCAGAAGGAAAGGGAGCATCAATGCTGCACAGACAATTAGTCTTCATGAAGTAATTAGAGATACGGAAAGTACCCACAAAACGTATGACACTTGATGTGAATAATGAAGTGGTTGGCAGCATCAGTAGTGGAAAAGCAATTGAAGCAAGCTATATTATTATTGGTATTATTGATCTGCATCTATAATTTGATTAGATAGTTCTCTACAGTGGTTTTCTCTTTATACCACCACTGCACTTTATATATCTAGTAGTTGTTTACTACTAGATTGAAATATATATATATTTATCTTTTTATTTAAACTTTATTTCTGATATTACATACAATGCAGGTCCAACAGCCCTACTTTGAAAGTAAGGAGGCCTGTTTATTCACACACAGGCACAAAGAGATATACACTGTGGGACAATCCCCCCTCCCCCTTAGCAGCCAATTCACAGACACATATACATCCCATAACAAGTTGATCTTAAGGCAGACAGAAACAATAGAAACAATGGGATACAGGTACTTAACAATAACAAACCCCACCCCAGCTCACTATCTAGCAAGGGTCTATGAGTCACTCCTGCAATATTCTGGCAATAGGGGCCAGGGAAACTGGACAAGGATTTATGCCTTTCCTCCGCTGAAACTCCTGCTGAGCCTTCTACGCAGGATAGAGGTGGAAGAGATTCCGGTCATTCTGGTGGCCCCAGGCTGGCCTCACCGGTCTTGGTACGCAGACCTGGTAAGGTTGGTCACCGATGCTCCTTGGAGACCTCCTCTCAGGGAAGATCTGCTGTCTCAAGGGCCGATCTTCCATCCTGATTTACAGTCGCTCGCTTTAACGTCATGGCTTTCTGACTCTGTGGCTATTGAAGGCCAGGAAGTTGAACTCCAGGAAGATATATCATCGTACGTGGAAATCGTACATTTCATGGTGTGAATCGCTGAAGGTGCACCCTCGATTGTTTTCAATAGCTAGGGTTTTGGCCTTTCTACAAAAAGGGGTTGAACAGAGGCTGGCTTTGGGCACTATCAAGGGCCAAGTGTCGACTTTGGCTATATATTTCCAACGCCCGTTAGCTATGCATGCCTTGATTCGCACTTTCATTCAGGGAGTGCGCCTTATGGCTACTCCGAGATGATCCCCGCTACTTGTGTGGGATCTGAATTTGGTATTTCTGTTCTTAAAAAGCCTTCTTTTGAGAACATTCGGGAGATATCTCTTCTTTTATTGTCTCAGAAGGTTGCCTTTTTGGTGGCTATCACTTTTGCCCGCAGAGTATCAGAATTGGCGGCATTGTCTTGACGCTCACCTTATCTGGCGGTCCACAAAGATAAGGTGGTACTCCGACCTAATCAGTCTTTTATTCCTAAGGTGGTTTCTGATTTTCATTTGAATGAAGACATTGAGCTGCCTTCACTCTGTCCCAAGCCCAAGCATCCCAAGGAAATTGGCTTGCATTCTTTGGATGTGGTTCGGTAGATCAGGGTGTACCTGGCAGCCACTGAGTCTTTCAGAAAATCAGAGGCTCTTTTTGTCCTTCCCGAGGGACCTCGCAAAGGATTGGCTGCGTCTGCTGCAACCATATCCAGATGGATCAGGCAGACGGTTGTTCAGGCTTATTCACTGAAGGGTCAGGTTCCTCCTTTCCCTGTGAAGGCGCATTCTACTAGAGCACTGAGTGCTTCTTAGGCTTTTCGCCATCAGGCGTCAGTGATGCAAGTTAGCAAGGCGGCAACTTGGTCGTCTGTGCATACGTTCACAAAATTCTACAAAGTTAACGCGTTAGCATCTTCAGATGACTCTTTTGGTCGCAAGGTTTGGCAGGCTGCTGTTTAAAAGAGAACCTTTTTTTTTTTTTTGCTTCTCTATGAGGGTGTTCTAGGTGAGCTCCAGTTGTTCCTGGTTGAGCTCCATGTCACCTGGTTGGCTAAGTTTAGCCTTTGGGGAATTTCGTTCTTCTTTGCCTGGTTTTTCCCACCTCTCATGCATATACTGCTTTGGGACGTCCCAATGGTCTAAGAAGATATGGAGCTGCGTCTGTCAATGGACGATAGAAAACTGGATTTTTGTACTTACCGTTAAATCCTTTTCTCTGAACTTCATCGACAGACGCAGCACCCACCCCTCTACTTATGAGAGAAATGGGGTTTTTTTTTGTCTTCTAAACACTGCTTTCTGTGAATCTGAGGGCTGTAGCAGAGTGTGTGGGGTTATGCCTGCAGGGACATCCCCATAGGTGTGGTAAAGCTTTTTCCTGCCTAGTGTCCTATTCCTGATGGGAGAAGCATAACCCAATGGTCTAAGAATATATGGAGCTGCGTCTGTCAATGGACTTCAGAGAAAAGGATTTTACGGTAAGTACAAAAATCCAGTTATTACTGTTCGGGGGGAGACATTTTGTCCCCTTTGATTTTGCAGTAAAATTGATTGCAGATTTAGTCATGTAGAAAATCTGTTATATGGATAAAAAGAACCCCAGCCGAGAGTAAAGGGTGGAAATGGCTCCTGATCCCCAGATTTGGGCAATTATGTCACCAATATAAATGGATAAAAACCTGCGCTATGTGTAACAACTCAAATACCTACAAAAATAACTTATACCGGACTGCTGCTGTAACAAAGGTAAGGATTCCCTTTATCAACTAGAAGAGCATTATGTGTCACAGCGCTGTCCTATTGTGTGTGCACATAAATTATCACAAATACACTAAAATATGTGGATACATTCATATATAAAGTGCTAGGGGCTCAGAATAATATTCTCCCTCAGATCTACTGTTTCCACTTTACACATACTTCATTTATCTTATGGTGTTTATCAATAATCTAAGGAAACTGAACCATGTGAAAATTCATATACAACATAAAGTGCTTTGTGCTCAAGATGCTGTTCCATGCAGATCCACTGTTTCCATTTTGTACCTATTTATTTAATCTTATAATATTTGCTGCTATAATAAATAAAGTGAAAATCTGTGCAAATTCATGTAATCATACAATATTGTGTACTCAATATAGTGTTCTCTGCAAGTCCACTGCTTCCACTTTGCATCTACTTCAATGAATTTATATTGCTAAAAAAAAGTCCACAAATGAATGAAAAGTTGATAAGGTGTGAAAGTTCTCGGTGCTCCAAACTGTGCCAGCTGTAGTGTAGCCACGCCTTCTTCCACCTCTTACACACGTGATGGTGAGGGCGCCCCCTTAGTAGTGCTTCCCCACTCACCAGAGCAATATGACTCCCAGCTTTTCAGCTACCAGAGTCACAAACATCCTTCACACTCTCCTCACCTCCGATGGCAAAGGAACTGGATCCTCCTCGCTCACTCCTGCAAGTCTGCTGCGCTTTCTGTCAGTCTCCCTCCTAGACTCGGCTTCCTCCTCCGACCGCTGTTCCAGCAGGAGCTCCGCCTCTTCATACACACTCAGGGAGGAGAGAAAGGGGAAGGATATACAGTACATACACACACAGCACAAGGCCGTGTTCACACTACCAGACGGTTCTCAGGGCTGCAGTTCCTCTGAGCTCCACAAGGTGGTGATCTCACCTCTACCCAGACAGGAAGTCTCTATGGAATACAGACAGGAAGTGATGTTAGGTAAAGAGGACGTTCCATAGAACGTAGAGGGAGACACTGCAGGATCTGGGGGCAGAAGAGGTAATAAGTAGATTAACCCCTTCAAGGGGATCAGTTGATGATTAATATATCTTGCTTCCAAAGTTGACCACACATGGATGGAAATGTGACCGATCCCTGCTGAACCAGCTGAATTTCCATGTATCTATGGTCACCTTAAGTGACTTCCTCCCCTCCCCCATCATGTAAGTCATGCTAAGATAATCTCCCATTGGCTGAGCAATATTCTCATTTGTCTCTGAGCTCCTTCTTGCTATTCCTCCTCCTGCCTGTTGTTTCCTTGGATTGATTTTCTGTGTAGTGACCCCGGCTTCATCTCTTGGATGCGCTCGTCTGTTGCTTGTCCTGACCTTTATCCCGATTCCTGGATCTCCTCCTCATCTCTCCTCCATATCCTCTTACACAGCTTTTCTCCACCCCTGCAGTGACCCCGGGGGGTGGAAACTTGGCACCAGCATGCAGCAAAATCCATCCCCACCATTAGGAACTCTGGAGAAAATTGTCTGCTATTTACACTCCGTTCCTCCGCACGTCACCTGCTCACATGAGAGCTTACTTTCACAGATTTCTGTATGGTAAAGGTCAAAGTTCACTCTTTATTTTAGAAGTGGGAGGCACCCGGGAACAATGACTTGGTTAGCACAGGATCCTCATATATAGGGCCACTCAAATCTCCCCATCCAAATGTCCCTCCATCCCGAGTCTATATGTCCTATGACATCACACTGACCTCACAGCTCCTCCCCCAATGTCCCTCCATCTAGCTTATTCTTCTCCTCTCTTAGGATGTGGGCGGACCCTTGGCATCCTCATTAGCAAAGTGGGACTGTTGGTCCTGCGTTGTATGTAATGATGTCAGAATGCCTGCAACAAGCTTTTTACCCTGCGTAGTGTGGGGGTCCTGTGTGGGTAAATTATACCTCAGTCTGAGGTGGGGCTTTAATCAAATGGAAACCTGAATGGTGAGGTGAGGAGGATTCTGGGAATTTCATTTGATTTTACTATTTATGTTCAGATCTAGAGTTTTCCTCCTGTGAAGTCTGGAGATCGCATGACCATCACATTGCCTCCACCTCCCTCCCCGATAGAATAGAGAAATACAAAGAAGATTCTAGAAGTCACCAGAGAGATCATGGAGGAGAGGTGAGCGGTGCTGGGAATTCTGGGACATTATCCAGTAACAGACAAGGGATGTGTCTGGATGGTGACTGTATCATTGTGTGTGTCAGGTTCCTATAAGGTGTCAGGATGTCACTGTCTATTTCTCCATGGAGGAGTGGGAGTATTTAGAAGGACACAAGGATCTCTACAAGGACGTCATGATGGAGAATCAGCCGCCCCTCACATCACCGGGTAAGAGGAGACTTTATTGTAAAGGAGAGAGCAGTACGGAGGCTCCACCTAGATCCCCCATCATCTGATAAACACATAGAAACAATGTATTCAGTCAGTGTGTGTGTTTCCTACAGATGGATCCAGTAATGGGAACCCACCAGAGAGATGTCCCCGTCCTCTGTATTCCCGGGATTCCACACAAGAAGGTCACACCATCCCTCACCTTCATCAGGTAGATGAGTGGCAATTATTGGTAGTTCTGGTTTATACACAGCATGTTTGTTACAATGAATGTTGTATTATATATTCAGAGTGGAAACCTCGGGGATGATAATATTGATGTTAAAGAAGAGTATAAAGAGGAGGATGAGGAGTATGGAGTGATGGAGGAGTTTTCAGAAGGACACAAGGATATGATGGAGCCACCTAATACCAGGAACCCACCAGAGAGATGTCCCCGTCCTCTGTATTCCCGGGATTCCACACAGGAAGGTCACACCATCCCTCAATGTTACAAGGTTGGTGAGACAGAGATTATAAAACACAGACTCATGGAGACAATGTGTGTATTTTTATGTGATGTCACAATAATAAATCTTATATTTTACAGATGATATTTTCTCTCATTTTCTTGGTTTAGAGTGGAGATCCAATCGATATAGAATTTGAGGTTAAAGCAGAAGAAGAAGAGACGTATGTGAGGGATGATCAGCAGTCTATGGAGGAGGATGGAATAACGGGGACATTTATAGAGGAGGACACTCCTACAGAGATCAGCACAGGTGGGTCATTAACACTAAATACATTCCTCCACCCATACTGCTCACTGATTGGTCCAGAGTAGGGCGGGGACTGGGTGATATCAGTCTGTAATCCCCTGGTCACTTTCCTGAGCTGTGTTCCCCGTCCTGTATTCCTGTATTTCTCTCGGATAATCTTCCTTCTCTGTGCTGCTGACACAATTTATGTCTCTAGACTGGATTTATGGAGATTCTGGGGTTCAGCTGGCAGCAAAATGTTCATTTTCACCATAGGCATTACTAGACCTAGGCACCTGGGGTATGTTTTTTGGGTCTTCTGCCCCATGCCGGGGTCTAGCAAAATATGACAGAACAATTCTCCCAGGGTTACTTGCTCTGTTATTTGCTGGCTGTGTTGGGTGGAGGGATATGTCTGTATAGTCTCACACCCAAGTCACTGAGTGCAGTCTCAGGAGATGGAAGGCAGCGCTGTGGGACCTCTGTAACTTGTCTCATGTAAACATTTTGAGTGGGTGTAAACCCTCCATATACCCAGTGAAGTGACTGTCCTCAGGGGATACACAGAAATGAAACAAATCCTCCTACATAAGTTGTACCCCTTTATCTGCTTTCCTCTCTTTACATCTGCCCATAGTCCAGAATTTAGACAGTTTGTCTGAGCAGTCAGAAAAAAGGAGACGGGGATCTGGAGTTACAGCTATGTCTTAAATAGGGACTACTATGTCATGTTAGTTTTTGGCTGGGCTGTACTTAGCTCAGACTGATTGTTCAGTTTTTCGCCTGGTTTTTCCCTAAGCTAAGCTGAGTTGTGATTTCTCACTGTGGCCAGTAGATGTCACCGCTATCACTGGACATAGTATGACATTTCACCAACCAAACTAAAATGATAATTAACCCAAAACCAAAAATGTCATACATTGCAGCTTACCAATCATTAGATGTGGTGGCTGCATTACTTTTCTTTTTAAGGCTTTTTCCCCTCTGTTTTCACCTGGTCACACCTTCTGTATTAGAGCGCCCCCACTCTGGAGACAGCAGCATTATCAGTCTGGGGTGGGGAGGGGGTGTTAGATGTATTATCAGATTTAAAAACAGTAACAAATTGAAGCCAAACTCCATCTCACACCTTATAATTAGTTACAGCAAATTATTTTTTCCTTTAGGATAAAGGTTTTACAAGAATAAATAAAAGCTGATCATTGTAAGCACCCCTGTCAGTGGTAAATGGTCTGCCCCTTCCCAGTAACTGATACATTCTGCTTTAGAGTTGGAGCTTTTATAGAACAGATTTACTGGCCAGATCACCAGATGAAAATAGAAGAAATCCTAAAAAGGAAAACTAACATCAAATCGAAGAATCGATAAGCTGCAATATAATAAATATTTTCTTTGGGTTTAATGTCTTACATTAAGAATATTTATATTTCTGTCAGCCAATCCAGTAGGAGGTTTATGTCACTGGTGCATGCTGGGGGAGGAAATAAATATATGTGACAGGCCATGTGCTCGCTCTCTTCCCCTGGGATGAGGTGTAGGGAGGGGCTTCTGGATGGAGCTCTGCTGTTAGGTCCATTGGCCTGTTTTGGGGCCTAACATGTGCTGAAGTGGTTGTGAAGCTGTCCTGCCTGGTCTGGAGGAAGCTGTGCCAAGGAGGAGACCCAGAGGAGGCCCCTTGCTGGAAGGAGCCATGAAGAAGGCCGGTCTCTAAGGAGGGCCTGGTGACTCACTTGGAGAACGCACTGAAATTTGGGAATGTGCTTACAGTGTTACTCAGTCGGCTTCTAGGTTCTGACACTGTGAGAATAGACATTCATCTGCAGAGTCTGTAAGTGATCTGCCATGGTATCTGAGACCCCCCCCCAACCCTCACCTCCAACCCCTCACCTCCTGGACCATTCTAAGCCCGGCCTATTTTAGACACTTGGTGTTTACAAGCTAAAATCTGTTTTTTTTTTGCTAGAAAACTACTTAGAACCCCCAAACATTATATCTTTTTTTTAACAGAGACCCTAGAGAATAAAATGAAGATCATTGCATTATTTTTTATCACACCATAATTGTGCAGCGGTCTTCCAAACACCATTTTTTTGGAAAAAATTCATTTTTTCAAATTAAAAAATACGAAAACAGTAAAGTTAGCCCGATTTTTTTTTTTTTCCATAATATTAAAGATAATTTTACAAAATTAGCGCTATATAAAAAGTCCAGGTATAGGTAGGGTCCAGCTGATTGGTCTCCTTGAAGTGCCAACACCACCAGAGATAGAGAGCAACCCCAATCACACTGCCGCTTACCGTCCCACTAATAAAAGAAGGCTCAAAGGTTCCACCAAACTGCTCCTCCAGAAATCCTCAGTGATTCCAGGATCAAGCCAATTAGGTGCGACTCCATACAGATGGTACAAGGCAGACTGATCACTCATATATACCAGAAAAAGGCAAAAAAGAAAACCATAGTGCAACTTCTAATGAACCACCATTTAATTTCCTTATGCCAAATAAATGCTTACAGGTAATAAGAGTAAAAAGAGCTTATCTGCCAGAAATGTTAGACCGCCAACGAGATGACCGCTGCTTCACTCCGTAGTGACGTCCCACGTCATGATAATGTTACGCTGAATAAATAGATACCCAACATGTCATGCTTCAAAATTGCGCACGCTCGTGGAATGGCGACAAACTTTGGTACTTAAAAATCCCAATAGGCGACGCTTTATAAATTTCTACAGGTTACCAGTTTAGAGTTACAGAGGAGGTCTAGAGCTCAAATTATTGGTCTCGCTCTAACGATTGCGGCAATACCTCACATGTGTGGTTTGAACACCGTTTACATATGTGGGCGGGACTTGTGTATGCATTCGCTTCTGCTCGCGAGCTAACGGGGACAGGGCGCTTTATTTATTTTTTTTTTTGTTCCTATTTATTTTGTTTATTTTTATTTTTACACAGTTTAAAAAAAAAAAAAAAAAATGTTGATCATTTTTATTCCTATTACAAGGAATGTAAACATCCCTTGTAATAGAAATAGGCATGACAGGTCCTCTTTTTTGTGAGATCTGGGGTCAAAAAGACTCAGATCTCACATCTACACTAAAATAGGAAAAAAAAATTGTTGAAAAAAAAATTAGCCCTTTAAACCAGTTGCTAGGCAACGACCATAGAGTCGAGTGGGGGCCATCTTTCCCTCACTCGACTTCCTGTCTCTGAGGATCTGGGACCAGATCGTTTTCCCTGCTGCCGGTGGGTGCGGTAAGCAGGGAAAACGGCCGAGATGTGGCGGGAGGCAGAGGGGGCACCTCTTCCGCCGCACCGTAAGGGTGATCCCGCAGCGAATACACCACTGGAACCACGCTTATCTGAACGCTGGCCGCCCGCTGTTTAAAAAAATACCGGGGTTATGGCAGCTATCTGCTATCTGCAGCCATAACCCCGGTATTTAGCTTTAAACGACCGATGTATAATGACGGCGGTCGGGTCAGTAAATGGTTAAAAAGACAAAAGTGACTGGCACCCAATATCCTTTCTTGGTCCCGGTATTTATGGCATGGATTCAGCCGTGGGATGAAATGCTAGCCCGCCCCTGACTTTTGGAGGAGTTATCCTGCCTTTTTGATGTCGGAGGGATTCGACATTCATATTACACCTTACATACTCCTGACCCCGGCACTGTATACTCTATGTTGTACATTATATACCTGACCCTTGCACTATATACTCTATGTTGTACATTACATACACCTGATCCCCTGCACTATATACTCTATGTTGTACATTACATACTCCTGACCCCTGCACTATATACTCCTGACCCCTGCACTATATACTCTATGTTGTACATTACATACTCCTGACCCCTGCACTATATACTCCTGACCCCTGCACTATATACTCTATGTTGTACATTACATCATTCTGATACTATATAGTCCTATCAGTTGTATCTTATACAATATTCTGTACATTACATACTCCTGACCCCTTGCACTATATACTCTATATACTCTATGTTGTACATTACATAGTCCTGACTTCTGCTCTCCCCTCTACCCACTGCTATATATACACATAATATGGTTTCTTTTTTGTTACACCCATTTCCTACCAGCTGGACATTTTATACATCGATAGATAGTGAGTAGGTGTCCCGCACATCAAGGCGTGGCCTGGCATAGGTCCAGACTGAGACTGCCATTTACTATCATACAGCAGGTCTTGACTTGATGTGTGGCTCCTGGGACATCTAGTCACCCTCTACCATTTACTAGTTACCTTGAGGGGAGAATTGTAAGATTCTCAGAGACAAAGCTGCCTGATATGGGCGGAGTCCTGGTCTAGGGGAACCAATCTGCTGATGTCTAGTAATAATCTTTGTATTTCTATTTTAGTACATGGATGGGAGATGAGGAAAACCTCAGAGGATTGTCTCACTTTGTCTCCAGACTGTAAAGTAGAAGATGAGGACATCACACAGTATAGTCCAGGAGAAAACCCGGCTACCTCAAATGTCCATCCGGGACCACACAGTGTAGATGGACCATCGTATTCCTCTTATCCTGAGGAACCTCAGACTGTGAGGGACGGTGCCGGACCATCGTATTCCTCTTATCCTGATGAGCCTCAGACTGTGATGGACGGTGCCGGACCATCGTATTCCTCTTATCCTGAGGAACCACAGACTGTGAGGGACGTTGCCGTCCTTCCAACAGATAAGAGGCTTTCCTGTACTGAGTGCGGGAAGTGTTTTTCTCAGAAGTTTAATCATTACAGACATCAGAGATCTCACATCGCGGAAAAGCCCCTTTCCTGTCCTGTGTGTGGGAAATGTTTTGTAACAAAAGCAGATCTTCTCAAGCATCAGAGATCTCACACGGGGGAGAAGCCGTTTTCCTGTCCTGAGTGTGGGAAATGTTTTTCACGGAAGTCTATTCTTCACACACATCAGAGATCTCATACGGGGGAGAAGCCGTTTTCCTGTCCTGAGTGTGGGAAATGTTTTTCAGTGAAATCCACTCTTTCCAGACATCAGAGATCTCACACGGGGGAGAAGCCGTTTTCCTGCCCTGAGTGTGGGAAATGTTTTTCAGTGAAGTCCCATCTTTACACACATCAGAGATTTCACACGGGGGAGAAGCCGTTTTCCTGCCCTGAGTGTGGGAAATGTTTTTCACAGAAGTCCCATCTTTACACCCATCAGAGATCTCACACGGGGGAGAAGCTGTTTTCCTGTCCTGAGTGTGGTAAATGTTTTTCAGTGAAGTCCAATCTTTACCAACATCAGAGATCTCACACGGGGGAGAAGCCGTTTTCCTGTCCTGAGTGTGGGAAATGTTTTTCACGGAAGTCTATTCTTCACACACATCAGAGATCTCACACGGAGGAGAAGCCGTTTTCCTGTCCTGAGTGTGGGAAATGTTTTTCAGTGAAGTCCCATCTTTACACACATCAGAGATCTCACACGGGGGAGAAGCCGTTTTCCTGTTTTGAATGCGGGAAATGTTTTTCACAGAAGTACACACTTTACACACATCAGAGATCTCACAAGGGGGAGAAGCCGTATTCCTGTCCTGAGTGCGGGAAATGTTTTTCAGTGAAGTCCAGCTTTAACACACATCAGAGATCTCACACGGGGGAGAAGCCGTATTCCTGTCCTGAGTGTGGGAAATGTTTTTCAGATACGTCCGGTCTTTCCAGACATCGGAGAACTCACACAGGGAAGAAGCCGTATTCCTGTCCTGATTGTGGGAAATGTTTTTCACAGAAGTCCCATCTTTACACCCATCAGAGATCTCACACAGGGGAGAAGCCGCTTTCCTGTCCTGAGTGAGGGAATTGTTCCTCACTGAATTCCTGTCTTCCTGTACATCAGGGATCCTACACAACCCTCGAGGTGTATTAGTGCCTTGAGTGCGGGAAATTTCTTCTATATGAATGTTGCTCGACATGTGGGGAAGAAGAACACCCTGATATACACCTCAGATATACTCCATGGCTGATCTTCATGATGTAAGAAACCGTTGATAAGGAGATAAGAGATCACCAGAGACATGGATGAAGTGTTGTACCTTGTTGACTTTTCATTGGCTGAGTAAATTTTGGGGTGTAGAGTGGTAAGTAGAGCCGTGAAATGAAGGAATCACCTTCAGAATGTCTTGCTTGTCTGTGTGACAGTTACTGATAATGATATAGCGGGTTACAGAGCTAGAAGCTTTGAGATCCCATATATCTTTATCAGTAAACTTTACACAGACAAGACAGAAATTCTGAAGTTGATGTCCTTCATTTCAAGGCTTTACTTACCCGTGGTGACCCCGAAGCGTGTCTTTCTGTCTTCAGTCCATCCTTCTCCCATCCCCCAACAGGAGGGAAGGAGAACTCGGAGATAAACTAGGTGAGAACTTATTTCCTTTGCTCCTGTGTGGGTTTGGGTGGCTTGGCGGAGTGCGGCACGAGAGGTAACACCGCTTGTCTTTATATTTCTACATATCTTGTCTGGGTGGAGGTTATTGGTTGGAAAATATTTATACTGTTTGATTTTCTGTAAATAATTTCTGTTTTCCCTTTGAAGGGAGATATTATGTGTGGTTTGATGAAGGGATTGGCTCAATAGTTACCACTTCACTTACATGTTTCGTTTTTATAAAACAGATGAACAAATATGACAATCATTCATTCATCCATGACAAATGTTGGTCTTATTTTGTTTCATTCAGTGATTTACTATGATCATTGGGTCCAACTAGTGGCCATAATGCGGTATTGAACTATTTTTCTGATTGAGGTATTTTGGAACGAATACCTCATTATGGCCACTAGTTGGAGCTGACGATTATAGGAAATCACTGTGTTTATTAGAATACGGCCAGAATTTGTCACGGCTGGACACATCCTTGTCACACTCACCCAACATATTCTTTGCATAAACCCCTTAGTTTCCTATGTCGGGGGGAGGGGTCATACAAATCCCTGTGATCATACTTATGCATTTATAAATATAGTACACATTGAAGGACATAAATAAAATAAAACCACAGGATTCAACCAACCATTGATTTAAAACCAAAATTACCTCATTTGTCCTTTAGATGGTGCTCAGTATCATAGCAATTAGCGCCATCTAGTGTCCAAATATCACATTTTCCATTTTTTTTACATAGTTAGTGAGGTTGAAAAAAGACATCAGTCCATCCTGTTCAACCTATGATGTGTGTGTGTGTTTGCTTTTAACCGTACATTGTATACCCCTGTATGTTGTGGTCTCTAAGGTGCCCATTTAATCGTTTTTTGAAGCTATCAATGCTCCCTGCTGATACGACTGCTTGTGGAAGAGAATTCCACATCCTTACCGCTCTTACAGTGAAGAACCCCTTACGCACTTTAAGGTTAAACCGCCTTTCCTCTAGTTTTAGTGAGTGGCCACGTGTCTTATTGTATCTCCTTTCTCTGAATAGTTTGTTCCTTATGCTAGGGTCGCCAGTACAGTATTTGTACATTGATATCATATCCCCCCTCAATCGTCTCTTCTCCAGAGAGAATAGGTTCAGTGCTTGTAGCCTTTCCTCATAGCTGATGTCCTCCATTCCCCTAATTATTTTTGTTGCCCTTCTCTGGACTCTTTCCAGTTCCAGCACATACTTTCTGAGGACCGGTGCCCAGAACTGGACAGCATACTCCAGATGTGGCCGGACCAGAGTCTTGTAGAGCGGGAGAATAATCTCTTTATTTCTGGAGTGAATCTTCCTTTTTTATACAACCCAGTATTCTGTTGGCTTTACTTGCAGCGGCTTGGCATTGCATGCCACTGCCAAGCCTGTTGTCTACCAGTACCCCCAGGTCCCTTTCCATCCTAGACTCACCCAGAGGTTCCCCCCTAGTGAGTAGCTTGCTTTCTGGTTTCTGGCACCCAAGTGCATTACTTTACATTTTTCAACATTAAACCTCATCTGTAGTGTTGAGCGAACACGGACTGTATTATTCGTGTTCGTACCGAATAATTGGATTTTTGTTACCCGAACACGAACACGGACACTTTACTGTATATTTGGGTAAAAATCCGTGTTCGGTCGTTTTATTTCCGGGTTTTGCATGCTTTGGCGCTCTTTTCATGGCGGGCTTTCAACAGCCAATCAACAATCGTTTAACTGGTGTGCCTTAAGCCATCCCAGCCATGCCTGCAAATGTCTCAGTAGCTGTGATTGGCCGTCTGAAGCATGTGACCAAGTCTTTATAAGTTCCAGGCAGCCGCAGCGTCTTCATTCTGCTGCTTAGATCAGGGACAGAGCACACATCAACGTGCTGGCTGCTGATTAGGGAAAGATAGGCAGGAAAAAACCATTTGTGTCCGGATAGAATTGAGGGACAGGTCGGAGTGTTTAGGCAGGGCGAGTTGTAGGCATTTTAGGGATAGAGTCTGCTGAATTTTAGGGAAACTGTGTTCTACAAACTACAATCGATATTGCTGTGTGGTGTGGGATAGGAGATAGGCAGGTGTCAGTGATCCACATCCATTTTTCTGTGTGTGGGCTGCAGTGAACACAATCTTTTTGGGGTGCAGTGAACACAATCCTTTTGGAGTGCAGTGAACAAAATCTTTGTGGGGTGCAGTGAACAAAACCTTTGTGGGGGTACAGTGAACACAATCTTTGTGGGGTGCAGTGAAGACAATCCTTGTGGGGTGCAGTGAACAAAATCTTTGGGGGGGGGGGTACAGTGAACACAATCTTTGTGGGGTGCAGTGAACAAAACCTTTGTGGGGTGCAGTGAACACAATCTTTGTGGGGTGCAGTGAAGACAATCCTTGTGGGGTGCAGTGAAGACAATCCTTGTGGGGTGCAGTGAACAAAATCTTTGGGGGGTACAGTGAACACAATCTTTGTGGGGTGCAGTGAACAAAACCTTTGTGGGGTACAGTGAACACAATCTTTGTGGGGTGCAGTGAACAAAACCTTTGTGGGGTACAGTGAACACAATCTTTGTGGGGTGCAGTGAAGACAATCCTTTTGGAGTGCAGTGAACACAATCTTTGTGGGGTACAGTGAACACAATCTTTGTGGGGTGCAGTGAACAAAACCTTTGTGGGGTACAGTGAACACAATCTTTGTGGGGTGCAGTGAACACAATCTTTGTGGGGTGCAGTGAACAAAACCTTTGTGGGGTGCAGTGAACACAACCTTTGTGGGGTACAGTGAACACAATCTTTGTGGGGTGCAGTGAACAAAACCTTTGTGGGGTACAGTGAACACAATCTTTGTGGGGTGCAGTGAACAAAACCTTTGTGGGGTACAGTGAACACAATCTTTGTGGGGTGCAGTGAAGACAATCCTTTGAGTGCAGTGAACAAAATCTTTGTGGGGTACAGTGAACACAATCTTTGTGGGGTGCAGTGAACAAAATCTTTGTGGGGTACAGTCAACACAATCTTTGTGGGGTGCAGTGAAGACAATCCTTGTGGGGTGCAGTGAAGACAATCCTTGTGGGGTGCAGTGAACAAAACCTTTGTGGGGTACAGTGAACACAATCTTTGTGGGGTACAGTGAACACAATCTTTGTGGGGTGCAGTGAACAAAACCTTTGTGGGGTACAGTGAACACAATCTTTGTGGGGTGCAGTGAACAAAACCTTTATGGGGTACAGTGAAGACAATCTTTGTGGGGTGCAGTGAAGACAATCCTTTTGGAGTGCAGTGAACAAAATCTTTGTGGGGTACAGTGAACACAATCTTTGTGGGGTGCAGTGAACAAAATCTTTGTGGGGTACAGTGAACACAATCTTTGTGGGGTGCAGTGAAGACAATCCTTGTGGGGTGCAGTGAAGACAATCCTTGTGGGGTGCAGTGAACAAAATCTTTGGGGGGTACAGTGAACACAATCTTTGTGGGGTGCAGTGAACAAAACCTTTGTGGGGTACAGTGAACACAATCTTTGTGGGGTGCAGTGAACAAAACCTTTGTGGGGTACAGTGAACACAATCTTTGTGAGGTGCAGTGAAGACAATCCTTGTGGGGTGCAGTGAAGACAATCCTTGTGGGGTGCAGTGAACAAAATCTTTGGGGGGTACAGTGAACACAATTTTTGTGGGGTGCAGTGAACAAAACCTTTGTGGGGTACAGTGAACACAATCTTTGTGGGGTACAGTGAACACAATCTTTGTGGGGTGCAGTGAACAAAACCTTTGTGGGGTACAGTGAACACAATCTTTGTGGGGTGCAGTGAAGACAATCCTTTTGGAGTGCAGTGAACAAAATCTTTGTGGGGTACAGTGAACACAATCTTTGTGGGGTGCAGTGAAGACAATCCTTGTGGGGTGCAGTGAACAAAATCTTTGGGGGGTACAGTGAACACAATCTTTGTGGGGTACAGTGAACACAATCTTTGTGGGGTGCAGTGAACAAAACCTTTGTGGGGTACAGTGAACACAATCTTTGTGGGGTGCAGTGAAGGCAATCCTTTTGGAGTGCAGTGAACACAATCTTTGTGGGGTGCAGTGAACAAAACCTTTGTGGGGTACAGTGAACACAATCTTTGTGGGGTACAGTGAACACAATCTTTATGGGGTACAGTGAACACAATCTTTGTGGGGTACAGTGAACACAATCTCATACTTCTGAAGCTTTGAGGGTGCTGCCTGTTCTATACTCCTCCTCCTCCTCCTCATCCATCCTTTTAGGTGTACAAACAATAGTAATTGGGGCCTAGTGTGCTTCTGTACGTGTGAAAAACATACACTTTTTTTTGATCATATTTCCTATTCCGCTATTCAATAAAAACCTTTGGGGCTCAATTAAATTGCGGAATAGTCTGTGTCGGTACGTGTGAGATCCACCTTTCCAAGTTTTTGGGGTTCATCTCATACTTCTGAAGCTTTGAGGGTGCTGCCTGTTCTATACTCCTCCTCCTCCTCTTCCTCATCCATCCTTTTAGGTGTACAAACAATAGTAATTGGGGCCTAGTGTGCTTCTGTACGTGTGAAAAACATACACTTTTTTTTGATCATATTTCCTATTCCGCTATTCAATAAAAACCTTTGGGGCTCAATTAAATTGCGGAATAGTCTGTGTCGGTACGTGTGAGATCCACCTTTCCAAGTTTTTGGGGTTCATCTCATACTTCTGAAGATTTGAGGGTGCTGCCTGTTCCATACTCCTCTTCCTCATCCTCCCTTTAGGGTAGGAAAAAATTTAATCGGGCCTA
Source organism: Pelophylax lessonae (assembly GCF_965119305.1). Classification (NCBI taxonomy): domain Eukaryota; kingdom Metazoa; phylum Chordata; class Amphibia; order Anura; family Ranidae; genus Pelophylax; species Pelophylax lessonae. The sequence goes on from NC_138770.1 coordinate 1,428,814, forward strand.
GTCTGTGTTTGTACGTGTGAGATACAGTTTTTTATCCTATTCCGCTATTCAATATACACCCTTTTGGTGTAAAAAACATTAAATTGCGGCATAGTTTGCATATTTGACTGTGAGATACACCCGTGCGATACTGTTGTTCTTTTGTTCCGCTATTCAATAAAACCTTTCTAGGGCAAGATCTTAAATTTCAGAAATATGAGGAGAGCGTCAAATAGGGGCCGTGGCCTGGGTCGTGGTGGTGCTGCTGCTAGAGCTCCTGTTGCAAGGAGAGGATGTGGTCGATCTGTGCCAGCTACACGCACAAGTGAAACACCTTCCTCAAGTGTGAGTAGGCGACAGAACCTGCATCAGTATTTGGTAGGGCATCATACGCCCCTAGAAGTGATGAGGCCAGAACAAGTGGAGGCAATAGTAGATTGGTTTGCTGCTGACAGTGCCTCCAGTTCCTTCACATTGTCTCCCACCCAGTCTACTGCAGAAAGGTCACAGTTGGCACCTGCAGCCGATGTCCAACCGTCTTTCACCTCACCCCCTTGCAAATCAGGCAAGCAGTCTGAGCCCCAAGCCATACAGCAGTCTCTTCTTCTTTTTGATGACTCTGTCAGCAGGGTTTCCCAGGGCCATCCACCTAGCCCTGCCCCAGAAGTGGAAGAGATTGAGTGCAGCGATGCCCAACCACTTATTTCTCAAGATGAGTACATGCAAGGATCATCGCAGCACGTCTCCGATGATGACGAAACGCAGGTGCCAACTGCTGCGGCGTTCAGCATTGTGGAGACCGACAAGGAGGGCAGGGGTGAAGACTGGGTGGAAGATGATGTGGAGGACGATGAGGTCCTTGACCCCACATGGAATGAACGTCATGCAGGTGACCTGAGTAGTTTGGAGGAAGAGGCGGTGGTCGCACAGAGCCACCAGCACATCAGAAGAGGGAGCAGGGTGCAGAAGCGGAGCGGCCGTGCCCTAGACACTACGCCCGCTACTGCCCAACGCAGCAAGGGAACGAGCGCACCAAAGTCAGCTCAAAGGAGTTCTCTAGCGTGGAAGTTCTTTAGAAAATGTGCTGATGACAGGACACGAGTGGTTTGCACCCTGTGCAATCAGAGCTTGAAGCGAGGCATAAACCTTCTCAACCTGAGCACAACCTGCATGATCAGGCATCTAAGTGCAAAGCACGAGCTGCAGTGGAGTACACACCTTCAAAACCAAGAAACGTCTCTGGCTCATCCTGCTTCCTCTTCTGCTGCAGTCTCGGCCGCTCCAGCCACATCTGTAGTGATACCGGCACCTGCCACCCCGCAAACAGACGATCTGTCAGCAACACCACCACCTGAGTCACCAACAACCATCTCCACAATGTCCCGTGAAAGCGTTCAGATTTCCATCTCCCAAACACTTGAGAGGAAGAGGAAGTACCCCCCTACCCACCCGCGATCCCTGGCCCTGAATGCCAGCATTTCAAAATTATTGGCCTTTGAAATGCTGTCATTCCGTCTGGTGGAGACGCACAGTTTTAAAAACCTTATGTCGGTGGCTGTCCCACAGTACGTCGTGCCCAGCCGCCACTACTTTTCCAGGCAAGCCATCCCTTCCCTACACAACCAAGTGGGGGAAAAAATCAGGTGTGCACTGCGCAACGCCATCTGTGCCAAGGTCCACCTAACTACCGATACGTGGACCAGTAAGCACGGTCAGGGGCGTTATATCTCCCTAACGGCACACTGGGTAAATGCAGTGGCGGATGGGCCTGAGGCGGATAGCAATTTGGCGCATGTCCTTCCACCACCGAGGATTGCAGGGCGCTTCAGTTTGCCTCCTGTTCCTAACTCCTCCTACTCCGCTTCCTCATCCGGACAGCGTAACACCTTCACCACCAACTTCAGCACGGCCAGGGGTAAACGACAGCAGGCAGTTTTACAACTTGCCTGTTTGGGGGACAAACCACACACCGCGCAGGAGTTGTGGAGGAGCATGGAACAGCAAACAAATGAGTGGTTGCTGCCAGCGAGCCTCAAGCCCGGCCTGGTGGTGTGCGATAACGGGAGAAATCTCATAGCAGCTCTGGGCCTAGCCGGTTTGACGCACATCCCTTGCCTGGCGCATGTGCTGAATTTGGTGGTGCAGAGGTTCCTTAAAAACTACCCCGATATGTCAGAGCTGCTGCAGAAAGTGCGGGCCGTTTGTGCGCACTTTCGGCATTCTCACCCTGCTGCTGCTCGCCTGGCAGCGCTGCAGCGTAACTTCGGCCTTCCCGCTCACCGCCTCATATGTGACGTGCCCACAAGGTGGAACTCCACCTTGCACATGCTGGAAAGACTGTGCGAGCAGCAGCAGGCCATAGTGGAGTCTCAGCTGCAGCACGCACGCGTGAGTCGCTCTGCGGAACAGCACCACTTCACCACCAATAACTGGGCCTCCATGCGAGACCTGTGTGCCTTGTTGCGCTGTTTTGAGTACTCCACCAACATGGCCAGTGGCAATGACGCCGTTCTCAGCTTAACTATCCCACTTCTATGCCTCCTTGAAAAAACAATTCGGGCGATGATGGAAGAGGATGTGGCACAGGATGAGGAGGAGGAGGATGAAGAGGTAACATTTCAAAGGCTTTCAGGGCAGTCATTCGCAAGGGGCTCCGAGGGTGGGTTCCTGCACACACAAACGCCAGGGACACAATTGTCCAGCAGGGGCTCAGTTCTGGAGGATGAGGAGGAGGAGGAGCTGGAGGAGGAGATGGAACCATGTTCACAGCAGGGTGGCACCCAGGCCAGCTCATGGCCATCACTGGTGCGTGGCTGGGGGGATACAGAGGACACGGACGATACACCTCCCACAGAGGACAGCCTTTCGTCACCTCTGGGCAGCCTGGCACACATGAGCGATTACATGCTGCAGTGTCTCCACAACGACCGCCGAGTTGCCCACATTCTAACTTGTGCTGATTACTGGGTGGCCACGCTGCTGGATCCCCGTTACAAGGACAACGTACCGTCCTTAATTCACTCACTGGAGCGCGATCGCAAGATGCGCGAGTACAAGCGCACGCTGGTAGACGCGATGCTGCTGGCATTCCCATCTGACAGTGGGGCCACAGTGGAAGCATAAGGCAGAGGAGGAGGAGGAGGAGGTCGCCAACTCAACCAGGGCACCGCCAGCACCTCAGAAGGCAGGGTTAGCATGGCCGAAATGTGGAAAAGCTTTGTCAGCACGCCACAACAAACAGCAGCACCAGCAGGTCAGATGGAACGTCTTAGCAGGAGGCAGCATTTTACCAACATGGTGGAGCAGTATGTGTGCACACGCCTACATGTAGTGAATGAGGGGTCTGCCCCCTTCAACTTCTGGGTCTCCAAATTGGGCACATGGCCTGAGCTTGCCCTTTACGCCTTGGAGGTGCTGGCGTGCCCTGCAGCCAGTGTATTATCTGAACGGGTATTTAGCACGGCTGGGGGTGTTATAACAGACAAGCGCAGCCGCCTGTCCAGAGACAATGTGGACAAGCTCACGTTCATTAAAATGAACCAGGCATGGATCCCACGGGACTTTTCCGTACCTTGTGCAGAATAGCAATGGATACCGACCTTACCCAGCCATTGTTCCATTTTTGCTCTTTCTCACTCTTTTGGGGTGTACCCTCATTTAAAATTTGTGAAAAGAAGCAGTGTTGGCTACCTCGTCCTCCTCCTCAGGGCCAGATTAACGTAGGGGCTATTGGAGCTGCAGCTCCATGCAGGCCCCTACCTTTTATATAGGCCCCGGGTTGGCCATATTCACTGTGACCGCTCTTCTGTCACTTGTAAACACAGAAGTCTGGCTTCTATGCTCGCTTCCCCAGGCAGCACCCTCAGAACCTCCCCACACAGCGCGAAGGCTGGACAAGGAGGGACAGTTGCCGATGCATGGATGTGTTTATGGGCTTCAGAGACAGCATCCCATTTTGAATTAGGCATGCATGGCTGCACCCTTCCTCCTCTGGGTGCATGCCAAGGCACGGCCCTTAAGGCCCTTCAAAATCCTCAGCACCAAGACCATGATGCTCTTAATCCGGCCCTGGTCCTCCTCCACCGCCGCTTCCATCTACACCGCCCATAGGTGTGCGCAGCCTATTGCATTAGGGTGTGCACCCCAAAGTTGAAATACACATGCATGTGTTTGCCTACATGTACATGGCCCCGATACATTACTCTCCCTGCTGGCAAAGAGAAATAGAGCAGAGCAGGTCCGAGGGAGATCTTTCCCATCTCCTCACTGGCAAACAGAGCGATAATGCTATGTGCCCTAGGTGATTAGGGTGTGCCAAGGTACACCCGGCACACCCTGTGCGCACGCCTATGACACCGCCACATCCACCACCACCTCAACCTCCCTCCTACTCCATATGGGCCTCGTCCTTCAGAGATGAAGAACATTGTTTTATTTTTCTGGTTTTTTTTTTGTTGTTTTAAGTTATTTCCCTATCCACATTTTTTTTTTGCAGAGCACTTGCCATGCTCTTAACTATGTTTTGCTGCCATTTGCAGCACTCTAGCCCTTTCCATTGGTGTTTTAGAGCCATTTTAGTGCCTTAAAGTTCGGGTCCCCATTGACTTCAATGGGGTTCGGTGTCCGGGAAAAGTTCGGCAAAAGTCCGGGACACGTTCGGTTGAAGTTCAAGTTCGGCTGAACCCGTCGAACACGGACATCTAGGTGTCCGCTCAACCCTACTCTCCTGTCCTACTGAACTCCCTACCCCAATCTGTCTGACTATCTCTTACTCTATCCACCTTTTGGTGTTCCCTGAAAATTCACCTCTTCAGAGAAGCCTATTCTGCCCCCCACCTAACAACTGCACTTTTATTTTCTTCAGCAGCCCATCCCCCACAGTTATTACCTTTTGTATCACTTGACCCTACCTCCTAGATTGTAAGCTCTAAAGAGCAGGACCCTCCGATTCCTCCTGTATTGAATTTTATTGTAATTGTACTGTTTGCCCTAACATTGTAGAGCCTGCGCAAACTGTTGGCACTATATAAATTCTATATAATAATAATATACGACTGCCTAGTCCAGCCTTTCTCAGCCAGGGTTCCTCCAAAGGTTCCTAGGGGCTCCTTGTCACTTCCTTGGGCTGTATATGGAAGTGTCACCTACCAGCCGTTTCTGGATACTGAAGTCTGTCATTGCACCGACACACACAATTTTTTTCGTTCAATATATTTTTTATTCTAATTTTAACAAGAGTGCAAAAAAAAAAAAATGAATAAAATGGTAAAGGAAGAAATCCAATTGGTGAGGATGATCACTTGTCTGGAATGTGGAGGTGGAGTCGGTAATAATTTGTGTACAATACAATACACAACGTGTTACATTATTATAACAAAGTATTGTAGAGAAGATCACACCATAGAAAATGGGGGAAAGGAGAAAATAAACCCGGATATGAAGGTGACATTTGTGTACGAGGAACACCTTAACAATTACCACAATTTTATTCTCCAGGGCCTCTGCTTTCAGAAAATATATGTTTGGGGGTTTTATCTAATCTTCAGGCCCAAAATCTGCATTTTACCATGTGTGCAAAAATAATGCAAAACACAGGTCTGGCAGTGAAAGGGTGTCTAGATGGGATCACTCTGCTGTGGTCACATTAGAGCTCCCCCTAGCTGCAGCCTGGTAATAACATTGCTAGGAGGTCTATTCATTTATCTGCTCCATACTTCCCCTCTTTATATAAACGTCTCCTGACATTTAGGGGTAAATATTAGAACATTTACATAGCAATTCTCTCAGTGACAATGCATGTACATTCCTTCTGTGTGATTGGGGAAACAATGAATGTTATTAGGGGATTTGCTGATCTGGTTGAATATTTTCCATTGATTTAAAATGGAAAATGTTGCATTTGGACACTAGATGGCACCAATTGCTATGATGCTTAGCGCCATCTAAAGGCCAAATTAGGTATTTTTGGTTTTAAATCAATAGTTGGTTTAATCCTGTGGTTTTATTTTGTTTATGTCCTTCAATGTGTACTGTACTCATAAATACATGGGTATGATCTCAGGTATTTGTATGACCCCCTCCCCGACATAGGAAGCTAAGGGGTCTATGCAAAGAATATGTTGGGTGAGTGTGACAAGCATGTGTCCACCCGTGACGATTTCTGGCCGTATTCTAATAAACACAATGATTTCCTATAATCGTCAGCTCCAACTGGTGGCCATAATGAGGTATTAGTTCCAAAATACCTCAATTAGGAAAAAAAGTTCAATACTGCATTATGGCCACTAGATGGACCCAATGATCATAGGAAATCACTGAATGAAATTAAAATACGACCAATATTTGTCATGGATGAATGAATGCTTGTCATATTTGTTCATCTATTTTATAAAAACTAAACATGTAAGTGAAGTGGTAACTATTGAGCCAATCACTTCATCAAACCACACATAATATCTCCCTTCAAATGGAAAACAGAAATTATTTACAGAAAATGAAACAGTATAAATATTTTCCAACCAATAACCTCCACCCAGATAAGATATGTAGAAATATAAAGACAAGCGGTGTTACATCTCGTGCCGCACTCCGCCAAGCCACCCAAACCCACACAGGAGCAAAGGAAAGAAGTTCTCACCTAGTTTATCTCCGAGTTCTCCTTCCCTCCTGTTGGGGGATGGGAGAAGGATGGACTGAAGACAGAGAGACACGCTTCGGGGTCACCACTGGTAAGTAGAGCCTTGAAATGAAGGACATCAACTTCAGAACTTCTGTCTTGTCTGTGCAAAGTTTACTGTTAAAGATATATGGGATCTCACAGCTTCTACCGTGTTTCCCTGAAAGTAAGACCTACCCTGAAAGTAAGACCTAATGTTATTCTTGGGGAGGGCTTCAATATAAGCCCTACCCTGAAAATAAGCCCTGAAAATTAGTGTATGAAAAATCCTAGGATGCACTTTATTAGTGTTTTAAATAATGTCCAATGTGTGTTTTTGTAATATAATACTGTGAAATACATTCCTTGCATCGCCGCTCTGCTCTAAGCTGATTCTGTCTCCTCTCATACCTTAGCTGTCCTGTCAGATGGGGATCTCAGCCCCTCCCCTCTGCAGTGTAACACAGAAGCGCAGAGTGTTCGATTAGAATTGTGGGAAATACCTTTACATCGGCACTTCCGTGACCCCCAGCTGTCAGCGGGGGAGAAGAGGGCGGCAGATCAGCTTAGCCCGTAGCAGCGATGAAGAAAATGGATTTTTGTAAGATCTTACCGTAAAATCCTTTTCTCTTAAGCTCATTGACAGACGTAGTCTTCTTGATTCTCAAGAGCTGGGTTATGTTGTCTCCGCAGGAGTAGGACTAGGCAGAAAGACAAAACGTTCTGGCTCCACCTTAGGGGCAGTCCCTGAGGGTATATCCTCCCTCTCTCTGCTACAGGGAATCAGTTCTGTTCTAAAGCAGTAACAGAGAATTTAACCCAACCCAACTCAATGATAGAGGGGCGGGTACTACGTCTGTCAATGAGCTTAAGAGAAAAGGATTTTACGGTAAGATCTTACAAAAATCCATTTTTCTCTATCGCTCATTGACAGACGTAGTCTTCTTGATTCTCAAGAGCTGGGACATCCAGAAGCAGTGCCACAAATGAGGGGTGGGATTGACAAAAATCAAAATCCAATCTAGAAGGCCCAACCGGAGCCAACCAGAAGTATCAAAGGACTCATCGAGTAAACAGATGAGACCTACCCCACAAATCCTCGAGGTAGACCAACAGTCTCCTCAAACAGTGGCCTGCAGGAACCTTGCGGCCAGAAGAGGCATCTGACGATGCCATCACATAAACCTTATACAATATTGTAAAGGTATGAACCGACGACTAAACAGTCGCCTTGAAAAACCTGAACCACTGACGCCTGATGGCGGAAGGTCCAGGAAACTCTAAGCGCCCGAGTAGAATGCGCCTTAACAGGGAACGGGGGATCCCGACCCTTAGATAAAATAAGTCTATACCACCGTCTGTCTGATCCATCTAAAGATGGTCGCAGCAGAACAGGCAACCCCTTCTTAGGGCCATCCGTGATCACAAACAGTGAATCCGTTACAAATTGAATCCATAGTATTCAAATATATCCTGATCGCCCGAACTACATCCAAGGAATGCCATGCAAATTCTCGAGGATGATTGGGCTAAGGACATAGGAAGGACAATACACTGTCCTCATTCAATGAAACTTTGAAACCACCTTAGGAAGGAAGGATGGATTCGGATGAAGAACAACCTTATCCCTATGAACCACCAGATCTGGGGAACAACAGGATAATGCAGCCAGTTCTGACACCCTGCGTGCAGAAGTGATAGCCACCAAGAAGACCACCTTCTGGGATAAAGTAAGCAAGGGAATCTCCCTGATATTTTCAAAGGGAGGTGTCTGAAGAACCGACAGCACCAAATTAAGATCCCAGGATGGTAACGGCGCGTGCACTGGCGGAGCCAGGTGTAGCACCCCCTGGATGAAATTCCGCACCAAGGAATGAGTAGCCAAAGGCTTCTGAAAGAAGATAGCAAATGCTGAAACCAGACCCTTGATAACACTCAAGGCCAGCTTCTGCTCAACTCCCTGTTGCAGAAAAGCCAATATTCGGGCTACCGAATAAAGATGTAGATGGAACCCAAGGGATTCACACCACACAATATAAGACTTCCATGTACGATGATAATCTTTCTGGAAGTCGCTTTCCTTGTTTTAATTAGAGTAGGAATAACTGAAGCTGACAATCCCTTGTCCTTCAGCACCTGGGTCTCAATAACCAGGCCGTTTAAAACCAGCGATCGTAAAGCAGGATGGAAGATCGGTCCCTGAGACAGTAGATCCTCCCTGAGAGGAAGTCTCCACGGGACGTCCGCCACCAGTCTGACCAAGTCGGCGTATCAAGCTCGACGAGGCCAGTCCGGAGCTGCCAGGATTACTGGAATTCCTTCCTCCTCTATCCTGCGAAGAAGTCTTGGCAGTAACCCAAGAGGAGGGAAGGCATACATTAGCTGGTATTGCCCCCACGGGGTGACCAGTGCGTCTGCGGTCTCTGCTAGAGGATCGCGGGAGCGAGCCACGAATCTCTGTACTTTTCTGTTGAATCGTGATGCCAACAGATCCACATCCGGGGTGCCCCAACGTAGGCACAACTGATGGAAAACTTCTGGATGGAGGGACCATTCCCCCTGATCCGGAGTCTGACGGCTGAGATAATCTGCCTGCCAATTTTCCACCCCCGGAATGAAACACCGCAGAGATAGCTGGAACAAAACATTCCGCCCAGCGAAGAATGCAAGCCACTTCTTTGGCCGCTCGGACACTCTTGGTGCCCCCCTGGTGATTGACATAAGCCACGGCCGTGGCGTTGTCCAACTGGATCCGAACCGGGCTGCCCTGGAGCTGCTCGGTCCAGTGAATCAGACAAAGTCTGATCGCTCTCAGTTCCAATACATTATCGGTAACCTGGATTCTTCCAGGGACCAAAGTCCCTGGACAGATAACTGACCGAGAATTCCTCCCCATCCGGATAGACTGGCATCCGTGGTCACTATCGTCCAATATATTGGCCGAAATGACTTTCCCTGGCTGAGCATCGGAGACCGAAGCCACCAGACCAGAGACTCTCTGGTCTGTTTGCTCAATTGGATCCGATAGTCCAGGGACTCCGGATTCCGATTCAATCTGAGAAGAATCTCTTGCTGAAGAATTCGGGTATGGGACTGGGCAAATGGGACTGCTTCGAAGGAAGCCACCATCAACCCCAGAACCCTCATGCAAGTCCGAAGGGAAGACCAGCTGTTGGATAGTTCCTACCGGAAGGAAAACTCTTGTCCTGACTGTGTCTAGAATTAGACCCAGATATTCGAGCCTCTGGGTGGGAACCAGAAAAGACTTTTGCTGGTTCACCAGCCACCCGAATTCCTGTAAAGAAATTATAGTAATTTCTATGTTTTGTAGCAGGGTCTGAGGAGACTCTGCATGAAGCAGGAGACCGTCTAGGTAACCTAGAATCGATATGCCTCTTTGGCGCAGTAGTGCCAACATTGGGGCCAACACCTTCGTGAAGACCCGAGGAGCCGCGGCGAAACCGAAAGGTAACGCCACAAACTGATAGTGGTTCTCTTCTACGGAAAAGCGTAGAAACCGCTGATGTCCTGCGAAAATGGGAATGTGAAGATAGGCGTCCTTGATGTCTATGGACGCTAGGACATCCCCTGGATGCAGGAAGGCTGCTACTGTGCGAATGGATTCCATCTTGAATTTCCTTATGTTGAGAAAGGAATTGAGTGCCCTTAAGTCCAGAATTGGACGCACTTTGCCCTCTTTCCTGAGTATTGTAAATAGGTTTGAATAAAACCCTAGAAAAAACGTTCTGTCCAAGGAACGTGGACTACCACTTCTTGTTGTAGTAAATCCGTGACTGCTCTCCGCAGATCTTCTAAACGATCCGGGGATAGTCGAATATTGGAAGGGAAGAATCGCGCCGGTGGGAGAGATCGAAAACTCGATCTTGTACCCTGACCTTATGACTTCGCAAACCCACTAGTCCGGGATTCTGGAAAGCCATGGATCCGGGAACCGGCGAAGACGTCCCCCCACCCCAGTTATGGGTGGGGGCGCACCTTCAGGCTTTGGACGATTTATCTTCAGGTCTGGAGGGGGCGGGCTTTTGCTTGCCCGACCAACGTCCCCTGAAGCCTCCTGAAGGAGCTTTGGAGGACTTAATTTTTTCACCCGCGGGACGAAAAAAACTTTTTGTGAGCAGAGAAAGAAGGCCCTCGTCTTTGACGAGTTCCTTTACCTTTAACATTTTGCGGTAAAAAGGTGCTCTTTCCACCCGTGAGATCCTTAATGATCTCATCTAAGTTGGCTCCAAAAAGACGCTCTCCTAAAAAGGGGATACTAGCCAATGCTTTTTTGGAACCTTGGTCGGCTAACCAACCTTTTAGCCACAGTGTACGCCTGAGAACCACTGCTGAGACTGATGCTCGCGCCAATAATGGAGTGGCGTCTAACGCCGCATCACACACAAACTGTAACCCCTGTATCATTTGTTCCAACAAATCTGATACCGCCTGAGGGACCTCTTCTAAATCCCGGCGTAACCACTTGGTCCATTACAGTTACAGTCTGCGAAACCAGACCAATAGCAATTATTGGTCTGAAAGCTGATCCAATCAAGGTAAACATGGTGCGAGACATAGCTTCTATCTTGCGATCCACTGGATCTTTAAAAGACGGAGCGTCTTCTAGAGGAATAACCGTGGCTTTATTCAATCTAGCAATTGGTGAATCCACCACAGGTGGTTCTGTCCATTTCTTAATGAGGGTTTCCTCAAACGGATAACGCCTGTTAATGCGTTTAGAAATAGCAGAAGTGCGTTTTGGCAGACGCCATTCTTCTTCGATTGGATTGCCAAAACATTTGGGCAATGGAAAAACCTTCGCCTTTTTTAGTCCCAAAAGGGATTTCAGTTTCAGCTATTTCCGACGGAATACCCTGTAATCTTAAGGTTTCTTGAACAGATACAATGAGTGCGTTTACCAACGCTTCCTCTCTGGCTATGGCTGATGCCGAAACATCCTCCTCACTGTCTGAAGAAACAGTACCCGAGACACCAATTCCAGATGAAGTACCTGCAACTGCAGAAATAGGCTCAGAGTCTGAATCCGAGGTTTCAGATAATAAGGGGTTAGGCGGGAGTCGCTTTCTTGCGCCCTGTCCCTGACAAGCCACTTCCAGCCGGGACACAAAAGTTTTCATAATAGCTGACAATGATTGAATCGTCAGAGGGATGCTGGAGGATCCTGCAGACACCTCGAGGGGATCCGGAGGAGATACATGAGTGGCAGGGTCCATGTTAATTCAGGACACCTTTGCCAGAAAAAACAAAAAAACTTTTTTTTTTTAAATCAAAAAACAAAAAATACCTCTTTTTTTTTTTTTTATGTGTCTCCCCCTAGCGCAATAGCGCCCCTCAGAGTACCTGCTTCTCGATCCCCACAGAGAGAGAGAGGGACCCCCAAGGCTCACCAACCGATGCAGTGAAGTTTCAAACCGACTGCAGTCAGCGTCTGTCTTTTACAGACTGGAAGGAGCTGTTGCTTTTTCCCGGGTAGAAGGACGTGGCTCCGCCCCCTGTGTACGCCTTCCGGCGTTCCCAGCTCTCCACGAGGTAGCTGGGCTCATGAAACATGGCCGCCCCCATACAAGAGACATTAGACTCCAAAAACATGGCGGCCGGCGTGACCTGAGGACATACATGCACCTGGTCTACGGCAAAATGGCGGCGGACCGCCGAAATCGTTTTTCCCAGCATATCCACCTGCATCTCTGCTAAGTGGCGATTTATTGATCTACAGGAGATACACTACAAATAAGGTAGGATTATACCTCCTATGTCTGCTGTAATGCTACAGTCTGCTGGGTAGAGTGTTAGCTCTCAAACCAAGTCCACTTCCCACAAACACATACTGTATTTACAAGGGGGACTTTTAGTGTCAGATATATACTGACCATGTATGGAGGGGCCCATAATTCATACTGCCTCATAACGAGGAAAGAAAAAAGGGAACGTTTACTCACCATACCGAACCGACAGGCACCCTCTCTTCACAATACCCTCTCCACCGGGGTGGGGGGTTGTGGACCACTCCGGACGCCTCGACTCTCTGGTTCCTGGCGTCCAAGCGAGACTTTTAACTCGCAAGGTCAGTCCCTCCACTGGGACTCCGTCGCGGCCGACCCAGCGTGGAGCTCTGGTCTGCACGCGCTCGTAGGCAGAAACCGGGGTGACCACTGGATCTCAACACCCAGCCCATCGCCCGGCCCCGCATACTTACTTGAATGTGTCGCGGCCGACCAAGCGCAATGCAATGGTCTGCGTGTGCTCGTAGGCCGGCTGGGGTGACCACTAGTGTCGCCCAGTCAGGCGTATTTGCTTGAAGATCTCACAGGAAAAAAATACTGGAGAAAAACTGCCTAAAAAAAAATCTTTTTTTTTTTTTTTTTTTAAAGAAAAAATCTTGCCAGGACCAAAAAGATCCCAGCAAGGAACTTAGGTCCTTACTCCTGACTAGACAGAAAAAAACTGATTCCCTGTAGCAGAGAGAGGGAGGATATACCCTCAGGGACTGCCCCTAAGGTGGAGCCAGAACGTTTTGTCTTTCTGCCTAGTCCTACTCCTGCGGAGACAACATAACCCAGCTCTTGAGAATCAAGAAGACTACGTCTGTCAATGAGCGATAGAGAAAGGTATTTCACACTATTGTAATCGAATCTATCCTGCGCTTCTGTGTAAACTGCAGAGGGCAGGGGCTGATATCTCCCTCTGAGTCTGACAGCCACGGTATGAGAGAAGAAAGACAGGAGAGAGTGGGAGATTACTGTAACTGAGCACAGAGCAGTAAGGAAGGTATTTTACACTATTGTATTACAAAAACACACACTGGACATATATAAAACACTAATAAAGCGCATCCTAGGATTTTATATACACTAAACTAGGTTCACACAGGATTCTTGGCACGCAGAGAGGGAAGAGAGGGACAGCACATGAAAGTAAGACCTACCCCGAAAATAAGCCCTACTGTGTCTTTTGGTGCCAAAATTAATATAAGACCCGGGCTTATTTTCGGGGAAACACGGTAGCTCTGTAACCCGCTATATCATTATCAGTAACCTTCACACAGACAAGAAAGACATTCTGAAGGTGATTCCTTCATTTCATGGCTCTACTTACCACTCTACACCCCAAAATTTACTCAGCCAATGAAAATCCAACACGGTACAACACTTCATCCATGTCTCTGGTGATCTCTCATCTCCTTATCAACTGTTTCTTACATGATGAAGATCAGCCATGGAGTATATCTGAGGTGTATATCAGGGTGTGCTTCTTTACCACATGTCCACCAACATTCATATAGAAGAAATTTCCCACACTCAATGCACTAATACGCCTCCAGGGTTGTGTGGGACCCCTGATGTACAAGAAGACAGGACTTCAGTGAGGAACAATTCCCTCACTCAGGACAGGAAAGTGGCTTCTCCCCGTGTGAGTTCTCTGATGTCTGGAAAGACTGGACTTATCTGAAAAACATTTCCCGCACTCAGGACAGGAAAACGGCTTCTCCCCCGTATGAGATCTCTGATGTATATAAAGAGTAGACTTCTGTGAAAAACATTTTCCGCACTCAGAACAGGAATACGGCTTCACCCCTGTGTGAGATGTCTGATGTCTGTGAAGATGAGACTTCAGTGAAAAACATTTCCCGCACTCAGGACAGGATTGTGGCTTCTCCCCCGCATGAGATCTCTGATGTATGTAAAGATTGAACTTCTGTGAAAAACATTTCCTGCACTCAGGACAAGAATACGGCTTCTCCCCTGTGTGAGATCTCTGATGTATGTAAAGATGGAATCCTACCAAAATGTGATGCGCCAGAAATATAATAAAAAAGTGATGACTTTAAATACAATAAATCAAATCCAGTTCATAAGGCACATAGCAATGTGTGTGCTTCCAATAAAGTGATATGAAGAGTGTCCCCGTATCCAATTGAAGAAAATCCAGTGATGAAAACAAGTTGTAAACACCAATTAGTGAATCCCTCCACCAGGTGAATTAGCCTCTCACCTTCCTAAAGGACCCAAACGGGCCAGCAATCACATGTATCATGGATCAGACTTCCAGGAAAGAGCCACACTGTTTTGCACCTCGAGGGATCCCGGGACATATAAAAAACAGATGAAGAAATCTAGTGCTCTCTGCTTACTAATAAGGGTGTGCTTTATTAGAGAAAGGCAGATCAACTCACATTTGTTGGGCACTCAGCCGTGCCTGCTGTATAAGCGATGTCAGCGATCTGTTACCAGAGAGAGACTCTGCGTCGGCCACGCACGCTCCGTCCCCCTATACGCGTTACGTCGAGCGTAATGCTCCTTTGACTTCCTCGGTAGGGGACAAGAATACGGCTTCTCCCCTGTGTGAGATCTCTGATGTATGTAAAGATGGGACTTATGTGAAAAACATTTGCCACACTCAGGACAGGAATGCAACTTCTCCCCTGTGTGAGATCTCTGATGTGTGTTAAGATGAGACTTCAGTGGAAAACATTTCCCGCACTCAGGACAGGAATGCGGCTTCTCCCCCGTGTGAGATTTCTGATGTGTGTAAAGATAGGACTTCAGCGAAAAACATTTCCCACACTCAGGACAGGAATGCGGCTTCTCCCCCGTGTGAGATCTCTGATGTCTGTAAAGATCAGACTTATGTGAAAAACATTTCCCGCACGCAGGACAGGAATGCGGCTTCTCCCCCGTGTGAGATCTCTGATGTGTGTAAAGATAGGACTTCAGCGAAAAACATTTCCCACACTCAGGACAGGAATGCGGCTTCTCCCCCGTGTGAGATCTCTGATGTCTGTAAAGATAAGACTTATGTGAAAAACATTTCCCGCACTCAGGACAGGAATGCGGCTTCTCCCCCATGTGAGATCTCTGATGTGTTTGAAGATAAGACTTCAGTGAAAAACATTTCCCGCACTCAGGACAGGAAAACGGCTTTTCCCCCATGTGAGATTTCTGATGTGTGTGAAGATGAGACTTCTGTGAAAAACATTTCCCACAAACAGGACAGCAAAACGGCTTCTCCCCCGTGTGAGATCTCTGATGGGTGTAAAGAGAGGACTTCTGTGAAAAAGATTTCCCGCACTCAGGACAGGAATACGGCTTCTCCCCCGAGTGAGATCTCTGATGTGTGTAAAGAGAGGACTTATGTGAAAAACATTTCCCGCACTCAGGACAGGAATACGGCTTCTCTACCATGTAAGATCTTTCATGTCTATTAAGATAGGATTTAAAACGGAAACATTTCCCACACTCAGTACAGGGAAACCTCTTATCTGCTGGAAGGACGGCACCGTCCCTCACAGTCTGAGGTTCCTCAGGATAAGAGGAATATGATGGTCCGGCACCGTCCCTCACAGTCTGAGGTTCCTCAGGATAAGAGGAATATGATGGTCCGGCACCGTCCCTCACAGTCTGAGGTTCCTCAGGATAAGAGGAATACGATGGTCCGGCACCGTCCCTCACAGTCTGAGGTTCCTCAGGATAAGAGGAAAACGATGGTCCGGCACTGTCCCTCACAGTCTGAGGTTCCTTTGGGATAAGAGGAATACGATGGTCCGGCACTGTCCCTCACAGTCTGAGGTTCCTCAGGATAAGAGGAATACGATGGTCCGGCACCGTCCCTCACAGTCTGAGGTTCCTCAGGATAAGAGGAATACAATGGTCCGGCACTGTCCCTCACAGTCTGAGGTTCCTCAGGATAAGAGGAATACAATGGTCCGGCACTGTCCCTCACAGTCTGAGGTTCCTCAGGATAAGAGGAATACGATGGTCCGGCACCGTCCCTCACAGTCTGAGGTTCCTCAGGATAAGAGGAATACGATGGTCCGGCACTGTCCCTCACAGTCAGAAGTTCCTCAGGATAAGAGGAATACAATGGTCCGGCACCGTCCCTCACAGTCTGAGGTTCCTCAGGATAAGAGGAATACGATGGTCCGGCACCGTCCCTCACAGTCTGAGGTTCCTCAGGATAAGAGGAATACGATGGTCCATCTACACTGTGTGGTGCCGGATGGACATTTGAGGTAGCCAGGTTTTCTCCTGGACTATACTGTGTGATGTCCTCATCTTCTACTTTACAGTCTGGAGACAAAGTGAGACAATCCTCTGAGGGTTTCCTCATCTCCCGTCCATCTACTAAAATAGAAATACAGAGATTATTACTAGACATCAGCAGATCGGTTCCCTTAAACCAGGACTCTGCCCACATCAGACAGCTTTGTCTCTGAGGATCTTACAACTAGGTGTCCAAGTCAAGACCTGCTATATGATAGTAAATGGCAGTCTCAGACTCACGCCTTGATGTGCGGGACACCTACTCACTATCTACCGATATATAAAATGTCCAGCTGGTAGAAAATGAGTGTAACAAAAGAGAATCCATATTATGTGTATATATAGCAGTGGGTAGAGAGCAGAGAGCAGAAGTCAGGACTATGTAATGCACAACATAAGAGTATATAGTGCAGGGGTCAGGAGTATGTAATGTACAACATACAGTATATAGTGCAGGGGTCAGGGGTATGTAATGTACAACATACAGTATATAGTGCAGGGGTCAGGGGTATGTAATGTACAACATAGAGTATATAGTGCAGGGGTCAGGAATATGTAATGTATAACAGAGTATATAGTGCAGGGGTCAGGAATATGTAATATACAACATAGAGTATATAGTGCAGGGGTAAGGAGTATGTAATATACAATATAAATTATACAGTGTAAGGGTCAGGACTCATAAGTCAGGCACAGCCAGTGAATAGCAGAGTAAGTAACCCTGGGAAAATTGTTCTATCAGAGAGCTTACTAGACCTCGGCTTTGGGAAGGAAATATAAAGCGCATATCCCAGGCAGTGCCGGTAGAAGGTCACCTATATCCCACGGCAAACATGCCAAATTGCACCCCCCAATATGTATGAGCATTATGTGTGAGTAACCCCCCCCCCCCCAAAACAAAACAAACATTGGGTACTAATCTGCATGATCACCCGGCCCATCCCTACTAGCACAAATCCTGCCCCCCGCATAAGAAATTCTCCCCCTAATACAAATCCCCCCCTTTACCATATCACCTATTCTAGTACAAACCCCCCAAAATTGACCCTCCTAGCACAAATCCCCTTCTCCCACCCCCTCCCAACACAAATCCCCCATGAATCACCACTTCTAGCACACACCCAAATTTCCCTTCCTATAACAATTCTTAGTCCCTGCTGCTCCTTAAATTCCTCCTCGCAACACAGAACCCTTCCCCCCTCAATTTCACTGTGGTCCCCCCCCCCCCTCCCTGCATGATACCACAGTGACCAGGGCAGCCTCCCCTCCTACCCACCCCTTGTCCCGACCCTGACCCCAGGTGTCTAGGTCTTGTAACTCCTCTGGTGAAAACAAACATTTTGCTGCCAGCTGAACCCCAGAATCTCCATAAATCCAGTCTAGATACATAAATAGTGTCTGCAGCACAGAGAAGGAAGATTATCCGAGAGAAATACAGGAATACAGGACGGGGAACACAGCTCAGGAAAGTGACCAGGGGATTACAGGCTGATATCACCCAGTCCCCGCCCTACTCTTGGCCAATCAGTGAGCAGTATGGGTGGAGGAATGTATTTAGTGTTAATGACCCACCTGTGCTGATCTCTGTAGGAGTGTCCTCCTCTATAAATGTCCCCGTTATTCCATCCTCCTCCATAGACTGCTGATCATCCCTCACATACGTCTCTTCTTCTTCTGCTTTAACCTCAAATTCTATATTGATTGGATCTCCACTCTAAACCAAGAAAACAATAGAAGAGGTCATCTGTAAAACATAAGCTTCAATATTGTGATATAACTTTTAAAAAAATCACTTCAATGAGTCCATGTTCTAGATGCTCCGTCCCACCAACCTTGTAACAATGGGGGATGGTGTGATCTTCCTGTGTGAAATCCCGGGAATACAGAGGACGGGGACATCTCTCTGGTGGGTTCCTGGTATTAGGTGGCTCCATCATATCCTTGTGTCCTTCTGAAAACTCCTCCATCACTCCATACTCCTCATCCTCCTCTTTATACTCTTCTTTAATATCAATATTATCATCCCCGAGGTTTCTACTCTGAATATATAATAAAAATGACATCAATGGTAACAATGCAGATAATGTACAGATCCTAATGATACTATCAGTGATTGTTCCTCATCTACCTGATGATGGTGAGGGATGGTGTGACCTTCCTGTGTGGGATCCCGGGAATACAGAGGACGGGGACATCTCTCTGGTGGGTTCCCATTACTGGATCCATCTGTAGGAAACACACACACTGACTGAATACATTGTTTCTATGTGTTTATCAGATGATGGGGGATCTAGGTGGAGCCTCCGTACTGCTCTCTCCTTTACAATAAAGTCTCCTCCTACCCGGTGATGTGAGGGGCGGCTGATTCTCCATCATGACGTCCTTGTAGAGATCCTTGTGTCCTTCTAAATACTCCCACTCCTCCATGGAGAAATAGACAGTGACATCCTGACACCTTATAGGAACCTGACACACACAATGATACAGTCACCATCCAGACACATCCCTTGTCTGTTACTGGATAATGTCCCAGAATTCCCAGCACCACTCACCTCTCCTCTATGATCTCTCTGGTGACTTCTAGAATCTTCTTTGTATTTCTCTATTCTATCAGGGAGGGAGGTGGAGGCAATGTGATGGTCATGTGATCTCCAGACTTCACAGGAGGAAAACTCTAGATCTGAACACAAATAGTAAAATCAAATTAAATTCCCAGAATCCTCCTCACCTCACCATTCAGGTTTCCATTTCATTAAAGCCCCACCTCAGACTGAGGTATAATTTACCCACACAGGACCCCCACACTACGCAGAGTAAAAGCTTGTTGCAGGCATTCTGACATCATTACATACAACGCAGGACCAACAGTCCCACTTTGCTAGTGAGGATGCCAAGGATCCGCCCACATCCTAAGAGCATGAGAAAAAAAAAAGCCAGATGGAGGGACATTGGGGGGGAGGAGCTGTGAGGTCAATGTGATGTCATAGGACATATAGACTCTGGATGGAGGGACATTTAGATGGGGAGATTTGAGGGGTCCTCTATATGAGGATCCTGTGCTAACCAAATCATTGTTCCCGGGTGCCTCCCACTTCTCCTAAAATGAAGAGTGAACTTTGACCTTTACCATACAGAAATCTGTCAGGATTCTGTGAAAGTAAGCTGTCATGTGATCAGGTGACGTGCGGAGGAACGGAGTGTAAATAGCAGACAATTTCATCCAGAGCTACTAATGGTGGGGATGGATTTTGCTGCATGCTGGTGCCAACTTTCCACCCCCCAGGGTCACTGCAGGTGTGGAGAAAAGCTGTGTAAGAGGATATGGAGGAGAGATGAGGAGGAGATCCAGGAATCAGGATAAAGGTCAGGACAAGCAACAGACGAGCGCATCCAAGAGATGAAGCCGGGGTCACTACACAGAAAATCAATCAAAGGAAACAACAGGCAGGACGAGGAATAGCAAGAAGGAGCTCAGAGACAAATGAGAATATTGCTCAGCCAATGGGAGATTATCTCAGCATGACTTACTTAATGAAGGAGATTAGGGGGAGGGGAGGTGACCATAGATACATGGAAATTCAGCTGGTTCAGCAGGGATCGGTCACATTTCCATCCATGTGTGGTCACTGCCGGAGAAATGTCACTCAATCAGAAGCTGCAGCCAATAGCTTCATCACTGATCTGTGTATTCTGACAGTGGAGGAGCGCCCCCCATTGTCAGAATACAATAGTGCAGTGGGGAGGATTACCCCATCCCCCTCCAATGTGTGGATGGGGGAATCGCTTCAGTTTTTTTTTTCACTCATCCCGCTGGCTGAACTATAAAACTGAACCATGTATGGTCAGCTTTATATAGCAAGATATATTATTCATCAACTGATTTCCCTTAAGGGGTTAATCTATGTTTATTACTTCCTCTGCCGCCAATTCCTGCATTGTCTCCTCTTTCCGTCCTACCAAATGGAACGTCCTATCAGAATCTGACATAACTTCCTGTCTGTAGTCCATAGAGACTTCCTGTCTGTATTCCATAGAGACTTCCTGTCTGTATTCCATAGAGACTTCCTGTCTTGGTAGAAGTGAGATCACCACCTTGTGGAGCTCAGAGGAACTGCAGCCCTAAGAACCGTCTGGTAGTGTGAACACGGCCTTGTGCTATGTGTGTATGTACTGTATATCCTTCCCCTTTCTCTCCTCCCTGAGTGTGTATGAAGAGGCGGAGCTCCTGCTGGAACAGCGGTCGGAGGAGGAAGGCGAGTCTAGGAGGGAGACTGACAGAAAGCGGATGTTAATGTGCAGGGGAGGGATGCCAGGTTGTTTATGCTGTTAATAACAAACAATTATTAATTCAGTATCTTTTAATTATTATTAATTAAAATTATTTCTGTGCATCCCTAACTATCACCTTAATGTTAGTTGGAAAATTCCTTCCACAATAATATTAATCCCTTGGGGTGAATGGAATTCAGGAACATACTCTATAGAGTGCTGTGGAGGTGTCTGTAAGGGTTAATGCAAGTAATCAGCTGATAACGAGTGTAAAAAGTAGTTCACAGTGAAGTCCACTAATTACAGCTATGTCATTAATCAAAATTACTGATGACAGGTCAAGTTTCCTCTGTATAAACAGACCTTCAAGTTGTAAGAAAGTCACTGTGCAGCTGAGATTCTGCTACTATGTTAGTATCTCTAGCTAATCACTTCACAGTTCCATAACTCCTCGGTAGTAGGACGTTCCTTCCACAGTAGTAATTACCTCTAGGGATGGAGGGAATCGAGGAACATAAGGTGCATAATACAGTGCAAGCAGCATTAATGTGGATTACAAATAGTCATTTATGAAGTAAAGAACACTGGGTTTAGTGAGAATCCTTCAGGAAATTCATAGTAAGGCCAATATGCAGCCGTTTCAATATTCCAGACACAATAAGCATAATATCCAGGGACTAGTCCATCGTAATTAATCCATTCCATCACCTCCACTTACTGTTGGCTTAATGGAGAAAGTGAATATCCTAGAGGCTAGAGCCAAGTAAGGAGGAAAGTTCATATGGAAATACACTTTAATAACCATCACTGATGAGGCACAAAGAAAATGTCATATGTGTGGAAGGAAGCTAAGCAGGATTAATGAATTTTGTCACCAGCTCCATTTTTGGAAACTTTACTCACTGCTTGCTGCTTGACCTTCCGACAGTAGTTCAGAGGTAAGTGCCTTTTCCTTGTCAGTACGGAACATTAAGTTCATTCCTTTAGTAGTCCCCCTAGATCACAGGGCTCAGCGTGGAGTGAGATCCAAGTAGCTAACATGCAGGGCAGTATGTAGAAAGTCAACTGGCTAAAGTCTAGAGATTCCCACGCAGCACATGCAGGCTTGGAGGTTAGCTCAGGCTGTCACCGGGAACAACACTGGATGACGCGTTTCGTCTGCCAATCAGCTGACTTTTTCAGAACGAGGGAGAGAATATGCTAATGGTCCTTTTATAGTCCCTGAACACCAGGACTCATTAGTTCCCTCCTCTGCTGTGATTCCGTTATTACTTCTCAAAGACAATTAAAAAGACCACATGACCTGGGCTGTCTTTTTACTTGTATGTTTGTCATGTTATTGACTCGTTATTGATAAATGTGATTTCTTTTTCATTTTTAATATATATTTAATAAAGCACTTTTTAGTCCTTAACACCGCTTGTGGAATTTTACCGATCTTTGAACAGCTCCCTTGTTAGCTGTTCTTCCTCCCTCTTTTTTATTTCTATTTGCCAGAACTCTGGCTGCAAGGCTCCAATCTTCGGCAGCCTGCTGACTAACAGGAGTGATGTCACCGTCACTCTCTACAGTAAGAGAAGGGATTGGATAGCAGGAGGATGCTGCTGGTGGAGTAGAGATCTATGGGGGAGGAGTCTCTTCTTTTCCTTCCAATGGCAGCCCAGTGTGAGTAGGAGGAGAACAGCTGGGGAAGGGGTTTGTTTTCTTGATTGGAATGTATTCTGTAGTATCCAGGACATTGTACAGTGGCAGTGGGTTCCTGGGGCTCTGAATTCCAGCACCGGGCACTACCAGACCCTGTGTCATGGGAAGGTATTGGACTGGCCAACCAGTAAGTGAGCCTGCACAAACAGACCTCCTCAAAGAACAAGTGTCCTTCTTTGTTCTATTTTGTGGCCTGCAACATATTTCTTGACCAGTGAGATGGTGAGGTGAAGGCTTCATTCAGGTGCTGGCAGGAGTTCTTTAAGGAGGCCATAAAAGTAAGTGCAGGTGGCATGAGATGAGCATCAAAGACCAAGAGTCTCTAGGAGCCCTAAAGCCCCCTCTTACCTCAGAGCCTTACAGCCCGACTACCCTCTCAGAGTCCCCCACAGCCCTTCAGTCACACTAACCTCTCAGAGTTGTTCAGTCCTATTACTTCCTAAGAGGTCCCCAAAGTCCTTCAGCTACAGTTCATCCTCAGGGGTCCCAGAGCCCTTCAGATGCAGTAAACCCTCAGAGGTCCCAGAGTCCTTTAGTCCCGCTACCTCCTCAGAGACCCCTCAGCTCCTCTACTTCCCTCAGAGCCCTCAGTATTTTCCTCCCTCTGACACCAATGATGGAACATATTCTTCATTTAAGGCTGGGGAATGTTTTCTTCCTCCTGACCAGCAATGTAAGGGGCTCTATGCTCCATACTCCTGACCCCTGCACTCCATCATTGTGTTGGCTGCATATTGTAATGATTTCCCATTGGCTGCCTCTGTAGTGTAATAATTGCCATTTGTAGGTCATGTATGGTCAGGATGATCATTGTCTTCTCTATTTATTGTCAGTGCTGTTTGTTTAGAGGAACATATTACTAGAATTTATCTTCAAATGAAGAGAATGTTTCGGCCCCGTAAGTGGGGAAATGTTCTGACCCTGAAGGGGTTATTCTACATTTCCACACTATATATGTGTGTATCACAGGGGCGGACTGAGCGGTCGGGCACTTCGGACGTGGTCCGAGGGCCCGGCCAGGAAGTCAGGAAGGGGGGGCCCGGCTGGCAAGGGGGCCCGCCGCACAGTATACGATTTTAAGTCACCCAGCGACCCAGCAGCGCTGGGCGATAGGTAGTGTGAGCCTGGGAGGAGAGGAGGGGCCCGGCGGTGCTGACTGAGTGTGGGGAGGGGCCAGGCGGCTGTTCCTGCTTCAGTGACAGTGAGAGGAGGAGGAGGGCGGGCCTTAGGGCGGGCCCTAGCGCTGGATTCAACGGAGGGCGGGCCCTAGCGCTGGATTGAATAGTGATGGTGTGCGGGAGGGGGAGGTGACGTCGATGTGCCCCGCCTCCACAGGGTGATACAACAACAAAGAGTAATGGTCGAGTTCAGAGTGGACTGGATGCCATTGCCTGATTGCCTGCAATTGTGCATGAGTTGTGTCGTCTCTCCTCTCAACATCTTCAATACCTTCATCCTCGATCCCTGGATTGTGAGTAGTTCTTGTGCCCTCTGAAATATAGCTCCACTCAATGGTCTCTCCTGTGGCTGTGAGGAATAATGTGTACATTTACATTATCCCACACAATTTTAATAAAAATATATGAATCATATATTTTTATTAAAATTGTGTGGGATAATGTAAATGTATGTACACATCATTCCTCACAGGAGAGACCATTAAGTGGAGCTGGATTTCACATAGAGGCCATATGTTACAAGAACTACTCGCAATCAAACAGAAACCGCCAGGGATCGTCAGTATTCGACGCCAACACGCACCCGCACACAGGACACCATGGAAATCCAGCGCTAGCCTGGGCCCCTCTTCTCACTGAAGCAGCGACGCCTGCCGGGCCCCTCCCCTCCTCCCACTACGTATCGCCGGGTGAGTTAATTTTGTACTGGGCGACGGGCCCCTTTGCCAGCCGGGCCCCCCCTTTCTGGCCAGGCCCTCGTACCACGTCCAAAGTGCCAGACCACTCAGTCTGCCCCTGGCCACAGGCCCACAGCCTGCCAGCCAGCAACTGTAATTAAGGTAAGAGGCAGTGGCGGCTGGTGTGTTGAGGGCGCAGGGGCGCCGCTCCCCCATCCATGCATCCGGCCCCCTAATCTGCATGCAGGGCGCCGGACGCATGGAGTGCAATGTTTTTTTTTTTTTTCAATCACCTGATTAGAGCCAAAGGCTCTAATAGGGCGATGGAAAGGGTGGACCCGGGGAGCAGAGCAGTGCGTCCCGAGCCCACCCATTGTGTGACAATAGCGAATGGAAATTCACTATTGTCACACCGATCCTCCTCCTGGCCAATCAGGAAGCCGGTCTAATACCGGCTTCCGGATTGGCCGCATGGCAAACCCCATGTCATTGGCCGAGCCTAGGAGGAGGCGGGAGCGGGAGGAGGACTCGAGAAGCCGCGCCGCCGGAAGCCACCCGCCGAAGCCGTTGCCAGAGTGAGAAGAAGCCGCCCGCCGGGAGTCCGGGACCTGCTCCAGGTAAGTGCACTGGTCTCTCGGGGGGGGGGGGGGGTGGTACACTGCATTGAAAGGGGCACGCACGCTGAACTCTGCATTGATAAGGGAACGGCACGGCACAATGATCATTGCATTGAATGGGGCACAGCACAGTTGCTTTGAAGGGGGCACGCACGCTAAACTCTGCATTGTGGGGGCACAGCACAGTGTTCATTGCATTGAAGGGGGCAGGCACGCTGATCTCTGCATTGAAGGGGGCATGTACGCTGGTCACTACATTGAAGGGGGCATATACGCTGGTCTCTGCATTGAAGGGGGGCATGTACGCTGGTCTCTGCATTGAAAGGGGGCATATATCTCCTGTACCATGACCTGTGCCATGCCTGTACCATGACCTGTGACATACCTGTACCATGACCTGTGCCATGCCTATACCATATCTGGGCCATGCCTATACCATCACCTGTGCCATGCCTATACCATCTCCTGTAGCATGACCTGTGCCATGCCTCAAAGTCATGCAATGTTTTACCGCGTTTTATGACGCGAAGCAATACCTATTACATTTTTCTTTTTGCGCCCCCCCAAAAATTTTGAGCACCAGCCGCCGCTGGTAAGAGGAGCCAACTTGGCCTAGATACCAGAGAGCTATGTTGCGTTGTTTTACTGTGGGTGTGGCTGGAGGCGGGGTGTGGGTGTGGATGGAGGCATGGCAAGGGTGTGGCTGGAGGCGGCACATGGGTGGGGCCTGGAAGGGGCCCTTGATTTATTTTGCCCGGGGGCCCTGAGGGTTCTCAGTCCGCCCCTGGTGTATCATTATCTGCTGGAGATAAAAGACATCACAGTGACTATGGAGGAAGAAGATGGACATGACGGGGGTTACTGGGTGTAAATAGAAAAGAAGATCTTATTACCTCCTCTGCTGTCTCCTCGCTACGTCGTCTATATAGAATTTCTTGTCTGTTCCTGACCTCACTTCCTGTCTGTATTCCATAGAGACTTCCTCTCTGAGTATAAGTGAGATCTCCATCTTGTGGAGTTCAGAGGAACTGCAGCCCTGAGAAACCTCATAATAATCATTCCTGTATAATATCTATTTTACATGGCTAAGTTCAAAATAAAGGTATACCTAAGAAAACAAACTACGGAAATTGATCTTTTTGGATAAGGAAATGCAAAAATATATCATAAAGCATTAAAATATATTTTAATCCACTCAAAATGAACATGCTAAACATAAATTGCAAGGATGTAATGGTCACATAGGAATGGTGGTGGAGATCTCGTTAAGTAATAGCAATTCTTTAAATGCTTATATGAATAAAATGTATAAATATGGAAATGAGCCGCGCTCATAAATAATTAACATATGATAATCGGTGAAAATTCATTACATTGTGAAGAATACATATACAAATATAAAATAACAAAAAAAGTGAATAAGGGCAAAAAGTCCTTTAAAATGGAGTGAACATAGAAAAATCTTCAAACGTGTATTCCAGAAGTGAATAACTGAAAATTTGCTGTGACACCATCCCCCACCAATATATATAAGGAGGCTTACCGGAGGTTCGACGGGTTCGGCTGAACTTGAAAAAAAGGTCCGGGTCTGTGTCCCGGACTTTTTCCGAACTTTACCCGGACACTGAACCCCATTGAAGTCAATGGGGACCCAAACGTTCAGGCACTAAAATGGCTCTAAAACACCAATGGAAAGGGCTAGAGTGCTGCAAATGGCAGCAAAATGTAGTTAAGAGCATGGCAAGTGCTCTGCAAACAAATGTGGATAGGGAAATAACTTAAAACAACTTAAAAACAGAAAAATAAAAAAAAATTCTTCATCTGTGAAGGACGAGGCCCCTATGGAGTACGAGGGAGGTTGAGGTGGTGGTGGATGTGGCGGTGTAGGTGGAAGCGGCGGTGGAGGAGGACGAGGTAGCCAACACTGCTTTTTTTCAGTCATTTTAAATGAGGGTTCACCCCAAAAGAGTGAGAAAGATCAAAAATAGAACAATGGCTGGGTAAGGTCGGTATCCATCTCTATTCTGCACAAGGTACGGAAAAGTCCTGTGGGATCCATGCCTGGTTCAATTTAATGAACGTGAGCTTGTCCACATTGTCTCTGGACAGGCGGCTGCGCTTGTCTGTGATAACGCCCCCAGCCGTGCTAAATACACGTTCAGATAATACACTGGCTGCAGGGCACGCCAGCACCTCCAAGGCGTAAAGGGCAAGCTCAGGCCATGTGCCCAATTTGGAGACCCAGAAGTTGAAGGGGGCAGACCCGTTATTCACTACATGTAGGCGTGTGCACACATACTGCTCCACCATGTTGGTGAAATGCTGCCTCCTGCTAAGACGTTCCATATGGGCTGCTGGTGCTGCTGTTTGTTGTGGCGTGCTGACAAAGCTTTTCCACATTTCGGCCATGCTAACCCTGCCTTCTGAGGTGCTGGCGATGCCCTGGTTGCGTTGGTGACCTCTTCCTCCTCCTCCTCTGCCTTGGCCTTGTGCTTCCACTGTGGCCCCGCTGTCAGGTGGGAATGACAGCAGCATCGCGTCTACCAGCGTGCGCTTGTACTCGCGCATCTTGGGATCGCACTCCAGTGAGTGAATTAAGGACGGTACGTTGTCCTTGTAACGGGGATCCAGCAGCGTGGCCACCCAGTAATCAGCACAAGTTAGAATGTGGGCAACTCGGAGGTTGTTGTGGAGACACTGCAGCATGTAATCGCTCATGTGTGCCAGGCTGCCCAGAGGCAACGAAAGGCTGTCCTCTGTGGGAGGTGTATTGTCTGTGTCCTCTGTATCCCCCCAGCCACGCACCAGTGATGGCCATGAGCTGGCCTGGGTGCCACCCTGCTGTGAACATGGTTCCATCTCCTCCTCCATCTCCTCCTCCTCATCCTCCTCATCCTCCAGAACTGTGCACCTGCTGGACAATTGTGTCCCTGGCGTTTGTGGGTGCAGGAACCCACCCTCAGAGCCACTAGCGAATGAAAGCCTTGAAAGCCCTAAAAGCCTTGGAAATGTTACCTCTTCATCCTCCTCCTCCTCATCCTGTGCCACATCCTCTTCCATCATCGCCCGAATCGTTTTTTGAAGGAGGCATAGAAGTGGGATAGTTAAGCTGACAACGGCGTCATCGGCACTGGCCATGTTGGTGGAGTACTCAAAACAGCGCAACAAGGCACACAGGTCTTGCATGGAGGCCCAGTTATTGGTGGTGAAGTGGTGCTGTTCCGCAGAGTGACTCACACGTGCGTGCTGCAGCTGAAACTCCACTATGGCCTGCTGCTGCTGGCACAGTCTTTCCAGCATGTGCAAGGTGGAGTTCCACCTTGTGGGCACGTCACATATGAGGCGGTGAGCGGTAAGGCCGAAGTTACGCTGCAGCGCTGACATGGTGAGAACGCCGAAAGTGCGCACAGACGGCCCGCACTTTCTGCAGCAGCTCTGACATATCGGGGTAATTTTTAAGGAACCTCTGCACCACCAAATTCAGCACATGCGCCAGGCAAGGGATGTGCGTCAAACCGGCTAGGCCTAGAGCTGCTATGAGATTTCACCCGTTATCGCACACCACCAGGCCGGGCTTGAGGCTCGCTGGCAGCAACCACTCATTTGTCTGCTGTTCCATGCTCCTCCACAACTCCTGCGTGGTGTGTGGTTTTTCCCCCAAACAGGCAAGTTTTAAAACTGCCTGCTGTCGTTTACCCCTGGCTGTGCGGAAGTTGGTGGTGAAGGTGTTACGCTGACCGGATGAGGAGGCAGTAGAGGATAAGGAAGCGGAGTAGGAGGAGTTAGGAACAGGAGGCAAACTGAAGCGCCCTGCAATCCTCGGTGGTGGAAGGACATGCCCCAAATTGCTATCCGCCTCAGGCCCATCCGCCACTGCATTTACCCAGTGTGTCGTTAGGGAGATATAACGCCCCTGACCGTGCTTACTGGTCCACGTATCGGTAGTTAGGTGGACCTTGGCACAGATGGCATTGCACAGTGCACACCTGATTTTTCCCCCACTTGGTTGTGCAGGGAAGGGATGGCTTGCCTGGAAAAGTAGTGGCGGCTGGGCACGACGTACTGTGGGACAGCCACCGACATAAGGCTTTTAAAACTGTGCGTCTCCACCAGACGGAATAACAGCATTTCAAAGGCCAAGAATTTTGAAATGCTGGCATTCAGGGCCAGGGATCGCGGGTGGGTAGGGGGGTACTTCCTCTTCCTCTGAAGTGTTTGGGAGATGAAAAGCTGAACGCTTCCACGGGACATTGTGGAGATGGTTGGTGACCCAGGTGGTGGTGTTGCTGACAGATCGTCTGTTTGCGGGGTGGCAGTTGCCGGTAATACTACAGATGTGGATGGAGAGGCCGAGACTGCAGCAGAAGAGGAAGCAGGAGGAGCCAGAGACCTTTCTTGGCTTTGAAGGTGTCTACTCCACTGCAGCTCGTGCTTTGCACTTAGATGCCTGATCATGCAGGTTGTGCTCAGGTTGAGAAGGTTTATGCCTCGCTTCAGGCTCTGATTGCACAGGGTGCAAACCACTCATGTCCTGTCATCAGCACATTTTCTGAAGAACTTCCACGCTAGAGAACTCCTTTGAGCTGGCTTTGGTGCGCTCGGTCCCTTGCTGCGTTGGGCAGTAGCAGGCGTAGTGTCTAGGGCACGGCCGCTCCGCTTCTGCACCCTGTTCCCTCTTCTGCTGTGCTGGTGGCTCTGTGCGACCACCGCCTCTTCCTCCAAACTACTCAGGTCACCTGCATGACCTTCATTCCATGTGGGGTCGAGGACCTCATCGTACTCCACATCATCTTCCACCCAGTCTTCACCCCTGCCCTCCTTGTCGGTCTCCACAATTCTGAGTGCCGCAGCAGTTGGCACCTGTGTTTTGTCATCATCGGAGACGTTCTGCGATGGTCCTTCCATGTACTCATCTTGAGAAATAAGTGGTTGGGCATCGCTGCACTCAATCTCTTCCACTTCTGGGGCAGGGCTAGGTGGATGGCCCTGGGAAACCCTGCTGACAGAGTCATCAAAAAGAAGAAGAGACTGCTGCATGACTTGGGGCTCAGACTGCTTGCCTGATTTGCAAGGGGGTGAGGTGAAAGACGGTTGGACATTGGCTGCAGGTGCCAACTCTGACCTTTCTGCAGTAGACTGGGTGGGAGACAATGTGAAGGAACTGGAGACACTGTCAGCAACCCAATCTACTATCGCCTGTACTTCTTCTTGCCTCATCACTTCTAGAGGCGTATGATGCCCTACCAAATACTGCTGCAGGTTCTGTCGCCTACTCACACCTGAGGAAGGTGTTTCACTTGTGCGTGTAGCTGGCACAGATCCACCACGACCCAGGCCACGGCCCCTATTTGACGGTCTCCTCATATTTCTGTAATTTATGATCTTGCCCTAGAAAGGTGTTTATTGGATAGCGGAACAAAACAACAACAGTATCGCACGGGTGTATCTCACAGTCAAATATGCAAACTATGCCGCAATTTATTTTTTTTTACCCTAAAAGGGTGTTTATTAAATAGCAGAATAGAAAAACAGTATACAAATACAACGGGTGTATCTCACAGTCAAATATGCAAAGTATGCCGCAATTTAATTTTTTTCACCCCAAAAGGGTGTATATTGAATAGCGGAATCGAAAAAAGGATATAAAACGGTGTATCTCACACGTACAAACACAGACTAGGCCCCGATTACAATTTTTTGTACCCTAAAGGGAGGATGAGGAAGAGGAGTAGGAGGAGTTCGGAACAGGAGGCAAACTGAAGCGCCCTGCAATCCTTGGCGGTGTAAGGAAATGCGCCAAACAAATTTAAAAGGTGGATCTCACACGTACCGATACAGACTATGCCGTAATTTATTTTTTTACACCCCAAAAGGGTGTATATTGAATAGCGGAATATAAAAAATTTTATAAAATGGTGTATCTCACACGTACAAACACAGACTAGGCCCCGATTACAATTTTTTGTACCCTAAAGGGAGGATGAGGATGAGGAAGAGGAGTAGGAGGAGTTCGGAACAGGAGGCAAACTGAAGCGCCCTGCAATCCTCTGCGGTATAAGGAGATGCGCCAAACAAATTTAAAAGGTGTATCTCACACGTACCGATATAGACTATGCCGTAATTTAATTTTGTACACTCCAAAAGGGTGTATATTGAATAGCGGAATAGAAAAATTTTTATAAAACGGTGTATCTCACACGTACAAACACAGACTAGGCCCCGATTATAATTTTTTTGTACCCTAAAGGCAGGATGAGGATGAGGAGTAGGAGTAGGAGGAGTTTGGAACAGGAGGCAAACTGAAGCACCCTGCAATCCTCGGCGGTGGAAGATGCGCCCCAAAAATTTGGAAGGTGTATCTCACACGTACCGATACAGACTATGCCGCAATTTAATTATTTTTACCCCAAAGGGTGTAGATTGAATAGCGGAATAGAAAATATGATATAAAAAGGTGTATCTCACACGTAAAAACCCAGACTTGGCCCCGATTACAATTTTTTGTACCCTAAAGGCAGGATGAGGAGTAGGAGGAGTTCGGAACAGGAGGCAAACTGAAGCACCCTGCAATCCTCGGCGGTGGAAGATGCGCCCCAAAAATTTGAAAGGTGTATCTCACACGTACCGATACAGACTATGCCGCAATTTAATTTTATTACCCCAAAAGGGTGTAGATTGAATAGCGGAATAGAAAAAATTATAAAAAATTGGTGATTTTTCAATAGCACATGTGAACACAGCAGTGTCTTATGTTTTATGTCACGGTCAGCTCAGCAGTAGGCTATGAAGAGAAAAAAAAAAAAAATCCCCTTTAACTTTGTAATTTTTAAATAGCAGATTAGTACAGACTATGCCACAATTTAATTTTTTTAACCCAAAAAGGGTGTATATTGAATAGTGGAATAGAAAAAAGTATATAAAATTTAAAATCACTCAATAGCGCATGTGAACACAGCAGTGTCTTATGTTTTGTGTCACGGTCAGCTCAGCAGCTCAGCAGCAGGCTATGAAGGGAAAAAAAAATTCTCCTTTAACTTTGTAATTGTAACACAACAGACTGATAAAAATATATTTTTTTCTCCCTCCTCCTCCTCAGTGGGCTCAAGTGAGGGCAAAAAGATCGTTCACTGCACCACCCCCCACACAGCAAAAATCGATTGTTCTGTCCCTGCCAAATCTCTCCAGCCTGTCCCTAAAATGCTCAAATATCTTTCCCTGCCTACACTCCGACCTGTCCCTGCATTCTTTTTGGGCACAATGTTGTTTTTCCCTGTCTGTCCCTAATCAGCAGCAGCCAACACGTATGATGTGTGCTCTCTCCCTACACTACAGCAGACTGACGCACCGCGCTGTGTCTCTCGAGCTTATAAAGACATGGGTCACATGCTTCAGATGGCCAATCACAGCTACTAATATATTAGTAGGCATGGCTGGGATGGCTTAAGGCACACCAGTTAAACGCTTGTTGATTGGCTGTTGAAAGCCCGCCATTAAAAGCGCGCCATTACATACAAAACAGGAAATAAAGTTACCGAACATGGATTTTAAACCCCGAACATACAGTAAAGTTTTCGGGTCCGTGTCCGGGTAGCAAAAATCCAATTATCCGGTACGGACCCGAATAATACAGTCCGTGTTCGCTCAACACTACCTATAAATGAATATCCTGTGCAAATCAACCAATGTATTACAATATAGTAGTGATGGTGTCACCCTCTCTGCAAAAGGTAAGAAATATCGCAGAGCTGCAATATGCAAATAGTGGCGAACCCCCTCCCCCCCATATATAATCATAATAAATAGTAGAATTAATGTGCATATTTTACATTTTATTATGATTATATATCGGGTGTTTCACCACTATTTTCACATTGCAGCTCTGCAGTATTTCTTACCTTTTGCAGAGAGGGTGACACCATCACTTCTGCCCGGATTGGATTTGAATTTAGCCGCCCCATCCCCCCCTCCAAGTTTTTCCTCTATCTTATCTTCCTAACATTTGGTAGCCCTATACCAAAAAATTCTAAAAAGTATCTTTATCTTTTTTTTTTTTCTATGTCATGGACGAAATGTGAGAAATAACATATATATCATACAATCATTCCATAAACACATCCCACATACACCGCATAGATCATTTCAAGGAAATATGCTCATAAAATAGTTTACCATTTACAAAAAAAAAAAAAAATATGTCCCTGGATTTCATTTTAAAAATCTGGTCACCTTACAATATTGTCCACAAGGTGGTGAACTGACTTCTATCAGATAGAACGCACAGACAGGAAGTGATGAGTTACAGACAGGAAGTGATGTAAGATACTGACAGGAAGGGATGTGAGATACTGACAGGAAGTGATGTAGGTCCACAGAGGAAGTGATGTCAGCTATAAATATGAATTTCAGAGGCGAGGCCGAAGGAAGTAGAGAGGAGACGTAGCTGGAAGTGGCAGCAGAGGAGGTAATAAGATATTATTTTCTATATATAATTTATAATTACAAAAAGAAAATGTTCTCCTTCCATGTTTATGTCGGGGGAGCAGAAATAGAGGAACGCATAACACTGAGAATCAGATTACAGTCCCCCGGTGAAATCACATAAGTAGGATGAGCAGCAAAACTTTCTCAAGCTCTCCTGTAGCGCCCTCACCAGGCAGAGCTGAGGTACTCATAATCTATCTGGGGAAGAGGCAGAGCTTGGGGTGATGCCGACACTCACCTCTGGAAATATTCAGCAGCTTTCCTCCCTTGTCACTACTAACATTAATCCCATCCTCTGCCCCAAAACTAACTGGGCCCACATTCTTCACCCCCAATCTAACACCACTGTCCCCCATTCCTCACCCCATCTATCACCCCTGTTCCCTACTTCTCATTCCTCATCCAACACTGTTGTTCCCCTCTCCTCACCCCCTTTCCCACACTGCTCACCTATATACCACTACCCCCACTGACACTGTTGTCCCCCACTTGCTTTCTCTCGCGTCTCTCATGATATCGCTCTTATCTCTATTAATAAAGCACAGACCTGACCGGAGAGGTGAGGAGGATTCTGGGAGGTCACATGACATCGCCCTTAACTCTATTAATAAAACACAGACCTGACCGGAGAGGTGAGGAGGATTCTCAGAAGATTCTTAGAAGAACACAAGGATCTCTACAAGGACGTCATGATGGAGAATCAGCCGCCCCTCACATCACCGGGTAAGAGGAGACTTTATTGTAAAGGAGAGAGCAGTACGGAGGGTCCACCTAGATCCCCCATCATCTGATAAACACATAGAAACAATGTATTCAGTCAGTGTGTGTGTTTCCTACAGATGGATCCAGTAATGGGAACCCAACAGAGAGATGTCCCCGTCCTATGTATTCCCAGGAGTCCACACAGGAAGGTCACACCATCCCCCACCATCATCAGGTAGGTGAAGATGGATGTCGAGATCGTAAAAGTGATCTGACTGTATGAAAATATATTCCACTTTTAGGTATAAGGTTATTTGTGCTCACATTTTAAAGAAACCATTCCCTGCTATTTTGTTTGTTTAGAATGAAAATCTGATAGATATAAAAGATGAGGTTAAAGAGGAAGAAGAGACGTATGTGAGGGGTGATCAGCAGTTCAGGGAAGAGGTTGGGATGATGGACAAAGTTAAAGAGGAGGAATCTTCTCCAGACATCAGCACAGGTGAGTGATGGCCACTAAATACAAAAACTGTTTGGGTGTATGGATTGATGTTTGAGGATCTGTAGATCCACTTCTACAAAGACGTCATGATGGAGAATCAGCCGCCCCTCACATCACCGGGTAAGAGGAGACTTTATTGTAAAGGAGAGAGCAGTACGGAGGCTCCACCTAGATCCCCCATCATCTGATAAACACATAGAAACAATGTATTCAGTCAATGTGTGTGTTTCCTACAGATGGATTAAGTAATGAGAACCCACTTCCGTGATCATCCTTCCTATGAACTCGGATACTATGCATTCCTCGCCTACCATGGAGTATTTCTCAGGTACTATTCCTTTTTCCTTTTGCTTCTCCTTGACCTTTCCCTAGGACGGGTTAGGTCAACCACAATCCAGTTTCTGCCTCACATTCCCACATGCCACTGGCCTAGACATCATCGTTTTGGGATATCAACACATGCTAGGTTTCTTCTTGTATGTCCATGTCTCTTAAATTTCTCTCCATGAGCGTTAAGGGGCTCAATCACCTGCAAAACGCCATTCAATGTGGAAGGAAGCCAGTTCAGCCAAGGTTGACGTTTTGGCAATACAAGAGACTCATTTTCAACAAGGCAATGCTCCCCGTTGTACTCATCCTGACTACCCGCATGTTTTCCAAGCTTTTTTCACTGCTAAAAAGAGAGGTGTGATGTTGGCATTTCAGAATTTTGCTTCTTTCTCCTACTCTAGGGTGGTGGAAGATGCGGAAGGCCGCTTTCTTATTATCAACTGTTCTATTTATCAATGTCTTTACACGAACTTCGCTTTCTGCGTAAGCTATGTTCGAAAATTATGAAACTGAAAGTAGGCAAACTGATCTTGTGTGGTGACTTCAATCTGGTAGCCAATCACGCCCTAGATTCCTCAGCTAGAACCAAATCCAAATTGCCCTCCCTTGCCACACTCCTACACTCTGAGGGGCTCCACGATGACTGGAGATATCAACACGCGGAGGAGAGAGGATACTCTTTCTTCTTGGCGAGCCACAATACTTATACAAGTATTGACATGTTCCTAGTAGATTCCGTCACGTTACCACTTCTTGTTGATACCTCCATTTCCACTATTACATGGTCAGACCATGCTGCGGTCCATATGATAATATCTACTGGCCCACCCGCCACATCCTCCTCAATCTGGAGATGCAATAACTCGCTTCTATCCGACCCTGACTCCCTGACGCACCTGCGGAAGTGCTTGCAAGACTTCTTCCACTTTAATACTTCCCCAGAAACTTCCCCTTCAACCCTGTGGAATACACATAAAGCATTCATCATAGGCATTCTTATTCAGTTAGGCTCTCGCCTTAAGAAACGGCAAAATAGTGCACTTCAACACCTCACTAAAGAGATTCACTCCCTCGATGACAAAAACAAAACCTCCCCTTCCCCGGCACACGCTTCTAAACTTTCGGCTCTTCGTGCAGACCTGCGCAGACTGTTAGTTGAACAGCATGATAAAATGCTAGCGCGCCTCCGCTTAAACTACTATTCCTCCCATAACAAGGCTGGCAAATTCCTAGCTTCCCGCCTAAAAGCTAGAAGAATCAAGACCAGAATAGACTCTATTATACACCCGCACACTAACGAAAAACACACACACCCCCAAAAAATCGCAGATGCCTTTGCAGACTATTATAATGCTCTTTACAATTAGTTCCACCCCCCAACCCACCGATAATGACATTTAAACCTTCCTTCAGCATCTTCATCTTCCGTCCTTATCGGCTGAGTCGTTATCTTATCTCAGTGGTCCCCTTACCCTTTCAGAATTATCTAAAACTCTTAAAACTATAAATCCCCAGGTCCTGACGGCTTGACTAATAAATATTACGCTGCCATGCAAGAAATACTTTCCCCCCATATGTTAGACCTTTTTTCTCAAGCCGTCGATATAGGCTCCCTGCCCAACTAAATGTTACATGCCAATATCACCACCCTCCCTAAACCCGGGAAGCCACCTACCACTCCGGCCAATTTCAGACCCATTTCTTTATTAAATACTGATGTTAAAATTGATGCTAAAATTATTGCCAACCGCCTTGCCACAGTCCTGCCGACCCTGGTCGGGGCAGATCAGATGGGCTTTGTCCAGGGTCGCCAAGCCCCTGACGCCACAAGACGCGTAATCAACTTGATGCACTATGCGGAGCGCACTCTAACGCCTTCTCTGCTCCTGTCTATTGACGCAGAGAAGGCGTTCGACTGCGTACATTGGGGCTACATGGAGCCGTTTTGGCGAGGTTTGGCTTCTCTGGCCCCATTTTATCTGCCATCCTTACTCTATATTCCAATCCCTCTGCTAGAGTGCTGTCGGCTGGCACACTCTCTAAAACCTTTTCCATCTCTAATGGTACGCGTCAAGGCTGCCCACTTTCCCCCTTAATATTCAATCTCCTAATTAAACCTCTTGCAGCGAAATTGAGACAAAGTCCCTTGATCTCTGGATTTAAATTCACCAGCTCCCACCATGTCATTACACTTTTTGCAGACGATGTTATTCTTAGCCTCACTAACCCTACAGTCTCCTTACCGGCCGCCCACAACATTCTTCAATCCTTTAGCAAAATTTCATATTACAAGGTCAACTTCAGTAAATCAGTCATACTCAACATGAGGGTCCATCCGACAGCCCTCTCACACCTACAGATGATCTTGCCTTATACATGGTCCACTCAACCCTTACATTACCTAGGCATAGACCTGACGTTCCCTACTTCCAACATGGTTGCCGCGAACATGTCCCCTCTTACAAAATCAATCATATCGGATATCACCAAGCTCAGAACTTCCGAACTATCTTGGATGGGTAGAATAGCCGCGTTCAAAATGGTATGCTTACCCAAAATCTTATACATTTTTCGCACTCTACCCCTACTTTTTCCCAAGAAATACATTCTCCCCCCAACTAAGCTACTGCGCACGTTTGTCTGGCAGAAGAAGAGGGCTAGATGTGCTCACACTCATATGATTAGACACAAGTCGGTGGGAGGCCTAGGGCTCCCCGATCTCGCTGATTACTACACTGCATCTCGCCTAGCTCCATTGCGCCACTGGTTTGCAGATCATCCTACCATACCCTGGATTTCTATAGAATCCACACTCTTAAAAACCACCGACCTCTCTACCCTGCTGTTGGCAGACATGTGGAAGCCATTGAACCTGCAATCTCTGCCCTTGCCCACACAAGCTACCTTATCATCATGGAGATTCCTCCTTGCGCATCTTCCTGCAACCCCGCTGTCTAGGCCCATTCCTCTCCCGATCACCACACTATCTACACTGCTCCCCTGCACCAATCTTTCCAGGTTTCAAGCGGCCGGCATCAACACAATTACCCAACTCTTCCAGGCCAACTCCATCAAACCTTTCGAGACATTAAGGCGTGAATTCAATCTCCCAGCACAATAGTCTATCAAGTTTCCTGCGCAAACACCCTCCTCCTGTAATTTGTCTCCCCTTGCAAGTATGGCAATTCCTTACATCCCCCTTTCCTCCAACAAAAGGTATTTCCTTAGTCTATAATATCCTTGGACAAAAATTGGCGTTCTTGCACACATGATAGCGTAGGAGGGGGAACTTCAATCGTCTTTCTCCGAAGCACAGTGGAAACTTACCATTCGTAGCTCCTATAAATCCACCCAATGTGTCAATCACTGGGAGCAAGCGCAAAAAATCCTCACACGGTGGTATCTGACGCCGTATCGCCTATCTAAAATGTATGACTCTCAGAGCCCTCTTTGTTGGCGTAACTGTGACCAAGTAGGATCGCTACTACACACATTTTGGTCCTGTAAAAGACTTTCTAGCTTTTGGAGAAAGATCTTTGAGTTTTGTCTACCACTACTGGAATTCTCACACCACCCAATCCTGCTTTAGCCCTCCTCTCATTGGGCCTGGAGTCAATCCCGCCCTTTATGAGGATGGTTACTGTACATATCTTGATAGCTGCCAAAACAGTCATAGCGAGAAACTGGAAGCAATCCGCTGCACCTTCCCATATGGAAGCGGTGCGTCTGGTGAACTTGCAGTGTTCTTTAGAAAAGGCATATGCCTACTCAACGTCCCGAGGT
Organism: Pelophylax lessonae; assembly: GCF_965119305.1. NCBI lineage: Eukaryota > Metazoa > Chordata > Amphibia > Anura > Ranidae > Pelophylax > Pelophylax lessonae. Next base: position 1,467,752 of record NC_138770.1, read on the forward strand.
CTTAAATTCAACAAAGACTGGCAAGTTTGGTTACAGAGTCCATACTTCTCCTCTGCACCTGGCTGAGTTTGCTAATACAGTTATGATTAATGTGTTTTCCTGATTGACTTCTGACATTGTTTTTTGAAGCATTTACTCAATTGTTTACGTGATACTCTACATATACTGTTTGCATATGTACATGTTTCGTTTTTCATCTCTCTCTTTTTTTTCCTGGTACGGCCCATTTCATGTTGAACCCTGATTCTGTTTGTTTTTCCTATGTTATGTAAATTTCAATAAAAATCTATTGCAAGTAAAAATTTAAAATCAGCGTATTTTTCCCTTAAAATGATACATTTTCTCAGTTTAAACATTTGATATGTCATCTATGTTGTATTCTGAATAAAATATTGAAATTTGAAACTTCCACATCACTGCATTCTGTTGTTATTCACAATTTGTACAGTGTCCCAACTTTTTGGGAATCGGGTTTGTAGTAATACTTTTTTGGCCACAAAATATGGTGGGTAGCATGTGAGTTATTTGTTTGTAGAGTAGAAGTGACGTCACATGCATGTGCATCTAGAAGTGCCAGCCTTTCTGATTATAAAGGTAATTTATAATTCATTTTTTATATTAGTATATTTTATGGAATAATTATTTTTAAAATGGGTCACTCATACCATGGAGGTATTTTTGCCTTAATGCTGGTCCTGAGCTGAGGAAGAATCAAGGGATGAAATTAGGACAAAAATTGAAGAGTGGGAGGGGGCAGTGAATGGCGGTTCCTGGTTGCCTGGTGGAGACAGGGATGACCTGGATGCCCTGCTGATCGTTGTTATCTAAGTCATCTAAAGTGCTTTGGATCTGTATATTTAAAAGGGTAGTAATATACAGTATATGCTGTTATGAGAGAGAGAATGAACAGCAGACAGCCAGATTACCTTTCTCCACAGCGGCAGCACCAGAGCACATGTAGAAAGAGAGGGAGAACAAACACAGCAGACAGCCAGATTACCTTCCTCCGCAGTGGCAGCATGAGAGCACATAAACGGAGGAGGTGGGTGGAGCCATTCTGCAATAGGCACAGAGGAGGACGCTGTGCATGCTGGGTCCTCTCCTCGAATGTCACTGGTTGCTAGACGCCAGTCGGCTGGCCATCCTACCAACCAGTGTAGCTCACAATAAAGCACCCGGTGTCAGCGGAGAAACAGAAAGGAGCGGTCAGCGGAGATACCCGCCTGACAGGGAAGTGAAGGGCTCACTTCTTACAGCTATTAGCGGCCATTCATTTTCGGCATCTTTAACCTGTTTTCGGCCGAAATGGGATAGGCCCATTTTCAACCGAAAATATTGGTTGCCGAAATTTCGGTGCACCACTAGTGAGAGTATATACGTTTGTGGCTATACAGAGGAAATTTGATCTGCCATCAGCAACTTTGATTCATGATATAGTTGCGAGTCATCAGTTGGCTCCGCTGTGAATTACTTTTTATACTCGTTACTAGCTGATGATTTGCATGAACTCTTATAGCCACCTCTACGGCACTCTATCGCCTGTGTTCCTGTATTATATTTATCCCAAGGGATCAATAATACTGTGGAAAAAATCTTATAATTAGCAGTAAGGAACTGTGTGAGAGTATATACCTCTTCCCATTGCGGCAGCATAACGGGACTTTGTCTGTCCGACTTTTTAACTATTTTTTCATCTGCTATCCTAGTTTTTAGTGAACAGAGCTGATCCATTTTTAGTCTTTGGTTGTCGCCTGGGCTGTTTTTTACTTGTGTGTTTATTGACTCGTTATTGATAAATGTGATTTCTCTATAATTTTTAATACATATTCAATAAAGTACTTGATTTTTAGTCCTGAACACTGCTTGGGAATTATACAATCTTTGAACAGCTCCCTTGTTAGCGTTTCTTCCTCCCTGTTTTGTGTCTGGTTAAACACATAGGTAATCCGTCACCCTACAGGTGAGACGGTGAGGCTTATCCCCTACTAAACTAAGTGATTTCACTTGGTCTGCTTTGTATACCTAAGTTCTAGCAATTATCCTGATTAGCCGCCAACTCCCACCAAGAGTCAGCAAGTTCCCCTTTCTGGACATCATGATGACCCTACATTGTCCTCACAGCACTGCCTCAGAGCAAACAAGTCAAAGGAAGAATCATATTTATTATTCCTTGTCTGCAGATCAAAAACTAAGCAAATCCAGTTCAGAAACCAAACAGACCCAACAGAGAAAAGGGAATTTCTGATCCGGCAGGTCAAGAGGGTCCCAGGCCTTGAAAATATAGAAAACACTAAACAGTCCAAACTAAATGTGTTCCCATGGGGGCAGTAGTCCTTAAATGTACAGTAACCCTTCTATCCCCCCCCCATCACATCCCCATCCTATTACTGTGTGACCAATGCCATCCATATAATTATTACTTTCATTTCCCAAAGTTATCCGTCTACAAGGAGACCTGTATAGATCAAATGATGGCACCAATGAGGATGGAAGAGGACCGGATTCACATGACTGAGAAGATACTAAACCTCACCCTGGAGATCATCTACCTGCTGACTGGAGAGGTAAGGAGGATACTGAGAGGTCACATGACATCACTCATATCTCTATTAATAAAACACAGACCTGACCAGAGAGGTGAGGAGGATTCTAGGATTTTAACATGATATTCCTATTGGTTCCTCAATACAGAGATATCCTCTAGTGAAGTCAGGTGATCATATGACCATCACAGTGCCTCCATGTGACTCCCTAAAACCTGAGAGAAGCAACATGCAGAAGATTCTAGAAGTCATCAAGAAGATGATGGAGCTGCTGACAGGAGAGGTGAGCGGTGCTGGGAATTCTGGGACATTATCCAGTAACAGACAAGGGATGTGTCTGGATGGTGACTGTATCATTGTGTGTGTCAGGTTCCTATAAGGTGTCAGGATGTCACTGTCTATTTCTCTATGGAGGAGTGGGAGTATTTAGAAGGACACAAGGATCTCTACAAGGACGTCATGATGGAGAATCAGCAGAATTTGAGTTTTGTAAAGAATGTAAGGAAGGAATTTCCCCGGAATGAGACGATATTGAACCTCACCCTGGAGATCCTCAGCCTGCTGACTGGAGAGGTGAGTGTAATGAAGGGGTTAAATCTGACTCCGCTGTATACTGGGATGTATTCAGAGTCACTTTGAGACTTCTGATGATCTGCTAATCAATAACAACATCCACACAAGTACTATGAATACATAAATTGTACGTACCAGTGGTGGAACTACCAGGTTTCGGGGGGCCCCAGCGGGGTGGCTGGCCACAGGACTCTGAGCATCTCTCTCATACAGCCAGGTGCTGCACTGACAGTTCCTCCTCCCTCGCATGGATGGGAGAAGAGAGAGACGATCTGTTCCTTCTCCTCCCGCCCCTCTCCTCCTGTGTGCACTGTGGGAAGTGTGAAGCTAAGCAGAATTTGATCATTCAGCTGCTGGGGTTCACCCTTCCCATGGTGCACACAGGAGGAGAGGGGCGGGAGGAGAAGGAGCAGATCGGCTCTCTCCTCTCCCATCTGTGTGAGGGAGGAGGAACTATCAGTGCAGGCTCTGAGCTGCATGACAGAGATGCTCTCAGCTCAGAGAGGAGGCACTAATTGGCAGCACTGATGGGGCTGCACTAATGATCAGTGTGAACAATGTACTGACAGTCTTGCCAATTAACCACTTGCCGACCGCCTACAGTATATTTACTGCGGCAGTCAGCCCCTCCTGGGCAAACCGACGTAGTACTACATCGCTCGCCCAGGAGCCTGTGAGGGGCGAGCGTGCACCACGGGTGGCGCACTCCCGCCCCCGCTCGTTCACGGCCATCCCCGTGTGTGTGCCTGGCGGCTCCGATTTCCGCTGGCCACTCGCGATCTTGCTCAGGAGAGGGAGAAAGGCAGACGGCTGATGTAAACACAGCCGTCTGTCATTCTCCCTTAGATCATGACAGAGGCTATGCGATCCTGCTCTGTAGGATCGTATGTCTCTGTTATGATCTAACAAGCCACGCCCCCTGACAATTAGAATCATGCCCCTAGGGATACATTTAACCCACTGATCACCAATAAAGTTAACCCCTTCCCTGCCAGTGTCATTTTTACAGTAACAGTGCATATTTATAGCAAAAGTGTCAAAAATGTCAGTCAAGGGTCCGATCTGTCCGCCGCAATGTCAAAGTCCCGCAAAAAAATCGCAGATCGCTGCCATTACTAGTTAAAAAAAAAAACAATAAAAATGACATAAATCTTTTCCGTAGTTAATAAACGCAATAACTTTTGCACAAACCAATCAAAATACGCTTATTGCGTTTTTTTTTTTACCAAAAATATGTAGCAGAAAACAAATTGGCCTAAAATGTTAAAACATTTTGATTTTTATATTTTTTTGGGGGGGAATTTCATGTAAAAAAATGTGAAAAATATTGTTATTTTTTCAAAATTGTCGCTCTTTTTTTGTTTATAGCGCAAAAAATAAAAATCGCACAGGTAACCAAATACCACCAAAATAAAGGTCTGTTTGTGGGAAAAAAAGGACATCATCCGTTTGGGTACAGCGCCGTACGACCGCGCAATTGTCCGTTAAAGTCACGCAGTGCCGAAACGCAAAATAGGGCCAAATCCTCTGGGGCTTAAGTGGTTAACCATTTCAGCTCTGGAAGATTTAACCCCCTTCATGAGCAGGCCATTTTTTCTATACGGCACTACGTTATTTTAACTGACAATTTTGTGGTCATGCGACACTGTATCCAAATAACATTTATTTACTGTATCCTTCTCTTCCCCAGTATTGCGCCCTTCTACTCCCCTGTATTGTGCCCCTCTACTCCCCTGTACTGTGCCCTTCTACTCCCCTGTACTGTTCCCCTCTACTCCCCTGTACTGCGCCCTTCTACTCCCCTGTACTGCGCCCTTCTACTCCCCTGTACTGTGCCCTTCTACTCCTCTGTACTGTGCCCTTCTACTCCCCTGTACTGTGCCCCTCTACTCCCCTTTACTGTGCCCTCTACTCCCCTGTACCGTGCCCTTCTATTTCCCTGTACTATACCACTCTTCTCCCCTGTACTGTGCCCTCCTACTGCCCTGTACTATGCCGTTCTATTCCCCTGTACTGTGCCTGCCTACTCCCCTGTACTATGCCCTCCTATTCCTCTGTACTGTGCCCTCCTATTCCCCTGTACTGTGCCCTCCTACTCCCCTGTACTATGCCCTCCTATTCCCCTGTACTGTGCCCTCCTATTCCCCTGTATTGTGCCCTTTTATTCCCCTGTACTGTGCCCCTCTTCTCCCCTGTACTGTGCCCTTCTACTTCCCTGTACCATGCCACTCTATTCCCCTGTACTGTGCCCCTCTATTCCCCTGTACCGTGCCCTCCTACTCCCCTGTACTATGTCCTCCTATTCCCCTGTACTGTGCCCTCCTATTCCCCTGTATTGTGCCCTTTTACTCCCCTGTACTGTGCCCCTCTTCTCCCCTGTACTGTGCCCTTCTACTCCCCTGAAAGGTGCCCTTCTACTTCCCTGTACCATGCCATTCTATTCCCCTGTACTGTGCCCCTCTATTCCCCTGTACTGTGCCCCTCTATTCCCCTGTACCCTGCCCCTGTGTCCCTCTATTCCCCTGTACCATGCCCCTCTATTCCCCCTTACCATGCCCCTCTACTTCCCTGTAGTGTGCCCCTCTACTTCCCTGTACCATGCCCCTCTACTCCCCTGTACCGTGCCCATCTACTCCCCTGTACTGTGCCCCTCTACTCCCCTGTACCCTGCCCCTCGACTCCCCTGTACGGTGCCCATCTACTCCCCTGTACGGTGCCCATCTACTTCCCTGTACTGTGCCCCTCTACTCCCCTGTACCGTGCCCTTCTACTCCCCTGTACTGTGCCCCTCTACTCCCCTGTACTGTGCCATTCTTCTCCCCTGTACCGTGCCCTTCTACTCCCCTGTACTGTGCCCTTCTACTCCCCTGTACTATGCCCCTCTACTCCCCTGTACTGCGCCCTTCCACTCCTCTGTACTGTTCCTCTCCTACTCCCCCTGTACTGTGCCCCTCTGCTCACCTGTACTGTGCCCCTCTACTCCCCTGTACTTCGTCTCCCCTGTACTGTGCCCCTCTACTCCCCTGTACTGTGCCCTTCTACTCCCCTGTACCGTGCCCTTCTATTTCCCTGTACTATACCACTCTTATCCCCTGTACTGTGCCCTCCTACTCCCCTGTACTATGCCCTCCTATTCCCATGTAATGTACCCTCGACTCCCCTGTACTATGCCCTCCTATTCCCCTGTACTGTGCCCTCCTATTCCCCTGTACTGTGCCCTCCTATTCCCCTGTACTGTGCCCGCCTACTCCCCTGTACTGTGCCCTCCTATTCCCCTGTACAGTGCCCTCCTATTCCCCTTTATTGTGCCATTTTACTCCCCTGTACCATTCCCCTCTACTCCCCTGTACCGTGCCCATCTACTCCCCTGTACCGTGCCCCTCTACTTCCCTGTACCCTGCCCCTCTACTCCCCTGTACGGTGCCCATCTACTCCCCTGTACGGTGCCCATCTACTCCCCTTTACATTCCCATCTACTCCCCTGTACGGGTGCCCATCTACTCCCCTGTACTGTGCCCCTCTGCTCCCCTGTACCGTGCCCCTCTACTCCCCTGTACCGTGCCCTTCTGCTCCCCTGCACAGTGCCCCTCTACTCCACTGTACCATGTCCTTCTACTCTCCTGTGCCCTGTGTTGATTAGTCTTTGATTTGTGTCATATTTTCTCATTGTATAAAATCTATTATATTGAAAGTAATAATAAATATCTGTTTAATTCTATCAACTATTTATTCTTTTATTTTAGTAAATTTGAACAGCCTGGTAGGGGCCCCAGTACATTACTTTACCCAGGGGCCCGTAATGATAATAAGACGTCCCTGTGGGAGATTGATATTTATCTTTGTATAACACAGAACTGTACAGTGATAATGAAGAAATCTACTGAAAATGACACAAGAAGGAGATCTCATAATAGGACCACAAGATCCTCGAGAATCCAGAATCCCATCACCATCCCCCCACATCTATCCCTGATCCATACAAGACACAACATGCAGAAGGTTCTAGAAGTCACCAAGAAGATGATGGAGCTGCTGACAGGAGAGGTGAGCGGTGCTGGGAATTCTGGGACATTATCCAGTAACAGACAAGGGATGTGTCTGGATGGTGACTGTATCATTGTGTGTGTCAGGTTCCTATAAGGTGTCAGGATGTCACTGTCTATTTCTCCATGGAGGAGTGGGAGTATTTAGAAGGACACAAGGATCTCTACAAGGATGTCATGATGGACAATCAGCCGCCCCTCACATCACCGGGTAAGAGGAGACTTTATTGTAAAGGAGAGAGCAGTACGGAGGGTCCACCTAGATCCCCCATCATCTGATAAACACATAGAAACAATGTATTCAGTCTCAGGAGATGGGAGGCAGTGGTGTGGGACCTCTGCAACTTGACTCATGTGAGCATTTAAGACCCCACTGATTACTGAATACCAATATTATGAGTCTTGACCCTTACACTACATAATATATATATTGTACATTACATACTCCTGACCCCTGCACTATATACTCTATGTTCTACATTACATACTCCTGACCCCTGCACTATATATTCTGTTGTACATTATATACTCCTGACCCCTGCACTATATACTTTATGTTGTACATTACATACTCCTGACCCCTGCACTATATACTCTATGTTGTACATTACATACTCCTGACCCCTGCACTATATATTCTGTTGTACATTATATACTCCTGACCCCTGCACTATATACTCTATGTTGTACATTACATACTCCTGACCCCTAGATTGGTCTGGTAGGAACGATTTTTCATGAATCCATGCTGATTACTATTAATAATATTGTTTCCATTACTAAAGCCTTGTATATAGTCTCCTAACATCCCCTCCAAAATCTTGCAGACTACTGATGTTAGGCTGACCGGCCTATAGTTACCCGGGATATATCTTGGCCCTTTTTTAAATATTGGTACCACGTTGGCTTTTTTCCAATCAGCTGGCACCATACCTGTCTGTAGACTATCCTTAAAGATCAAGAATAATGGTCTGGCAATCACCTGGCTGAGCTCTTTAAGAACCCTCGGGTGCAAGCCACCTGGTCCCGGGGATTTATTTATGTTAAGTTTCTCTAGTTTAGTTCTAAGTCTATCTTCTTTTAGCTATGGCGGTACTTCCTGAGGTGTATTATTTAATTATCATTACAAGCTGGGTTAGTGTAGCCCCCCGATTCTTTTGTGAAGAAATTATTTAGCACTTTCGCCATCTCTCTGTCCTCTGTGGCCAGATTCCCTTCATCATCTTTTATGGGGCCAATGTGTTCTGGCCTCGCTTTCTTACTATTTATATACTTAACCACTTCTATACCGGGCACTTTCACCCCCTTCCTGCCCAGGCCAATTTTCAGCTTTCAGAGCTGTCACATTTTGAATGACAATTACGCGGTCATGCTACACTATAACCATATGACATTTTTATCTTTTTTTCCCACAAATAGAGCTTTCTTTTGGTGGTGTTTAATCACTTCTGGGTTTCTTATTTCTTACAAAAAAAAAGACAGAAAATTTTCTTATTTTCTGTGAGTAAATTTTGAACATAAATCATTTTTCTCTTTCACTGATGTGCGCTGATGAGGTGGCACTTATGGGCACTGATGAGGTGGCACTTATGGGCACTGATGGGGAGGTACTAATATGCCACACTGATGGGCACTAACAGGGGGCACTGATGGGCACTGACAGGTGGCACTAATGAGCACTGATGGGCAACACCATCAGTGCCCACAATCAGTGTCCATAGTGCTGCCAGTCAGTGGCCATCAGTGCCTAGATGAGCAGGCACTGACTGGCAGCACTATTGGCACTGATTGTGGGCACTGATGTTGGGCAGTAATTGGCACTTTATTTACATTTTCTATAATCAGGGGCATTGATAATCAGTGCCCTGATTACCTGTCCTTGTCTCCCCTATGAGGAGGAGCCGCTGATCGGCTCTCCTTGTCTCACACTCTGACAGTGTGAGGCGAGGAGAGCCGAATAACGACACTTCCTCATTTACATGTGACCGGTTGTGAATGGATACAGCCGATCACATGGGTAAAGAGTCATCTCATTGACTCTTTACCGAGATCGCTAGGACACGGCGCGGCCACAATCGCCGCTCTGCGTGCCCCCGGGAGAGGCTGTTCTGGTGCGCCGTCATATGACGGCATCCCAGAACAATAGCTGCACCTCTCCGCCGTCATTTGATGGCAGGTGGGTAGCAAGTGGTTAAAGAATTTCTTGGGGTTTTTTTACTCTCTTCCGCTATAAGTCTCTCGTGTTCTATTTTAGCCGTATTGATATCGCCTTTACATTTCTTATTGCACTCCTTGTACTGTTGGAATGCTGCCAATGACCCCTCAGCCTTGTATTTTTTGAAGGCCTTTTCTTTCGTATTAATATGCCTTTTAATGTTGGAATTTAGCCACCCAGGGTTTAATTTTGCTCTTTTAAATGTATTTACCTTTGGAATGTTCTTTGTTCCCAGGGTTCTATCCCTTTTGATATTGTTTAGCAAAGAGCGCAGTTTAGGGAAGTTGGCTCTTTTGAAATTCAGTGTCCTTATATTACCCTTGTGTTTCCGATTACTATGATTTATACTAAAACTAATTGACCTATGGTCACTGTTTCCTAAGATGTCCCGTATTTCTATATCCGTGAGCAGGTCTGTATTGTTGGTAATCAGTAGGTCTAGTATCGCATTGTTTTTTGTCGGTGCATTCACCATCTGACCCATGAAATTGTCCTGCAAAACATTTAGGAACTGCCGAGCCTTGGATGAATGCGCGGTTCCTTCTACCCAGTCTATATTTCGAGAATTAAAGTCCCCCATTATAATGACATTTCCCATCTTTGCTGCCAATCCAGTCTGTGATAGGAGGTCTGCCACCCCATCCTCCCTCTGGTTGGGGGGCCTAGAACATATGCCCAATTTTACCTTCCCCACAGTGCCTTCCCTTTGAAGTTCTACCCATAGGGATTCTGCCTTGTCCATAGCTCCATTATTATTATCCTCCCTCATATTTACCTGTACGCTGTTCTTAATATACAGACATACCCCTCCCCTTTTTTACCTTCTCTATCTCTGCGATAAAGGGAATACACCTGAATGGTCACCAGCCAATCATGAGAGCTGTCAAACCAGTTCTATGAAATTCCCACAAAATCTAAGTCCTCCTCATACATCCGCAGCTCCAGTTCTCCCATCTTGTTGGCCAGGCTTCTGGCATTGGTATACAAACCACATAATTTTGTCCGGATACATACCATATCCTCGTTTGATGTTGTTTTTAGGCTGCTCTTGTGATTTTTCCCCATACCCACCTTGGGTTTAGGAACTTTGAGTGCCCTACCGCTAATGTCCCCATTTGTGCTCGCTGAACCTTGCTCCCCGCTGGTTAATTCTACATCTGTACCCTCCCCTCCATCACCTAGTTTAAAAGCCCCTCTAACTTGTTGGCCATCTTCTCACCCAGTACGGCTGCATCCTCCCCATTTTTGTGCAATCCGTCCCTACTAAAGACTGAGAAGTTGGCCCAGTTCTCCAGGAACCCGAAGCCCTCCTTACTACACCAGCTCCTCAGCCAATTGTTTACTTCCCTAATCTCCCGCTGCCTCTCAGTATTTCAGTATTTATGAAAATACTACCTTGGAAGATCCTGCTCCTCAACTTAGCTCCTAAGTCCCTGAAATCATTTTTTAGGACTCTTCATCTCCCTCTGACTTTGTCATTGGTACCCACGTGTACCATGACAGCTGGGTCTTCCCCAGCCCCACCCAATAATCTGTCCACCAGATCTGTGATGTGCCGAACCCGAGCGTCCAGTAAACAACAGACAACGGCACCTACGGTCATTTTGACAGATTGCCCGCTCTGTCCTTCTAATAATTGAGTCCCCTACCACCAGGACCTGTCTTTCCTTTCCCTTGCCCCCGCCCTCACTGGAGGAGTTCTTCCCCTGGCAGCAAGGGGTGTCCCTCTGCTCCACCAATGCTGGTCCCTGACTGGATTCCCCAACATCATGCAACAGAGCGTATTTATTGGGGTGCTCCAGCCCAGGTGCACGACAATGCCCGGCCTCATGTGGTGAGAGTATGACAAGTGCCTTGTTCTCTTCTACCCTTCCTAACTGTCACCCAACTACTCTGCTCTGATGCCTGCACCCTTGTATCTCCGCCCTCCTCTGTGCTTGCCCCTGCCTGCACCTGACGGGTACGTTCCCAGCTCTGCTTCAGTGTGGAGATTCTTCTCAGTGTTGTCTTCCCTAGATTCAGGACCCAGATACTGGTATGGACTGGGTAATGTGTTAGGATCTATACTGGTATGGACTGGGTAATGTGTTAGGATCTATACTGGTATGGACTGGGTAATGCGTTAGGATCTATACTGGCATGGACTGGGTAATGTGTTAGGATCTATACTGGTATGGACTGGGTAATGTGTTAGGATCTATACTGGTATGGACTGGGTAATGTGTTAGGATCTATACTGGCATGAACTGGGTAATGTGTTAGGATCTATACTGGTATGGACTGGATAATGTGTTAGGATTTATACTGGTATGGACTGGGTAATGTGTTAGGATCTATACTGGTATGGACTGGGTAATGTGTTAGGATCTGTACTGGTATGGACTGGGTAATGTGTTAGGAATGAAAGGATGCCACATCATTTGATGGAAATGAAAATTATCACCCTACAGAGGGCTGAATTCAAAGACACCCCAAAAATCAAAGTGAAAAAATGATGCAGCAGACGGGTCCATTTTGGTGAAATGTCATTGCAGGACCTCAGAATGGTCCTCAGTAGTGTGTATGGCCCCCACGTGCTTGTATGCATGCCTGACAACGTTGGGACATGCTCCTAATGAGACCATGGATGGTGTCCTGGGGTATTTCCTTCCAGATCTGGACCAGGGCATCACTGAGCTCCTGAACAGACTGAGGTGCAACCTGGTGGCATCGGATGGACTGAAACAGAATGTCCCAGAGGTGTTCTATTGGATTCAGGTCAGGCGAGTGTGGGGGCCATTCAGTGGTATCAATTCCTTCATCCTCCAGGAACTGGCTGCATACTCTCACCACATGAGGCCGGGCATTGTTGTGCACCAGGAGGAACCCAGGACCCACTGCACCAGCATAGGGTCTGACAATGGGTCCAAGGATTTCATCCTGATACCTAATGGCAGTCAGGGTGCCATTATCTAGCCTGTAGAGGTCTGTGCGTCCCTCCATGGATTTGCCTCCCCAGACCATCACTGACCCACCACCCAACCGGTCATGCTGAACGATGTTACAGGCAGCATAATGTTCTCCACGGCTTCTCCAGACCCTTTCACGTCTGTCACATGTGCTCAGGGTGAACCTGCTCTCATCTGTGAAAAGCACAGGGTGCCAGTGGTGGAGCTGCCAATTCTGGTGTTCAATGGCAAATGCCAATCGAGCTCCACAGTGCCGGGCAGTGAGCACATCGCCCACTAGAGGACATCGGGCCCTCAGGCCACCCTCATGAAGTCTGTTTCTGATTGTTTGGTCAGAGACATTCACACCAGTGTCCTGCTGGAGGTCATTTTGTAGGGCTCTGGCAGCGCTCATCCTGTTCCTCCTTGCACAAAGGAGCAGATACCGGTCCTGCTGATGGGTTAAGGACCTTCTACGGCCCTGTCCAGCTGAAACCGATTAACAACCCCCTCTGCTACTTCACTGACCAGATGAATATCCCAGCAGGAGTTTCCCTGACTTGATGCTATACTCTGATTATAAAGTGTTGAGCAGTGTATATGTGGAAAACTCTTGGTAATTTTTCTTGTCTTCTGACAGACGGACTCTGTGGTGGGAATAGAAGGACATCGGAGGAAGATGTGACTACAGAAGATAATGACATGGCATCTTCTCCAGAAGTAAATCCCGTTCCTCATAATATACATGACAGACCTCACCATTGGAGGAGATCATTGGAATCTCCTGATACTTCACATAGTCCTCTAATATCTGACAGTGCCGACGGGTGCGGGAAACCATCTCATCTCAGGGAATCTTCTTTATACCATACAGGAGAGAATTCACTATCATGTTCAGAGTGCGGGAAATGTTTTAAACATAAAAGAAACCTTCTTAGCCACCAGAGAATACACACAGATGACCTTCCCTATTCATGTTCAGAGTGCGGGAAATGTTTTAATCATAAAGGAAACCTTCTTAACCATCAGAGAATACACACAGGTGAGCGTCCCTATTCATGTTCAGAGTGCGGGAAATGTTTTAATTATAAAGTAAGCCTTCTTAGTCATCAGAGACTACACACAGGTGAGCTTCCCTATTCATGTTCAGAGTGCGGGAAAAGTTTTAATGTGAAAAGAAACCTTCTTAGACATCAGAGAATACACACAGGTGAGCGTCCCTATTCATGTTCAGAATGCGGGAAATGTTTTAGTAATAAAGAACACCTTCTTAGCCATCAGAGAATACACACAGGTGAGTGTCCCTATTCATGTTCAGAGTGCGGGAAATGTTTTAATGATAAAGGAGTCCTTCTTAGACATCAGAGAATACACACAGGTGAGTGTCCCTATTCATGTTCAGAGTGCGGGAAATGTTTTATTTGTAAAGGAAGCCTTCTTAGCCATCAGAGAACACACACAGGTGAGCTTCCCTATGCATGTTCAGAGTGCAGAAAATGTTTTAATGAGAAAGGAAGCCTTCTTAGACATCAGAGAATACACGCAGGTGAGCGTCCCTATTCATGTTCAGAGTGCGGGAAATGTTTTATTCGTAAAGAAAGCCTTCTTAGCCATCAGAGAATACACACAGGTGAGCTTCCCTATGCATGTTCAGAGTGCGGAAAATGTTTTAATGAGAAAACAAGCCTTCTTAGACATCAGAGAATACACGCAGGTGAGCGTCCCTATTCATGTTCAGAGTGCGGGAAATGTTTTAGTCAAAAAGGACACCTTCTTAAGCATCAGAAAATACACACAGGTTAGATTCCTTGTTAATATTCAGAGTGAGGGAAATATTTTAATAATAAAGGAAGCCTTCTTAGCCATCAGAGAATACACACAGGTGGGCGTCCCTATTCATGTTCACAGTGCGGGAAATGTTTTGCACTTAAATGTTTACTTTTTAGACACCAGAAAGTTCATATAGGAGAACGTCTCTAATCTTGTGCAGAGTGCGGGAAATGTTTTACTTAGAAAGAACACCTACTTACACACAGGTGAGCGCCCTTTTTAATGTTACGAGTGCGGGAAATGTTTTCCAAACAAAGGTTTATTTCTTAGAAACCAGAAAGTTCATACGGGCGAGCGTCCTATTTCATATCCAGAGTGCGGGAAATGTTTCACTCCTTATGTACGCTTCAAACGGCAAAGAATTAACACTTCTATTAGAGGCTCAGTTTTCATGTTTAGAGTGCGGGAAAGTGTAAAAATAAAGGAAATATAATGAAACATCAGAGTACGCCCCCTGCTGGTACTACAGGAAATGGACGCTGGATTGTAACGGGTGGAACTGTTTAGTCCATAAACAAATGTGAAACCACCACAGTCCACTCGGGGTTGGTTTACACCCGCATCGCCCTCTGACCCGCTGTGGGTTTGGCAGGCAGCTGGGAGCCCTTATGTTAACCCTGTAAAGCCCACGCCAGTACGCCGCAACCGTATGCATTGGGGCTGTTGCGGCAAACCCCATTCAGTTGAATACCATTGCCCAATGTGCCCGGGGGTGCGGGGTTTGCAGCAGCCGCAAATTGCAGTGGCATGTGTCCCGCCCCATCCGGCTGCCATTTAAGCTTAAGGGGGTGGTAAAATCATGACTCAACTGTCTACCTTTACCGATCCCTCCCCACATGAGGCAACAGGCAGGGAATCATGACAATACATGAGGCAACAGGCTGGTGATCCTGACAATATATGGTATGATATATAACAGACGGGCAATCATCATAATACATGGGGCAACAGACAAACAATCATGACAATACATGTTCTATTATGCAACTGTATGAGGACCTAACGGGAAATGTTTTATTCTTTTTGTGTTCTACTTATAAATATGTATATAGATCTAACCTACTGGAAGGAAAAAGATCACTGTAACATGCATTAACCCACAGCAGCCAATCAGGATTTATCTTTCACTGTTGAACCTTTTTTATTGGTTGCTTCATGTTGTTGCTCCTTTTTGATTTATTGAAGTAGCCGGCTTTTTATTGGTCCAACCAATGTATGATTATTAATACATTAACACATTTGTTAATTCTATTATAAAAGATTTAAGCTTTATTTTATTCATATCATTACTGTGTGGTAATCGCTTATTCTGATCTTGTCTAATAAAAACTCTTCGTACAATATTCTGTGCCGAGTCTTCTTTTTTACCAATGATTAGATGATCGGTGATTGGAATGTGATCAGTTCATAGAGAGTCATCCATTGGGGTTTTATTAGTGAGATGGAGAGTGGAGAAGGCACCACATTGACAGCCATTGGAGGCCCTTTCTAAAGCCCTAAACATTTTGGCAACCTGTCTATGACATTCGTCTTCCAAACTCTATCTCACTGAGCTAAGGCCAGAAGAGTTCCAGGAGTTCTTCTCTGTCCACAGTTCCCAAACCAAAAGGAGACATCCACCACATCTTCAATCTTAAGGCCCTAAATGTCCTCAGCTGGGCCCAGGAGTTCCCCATGTAATCCACCAGGTCATAGCCTCTCTCTTTATCAGGGAGACTTTTTGTTTTGACCACCCCATGTACTGTACGTCAGCTGCATTTTCGGGTCTGGGGCATGCACACGTGCCACCAGCGCCCAGCGGGAGCCAATCAGCGGGTCTGGCAGACATGATGTCCGTCGCCACCCGGCAGTCGTTCCCGAGAGAGCCAGAACAGTGGTCTGCCAATGTAAACAAGGGAGATCACCGTTCTGTGTTCCCCCTTAAAAATAATATTTTGCCGTGTGCGACTAAAGTGTTCAGGTTTGGCTTGAAGAAAAGGTGACGACCCGAGCTTCCTGTATGATTCTGCTAAGCAGGAACACAGATCTCTGCCTTCCCACAGTTAAAGCACCTCCCCCACAGTAAGTAAGCACTCCCTAGGAACACATTTAACCCTTTGATTGCCCCTGATGTTTTTCCCTTCCCTGCCAGTGTCATTAGTAGTGACAGTGCATATTTTTTTTAGCACTGATCACTGTATTGGTGTCACTGGTCCCCAACAAAAGTATCAGTTAGCTGTCCGATTTGTCCACCGCAATGTCACAGTCCCGCTATAAGTCGCTGATCGCCGCCAGTACTAGAAAAAATTAAAGAAATTCTATAAAAATATCCCACCGTTTGCAGACACAATAACTTTTGTGCAAACCAATCAATAAACACTTATTGGGATTTTTTATTTACCAAAATTATTTAGTAAAATACATATTGGCCTAAATTGATGAAGAAATTCGATTTTTTACATTTTTTTTTTTTATTGAATGTTTTATGGCAGAAAGTAAAAAATATTGTTTTTGAGTCTTACATGGCACTTCATTGACAGCGGATGGACAAGAAGGCATTTGGTGTTGAATACAAAAGTGATGCAAGGGTCCCACACTGGGGAGTACTTTAAAGAAAAGTTTCTAGGCATGCTAGAAGAATGGGGAATCAGCAAAGACCGAGTGATGCTTGTGCTGCGAGACAGTGGAGCGAACATGGCTAAAGGTATGAGACTTGCTGAAGTGTCAGACCTCAGTTGCATGGCACACACCCTCCAACTGGTGGTAAATGATGGTCTGTTGAACCAGAAAGCTTTGCTGGACATATTACCATGCTGAAGAAGTGTGCAGGCCATTTCCACCATTCTGTTCTTGCCAAGCAGCGACTGAGGTGCATTCAGGAAGACCTTGGCCTACCCAAAAACAACCTGATACAGGCTGTTCCAACATTATGGAACTCAACACTACCCTTGTTACAAAGGATGCTGGAGCAGAAGCGAGCTCTCACCATATATTCTGGTGAATATGGACTTCGAGGACATTCTTGCCCTACTGCAGATCAATGGGACATAGTAGCCAACATTATAGAGACGCTCGTACCCATTGAGGAAGTGACACTGGAGGTGAGTCATTACGACTCATCTGTTTCCTCTGTGATCCCATGTGTGAGAGTCCTGAAGATGCTTCTTCAACAGAAGGAAGGACCCAACACACGTGGCATCAAAGCATGTAGGCAGGCCATGAGGGACAGCCTCACCAAAAGGTTTGAGAAGCATGAGGAGAATAAAACTGTTGTGCTTGCATGTCTTTTAGATCCTCGATACAAGAACCATCCCTTCTCTTCTGATGATGTATTGGCCAAGGCAAAGCAATGGCTGACAGAAGATATTCAACAGAAGGTGCAGGAGGTTCCTCCTGACGAAAAGAAAAGTCAAGAAGAGAAGGTTTCTAATGTGGAAGAGCAGGATGCAAGAGAAAAATGTCCAAAAAGACAACGGACAGAAGAGAAAATTCATCGTGGTCAAATAGATGCAATGTTCAGCGTTTTATTGGGGCCTCATGCAGAGGATTCATCAGAATCAGCAATAATGAGCCTGGATGATGAACTTCATCTCTATTTGAAGGAACCAGTAGTTGACAGAAGAAGTGATCCTCTTCAGTGGTGGAAAGAAAACGAGGCACGCTACAAAAGACTTGCTTCCCATGCTAGAAGATACCTTTCTTCTCCTCCTTCTTCAGTACCAAGTGAGCGTGTTTTTAGTGAAGTGGCAGCAATTTATGAAAAGAAAAGAAGCCGTTTAACTGGTGAACATGCTGAAATGTTCTGCTTTCTGCACTAGAATATTGTTCTACTTAACTGGGAGTATTGAAGTGTAGTAGTAGTGTCTGTCCACCAGTCCACTGAGTCCACTCCAATCCACTGTCTAGCTTTTGTCTAGCTTTTATTCTAGCAGTTTTGCACTGACTGCACTGTGCTGCAGTCAGTGCAAAAGTGATAGAAAAAAATCTAGACAGTGGATTGGAGTCAGTGGAATACTGCTGCAGTACTGCGCCACTCACTGCTGCAATAATTTTAAATCACTACTGCAGTCACTGTGAGTGAGTGCCCTACTGCAGCAGTATTCCACTGACTCCAATCCACTGTGTAGCTGTTGTCTTGCTTTTTTTCTAGCAGTTTTGCACTGACTGCATTGCAGTAGTGATTTGAAATCATTTCAGTGAGTGAGTGCACTACTGCAGCAGTTTATTATGCATTAATGCACAATCAGAATGATGTGAAACTAAATGTCCCTGCAAGTGAAGTTTTCCTATCAGTTCCTATGCAGTTAAGTTGTGGCGAAGGAGCACTTAATGATAAAAATGTAAATAAATAAAGTTTTACATTTTCAGTAACAGATTTGTGTTGAAACTTGTGTTTTTTTTTGCAAAATTTTAAATGTACAAAAATATTGGCCAATATCGGCCAATACCGATATGCGATCGCCAAAATATCGTTATCGGCAACCGTTCGATCACTACTATGCACCCTGCAACCATGGGTTCAAATCCCCAGTAATATCACATACTGAAATTTTGAATCAGCTGTGAACGCTGTCACTTGGCAAACGCTTGAACGCCTCCGCTTCACAGGCATGTCCAATCATCTCAGCTGCATGTACTTATCACTGATTCTACCACCATTTAACAATCCGTAGACATAAAAAAACATTGCCTTCTTCCCATACTGCATCCTGGTGCCACCTCTTTCCCAGGTAGACAAGTGACGCACACACAACCCAGGCCATCCACATGATGGAAGAAGGTGGCCTGGTCTGATGGATCACATTTTCTTTTACATTGCTCTCTGGTCCAGTTCTGATGCTCACATGCCCATTGTAGATACTTTTGTCTGTGGAGATGGGTCAGCACCAGCACCTTGACTGGTCTGCGGCTTCACAGCTCCATACACAGCAAACTGTGATACCCATTTTATTGCTTTCAACACATCAACTTCAGGGACAACATGTTTACTTGCTGCCTAATAAATCCCACCAAATTGTCAGATGCCACTGTAACAAGATGACCAATGGTATTCATTGAACCTCTCAGTGGTTATAAATGTATGGCTGATTGGTGTAAATTGGCCGCCCTATGCGCATAGTGCTACAACGTGCTACAAAGTGAAAATGGGGACTTACAATATCTGAGGAATGGCCTGTAAAAAGAAAAAAATACACATTTATGTGTCTTACTAATGTGCTCTGTGCTCCGCCAGCATCTGGCCTCTGAAGCTGGAGGTGTGCGGTAAACATGAATTGGGGGGGGGGGGAATCACAGGTCCAGCTGCCCTCTGATCACAGAACTCCATGGCATTCCACCGGCTACACAAGGCCAAGCCACCCCACATGTGCGTCCTTACAGCTCTGATTCTGTGCTGAGCGCACACTCGCTGTGTTCTCCCAGTACCCTGACTGAGCTGTCACTGACAGCTCCCAATCTCTCTTTGCGATCGGGAGCCAGGGGGATGGACTTCCAATTGTGTGACCACTGTGACAGCGAATCACAGCAATTGTGTAATCGGGAAGCCACCTCCCAATGCTGACACCCACTTAAAGGGCCGCCAGGAGGTTAACAAAATGCAGCCAAATTCAGCCTGTAAAGAAAATCATTATCACTTACCTCAGGGGGCGCCACTGAACTCCGCTGTCTGCAAAAGATAAGCTTGCTGAAGACGCTTCCACATCCGGCATACTTCCAGGTACCCCGCAGCACTGTGCCACCCCTTCCATTGGCCCCTATGTCACCAAATCCGCCATACTTCCAGGTACCCGGCAGCACTGTGCCACCCCTTCCATTGGCCCCTATGTCACCAAATCCCGCATACTTCCAGGTACCCCGCGGCACTGTGCCACTCCTTCCATTGGCCCCGATGTCACTACTGTGACTTTTAATGGTGCAGGAGCCAATAGACAACAGGAACAGCAGGGGGCGCACTCCTGGAAGTGTGCTGGATGCTAAAGAAAGACAAAGGAGCTCGATAGCATGGAGTGGGAAGTATTTTATTTGTTTTAGGCTTGCCTTTTTAGTGAGTCGCTTCAAAGTGGACCCAGAATCAGAATTTATTTTTTCATGTTAGGTGCATGTATGTCCTTGGGACACTTCCAAGTATTTATAACCTCTAAAGATATCACAGTACTCCTCCTGACATTGTATTCATTGGGTGGATGGAGCCATCTCTGTTCATATAGCATTCAGGGTCAGCAATTACTTCCTGGACTGAAATTCCAGCTCAGAGGTGACACAATTCTGTACTTACAACATTGGCCACACGGTGGCAGTGTTTCCGAAAAATACAGCCGAGCTGCAGTTACCACCGTGTGGCCAATTTTATAACTGCAGCTCGGCTGTATTACCGGGAAACACTGCCACCGTGTGGCCAATTCTATAACTGCAGCTCGTCTATATTGCCAGGAAACACTGCCACCGTGTGGCCAATTTTGTAACTGCAGCTCGGTTGTATTGTCTGGAAACACCGCCACCGTGTGGTCAATTCTATAACTGCAGCTCGGCTGTATTGCCAGGAAACACTGCCACCGTGTGGCCAATATTATAAATGCAGCTCGTCTGTATTGCTGTGAAACACTGCCATCGTGTGGCCAATTTTGTAACTGCAGCTCGGCTATATTGCCAGGAAACACTGCCACTGTGTGGCTAATTTTGTAACTGCAACCGCCTATATTCCTGGGAAACACTGCCACCGTGTGGTCAATTTTGTAATTGCAGCTCGTCTGTATTGCTGGGAAACACTGCCACCATGTGGCCAATTCTATAACTACAGCTCGTCTGTATTGCTGGGAAACACTACCACCGTGTGGCCAATTTTGTAACTGCAACCGCCCATATTCCTGGGAAACACTGCCACCGTGTGGCTAATTTTGTAACTGCAGCTCATCTGTATTGCTGTGAAACACTGCCACCGTGTGGCCAATTTTGTAACTGCAGCTCGGCTATATTGCCAGGAAACACTGCCACTGTGTGGCTAATTTTGTAACTGCAACCGCCTATATTCCTGGGAAACACTGCCACCGTGTGGTCAATTTTGTAATTGCAGCTCGTCTGTATTGCTGGGAAACACTGCCACCATGTGGCCAATTCTATAACTACAGCTCGTCTGTATTGCTGGGAAACACTACCACCGTGTGGCCAATTTTGTAACTGCAACCGCCTATATTCCTGGGAAACACTGCCACCGTGTGGCCAATTTTGTAACTGCAACCGCCCATATTCCTGGGAAACACTGCCACCGTGTGGCTAATTTTGTAACTGCAGCTCATCTGTATTGCTGTGAAACACTGCCACCGTGTGGCCAATTTTATAACTGCAGCTCGGCTGTATTGCCGGAAAACACTGCCACCGTGTGGCCAATTTTGTAACTGCAGCTCGTCTGTATTGCCGTGAAACACTGCCATCGTGTGGCCAATTTTGTAACTGCAGCTCGGCAATTGCCATGAAACACTGCCACCGTGTGGCCAATTTTGTAACTGCAACCGCCTATATTCCTGGGAAACACTGCCACCGTGTGGCTAATTTTGTAACTGCAGCTCATCTGTATTGCTGTGAAACACTGCCACCGTGTGGCCAATTTTGTAACTGCAGCTCGGCTATATTGCCAGGAAACACTGCCACTGTGTGGCTAATTTTGTAACTGCAACCGCCTATATTCCTGGGAAACACTGCCACCGTGTGGTCAATTTTGTAATTGCAGCTCGTCTGTATTGCTGGGAAACACTGCCACCATGTGGCCAATTCTATAACTACAGCTCGTCTGTATTGCTGGGAAACACTACCACCGTGTGGCCAATTTTGTAACTGCAACCGCCTATATTCCTGGGAAACACTGCCACCGTGTGGCCAATTTTGTAACTGCAACCGCCCATATTCCTGGGAAACACTGCCACCGTGTGGCTAATTTTGTAACTGCAGCTCATCTGTATTGCTGTGAAACACTGCCACCGTGTGGCCAATTTTATAACTGCAGCTCGGCTGTATTGCCGGAAAACACTGCCACCGTGTGGCCAATTTTGTAACTGCAGCTCGTCTGTATTGCCGTGAAACACTGCCATCGTGTGGCCAATTTTGTAACTGCAGCTCGGCAATTGCCATGAAACACTGCCACCGTGTGGCCAATTTTGTAACTGCAACCGCCTATATTCCTGGGAAACACTGCCACCGTGTGGCTAATTTTGTAACTGCAGCTCATCTGTATTGCTGTGAAACACTGCCACCGTGTGGCCAATTTTATAACTGCAGCTCGGCTGTATTGCCGGAAAACACTGCCACCGTGTGGCCAATTTTGTAACTGCAGCTCGTCTGTATTGCCGTGAAACACTGCCATCGTGTGGCCAATTTTGTAACTGCAGCTCGGCAATTGCCATGAAACACTGCCACCGTGTGGCCAATTTTGTAACTGCAACCGCCTATATTCCTGGGAAACACTGCCACCGTGTGGCTAATTTTGTAACTGCAGCTCATCTGTATTGCTGTGAAACACTGCCACCGTGTGGCCAATTTTATAACTGCAGCTCGGCTATATTGCCGGAAAACACTGCCACCGTGTGGTCAATTTTGTAACTGCAGCTCGGCTGTATTGCCGGGAAACACTGCCACCGTGTGGTCAATTTTGTAACTGCAGCTCGTCTGTATTGCCGTGAAACACTGCCATCGTGTGGCCAATTTTGTAACTGCAGCTCGGCAATTGCCATGAAACACTGCCACCGTGTGGCCAATTTTGTAACTGCAACCGCCTATATTCCTGGGAAACACTGCCACCGTGTGGCTAATTTTGTAACTGCAGCTCATCTGTATTGCTGTGAAACACTGCCACCGTGTGGCCAATTTTATAACTGCAGCTCGGCTATATTGCCGGAAAACACTGCCACCGTGTGGTCAATTTTGTAACTGCAGCTCGGCTGTATTGCCGGGAAACACTGCCACCGTGTGGTCAATTTTGTAACTGCAGCTCGGCTGTATTGCCGGGAAACACTAGCTAAAAATGGGTACCTGCGCTTATGGTGTTATATAATTTAAATTAGATTAATAAATTAAATAAATGAATTAAATTTAGACAATGAGCTGCAGCTGAAGAAGAAGGATTGGTTCTAAAGTGATAATAAATGAAAGTGTCAGCGCTGCTCAGGTAATAAATAAATACTAGTAAGGTGTGTCAGTGTCAAATGAATCCCATAATATTAATAAAGTGCTAAATATTGTGCATAAAGTGTATCTGTGCTAAATAAATTGTTCATAAATAAAGTGCAATATATAATGTGCAGCATATATAAACAAATCTGTTATGCAAAAAACTTTTCTATGGTAATAAATAAATTCATTTAAATAATGTGCATTAAGTAATCCAAAAAAATCAATAAATCAATATTCAGCAAAAAAGTCTCTTCATTAACCACTCTAGTACCGCTCACAGTAATACTACTGCGGCAGAGTGGCTCGTTCCCGTCCAGTCACGTAGTATTAACGTGACTGGACTCCTCCCCTTCTGGGCGGCGCTTGCGCGCCGCCGGAGGCTCGCTCCCGCTGTTTTCATTCACAGCGGGAGTCGGGCCAGGGGAGGAGCAGCGGCGATCGCCGCTGCTCTTACCCGATCGTCGGGGATCGAGTTTGGAGATCCGCCCGCTGTGTGTAAACACAGCGGGCGGATCTCCATAGTGACAGGGAGTGACAGATCGGACTGTTCAGCATAGCTGGACATCCGATCTGTCCATGACTCACTCAGTCACCTCCCCCCCTACACGTCAGTAAGCACCAGGCATACATTAACCCCTCCCTCTCCAATAAAATTAACCCCTTCCCTGCCAGTGTCATTTTTACAGTAACAGTGCATATATACAGAAACTGATTACTGCAGTAATGTCACTGGTACCCCCAAAAGTGTCAAAAATGTCAGTCAGGGGTCCGGTCTGTCCGCCGCAATGTTGCAGTCCCGCAAAAAAAATCGCAGATCGCCGCCATTACGCGTTAAAAAAAAAACACCAAAAATGACAGAAATCTTTCCCTTTGTTAGTAAACGCAATAACTTTTGCGCAAACCAATCAAAATACGCTTATTGCGATTTTTTTTACCAAACATATGTAGCATAAAACAAATTGGCCAAAAACTTTTAAAAAAATTGGTTTTTACATCTTTTTTGGGGGGAATTTCATATAAAAAAATGTGAAAAATATTGTTATTTTTTCAAAATAAACGCTCTTTTTTTTTTTATAGCGCAAAAAGTAAAAATCGCACAGGTGATCAAATACCACCAAAAGAAAGCTCTGTTTGTGGGAAAAAAAGGACGTAAATTTCGTTTGGGTACGGCGTCGCACGACCGCGCAATTGTCAGTTGAAGTCGCACAGCGCCGAATCGCAAAAAGTGGCCTGGACGGAAGACAGCAAAATCCTCCGGTTGTAAAGTGGTTAAAAATCTATGCAGTGTTCAGTAAAAGTGCTGATATGAGTGACTCTTCTTCATAAGCAGTGCCAGGTGGTAACACACACTGCTCCCCTCTTAGTCCCTCACTCACCAGACCTTTCTCAGCCATCCATGCTGAAACTCTGGCTAGTGAACACTTGTAAACGCTTCAGAAAACTCTCAATCAGGCCAGATATGTGGCTATGAGATCCTCCTCTTCACTATTCACAGGGCACTATCTCTGGAGGTGACGTCACTTGGGGTCCACGGCTAAACAGACGGCAATCGACCTCAATGTATTTTGCTGTATTAGCGTCATCAGAAAGGCTGGTTGTGGCAATTCTCCCAAAGACCTTTTACCCCCTGCTGTGGTGCTTTATTTTGGAGGATTCAGAGCTCTTACACCGTGTGGCCAATTTTGTAACTGCAGCTCGGCTGTATTGCTGGGAAACACTGCCACCGTGTGGCCAATTTTGTAATTGCAGCTCGGCTGTATTGTCGGGAAACACTGCCACCGTGTGGTCAATTTTGTAACTGCAGCTCGGCTGTATTGCCCGGAAACACTGCCACCGTGTGGCCAATTTTGTAACTGCAGCTCGGCTGTATTGCCGGTGTTCCGTGAAAAATCCATACCCGTGAGAAAACCATACCCTCGTCACTTCCGGTTCCGCTACGGAGGGTATGGATTTCTCACGGTAGTTAAACTTGCGGCGCTTACATTAAAACAGCTCATCTGAAACGTAAATCATCTCCGCTCTTCGCCCTGTCACTGCCCTCATCTCCGGTAATAAATATAAAAGCGGATCACGGAGCCACGATCGCCGTCACATTTACATCACATACACCCGCCACCGCTTTTATATTTATTACCGGAGATGAGGGCAGTGACAGGGCGAAGAGCGGAGATGATTTACGTTCAAGATGAGCTGTTTTAATGTAAGCGCCGCAAGTTTTACATTAGACACAGTGCCGTGAGAATTTCATGCCCACCGAGCATGCGCACTTGTCTAATTCTTTAATGTTCAATCACGTATCCGGGGCTCTGAGCATGCGCACTGCTGCGCTGCTCAGCTGTTTCAGCCTGGAAGTGACGAGGGTATGGTTTCTCCACGGGGTATGGTTTTTTAACGTTACACCGGGAAACACTGTCATCATGTGGTCAATTTTGTAACTGCAGCTAAGCTGTATTGCTGTGAAACACTGTCACCATGTGGTCAATTTTGTAATTGCAGCTCGTCTGTGTTAGTGGGAAACACTGCCACCGTGTGGTCAATTTTGTAACTGCAGCTGCCTATATTGTTGGGAAACACTGTCATCGTGCTGCCAATTTTGTATCTGCAGCTCGTCTGTATTGCCGGTGTACTGTCGAATAATGCCTCCCGTCGGAAAATGCATCCCACGAACTGCGCATGCGCAGTAGGTGACGTCACTCCAGCTGACTTCTCCGATCAGCTGGGGTTGACATAATCATTGAGCATGTGCAGTCCGTCAGATGCATTTTTCGACGGGAGAGACAGAGCGGGTAGTATCAAATGTCAGATTCTGCCTCGCTCGTTGTACTATCTGTGCATGCGCGGGACGGAACGGCTTATTCTTATGTGAGATTCATATTGACAAATGGCAGAATATTATCTGATTAAAGAACAGTCACACAGCTCTTATTGGGGCACATTGAAGGGGCACTCTAACTGCACGGGGACACTGATTCAAAGGGGAGCTCTCATGGGGACACGGATGTAATATATAAATAATAAAGGGGAACTCTGACTGGTATAATAAAGGGGCGCCCTGACCGGAATATTAAAGGGGAACTCTGACTGGAATATTAAAGGGGATCTCTGACTGGAATATTAAAGGGGAACTCTAACCGGAATAAATAAAGGGGAACTCTGACTGGAATAATAAAGGGGAACTCTGTCCTAAATAATAAAGGGGAACTCTGACGGGGACACTGATGTAAAGGAGGACTCTGACGGGGACACTGATGTAAAGGAGGACTCTGACAGAGACACGCTGGATGTAAAGGGGCACTCTGATGGGGACACGGATGTAAAGGAGAACTCTGATGGGGACACTGGATGTAAAGGGGCACTCTGATGGGGATATGGATGTAAAGGAGGGACTCGGACAGGAACACACTGGATGTAAAGGAGCACTCTGATGGGGACATGGATGTAAAGGAGGGACTCTGACAGGGACACACTGGATGTAGAGGAGCACTCTGATGGGGACACGGATGTAAAGGAGCACTCTGATGGGGACACGGATGTAAAGGAGAACACTGATGGGGACACGGACACAGGCTGAATGATGGGGGAATACAGACTGGATGAGGGGGGGGATACAGGCTGGATGAGGGGGGATACAGGCTGGATGAGGGGGGGACACAGGCAGTGCTTATTCCTGGGGATTTCACAGTGGCTGTAGCATGATAGGCTTATCAGGTTACTGTAGCACAATTCCCAGCTGTTTTGCTGGATATGGGTTCCCCTGGGTTACCGCTAGCAAGAACAGTGCATTTAGGCATGTTCTCCAAGTGTGAGCACTGAGACAATGACCAGTCCAGTATCTTTGGGTTTTTTATATTTATTTGGTAACTTGGATGGGAGAAGGGATGAGTGGGATACTCCTTTAATTCAACTATGCACAATTTGGCGTAGATACTTAAATAGTACTGCTTGACGCTGGCTGAATGCCCACCAATGCTGACTTGAGGCTGGATAACGCTGGCCGGATGCCGGTTAACGCTGAACTATTCTTGTAACTAAGCTTCAACTAAAGAAGTCCTCTCTTAGCTGCCTTAGGTACTCATTCCTGAGGTAGCTACTTGTACTGATCAGGCCCCCCTGATAAGCAGACAGGGCCACACATATACTTTTCCTAGCACCCACCTAGGAGGGTGCTACATTACTATAGGTGAAGTCACAATAGGTGAACTATGAGGGGCCAGGTTCCCAAATTTGGCACAGAGATAGGGAAGGTCTATCTCTGGGGGCCTCTAGTATCCCTATGCCAAATTTGGTGCCCCTAGCCCCCGGGTTAGATTAGCTTGGTGCAGTATGGCAAGCTTGGCATTGGCACATTTGCAAGGCCAAAGCTCGGGCGCTGAACATGTCCGGGGGTTCCAAATTTTGCAGGGAGGTAGGGCGGTCTGAGGTGGTTATGGTGTCTGGTGGAGTGCTTGGAGCCCTCGGGAAGCACTAGGAGCATCCATCGACGGAGGTACCCAGTCGGGGTGCCGGTTGATCCGTTACAACCCTCTGCCCTGATCATTGGTATTTTTAGATGTTTATTGCTGGCAGGACTATATATAAACTCTGTGCGCCAGTATCTCCTTTCTCCAGAAACACAGAATCTCCATCTTCCCTACTAACAGAACGGCAATCTGCCTTGTTTGCCAGACCACTGTTCTGCCTCTCTCTGGAACAATTGCCAGGTGCCTGCATTAATCATGTCCGTCGGACCCGCTAATTGGCTCCCACTGTGTGCAGTGGGAGCTGGGCGCTGGAGGCGCGCATCAGCGTTCCAGACATGAAAATGCAGAGGACGTACAGGTACGTGATTCTGTGCAGAACACATTTGTTGGGTGGTCAAAAAAAAAGTCGCCCTGATAAAGAGAGAGGCTATGACCTGGCGGATTGTATGCGGAACTCCTGGGCCCAGCCGAGGACATTTAGGGCCTCCTGTGCCTAACTGAGGACATTTAAGGCCTTAAGATTGAAGATTTGATGGATGTCCCCTTTTGGTTTGTGAACTGTGTTTAGAGTAGAACTCCTGGAACTGTTCTGGCCCCAGACCTGGAAATGCAGATGATGTACGGGTACGTGATTGTGCAGACTGGCCGCCCTGCTGCAGTACATGTACGTGGGGCGGTCAAAACAAAAGGTCTCCCTGATAAAGAGAGAGGCTATGACCTGGTGGATTACATGCGGAACTCCTGAGCCCAGCTGAGGACATTTAGGGCCTTAAGATTGAAGATGTGGTGGATGTCCCCTTTTGGTTTGGGAACTGTGGACAGAGAAGAACTCTTCTGGCCTTAGCTCAGTGAGATAGAGTTTGGAAGACTAATGTCATAGACAGGTTGCCAAAAAGTTTAGGGCTTTAGAAAGGGCCTCCAATGGCTGTCAATGTGGTGCCTTCTCCACTCTCCATCTCACTAATAAAACCCCAATGGATGACTCTCTATGAACTGATCACATTCCAATCACCGATCATCTAATCATTGGTAAAAAAGAAGACTCGGCACAGAATATTGTACGAAGCGGTTTTATTGGACAAGATCAGAATAAGCGATTACCACACAGTAATGATATGAATAAAATAAAGCTTAAATCTTTTATAATAGAATTAACAAATGTGTCAAATGTATTAATAATCATACATTGGTTGGACCAATAAAAAGCCGGCTACTTCAATAAATCAAAAAGAAGAAAAAAAATTAAGCAACCAATAGAAAAGGTTCACCAGTGAAAGATAAATCCTGATTGGCTGCTGTGGGTTAATGCATGTTACAGTGATCTCTTTCCATCCAGTAGGTTAGATCTATATACATATTTATAAGTAGAACACAGAAAGAATAAAGCATTTCCCGTTCCATGATAGGCCATGTATTGTCATGATTGCTCGCTTGTTGGGAAAAAGTAAATAAACGTCCCAACAGTCAATTCCTGCACCAACACCCTAAAGATATCAGACAGGAAAATGTATAGGCTATTAGCAAGGCTGCTGGGAGAGCAGACTGAATGGGCTGAAGACGTCCCTCTTACCTGCACTGAAAGGCTTATCAGCACACTTTAAGGGTAGCGAATATAGCTTACCCATATACCAATCAAGTTTATTGCAGCCTTCCTAGAACCTTTAAATACCCTGGAAAGGGACATCCTTGGAGGGTATGACATGCACCAGTGCACTAGGGGCTCTGGTTGTATTGGATGGTTTGTGTGATTAAATGCCCCTGTCCCGCTCCATGCCTTCATTTGGACTATGGTGGATAGAAATCTCCTTGAAAGCCCCGGTGACTCTATGCGCATCCACTCTGTATTGAAGATAAACAGTATAAACTGGCTCTATAAATAACAAAAAGCTCTGAATTAAATGCGATTTGATCCCCTGCACGGACGATTCAGTCTCTAAAACGCTTTTTAGGTGGCTTGTTTGCCCTTCTATACATGGGACCATCTCTGATTTTATAAACAATACTGTGAATCCTCTACCCCTACCCTTCCCTGAAGAAGCCGAGTAGGCGAAATGCATTGGACACCACTATAGGACATTATTTTATGTACCTGTGTGGGGCTGGGTGTGGGTAAGGTGTTACTAAGAGGTCCACATATGTCTTTTGCTTTTATATGTATGTTGGTCTTTGTCTAACTGTACTCTTGCTGTACAGGATTTTATTAGATGTATTTTCAATAATAAAAAATGTTTTCTTTATATATAACTTTGTCTGATCTTTGTCTCTCATGGCGGCTGGTCCAGCACGGAGATCGCCCTCTTTATAGCCTATACATCTTTCCTGTCTAATTGCTTGCTTGTTGCCCCATGTATTGTCATAATTGTTTGTCTGCTGCTCCATGTATTATGATGATTGCCCACTTGTTGAATGCCCATCTGTTGCCTCATCTATTGTCATGAATGCCCACCTGTTGCTTCAGGTATTGTCATGATTGCCCATTTGTTGCCCCATGTAGTTGCACGATGAACCATGTATAGTCAGGATTGCTCTCTTCTCTTATTGCCCTATGTATTGTAATGATTGCCCACTTGTTGCTTTGTGTATTGACATGATTGTCCATCTGTTGCCCCATGTTCTCTGATGATTGCCTACTTGTTATGCCATGTATTTTTAGGAATGCCCATCTGTTGCCCCGTGTATTGTGGTGATTGCCCACTTTATGCTCTATGTATTATCATTATCACTGTTGCCTCATGTATTGTCATAATTGCCCACTTGTTGCCCCATGTATTATCATTAATGCCCACCTGTTGCCTCATGTATTGCGATAATTGCCCACTTGTTGCCCCATGTAATGTCATGAATGCCCAGCTGTCGCCTCATGTATTTTCATGACTGCCCACTTATTTCCCAGGTATTGTCATGATTGCCCACTTGTTGCCCCATGTAGTTGCACGATGGACCATGTATAGTCAGGATTGCTCTCTTGTTGCCCTATGTATTGTAATGATTGCCCACTTGTTGCTTCGTGTATTGACATGATTGTCCATCTGTTGCCCCATGTTCTCTGATGATTGCCCACTTGTTATGCCATGTATTTTTAGGAATGTCCATCTGTTGCCCCGTGTATTGTGGTGATTGCCCACTTTATGCTCTATGTATTATCATTATCACTGTTGCCTCATGTATTGTTATAATTGCCCACATGTTGCCCCATGTATTATCATTAATGCCCACCTGTTGCCTCATGTATTGCGATAATTGCCCACTTGTTGCCCCATGTATTATCATCAATGCCCACCTGTTGCCTCATGTATTGCAACGATTGCCCACTTGTTGCCCCATGTAATGTCATGAATGCCTAGCTGTTGCCTCATGTATTTTCATGACTGCCCACTTATTTCCCAGGTATTGTCATGATTGCCCACTTGTTGCCCCATGTAATGTAATGAATGCCCAGCTGTCGCCTCATGTATTGTCATGATTTCCTGCCTGTTGCCTCATGTGGGGAGGGATCGGTAAAGGTAGACAGTTGTGTCATGATTTTACCACCCCCCTAAGCTTAAATGGCAGCCGGATGGGGCAGTAAACATGGCACTGCAATTTGCGGCTGCTGCAAACCTCACACCCCCCGGTCACATTGGGCAATGCTATTCAACTGCATGGGGTTGTGCCGTAACAGCCCCAATGCATACGGTTGCAGCGTACTGGCGTGGGCTTTACAGGGTTAACATAAGGGCTCCCAGCGGCCTGCCAACTCCACAGCGGGTCAGAGGGCGATGTGGGTGTAAACCAGCCCCGA
Source organism: Pelophylax lessonae (assembly GCF_965119305.1). Lineage (NCBI taxonomy): Eukaryota > Metazoa > Chordata > Amphibia > Anura > Ranidae > Pelophylax > Pelophylax lessonae. Next base: position 1,499,262 of record NC_138770.1, read on the forward strand.
GTGGACTGTGGTGGTTTCACATTTGTTTATGGACTAAACAGTTCCACCCGTTACAATCCAGCGTCCATTTCCTGTAGTACCAGCAGGGGGCGTACTCTGATGTTTCATTATATTTCTTTTATTTTTACACTTTTCCGCACTCTGAACATGAAAACGGAGACTCTAAGGAGTGAAACATAAGAAGTCAAACATTTCCCACACTCTGAACATGAAAAGGGACATTCACCCATGTATCTTCTCTTGTGCATAAGGAGGCCTCCCTTCTGATTAAAACATTTCCCGCACTCTGAACATGAATAGGGAGAGTCAACTGTGTGTATTCTCTCATAGCTAAGAAGGTTTCCTTTATGATTAAAACATTTCCTGCACTTTGAACATTAACAGGGAAGCTCACCCCTGTGTATTCTCTGATGGCGAAGAAGGTGTCCTTTACGGTTAAAACATTTCCCGCACTCTGAACATGAATAGGGACGCTCACCTGTATGTATTCTCTGATGGCTAAGAAGGTTTCCTTTATCATTAAAGCATTTCCCACACTCTGAACATGAATAGGGACGCTCCCCTGTGTGAGTTCTCTGGTGATGAAGAAGGTATCTTTTTTGAATAAAACATTTCCCACACTCGAAAAATGAATAGGGAAGGTCACCCGTGTGTATTCTCTGATGGCTAAGAAGGATTCTTTTATCATTAAAACATTTCCCGCACTCTGAACATGAATAGAGACGCTGACCTGTGTGTATTCTCTGATGGCTAAGAAGGGTTTCTTTACGATTGAAACATTTCCCGCACTCAGAACATGAATAGGGAATCTCACCTTTGTGTATTCTCTGGTGCCTAAGAAGGTGTCCTTTTTGACTAAAACTTTTCCCGCACTCTGAACATGAATAGGGACGCTCCCCTGTGTGAATTCTCTGGTGCCTAAGAAGTTGTCCTTTTTGACTAAAACGTTTCCCACACTCTGAACATGAATAGGGACACTCCCCTGTGTGTATTCTCTGGTGCCTAAAAAGGTCTACTTTCTGACTAAAACATTTCCCGCACTCTGAACATGACAATGAATTCTCTCCTGTATGGTATAAAGAAGATTCCCTGAGATGAGATCGTTTCCCGCACCCGTCGGCACTGTCAGATATTAGAGGACTATGTGAAGTATCAGGAGATTCCAATGATCTCCTCCAATGGTGAGGTCTGTCATGTATATTATGAGGAACGGGATTTACTTCTGGAGAAGATGCCATGTCATTATCTTCTGTAGTCACATCTTCCTCCGATGTCCTTCTATTCCCACCACAGAGTCCGTCTGTCAGAAGACAAGAAAAATTACCAAGAGTTTTCCACACTCATATACACTGCTCAACACTTTATAATCAGAGTATAGCATCAAGTCAGGGAAACTCCTGGGATATTCATCTGGTCAGTCAAGTAGCAGAGGGGGTTGTTACCAACAGGTGCACTAGATGGGCAACAATGAGACAACCTCCAAAACAGGAATGGTTTTACAGGTGGAGGCCACTGACATTTTCCCTACTCATCTTTTCTGAGTGTTTGTCACTAGTTTTGCATTTGGCTGGGGTCAGTGTCACTACTGGTAGCATGAGGCCATACCTGGACCCTATAGAGGTTGCACAGGCAGTCCAACTCCTCCAGGATGGCTCATCAATACGTCCCATTACCAGAAGGTTTGCTGTGTCTCCCAGCACAGTCTCAGGAGCATGGAGGAGATTCCAGGAGACAGGCAGTTACTCTAGGAGAGCTGGACAGGGCTGTAGAAGGTCCTTAACCCATCAGCAGGACCGGTATCTGCTCCTTTGTGCAAGGAGGAACAGGATGAGCGCTGCCAGAGCCCTACAAAATGATCTCCAGCAGGACACTGGTGTGAATGTCTCTGACCAAACAATCAGAAACAGACTTCATGAGGGTGGCCTGAGGGCCCGGCGTCCTCTAGTGGGCGCTGTGCTCACTGCCCAGCACTGTGGAGCTCGATTGGCATTTGTTGTACTGCTCTCTCCTTTACAATAAAGTCTCCTCTTACCCGGTGATGTGAGGGGCGGCTGATTCTCCATCATGACGTCCTTGTAGAGATCCTTGTGTCCTTCTAAATACTCCCACTCCTCCATGGAGAAATAGACAGTGACATCCTGACACCTTATAGGAACCTGACACACACAATGATGCAGTCACCATCCAGACACATCCCTTGTCTGTTACTGGATAATGTCCCAGAATTCCCAGCACCACTCACCTCTCCTGTCAGCAGCTCCATCATCTTCTTGGTGACTTCTAGAATCTTCTGCATGTTGTGTCTCTCAGGTTTTAGGGAGTCACATGGAGGCACTGTGATGGTCATATGATCACCTGACTTCACCAGAGGAAATCTCTGTATTGAGGAAGCAATAGGAATATCATGTTAGAATCCCAGAATCCTCCTCACCTCTCCGGTCAGGTCTGTGTTTTATTAATAGAGATAAGAGTAATGTCATGTGACCTCCCAGAATCCCCCTCACCTCTCCGGTCAGGTCTGTGTTTTATTAATAGAGATAAGAGTGATGTCATGTGACCTCCCAGAATCCCCCTCACCTCTCCGGTCAGCAGGTAGATGATCTCCAGGGTGAGGTTTAGTATCTTCTCAGTCATGTGACTCCGGTCCTCCTCCATCCTCATTGGTGCCGTCATCTATGAAGGTTTCCCTGTAGACAAATAATATTGATAACAGAGAATTATCTGGATTGGTATTGGTTGTACAATAATAGGATGAGGATATCAGGAGGGAATATGAAGGTCGGTATTTATTTAAGCACTATGGTCCCAGTGAGAAAATATTTAATCTGGACAGTTTAGTGTTTTCTATGATTATTGGGGTCCGAGATTCTCGTAAAATTTGACCACCTGAATTACAAATTCCATTCTTTATGTTGGGTATGAGATGAGAATCAGGATAAAGGTCAGGACAAGCAACAGACGAGCGCATCCAAGAGATGAAGCCGGGGTCACTACACAGAAAATCAATCCAAGGAAACAACAGGCAGGACGAGGAATAGCAAGAAGGAGCTCAGAGACAAATGAGAATATTGCTCAGCCAATGGGAGATTATCTCAGCATGACTTATATAATGAAGGAGATGAGGGGGAGGGGAGGAAGTCACTTAAGGTGACCATAGATACATGGAAATTCAGCTGGTTTAACAGGGATCGGTCACGTTTCCATCCATGTGTGGTCACTGCCGGAAAAAAAATCACTCCATCAGCGGCTGCAGCCAATAGCTTCATCACTGATCTGTGTATTCTGAGAGCGGAGGAGCGCCCTCCATTGTCAGAATACAATAGTGCAGCGGGGAGGACTCTCCCACCCCCCTCCAATGTGTGGATGGGGAATGAGTGTAGCTTTTTTTACTCATCCTGCTGACTGAACGATAAAACTGAACCATATATGGCCAGCTTTGGAAGGAAGATATATTAATCATCAACTGATCTCCCTGAAGGAGTTAATCTAGGTTTTCACACTATATATGTGTGTATCATCATCTGCTGGAGATAAAAGACGTCACAGTGACTATGGAGGAAGAGGATGGACATGACGGGGGGGTTACTGGGTGTAAATAGGAAATAAGATCTTATTACCTCCTCTGCTGTTTCTTCCAGCAATGTCTTCTCTCTCCGTCCTCCCAACTCACCTCTCACCCGGAACTTCCTGTCTGTACCTGACATCACTTCCTGTCTGTATTCCATAGAGACTTCATGTCTGGGTAGAAGTGAGATCACCACCTTGTGGAGTTCAGAGGAACTGCAGCTCTGGGAAACATCTGGTAGTGTGAACACGGCCTTGTGCTTTGTGCGTATGTACTGTATATCCTTATAGATGGGTCATCTCCACTCCCACCAAGGGGGAGAGAAATATATTACTGCTCGGGGGGGGGGGGGGAGAGACATTTTGGCCCCTTTGATTTGGCAGTAAAATTGATCACAGATTTAGTCATGTAGAACATCTGTTATATGGATACAAAGAACCCCAGCCGAGAGTAAAGGGTGGGCAATTATGTCACCAATATAAATGGAAAAAAAACCCCGCGCTATGTGTAACAACTCAAATACCTACAAAAATAACTTCTACCGGACTGCTGCTGTAACAAAGGTAAGTATTCCCTTTATCAACTAGAAGAGCATTATGTGTCACAGCGCTGTCCTATTGTGTGTGCACATAAATTATCACAAATACACTAAAATATGTGGACACATTCATATATAAAGTGCTAGGGGCTCAACATAATATTCTCTGCAGATCTACTGCTTCCACTTTGCACATTTTCTTTATTCTTATAATATTTGCTGCTATATTAAATAAACTTAAAACCTGTGAAATTTCATGTAATCATACAATATTTTGTGCTCAATATAGTGTTCTCTGCAAGTCCACTGCTTCCACTTTGCATCTACTTCAGTGAACTTATTTTGTCAATATAAATTCACAAATGAATGAAAAGTTGATAAGGTGTGAAAGTTCTCCGTGCTCCAATCTGTGCCAGCTGTAGTGTAGCCACGCCTTCTTCCACCTCTTACACACGTGATGGTGAGGGCGCCCCCTTAGTAGTGCTTCCCCACTCACCAGAGCAATATGACTCCCAGCTTTTCAGCTACCAGAGTCACAAACATCCTTCACACTCTCCTCACCTCCGATGGCAAAGGAACTGGATCCTCCTCGCTCACTCCTGCAAGTCTGCTGCGCTCTCTGTCAGTCTCCCTCCTAGACTCGGCTTCCTCCTCCAACCGCTGTTCAAGCAGGAGCTCCGCCTCTTCATACACACTCAGGGAGGAGAGAAAGGGGAAGGATATACAGTATATAAACACACAGCACAAGGCCGGGTTCACACTACCAGACGGTTCTCAGGGCTGCAGTTCCTCTGAGCTCCACAAGGTGGTGATCTCTCTTCTACCCAGACAGGAAGTCTCTATGGAATACAGACAGGAAGTGATGTCAGCTACAGACAGGAAATTCTATTTGGAAGAACGGGGAGAGAGAAGACAATGCAGGAACTGGCGGCAGAGGAGGTAATACGTAGATTAACCCCTTAAGGGGGATCAGTTGATGAATAATATATCCTGCTATATAAAGCTGGCCATACATGGTTCAGTTTTATAGTTCAGCCAGCGGACTGAGAGGAAAAAAACTGAAGCGATTCCCCCATCCACACATTGGAGGGGGATGGGGGAATCCTCCCCACTGCACTATTGTATTCTGACAATGGGGGGCGCTCCTCCGCTCTCAGAATACACAGATCAGTGATGAAGCTATTGGCTGCAGCCGCTGATCGAGTGACTTTTATCCGGCAGTGACCACACATGGATGGAAATGTGACCGATCCCTGCTGAACCAGCTGAATTTCCATGTATCTATGGTCACCTCCCCCTCCCCCTCATCTCCTTCATTATGTAAGTCATGCTGAGATAATCTCCCATTGGCTGAGCAATATTCTCATTTGTCTCTGAGCTCCTTCTTGCTATTCCTCGTCCTGCCTGTTGTTTCCTTGGTTTGATTTTCTGTGTAGTGACCCCGGCTTCATCTCTTGGATGCGCTCGTCTGTTGCTTGTCCTGACCTTTATCCTGATTCCTGGATCTCCTCCTCATCTCTCCTCCATATCCTCTTACACAGCTTTTCTCCACACCTGCAGTGACCGGGGGGGGGGGGGTGAAAAGCATGCAGCAAAATCCATCCCCACCATTAGGAGCTCCGGAGAAAATTGTCTGCTATTTACACTCCATTCCTCCGCACGTCACCTGATCACATGGAGCTTACTTTCACACATTCCTGACAGATTTCTGTATGGTAAAGGTCAAAGTTCACTCTTCAGTTTAGGAGAAGTGGGAGGCACCCGGGAACAATGATTTGGATTGTACAGGAGCCTCATATAGAGGACCCCTCAAATCTCCCCATCCAAATGTCCATCCATCCAGAGTCTATATGTCCTATGATATTACTCTGACCTCACATACCCCCCCCCCCCCCCCCCCGTTCAATTTCCCTCCATGTGGCTTTTTTTTTTCTCATGCCCTTAGGATGTGGGCGGATCCTTGGCATCCTCACTAGCAAAGTGGGACTGTTGGTCCTGCGTTGTATGTAATGATGTCAGAATGCCTGCAACAAGCTTTTACCCTGCGTAGTGTGGGGGTCCTGTGTGGGTAAATTATACCTCAGTCTGAGGTGGGGCTTTAATCAAACGGAAACCTGAATGGTGAGGTGAGGAGGATTCTGGGAATTTAATTTGATTTTACTATTTGTGTTCAGACCTAGAGTTTTCCTCCTGTGAAGTCTGGAGATCATATGACCATCACATTGCCTCCACCTCCCTCCCTGATAGAATAGAGAAATACAAAGAAGATTCTAGAAGTCACCAGAGAGATCATGGAGGAGAGGTGAGCGGTGCTGGGAATTCTGGGACATTATCCAGTAACAGACAAGGGATGTGTCTGGATGGTGACTGTATCATTGTGTGTGTCAGGTTCCTATAAGGTGTCAGGATGTCACTGTCTATTTCTCCATGGAGGAGTGGGAGTATTTAGAAGGACACAAGGATCTCTACAAGGACGTCATGATGGAGAATCAGCCGCCCCTCACATCACCGGGTAAGAGGAGACTTTATTGTAAAGGAGAGAGCAGTACGGAGGGTCCACCTAGATCCCCCATCATCTGATAAACCCATAGAAACAATGTATTCAGTCAGTGTGTGTGTTTCCTACAGATGGATCCAGTAATGGGAACCCACCAGAGAGATGTCCCCGTCCTCTGTATTCCCGGGGTTCCACACAGGAAGGTCACACCATCCCTCACCATCATCAGGTAGATGAGTGACAATGATTGGTAGTTCTGATTTATACACAGCATGTTTGTTACAAGAAATGTTTTATTATATATTCAGAGTGGAAACCTCGGGGATGATAATATTGATGTTAAAGAAGAGTATAAAGAGGAGGATGAGGAGTATGGAGTGATGGAGGAGTTTTCAGAAGGACACAAGGATATGATGGAGCCACCTAATACCAGGAACCCACCAGAGAGATGTCCCCATCCTCTGTATTCCCGGGATTACACACAGGAAGGTCACACCATCCCTCAATGTTACAAGGTTTGTGAGACAGAGCATCTAGAACATGGACTTGTGGAGACAAAGTGTGGATTTTTATGTGATGTCACAATAATAAATCTTATATTTTACAGATGATATTCTCTCTCATTTTCTTGGTTTAGAGTGGAGATCCAATCGATATAGAATTTGAGGTTAAAGCAGAAGAAGAAGAGACGTATGTGAGGGATGATCAGCAGTCTATGGAGGAGGATGGAATAACGGGGACATTTATAGAGGAGGACACTCCTACAGAGATCAGCACAGGTGGGTCATTAACACTAAATACATTCCTCCACCCATACTGCTCACTGATTGGTCCAGAGTAGGGCGGGGACTGGGTGATATCAGCCTGTAATACCCTGGTCACTTTCCTGAGCTGTGTTCCCCATGCTGTATTCCTGTATTTCTCTCAGATAATCTTCCTTCTCTGTGCTGCAGACACAATTTATGTCTCTAGACTGGATTTATGGAGATTCTGGGGTTCAGCTGGCAAAAAAAATGTTCATTTTCACTATAGGTTATCTAGGCACCTAGGTTATAAGTCTTGGGCCTTCTGCCCATGTCTGAGTCTAGTAACATCTCTGACAGAACAATTCTCCCGGGGTTACTTGCTCTGTTATTTGCTGGCTGTGCCGGGTGGAGGGATATGTCTGTATAGTCTCACACCCAAGTCACTGAGTGCAGTCTCAGGAGATGGGAGGCAGCGGTGTGGGACCTCTGCAACTTGTCTCATGTGAACATTTAGAGTGGGTGTAAACCCTCCATATACCCAGTGAGGTGACTGGCCTCAGGTGATACGCAGAGATGAAACAAATCCTCCTACATAAGTTGTACCCCTTTATCTGCATTCCTCTCTTCTTTACATCTGTTTAAATTCCAGAATTTAGACAGTTTGTCTGAGCAGTCAGAAAAAAGGGGACGGGGATCTGAAGTTACAGCTATGTCTTAAATAGGGACTACTGTGTTATGTTCGTTTTTGGCTGGGCTGTACTTAGCTCAGACTGATTGTTCAGTTTTTCGCCTGGTTTTTCCCTAAGCTTAAGCTGAGTTGTGATTTCTCACTGTGGCCAGTAGATGTCACCGCTATCACTGGACATAGTATGACATTTCACCAACCAAACTAAAATGATAGTAAACCCAAAAATGTCACACATTGCAGCTTACCAATCATTAGATGTGGTGGCTGCATTACTTTTCTTTTTAAGGCTTTTTCCCCTCTGTTTTCACCTGGTCACACCTTCTGTATTAGAGCGCCCCCACTCTGGAGACAGCAGCGTTATCAGTCTGGGGGAGTGTTAGATGTATTATCAGATTTAAATACAGTAACAAATTTAAGCCAAACTCCATCTCACACTTTATAATCAGTTACAGCAAACAGTTTTTTTTTCTTTGGGATAAAGGTTTTACAAGAATAAATAAAAGCTGATCATTGTAAGCACCCCTGTCAGTGGTAAATGGTCTGCCCCATCCCAGTAACTGATACATTCTTCTTTAGAGTTGGAGCTTTTATAGAACAGATTTACTGGCCACATCACCAGATGAACATATAAGAAATCCTAAAAAGGAAAACTAACATCAAATCTAAGAATCGATAAGCTGCAATATAATACATATTTTCATTGGGTTTAATGTCTTACCTTAAGAATATTTTATTTTTCTTCAGCCAATCCAGTAGGAGGTTTATGTCACTGGTGCATGCTGGGGGAGGAAATAAATATTTGGGACAGGCCATGTGCTCGCTCTCTTCCCCTGGGATGAGATGTAGGGTGGGGCTGCTGGATGGAGCTCTGCTGTTGGGTCCATTAGCCTGTTCTGGGGCCTAACATGTGCTGAAGTGGTTGTGAAGCTGTCCTGCCTGGTCTGGAGGAAGCTGTGCCAAGGAGGAGACCCAGGGGAGGCTCCTTGCTGGAAGGAGCCATGAAGAAGGCCGGTCTCTAAGGAGGGCCTGGGGACTCACTTGGAGGACGCACTGAAATTTGGAAATGTGCGCTCAGTCAGCTTAAAGGTTTTGACACTGTGAGAGTAGATCTTGATCTGCAGAATCTATAAGTGATCTGCCATGGTATCTGAAACCCCCATCCCCCCCTTCCCCACATCCCTCACCTCCTGAACCACTTTAAAAAGACAAAAGTGACTGGTGCCCAATATCCTTTCTTGGTCCCAGTATTTATGCCATGGATTCAGCCCTGGGTGGAATGCTAGCCCACCCCTGGCCTCTGGAGGTCCTATCCTGTCTTTTGTATGTCAGAGGGATTCTACATTCATATTACATACTACTGACCCCTGCACTATATACTCTATGTTTTATATAAAATAGGCCTTGCTTCTTTTGCATCCGTTCTCTACCAGCTGGACATTTTATATCTGATGATTTGATTGGAGGACAGACTTTTACATGTTGATAATAATGTGATAACATCCTCCAACTTTGGAACCTTAAACAGAAAGTGATAATGAGGGAGGAGTCAGTAACCCAATGATGGCGGTCTTCAGGATCAGTCCAGCCTTCATCTTGGTTGTTCTCCACCCATCCTCACTCTCTGACCTCTGGTGGGGCTCAGCCTCACTGTTATTCATGTCTAAATCATGGACTAAAAAAGGAAGTCCACGACTTCTTGTGTTGGGAAGATGGCAATGAGTGATAGAGGGGGAGGGGACACTCGTCCTATAATCTCCTTATCACTGTCACTCCTATAAAAGACAGTTCTCGTTGTTTCCTCACTCTCTGACTAAGGTCCATGAATAAAGAAATGAACTGGTAGGAGATCAGAGGATCCATTTACTAGTTACCTTGAGGGGGGAATTGTAAGATCCTCAGAGACAAAGCTTCCTGATGTCGGCGGAGTCCTGGTTGGTTTAGGGGAACCAATCTGCTGATGTCTAATAATAATCTTTGTATTTCTATTTTAGTAGATGGACGGGAGATGATGAAAACCTCAGAGGATTGTCTCACTTTGTCTCCAGACTGTAAAGTAGAAGATGAGGACATCACACAGTATAGTCCAGGAGAAAACCCGGCTACCTCAAATGTCCATCCGGCACCACACAGTGTAGATGGACCATCGTATTCCTCTTATCCTGAGGAACCTCAGACTGTGAGGGACAGTGCCAGACCATCGTATTCCTCTTATCCTGAGGAACCTCAGACTGTGCGGGACGGTGCCGTCCTTCCAACAGATAAGAGGTTTTCCTGTGCTGAGTGTGGGAAGTGTTTTCGTTTTAAATCCCATCTGAACTCACATCAGAGATCTCACACAGGTGAGAAGCCATATTCCTGTCCTGAGTGTGGAAAGTGTTTCCATTCTAAATTCAATCTTAATGTGCATAAAAGAACTCACACATGTGAAAAACCTTATTCCTGTCCCGAGTGTGGAAAATGTTTTTCTCAAAAGTCTTATTTTGAAATACATCAGAGGTTCCACACAGGTGAGAAGCCATATTCATGTCCTGAGTGTGGAGAATGTTTTTCACAAAACTCTAGTCTTAAAAAACATCAGAGGCTCCATATAGCTTTGAAACCATATTCCTGTTCTGAGTGCGGGAAATTTTTTTCACAGAAGTCCCATCTTAACAGCCATCAGAGACTGCACACAGGGGAAAAGCCATTTTTATGTGCTGAGTGCGGAAAATGTTTTTCACGGAAGTCCCATCTTTACAGTCATCAGAGATCTCACACAGGGGAGAAGCCATTTTTATGTCCTGAGTGCGGGAAATTTTTTTCACAGAAGTACCATCTTTACAGTCATCAGAGATCTCACACGGGGGAGAAGCCATTTTTATGTCCTGAGTGCGGGAAATGTTTTTCACGGAAATCCCAGCTTTACACACATCAGAGATCTCACACTGATGAAAAGCCATATTCTTGTCCTGAGTGCGGGAAATGTTTTTCAAAGACGTGCAATCTTTACAAACATCAGAAATGTCACACAGGAGAGAAGCCCCTTTCCTGTCCTGAGTGTGGGAAATGTTTTTCAGACAATTTCGGTCTTTACAGACATCAGAGATCTCACACAGGTGAGAAGCCGTATTCCTGTCCTGAATGCGGGAAATGTTTTTCAGTGAAGTCCAGCCTTTGCAGACATCAGAGAACTCACACGGGGGAGAAGCCACTTTCCTGTCCTGAGTGAGGGAATTGTTCCTCACAGAAGTCCTGTCTTCCAGTACATCAGGGATCATACATAACCCTTGAGGTGTATTGGTGCCTTGAGTGTGGGAAATGTCTTCTATATGAATGTTGGTGGACATGTGGGGAAGAAGCACACCCTGATATACACCTCACATATACTCCATGACTGATCTTCATCATGTAAGAAACACTTCATAAGGAGATCAGAGATCACCAGAGACATGGATGAAGTGTTGTCCCGTGTTGGCCATTGATGGCAGTAGAAAAATAAAAATGGAGTCATTACCTTTCATTGGCTGAGTACATTTTGTGGTGTAAGCTTGGTTGAATGAATGTGAGCAGCATTCGCCCAGCTGTGATGGATATTGGCTGTGTTTCTTTATCGTAAATCACAGGACACAGAGGCGGTATTAATGACTATCTGGGTTACCTTTAGGTGAATGGAGACTGACAACCAATAGACAGGAAGTTCCTCCCATATAACCCCTCCCATTCAGGAAGAACCTCAGTTTTTTTCGCCAGTGTCTGGTGGTGGTAATGGCTGTTAAAGCTCTTCCAATCTAAAAAAATGTCCCAGTAATTGGGCGTTCTATCGGATCCATTCAAATGGCTAAGCACTAAGAAAATGTTACCCGAGCCTCGGCTACAGAAGATCTGAGGTTTTGCCTGTAATGTGACCCATTTGGGCCCTGGACCCTAGTAATGAAACCCTGTTTTTTTAATATCCCAAGGAGTTTTCAGAAAAGTGCTCTACAGGTCCAAGGGAGTGGACCCCATTAAAAAAAGGGGGACCTGGTCCTTGAAGGTTGGATTGAACAAAGGTCGCCGTGATGAGTGAAGATTGGGTCCTGCTGGGGACCCTGCGGCAGGACTGGTAAGTTATTCCTTTTCTCTCTCTCTTAGAAAGAGGTTTCAGGCAAGGATTAAGCACATTTTCTCCTAGCTGTAGTTCAGTTTTTGGTTACTGGATGGCGCTGTTCTGCAGTGTTGATTTTTACCTGTTACTGTAGTCTGGTCCCGGTTAGCTTGGTGAGGATTTTTTTCCATGTGACTATGAGAGCGGCATTCGCTGATGCTGTCACGGACCTGCGCATGGACGTCCTCACCTCATTTTAAACAGGCTGCTGGCCAAATCGCGCTGGAGCAAGCTGCTGGAAGTTGCTGGCCGGGATCTTTTTGGATACAGAGCAGGTGGATCAGACTGTCTGGGCATGTGAGTGACCGTGGGACAGGTTAGGAGAACGGTAGTTCTGTGATAGCTGTATAGTGCTGGATCACAGTATACTCTACCCTTGTGCAACAGGGCCTCACTTCTGGGTCTTACTTTGCTAAAAGCAATGTCTTCCTGAAAGAGAAGTGGGGGGGGGGGGAGGCGCAGCAGGGAAGGGGCCTAGTGTCCCCACATCAGGATTGAACAGTCCTAGTCTGATTCCTGCTGTGCTCTCCTCCCCTGATAAACTTAACTACTTCTGGTCCGCGCTATAGCCTATGTACGGCTGCAGCGCGGACTCACATTTTCGGGAGGCCATCTTTATACGGCCTCCCAGACACAGGCGCGCTCCCGCGAGCGCGCATCGGGGAAAATCTGTGTCGGCCATTCACCACGTGTTCGGACCGTCCAATGAGAGATGATCTCATATGTAAACATATGAGATCATCTCTCATTGCCAGCGCTCCTTCCTCACACAGAGACTGCAGTGTGAGGAAGGAGGAGAGCGGATCAGCCGCCGGGGACACAGAAGAATGTAATCAGGGCACTGATCACCAGTGCCCTGATTACACAAGTTAAAAAAACATACACAAAGTGCCCACAGTGCCTGCCATCAGTGCCCACAATCAGTGCCCATAGTTCTGCCAGTCAGTGCCCATCAGAGTGTGGGCACTGATGGTGCTGCCCATCAGTGTCCATCAGTGTCCATCAGTGCCATCCGCCAGTGCCCATCAGTGCTGCCTGTCAGTGCCCATCAGTGCCGCCTCTCAGTGCCCAGCAGTGCCACCTCTCAGTGCTCATCAGTGCCGCCTATCAGTGCGGCATATTAGTACCTCCTCATCAGTGCCCATAAGTGCCACCTCATCAGTGCCCATCAATGCAGCCTATCAGTGCCGCCTCATCAGCGCACATCAGTGAAGGAGAAAAATGTATTTATTTTCAAAATTTACTCACAGAAAATAAGAAAACTCTTTTTTTTTTTTTTTTTTAATTTTCTGTCTTTTTTCTTTTTTTTTGTAAAAAATAAAAAACCCAGAGGTGATTAAATACCACCAAAAGAAAGCTCTATTTGTGTGAAAAAATGATAAAAATTTCATATGGGTACAGTGTAGCATGACCGCACAATTGTCATTCAAAGTGTGAGAGCGCTGAAAGCTGAAAATTGGCCTGGATGGGAAGGGGGTTTAAGTGCACAGTAGGCAAGTGGTTAAAGATACTGGCCAGTCTTAGCCATTACGTTTGACAGGTATGATTGCTACCTCCAATGCCTCTGTATCTGCTTATGTTACTAAGGACTATTTGGCATTTGCTTTGGCTGGCCTAGAAGGTAGAATAGCCGGCATAATTGCTTCTGTTTAACAGGACGGGAACAAGTGGGGTAGATCCCCCTCTCCTATACCTGAGCCCAGCAAGGATACAGCAGGTCCTGTGCTCTCAAAACCTTGCAGGGGCCTCTGGTTTACAGCCAGATTGGGCAGAAAACATTGAGGAGGTAGCTATGGGTAACTTGGAGGGGGAGCAGGCTGAAAATGGTGCCTTTTCTATAGATTCAGATTCTGAGGTACCGTTTACAGCGTCTCACTCTCAGAGGTTACTAATCCAGCCCCTTAATGAAATGGTGCAGACTGTGTTTAAATTACCTCCCCTGGAGGCATCAGAGGCCTCTTTTTCCTCTCTGGGCTCTTTGCATCCTCAGCAGAGTTCCCAGGCTTTTCCCTTGCACCCTCTACTAGAGCAGTTGATGTATGAGGATTGGGATCACCCTGACAGATTGTTTATGCCTCCAAATAGATTTTCTTTGCTATATCCAATGGAAGAGAAAAAAAAAATGGGGTATGCCGTCTGTTGATGCTGCTATTTCCGGTGGACAATGCCCAAGTCTTTAGGGACCCAGCTGATAAAAAGCTCCTAGTGTTAATGTTCCCTCTAACATTCCAGTATCTAAGCAGTTTCAACGGCCTCAGCCGTCAGGTTTCAGCAAAATTCAGGGTCAAGGTCAGAAAAGACCCGGGGTCCAAAAGCCTGGTAAAACAGGCTCCAAGTCTCCCTTATGAAGAGGCGCGCCCAACTCACTTTGCTGGGGGGAAGACTTTTGCTCTTCTTAAGAGTTTGGGAAAAGGTGGTTCAGGACAAATGGGTCTTATCCACTGTAACTCGGGGCTACATGATAGAATTCAGGGAGTTTCCTCCTGTTAGGTTTCTGGGTTCAAATGTCCCTGCGTGCCTGGTAAAAAGGAAACCCTTGTTCCGGGTTTTGGAACACCCGTGGGTACAGGGTGTAATTGTGGAGGTTCCAATGAGCGAAAGGTTCACAGGGTTTTACTCATTCTCTTTACAGTGCCAAAACCAAATGGGGAGGTAAGACCCATTCTGGATCTCAAAGCACTGAACCAGTACCTGACTGTTTGGTCATTCCGGATGGAATCAGTTCGCTTGGTGATAGCCTCTCTAGGAAGAGGACATTTTTTGGCCTCCATAGATGTCAAGGATGCATACCTCCAGGTGCCAATCTTCAAGTCGCATCAGAGGTTTCTGCGGTTTGCAGTAGGGTAGTGACATTTCCAGTTCATAGCTCTACCGTTCGGTCTGGCTACAGCTCCCCGGGTGTTTACAAAAATCTTGGACACAGTGCTAGCCTTTTAAGGTCCCAAGGCATCTATGTCCTGGGCTACCTTGGTGACCTACTGTTAAAGAATCGTTCAAGCTTAGGGCTGACTCAAGACGTGTCCCGAACTATCCAGTTTCTAGAGGGTTTGGGTTGAATTATCAATCTAGAGAAATCCACCTTAAAGCATGTTCAAGTCTTGAAATAGCTGGGTCTGGTTCTCGACACAGTTCGGGCAAAAGTTTTTTTGTCGTAAAAAAAAAAGGTTATGGCCCTAAGAAGTCTCATTCGGTTCGTAGGGAGAAAAAAGTTTCCCTCCATACGACTATGCATGAGGCTGTTGGGCAAAATGGTGGTGTCTTTCGAGGCAGTGCCTTATGCTCAATTCCACTCCAGACAATTTCAGAATGGTATTCTCTCTGCTTGGAACAAGAAGGTCCAAGCGTTGGATTCCCCTATGTCTCTTGCTCCAGGGGTCAGACAGGACCTGTCTTGCTGACTGATTCTCATCAACCTAAGCAAAGGAAAATCTTTTTTGTCAGTAACCTGGAAGGTTGTAACCGCAGACGCCTGCCTGAGCAACTGGGGCTGTCTTGGAGGGTCTTTCTGTCCAAGGGACTTGGGTGGAGAGATTCTTACCCATCAACTTCTTGGAAACCAGGGCGGCCCGTTTAACGATGTGTCATTGGACAACCAGGTTGCAGGGGGTGTCCTGTCAGGATTCAGTCCGACCCTGGTGGCTTATATAAACCATCAGGGGAGCACCAGAAGCCAATTAGTTCAGAAAGATGTAAACCACATTCTGACATCGGCAGAGAGGTATGTTCCCTGTCTGTCAGCAGTATTCATCCCGGGTGTGGACAATTGGCAGGCAGACTTTCTAAGTCGCCAGCAATTGTGTCCAGGGAATGGTCCCTGCATCCTGAGGAGTTTCAGCTGATCTGTCAACATTGGGATACTTCCGACGTAGATTTATTGGCATCCAGGTTAAACAACAAGCTGAACAATTTTGTGTCCAGAACCATGGATCCGATCGCTGTCGAAAACAGATGCTGTGACAGTATTAACCGTCACTGGAAGTTAAAAACAGATGATTAATGGTTTGAATTGCTTCAGATGGGACGGTCATATTTGCCAGCAATACCTACATATAGGAATATAAAGATGTATTCCCATTTGCCATGAAATCTGTACTTCCTTAATGCTGTGTATATTACATATCTTTCAATGTAAGACAGGTTTTCCTTTTGTTGTGTATTGGGAGGAAATGTGGATTGCCCTGTCTCATTGTTAAGTGTTAATGACCCCCCCATTGTTCTGTCTGTCTGCCTTAAGAGTTACTTCACCCTCAATCTAGAGTCCTGTCTCTTATTGGGGGAATCTGCTACAAGGGATTGCTATGGTCTTCCATACTCCCTTAGAGAATCACTCAGCTCTTTAAAAGCTCGTGTAAGAGCTTGTTCTGCTGCACTCTCTGGGGAAAGAGAGGTTCACCCACGGGAACCTGGAGCCTTTTCGTAGGTCCAGGGTGGGTAGGAAACGGCGAGACCCAAACCACGCTGCGACGGTTCGTGGAGTCTGAAGTGGTTACGATGTCTGGTGGAGTGCTTGGAGCCCTCAGGAAGCACTAGGAGCATCTGTCAATGGAGGTGCCTGGTCGGGGTGCTAGTTGATCCGTTACAGATGCCTTGGTGACCCCTTGGTCACATTTCAGCCTGATGTATACATTTCCTCCGATCCAACTTCTGCCACGGTTGTTGAGCAGAATTCAGGTGGAAAGGAAGCTGGTATCCTGGTGGCTCCTGCGTGGCCCAGGAGGCCTTGGTTCGCAGAGGTTGTGAGGTTAGCCATGGGGGAGCCATGGTTGCTTCCATGTCGTCCAGATCTGCTCTCCCAAGGTCTCATATTCCATCCTTCTTTACGGTCGCTGAATTTGACGGCCTGGCTATTGAAACCAGAATATTGAAGGATCGGGGATCTCGGGCTCGGTTTTGGCTACATTTATTAGTGCCAGGAAACCCGTCTCTAGGAGTTTGGAAATCCTATATCTCTTGGTGTGAATCCAAAAAATGGCATCCGTGTAAGTATGTCATTGGCAGAATTCTTGCTTTTCTTTAGGTAGGGGTGCTCCTATAATTGGCATTAGGGACCATTAAAGGTCAAGTCTCAGCCTTGTCAGTTTTTTTTCCAGAGACCTTTAGCGACGCACTCTTTGGTGCGGACATTTATGTGTAGCACCCTCCTAGATAGGTGCTAGGTAGGGAGTATAGTCTGCTCTGCCTGCTTATCAGGAGAGTAGCAGGTAAAACCTAGTTGCTCTATCTGCTTAACAGGGGAGCAGGATTTCTATTTAGGCCCGTTGCATGTGTCTATGTGTGATTCATTTGGACTGAGGGATTGTCCCCACTGTGTCCAACAGGGAATCATGTTGGACAGTGGAGGAAACCCAGCCAGTGACGCACAGGCTTTGTAATTGTCCCAGTGGGTTGGCACAGTCAGCGGTGCATCCGGGGATATGTGATAAAAGCCAGGGGCACATGTGACAGTGTTTCTTTGGGCAGGAAGCCAGGTCCCAGGAGGAGGGTCCAAAAAACAATAAGGTGTGACCACCCTCCTCCTGCGCTTGGTATCCAAGCCCCTCGACCACACTCCTCACGGGACTCACAACTGGCTTCTTAGATGGCTTAGGTCTTGCTGCCCATAACGGACTGGGGTAGTCCACCGGTACTGAAAGCAAAGAAACAAAAAAGGGCGCACCGACCTAGCGCATTATCCTCAATAGAAGGCTTTATTGAAGTAACATTAAAAAAGGAGGAGGGTGACGGCTGTCTCTCCTCCTGTTTGCTGAGGAAGGTGGTCACAGGCAGTGTCCATG
The DNA here is from genome assembly GCF_965119305.1 of Pelophylax lessonae. NCBI lineage: Eukaryota > Metazoa > Chordata > Amphibia > Anura > Ranidae > Pelophylax > Pelophylax lessonae. The sequence continues at coordinate 1,517,193 of NC_138770.1, forward strand.
AGTACAGGGGAGCTTGCCAAGGGGTCTGCCTAGGAAGGGGACCACTCCAGTGGCTAGAGTCAGCAGATGGGTCTTAGCACACAGTCAGTGATAGTAAAGGGGGTGCCGAGTTGTTAACCCTGAAGAGAATATTAAAACAGGAACAGTCAATTTATCGCCACTTCTGTGGCAAGGTGAAGCAGCAGCCTTGCCGCACACTACAGCTCATAGTTTTATATTCACATAATCGGATTGTACAGATATCAATATATATATTCACTATTCCTTGTATTTTTGTATATTTTTTGTGCATTTTTTTGCGCTTTTATTCTCATTTTATAATTGACACATATTATTAAACAATGGTAATTTTATTCATATCTTTAATCACAATACATTTAATTTTCATACATAGTTTATACATATTTAGGTTTTATCAGATTTTTTGAATTTATATATATTTTTTCATACACAATTGTGTCACAGCATTCACATTTGATTTTTCACTGGTTTCACATAGATGTTTTATGGGTCTATCCATGTCCTCGGTAATTAGGAAAATGGTTTACCCCTTATTTGTATCACCTGTTTTTTAATTGATGATTGGATTTTTGTGTGTGTATATATTGAGATGTTATATCCATTTTTCTTTGAAATGATTAAGCACACAGTCAGTGTGTGAAACGCGTCTACCTTGTCACGATTGTCATATTTGGATGTCCAGTCAATAAATCTGGATTTTGACTCAACCTGGAGTGCTGCCAATTCCTTTTCCTTTATCAAGTTTTCTTGGAGGCGAGCCGGGGCATGCATCGGTGTGAGTCATCAGGCAATTACACCACCTTGAGCAGTGAGTCCTTGTCTCTTCAGCACACTACAGATAGTTGTCCTCAAGTTTGTGCAAAGTTCATAGTTGGAGTATCCCACTCATCCCTTCTCCCATCCCAGTTCCAAAAAAAAAACACAAAAATGAAATCCCCTGGACTTACTATTGTCTGAGCCAAGAACTGTTACTGCCGTTTATCTACTGTCAGTTGCTAATGGTAACCCAGGGGACCCAAGAAAGTGTAATTCTCAGCAGCTCTCTAGGGGGCAGTGCTACATATGCAAGGTGTAATTCGCATGGTTCCACCAATTAAGCCACCCCTGTGTCCTTGGAACTGAATCTTGTACTCTCTGTGCTGCAGAGGCAGCTCTTTAAACCTATTAGGCAGATTCCCTTGATATTGTTGGTAAGGAAATTATTATTTTTTTGGTTGCTATAACTTCGGCCAGGAGGAGTTAGCAGCTCTTTCCTATAGGGAGCCATTTCTGATCCTTCATTAGGATTAAGTGGTCTTTCGACCTCATCCATCCTTTTCGCCAAAAGTAGTTTCAAGGTTTCACCTGAATCAGGATCTAGTTCTGCCTTCTTTTTTTTATTCTAAATCCTAAGACTCCAGAGGAAAGCAAGGCCCGAAGCGAAAAAAAAAAAAAAATAGCGTAGGGCAGACATGACGCTGTGAAGAGGGGAGACAGGGTAGGTAGGAGTTAAATAAATGATGTTTTGTTTTGGGGGGTTCAGGGATTGGTGGAGGTATGCTTGGGTGGGGTTTGATGGTACAGTTAGGAGGGGTGGTCTCTAATTTGGCGAAAAGATCAACGGACACAAGAAGAAGAAGCTTCCCACCTACCTTCCCGGTCCTGCAGAGCATCTTCCCTCGTGTGACTCCGTGTCCTGTACTGGGCTTGCAATGGCGGAGGTGGACAGTTTGATGGCCCAACTCCGGGCTGCGGCCGCTGTGAAGGGGAACGAGTGGCTGCGTGCCCAGGTCTCCGCTGTGATGGGGGTTCAGGACTCTCCCCTGGCGGCGGGGGGGGGGGGGGGGCAGGCGATCCCACGGGCTCAAAGGTCTCGTCCTCCGGAGCGTTTCTCCTCGGAATCTTCTACCCGAGCTCAGCGTCACCCTAGGAGCCCCGACATGGACCCTTCAGGGCCGCCGGCTAAGCGTGCTGCTGCTGCAGCCGTGCGCGCCACTGGGAGGAATCCTCTGCAGGGACGGAACTCCGGGGGCGGGGGAAGGAGGCAGGCTTTGGTTTCTCCCCGGCCCTCTCGGCGTGGATCAAGGGATCGTGCGGGCTCCCCTCCTGGCGAGGTGCCGGTCAGGGGGGAGTCTCGGCGGGGGAGCGGAGCAGTTGCGGCCGGTGGCTCCATGGAACGGAGCGACCCGGGGTCAGCCACGGCCAGACGGAGGGATGCTGCGGGGCAAGTCACGTGTACAGGTCAGCGAGAGTTCGCCCGGGCAGAACAGGTCGTCGTTGGGCAGAGGTGGAGTAAGGGGGCATGGCCATCTGCCGCTCGGCTCCACGGCTTCCAGGAGTGCGCCCCCTGGAGGGCCGATGCAGGAAGTGTCCCTGGCAGATCGATTGGAAGGAGAACTTTCCGTTTCTGAGGGAGAGGAGGCTGGTGTCCATTCGGCAGCAAGGTAGTCGGGATCGGCGGCTGGAGGGACCCCCCCTAGGCAGCCAGGTGAGGTTACCTTGTCATCTTTGTCTCTGAATTATTTGTGTGGGTTGTTCAATGTGGGGGTTGGGGGTGCTGCGGTTGGGCTGGCTGCGGGGGCCCCTCGGCCGGCAGGGGAGGGTCCTTCTGCTGTGGGGTCCGACGGGGGGTTTCCTTTTGGGTCTTCGGGACCTGGTGGGGCGCTTGGCGCCTGGGGGCACGGTTTGCCCGCCGCCTGCGGCGGCTTGGATTCTGCCGGGCTCGGGGGGGGCTGGGCACAGCACCTGCGGGTGCTCATGCGGCTGTGGGGCAGTCTCCCACGGGGCCTGCACCGGTGGCGAATGAGGCGCGCCCACCGGCCGTGGCGGCTGCGGTGGATGCAGTGGCTGCGGGGGACAAGACTGGGACGCCGAAGGATGGGAAGGCGGACGCGGTTCGCTTGGACGATTCTGCAAAAGGAGAGATTTACGTTTATTTTGAGGGTCCGTTGAGGGCGCATTTGAAGCAGGAGGTCCGTGAGAAGATTTGGAAGGGTGAGTATGTGGAGATGTTCACTCTCTTGCCCCTTGAGAAGTTTAACCTTGACAGGATTAAACCGGAGGAACGCAAGAAGGAGGATGAGGAGACGTGACGGTACCGGCTGATCCCGTGTACTTTCTCTAACTGGTTGCAGGCGTTTGCCATTCTGGCGGGCGTCATTGGGGAAAAGGCCCCAGAAAATTGTTCGGCCCTCTTCTGTTACCTCAACGCTATCGGGGAGGCCTATCGGGTTTATGGGGGGTCGGCCTGGCTGCGGTACGATGAACAGTTCCGTCAGCGGAAGGCTGTTCGGCCATCCTTGCGTTGGGATCACGAGGACATCAGCCTCTGGATGAGGCTCATGTCCTCGGCGAGGGCTCCGAATCAGTTTTTTTCAGGGGAAGCCGGAGGTTCTGCTACCCCTGGACAGCCGACCACGAAGAAGAGGGGTTTCTGCTGGCAAATCAATGAGGGATCCTGTAAGTTTGCGGGGACCTGCCGCTTCAAACATGAATGCTCCGGTTGTGGAGGTTCCCATCCATTGTCCCGATGTTTCAAGTCCGGTAAAGGATGTTCCGGGGAGTCAGCGCACAAAGGGGAGGACGCCGGTGAGGGTGGAAAGGCTGCGGCCTTTCCTAAATAGGTACCCTGATCGGCTGGCCGCCCAATTGTTGGGGGAAGGTTTCTCGGTGGGTTTTCGTATCCCTTGTTCCTTGGACTCTGTGCCGCCTTTGGCAAAAAATTTGCGTTCGGCTTTGCGACACCCTTTGGTGGTGTCGGAAAAGTTGCACAAAGAGGTGGCGCTCGGTCGCATGGCGGGCCCGTTCCCTGTTTTGCCCCTGCAGGATTTGGTGGTTTCCCCGTTGGGAGTGGTTCCTAAGAAGGAACCCAACAAGTTTCGCCTTATTCACCACCTTTCCTTCCTGAAGGGTGGGTCGGTGAATGACGCGATTGATCCGGAGGCCTGCGCGGTGTCTTATACATCGTTTGATGCTGCGGTGCCTTGGGTGCGCCACTATGGGCGCGGGGCTCTGATGGCAAAATCTGACATCGAGGCCGCGTTCAGATTGATCCCGGTTCACCCGGACAGCTTTCGCTTGCTAGGCTGCTGGTGGCAGGGGGCGTATTATGTGGATCGCTGCCTTCCCATGGGCTGCTCCATATCCTGTGCGTTGTTTGAGGCATTCAGCTCATTCGTTGAGTGGGTGGTGAGGGACGTCTCTGGGGTGAACTCCGTCATCCACTATTTGGATGATTTTCTTTGTGTGGGCCCACCCTCTTCCAACGTGTGTGCGATTCTTCTCGCCACTTTGCAGCATGTTGCGGGGCGTTTCGGCATTCCTTTTGCCCCGGACAAGACGGAGGGCCTGGCTACTATGCTCAGCTTCCTGGGTACTGTCGTGGATTCGGAGGCTATGGAGTGCCGCCTGCCTGAGGACAAACTGTTGGCCTTGAGAGCGGAAATCAAAGGGGTACTGGGCTTGCGCAAGATTCAGCTGTGCAGCTTAGTCGTTGCTGGGCAAGTTAAATTTTGCTTGCCGCATCATGCCTATGGGTCATGTTTTCTGCCGACTACTTCTAGGGTGAAATTGCCCACTCACTTTGTTCGGCTCAATAGGGAACATAGGGACGTTTTGCGGCTGTGGCACAGTTTTCTGGACACCTATAATGAGCGGTCCTTGTGGATGACTGGGCCGGTCAGCAATTTCGATCTGGCGCTTTTCACGGATGCGGCCGGATCGGCTGGGTACGGGGCTTTTCACCGGGGTTCTTTGAACGCGGCTTCATGGCCGGGCGAGTGGCAGGAGGCGGGTTTTGTTCGCAATTTGGTTCTGTTGGAGCTGTTCCCGGTGGTTGTGGCCCTGGAGATTTGGGGCGAGGATTTCCGGAATTTGAAGGTTCGCCTGCATTGCGACAATCTCGGGGTGGTACAGGTTATCAACCACGCGTCGGCTTCTTCTCAGTCGGTGATGCGACTCCTCAGGTATTTGGTTTTGCGTTGTCTGCAGTTGAAAGGGAAGGCACGGTGGGGAAGGTAATATTGGGCATATGCTATAGGCCCCCCAACCAGAGTGAGGAGGGGGAGGCGGACCTCATGTTACAGATAGGATTGGCAGCAAGGATGGGAAATGTCATTATAATGGGGGACTTTAATTATCCGGATATAGACTGGGCAGAAGGAACCGCGCACTCAGCCAAGGCTAGGCAGTTCCTAAATATTTTGCAGGACAATTTCATGGGTCAGATGGTGAATGCACCGACAAGAAACAATGCGGTACTTGACCTACTGATTACCAACAATGCAGACCTGCTCATGGATATAGAAATACGGGAAAACTTAGGGAGCAGTGACCATAGGTCAATTGGTTTCAGTATTAATTACAGTAATAGGAAACACAAGGGTAATATTAAGACGCTGAATTTCAAAAGAGCCAATTTCCCTAAACTGCGCTCACTGCTAGAAAATATAAAATGGGATAGAACCCTGGGAACAAAGAACACGGAGGAAAAATGGGAGTGCTTCAAGAGCATACTTAACAAGGGGGTGGGCCAGTGCATTCCACTGGGAAATAAATTTAAAAGAACAAAACTAAACCCTGGGTGGCTAAACTCCAACATAAAAATGTATATTAGAGCTAAAGAAAATGCCTTCAAAAAATACAAGACTGAGGGGTCAGTGGCAGCATTTAAGCATTATAAAGAGTGTAATAAGAAATGTAAAGATGAAATCAGGGCGGCTAAAATAGAACACGAGAGACATATAGCGGAGGAGAGTAAAAAGAACCCCAAGAAGTTCTTTAAGTATATAAACAGTAAGAAAGCGAGGCCAGAACACATTGGCCCCATAAAAGATGATAAAGGAAAAATGGCCACTGAGGACAGAGAAAAGGCGGAAGTGTTAAATAATTTCTTTTCTTCAGTCTTCACAAAGGAATCGGGGGTCTACACGAACCCAGCTTGTAAGGCCGAACTAAATAATACACCTCAGGAAGTGCCGCCATGGCTAACAGAAGATAGACTTAGAGCTAAACTAGAGAAGCTTAACATAAATAAATCCCCGGGACCGGATGGCTTGCACCCGAGGGTTCTTAAAGAGCTCAGCCAGGTGATTGCCAGACCATTATTCTTGATCTTTAAGGATAGTTTACAGACGGTATGGTGCCAGCTGATTGGAAAAAAGCCAACGTGGTACCAATATTTAAAAAGGGGCCGAGATATATCCCGGGTAACTATAGGCCGATCAGCCTAACATCTGTAGTCTGCAAAATATTGGAGGGGATGTTAAGGGACCACATACAAGACTTTAGTAATGAAAACGGTATTATAAGTATTAATCAGCACGGATTCATGAAAAATCGTTCGTGCCAAACCAATCTATTAACCTTCTATGATGAAGTGAGCTGCCACCTAGATAAAGGTAAGCCTGTGGATGTGGTGTATCTGGACTTTGCAAAGGCCTTCGACACCGTTCCCCACAAACGCTTACTGTACAAACTAAGGAAGATAGGTATGGACCATAAGGTGAGTACCTGGATAGAGAACTGGCTCCAGGGGAGAGTACAGAGGGTGGTGATTAATGGGGAGTACTCGGATTGGGTGGGTGTGGAAAGTGGGGTCCCCCAGGGTTCTGTCCTGGGACCAATCCTGTTTAATTTATTCATAAATGATCTAGAGGAGGGGATATCTAGTACAATCTCAGTATTTGCGGATGATACTAAATTAGGCATGCCAATATCTTCTATGCAGGATGTGGAAACCTTGCAAGCGTACCTGAACAAAATAACGGAGTGGGCAACTACATGGCAGATGAGATTTAATGTTGAAAAATGTAAAGTAATGCACTTGGGGGCCAGAAACCAGAAAGCAAGCTACTCGCTAGGGGGGGAACCTCTGGGTGAGTCTAGGATGGAAAAGGACTTAGGGGTACTGGTAGACAACAGGCTTGGCAGTGGCATGCAATGCCAGGCCGCAGCAAGCAAAGCCAACAGAATACTGGGATGTATAAAAAAGGGGATTCACTCCAGAAATAAAGAGATTATTCTCCCGCTCTACAAGACTCTGGTCCGGCCACATCTGGAGTATGCTGTCCAGTTCTGGGCACCGGTCCTCAGAAAGGATGTGCTGGAACTGGAGAAAGTCCAGAGAAGGGCAACAAAAATAATTAGGGGGATGGAGGACATCAGCTATGAAGAAAGACTACAAGCACTGAACCTATTCTCTCTGGAGAAGAGACGATTGAGGGGGGATATGATATCAATGTACAAATACTGTACTGGCGACCCGAGCATAAGGAACAAACTATTCAGAGAAAGGAGATACAATAAGACACGTGGCCACTCACTAAAACTAGAGGAAAGGCGGTTTAACCTTAAAGTGCGTAAGGGGTTCTTCACTGTAAGAGCGGTAAGGATGTGGAATTCTCTTCCACAAGCAGTCGTATCAGCGGGGAGCCTTGATAGTTTCAAAAAACTGTTAGATGGACACCTTAAAGACCACAACATACAGGGGTATACAAAGTACAACATACAGGGGTATACAATGTACAACATACAGGGGTATACAATGTACGGCTAAAAGCAAACACACACACACATCATAGGTTGAACTGGATGGACTGATGTCTTTTTTCAACCTCACTAACTATGTAACTATGTAACTATGTAATGTTTTCCTGTATGTTGTGCACATACCGGGGGTACACAATGATGTTGCTGACGCCCTGTCTCGATTTCAGTGGGACAGATTCCGGGAGTTGGCGCCGACAGCAGAGCAATGCAGGGTCCCGTGTCCCGACTGGCTGTGGGGGATTGCCTTGGGGTCCTCGCTGGATGGATCCGGCGGTCGGTGAGTGAGTCCACGTGGTCAGCGTATTATAAGGTATGGTTAGAATGGCTGGAGGTGCTGCGGGTGGCTGAGGTGGATCCTTCTGGTCCGGAGGTTCGGTTGGTGTTGCTTTATTTTATTTCCAACCATTTTGAGAAGGGCAAGTCGGCTTCTGCCATATCGCGCAAGTTGTCCGGCTTGGCCTTTTTGTTTAAATTATTAGGTTGTCGAGGATTTTTTGGTCCGCCAAGCGTTGAAGGGATACAACAGGTCGTACCGGCGCAGGGATGCCAGGCGCCCGGTGTCATTCGCTCTCTTGCATGTACCATCAGTTGGGGGTGCACTGCGCCTCCGGATATGAGGTTTCCTTGTTTAAAGCGGCTTTCTCTCTCGCTTTTTTCGGGGCCTTCCGTATTGGGGAACTGGTCAGCCCCTCGAGAGCAGTGTCGGGGGGTATATTGGAGCAGGATGTTTCTTGCGGTGAGGATGGGGTCAGCATCCTCCTCTGCAGATCAAAAATGGACCAGGCGGGTAGAGGGGATCGGGTCCGGTTATTCGCAGTACCGGTGTTGCCGATGTGCCCGGTGGGCATGGTTCGGGCGTTTCGGGAATTACGCCCGCCGGTGGCTGGTTCCTTTTTGATACAAGCTGACGGGTCTTCATCGCGTTTTCAATTTATTTCAGTGTTTTGGAAATGTGTTGGCACTTTGGGTTTGGATGCGAGCAGGTTTGCCTCGCATTCCTTACAAATTGGGGCGGCCACGGAAGCCGCTCGCTGGGGGTTGGATGAGGTAGCGGTAAAACACATTGGGAGGTGGGATTCCAGGAGGTTCTTACTGTATGTTCGTCAACATCTGTTGTTGGAGTAACGGTAGGGGGGTGTTGGTTGGTGTTGTTGCTGGGTGTCTGCCGTGCTAGTTGTTATTTGGTGGTGTCTTGTTCCTTTTCTTTCAGGTTTGGAGCCCTGCCTCGTCTGGATTCTGGGACACTCCTATGTTTTTTGGGGGGCCTGGAGAGCTGATGTTCGTCCTAATGGTAGACAGCTGGGTTTCTCTCGCCAGGAGGCATGTGTTAGGTGGCTGGGGGTGTCGGGCATGATGTGGGGCAGGGTCATACCGGAAGTTCATTGTTTCTCCCGGCTAGACAGGCAGCTGGATATTTTGGTACTGCATGCTGGGGCAATGATTTGGGGACCAGGTCCATGCGGGCCTTGATTAGGGACATCAAATTGGATTTCCTTCGGCTACGCACGGCTTTTCCGGCGCTGCTCATTGTTTGGTCCGATATGGTGGCCCGCACTTCTTGGCGGATGGCCAGGTCGGTTGAGCGGCTCAATAAAGCTCGGATTAAGTTGGGTAAGGAGGTGGGGTGCTTTGTTTGTCGGAATGGGGGGTTTGTGGTTCACCACTTAGAGTTGGAGGTGGATACCTGGCGATATCTGCGGGGTGACGGCGTTCACCTCAATGCGTTGGGGACAGATTTGTGGTTCCTAGGGTTGCAGGATGGGATACAGCGAGCCTTGAGGGTTTGGAGGGGCACTCAAGGGTAAGGTTTTACCCTTGGGTGCTGGTGGCGTTTTTTTTGGTCTTTGCTGGTGGGGGAGGTGAACAGTTTAGGGTATGGTTGGGACTCATCGTTGGTATGTGTCCCTATGGTGCATTCCACTTAATGTCAGTTTAACCACTTTACCACTAAGCCTATTTTTGACATTTTTTGTTCACAAGTTAAAACCAGTATTTTTTGCTAGAAAACTACTTAAAACCCCCAAACATTATATATATTTTTTTAGAAAAGACTCTGGAGAATAAAATGTCGGTCATTGCAAAATTTTTTGTCACGCGGTATTTTCGCAGCGGTCTTTAAAACGCCATTTTTTTGGAAAAAATTTGAAAAATCACATTTCACTGCATTTAAAAAATACTAAACAGTAAAGTTAGCCCATTTTTTTTTCTATATTGTGAAAGATGATGTCACGCCGAGTAAATAGATACCCAACATGTTACGGTTTAAAATTGCGCCCCCCCGTGGGATGGCGACAAACTACGGTCAATAGAGATCTCAATCTGCGACGCTTAAAATTTATTTAACGGTTACCAGTTCAGAGTTAGAGTGTAGCTCTTTTTTTTAAATTATTGCGCACGCTCTGGCGATCGCGGCGATACCTCACATGTGTGGTTTGAACAGCGATTTCATTCGCGGCTCGACTTGCGTATACGTTTTTACGCCCCCTCCCGCCCCCCCGAGCCGCATCGGTCGTTACCGACGGAAAGTCGACCGTCTGCTTCAAACAACGGTACCGGGGTGGTGTCTCTAGCTAGAGGCATCATCCCGGTATAACCCTGCAAAGTCAGCCGACGTAGGTCTACGTGGCTAGACGTTAAGTCGTTAAATGGAATTTAAAATGGTGGCACTGCGGGGAGTGGGTTGTCTCCGAGCCGGTGCTGCGGCTGGAGGCCTATCAGGGTATAGGTCCCGCAGTGCAGGATTTGGAATTTTTTTGGGGGGTACCTCAAAGACCAACAGGCTTAGCGACTGATATGTTTCTGTTTTAAGGAATATTTTTCTCCTTTATGTTAATTGAAGTTTTAAATGGTTAATAAAAGGGCTGCTATGGCCAGTTTACTCCAATTACGGTGTGGTCTCATTCACTGAGGTAAATGGGAAAGTTGGCATGGAGTGGGGGTGGAGTTTGGCTGTAAGCAGTGCACCAGGTTGTGGACATCTATTCTACATTGGTCAAGATTGTTGCATTCACTAGATGTGGTTCGTTCAGTTAAAGTCTATTTGAAGTCAGACATCTCAAGTCTCCCGCAATTCGCGGGAGACTCCCGCTATCCACCCTGAGGTCACGGACACCCGCGAGCTCAGGGCAATATCCCGGCTCTGTGTGTGAGTCAGTCTGAGTGAGTCAGATGAGATGACTCATCGATCGATGCAGGCAGGAGTGTGACAGCTGTCAGCAAGCTGAGCCTGCACAGACATCACGTCGGACCCGAAGTAGATCCGGCTCACAGGCGGAGTGATATGAGTCATGCACTCTGCCTGTGGGAGGAGCTGCAAAGAGCAAGAAGCGGCTTTGCTCTCTACTACAGCCACATTCTACTCCAGGAGGCATTTTGGCGCGCGCGGGACTGTGACACTGTGACACCCCACTCTGTGACAGTACCAGCAAGTGACCAGGCCAGTACCAGCAAGTGACCAGCACCAGTGACCAGGCCAGTACCAGCACCAGTGACCAGGCCAGTACCAGCACCAGTGACCAGGCCAGTACCAGCACCAGTGACCAGGCCAGTACCAGCACCAGTACCAGCACCAGTGACCAGGCCAGTACCAGCACCAGTGACCAGCACCAGTGACCAGACCAGTACCAGCACCAGTGACCAGGCCAGTACCAGCACCAGTACCAGCACCAGTGACCAGGCCAGTACCAGCACCAGTGACCAGCACCAGTGACCAGGCCAGTACCAGTACCAGCACCAGTACCAGCACCAGTGACCAGGCCAGTACCAGCACCAGTGACCAGCACCAGTGACCAGGCCAGTACCAGCACCAGTGACCAGCACCAGTGACCAGTACCAGCACCAGTGACCAGGCCAGTACCAGCGCCAGTAACCAGCACCAGTGACCAGGCCAGTAACCAGCACCAGTGACTAGGCCAGTACCAGAGACCAGTACGAGCACCAGTGACCAGGCCAGTACCAGCACCAGTGACCAGCACCAGTGACCAGTACCAGCACCAGTGACCAGGCCAGTACCAGCGCCAGTAACCAGCACCAGTGACCAGGCCAGTAACCAGCACCAGTAACCAGGCCAATACCAGCACCAGTGACTAGGCCAGTACCAGAGACCAGTACGAGCACCAGTGACCAGGCCAGTACCAGCACCAGTGACCAGTACCCGCACCAGTTACCAGACCAGTACAGTACCAGCACCAGTGAACAGTACCAGCATCAGTGACCAGTACCAGCACCAGTGACCAGGTATACTGATTACATTTCATTATTCTCTGGTAGTGTTAAATTGGAAAGGGGGGTGCGGCGCAGGCGTGCGTGGGGGGGGGGGGGCAGCTTTATGTGGGGGGGGGGCTCACCTCCCTGAAATGACTTTGCCACCTCTCTGAAATTAGTTTTTGCAGGTTGGGATGTCTGTGAAGTCATCTGCACTAATCCGTAGTACCAATGCTTTTTTTGTATTGCCAGAGGGGCTTAGGAAAGGCCAAGTGGCAACTACTTCCACTATCTCTAGGGGGATTCATCAAGTCATTGTTCAAGCGTATAGCTTAAAGGGTAAGATTCCACCTTTTAAGTTTAAAGTGCATTCTACCAGGAGGGTGAGTGCTTCTTGGGCAGTGAATCATCAATGATCTATGACTCAGATTTACAAAGCTGCTACTTGGTCTTCAGTTCATACATTCACCAGGTTTTATCAAGTGGATGTTAGAGCCCGAGAAGGGGCTCGGTTTTGTATTAGCGTGTTGTTAGGGGCCCCCAGATCCTGGCCCTCATTTACCAAAAAAGTGTCAAAAATAAAGACATGAGCCAGTTTTTGACAGTTCCTTTATTAACCACTTGCCTACAGTGCACTTTCACCCCCTTCCTGCCCAGGCCAATTTTCAGCTTTCAGAGCTCTCACACTTTGAATGACAATTGCGCAGTCATGCTACACTGTACCCATATGAAATTTGTATCATTTTTTTCACACAAATAGAGCTTTCTATTGGTGGTATTTAATCACCTCTGGGTTTTTTATTTCTTACAAAAAAAAAAGAAAAAGACAGAAAAAAAAAGTTTTTCCGTGAGTAAATTTTGAAAATAAATACATTTTTCTCCTTCACTGATGTGCGCTGATGAGGCAGCACTAATGGGCACTGATGGGGTACTAATATGTTGCACTGATGAGCACTGAGAGGCAGCACTGACGGGCGGTACTGATGGGCACTGACAGGCGGCACTGATGGACACTGACGGGTGGCACTGATAGGCAGCACTGATGGACAGCACCATCAGTGCCCACAATCAGTGCCCATAGTGCTGCCAGTCAGTGCCCATCAGTGCCTAGATGAGCAGGCACTGACTGTCAGCACTATGGGCACTGATGCTGGGCAGTAACTGGCACTTTATTTACATTTTGTGTAATCAGGGCACTGATGATCAGTGCCCTGATTACTTGTATCTGTCTCCCCTGTGAGGAGGAGCCGCTGATCAGCTCTCGTCGCTCACACACTGACAGTGTGAGGCGAGGAGAGACGAATAACGGCACTTCCTCATTTACATGTGACTGGCTGTGATTGGACACAGCCGATCACATGGGCAAAGAGTCATGTCATTGACTCTTTACCGAGATCAGGATTGTGCCGTGTCCTAACAAACCACTGACTGTGCGCTTGGCAGGATTTAAATACTAAAAAAAAAAACACAGAGCACACAGAAAATTCGGGTGATTGGTGAAGTTCTCCTCGGCCCAAACCACTCGCCCATCCCTAGTGGTGTATAGAGAGAGGGAGGGAGAGGATTGGTGGAGAGGATGCATGGAGTGTATAGGTGGGAGAATACAAGGCTGCGGGTGTTGTCACCAGAGTGAGTAGAAGCCTCTACCCATTGTGTATCCATTTCTTCAGGCCAAATGAGGAGGATAGACTGAGAAGTTTGGAAGTAGCAGAAGTGTTCGTAGTAACAGGGATGTTGAAGTCTCTGGGAATGATTGTGGGGATTTCAGAAGAGAGAAAGTAGGGCAGCCAAGCAGAGAAGTCATCAAGGAAAGGTAATACCGGTCCAGCGGGCCGATAAATCACAGCAATTCTAGAGGAGATTGGAGAAAATAGACGTACAGTGAGCTTCAAATGATGAGAGGGAGGAGAGTGGAGAACCTGGAAGGTGCTGTGTGAGGATAGGAGGATTCCCACTCCACCTCCCTTGTGTTCCCTAGGTCTAGATTTACACCTACTTCATTCATCTTATGGTGTTTATCAATAAATTACGTAAACTGATCCATGTGCAAATTCATATACAACATAAAGTGCTTTGTGCTCAAGATGCTGTTCCCTGCAGATCCACTGCTTCCACTTTACACCTACTTCATTATCTTATACTATTTTCTATAGAGTAATAACCTGTGCAAATTCATGTAATCATACAATATTTGTTGCTCAATATAGTGTTCTCTGCAAGTCCACTGCTTCAAATTTGCATCTACTTCAACGAAGTTCTGTTGCTCCATAAAAGTCCACAAATGTATGAAAAGTTGATAAGGTGTGAAAGTTCTCCGTGCTCCAAACTGTGCCAGCTGTAGTGTAGCCACGCCTTCTTCCACCTTTTACACACGTGATGGTGAGGGCGCCCCCTTAGTAGTGCTTCCCCACTCACCAGAGCAATATGATTCCCAGCTTTTCATCTACCAGAGTCACAAACATCCTTCACACTCTCCTCACCTCCGATGGCAAAGGAACTGGATCCTCCTCGCTCACTCCTGCAAGTCTGCTGCGCTTTCTGTCAGTCTCCCTCCTAGACTCGGCTTCCTCCTCCGACCGCTGTTCCAGCAGGAGCTCCGCCTCTTCATACACACTCAGGGAGGAGAGAAAGGGGAAGGATATACAGTACATACACACACAGCACAAGGCCGTGTTCACACTACCAGACGGTTCTCAGGGCTGCAGTTCCTCTGAGCTCCACAAGGTGGTGATCTCACTTCTACCCAGACAGGAAGTCTCTATGGAATACAGACAGGAAGTGATGTCAGGTAAAGAGGACGTTCCATTGAACATAGAGGGAGACACTGCAGGAATTGGCGGCAGAGGAGGTAATAAGTAGATTAACCCCTTCAAGGGGATCAGTTGATGATTAATATATCTTGCTTCCAAAGCTGACCACACATGGATGGAAATGTGACCGATCCCTGCTAAACCAGCTGAATTTCCATGTATCTATGATCACCTCCCCTCCCCCTCATCTCCTTCATTATGTAAGTCATGCTGAGATAATCTCCCATTGGCTGAGCAATATTCTCATTTGTCTCTGAGCTCCTTCTTGCTATTCCTCGTCCTGCCTGTTGTTTCCTTGGATTGATTTTCTGTGTAGTGACCCCGGCTTCATCTCTTGGATGCGCTCGTCTGTTGCTTGTCCTGACCTTTATCCTGATTCCTGGATCTCCTCCTCATCTCTCCTCCATATCCTCTTACACAGCTTTTCTCCACACCTGCAGTGACCCTGGGGGGTGGAAACTTGGCACCAGCACGCAGCAAAATCCATTCCCACCATTAGGAGCTCTGGAGAAGATTGTCTGCTATTTACACTCCGTTCCTCCGCACGTCACCTGCTCACATGAGAGATTACTTTCACAGATTCCTGACAGATTTCTGTATGGTAAAGGTCAAAGTTCACTCTTTATTTTAGAAGTGGGATTCACCTGGGAACAATGATTTGGTTTGCATGGGAGCCTCATATAGAGGGCCCCTCAAATCTCCCCATTCAAATGTCCCTCCATCACAAGTCTATATGTCCTATGACATCACACTGACCTCACAACTCCTCCCCCAATGTCCCTCCATCTGGCTTATTCTTCTCCTCTCTTAGGATGTGGGCGGACCCTTGGCATCCTCATTAGCAAAGTGAGTCTGTTGGTCCTGCGTTGTATGTAATGATGTCAGAATGCCTGCAACAAACTTTTTAACCTGCGTAGTGTGGGGGTCCTGTGTGGGTAAATTATACCTCAGTCTGAGGTGGGGCTTTAATCAAATGGAAATCTGAATGGTGAGGTGAGGAGGATTCTGGGAATTTCATTTGATTTTACTATTTGTGTTCAGATCTAGAGTTTTCCACCTGTGAAGTCTGGAGATCATATGACCATCACATTGCCTCCACCTCCCTCCCTGATAGAATAGAGAAATACAAAGAAGATTCTAGAAGTCACCAGAGAGATCATGGAGGAGAGGTGAGTGGTGCTGGGAATTCTGGGACATTATCCAGTAACAGACAAGGGATGTGTCTGGATGGTGACTGTATCATTGTGTGTGTCAGGTTCCTATAAGGTGTCAGGATGTCACTGTCTATTTCTCCATGGAGGAGTGGGAGTATTTAGAAGGACACAAGGATCTCTACAAGGACGTTATGATGGAGAATCAGCCGCCCCTCACATCACCGGGTAAGAGGAGACTTTATTGTAAAGGAGAGAGCAGTACGGAGGATCCACCTAGATCCCCCATCATCTGATAAACACATAGAAACAATGTATTCAGTCAGTGTGTGTGTTTCCTACAGATGGATCCAGTAATGGGAACCCACCAGAGAGATGTCCCCGTCCTCTGTATTCCCGGGATTCCACACAGGAAGATCACACCATCCCTTACCATCATCAGGTAGATGAGTAACAATCACTGATAGTATCATTAGGATCTGTACATTATCTGCATTGTTACCATTGATGTCATTTTTATTATATATTCAGAGTGGAAACCTGAGAGATTCTAAAGTTGAGGTTAAAGAAGAGATAAAAGAGGAGGATGATGAGGATGGGGTTATGGAGGAGTCAGAGTTTCTAAAAATACACAAAGATCTGTATCAGGACACCATGGAGGAGTCATCCAGCTACAGAAACCCACCAGAGAGATGTCCCCGTCCTCTGTATTCCCGGGATTCCACACAGGAAGGTCACACCATCCCTCACCATCATCAGGTAGATGATTGTCAATGATTGGTAATTCTGATTTATATACAGCATGTTTGTTACAATAAATGTTTTATTATATATTCAGAGTGGAAACCTCGGGGATGATAATATTGATGTTAAAGAAGAGTATAAAGAGGAGGATGAGGAGTATGGAGTGATGGAGGAGTTTTCAGAAGGACACAAGGATATGATGGAGCCACCTAATACCAGGAACCCACCAGAGAGATGTCCCCGTCCTCTGTATTCCCGGGATTCCACACAGGAAGGTCACACCATCCCTCACTGTTACAAGGTTGGTGAGACAGAGATTATAAAACACAGACTCATGGAGAAAATGTGTGGATTTTTATGTGATGTCACAATAATAAATCTTATATTTTACAGATGATATTCTTTCATTTTCTTGATTTAGAGTGGAGATCCAATCGATATAGAATTTGAGGTTAAAGCAGAAGAAGAAGAAGAGAGGTATGTGAGGGATGATCAGCAGTCTATGGAGGAGGATGGAATAACGGGGACATTTATAGAGGAGGACACTCCTACAGAGATCAGCACAGGTGGGTCATTAACACTAAATACATTCCTCCACCCATACTGCTTACTGATTGGTTCAGAGTAGGGCGGGGACTGGGTGATATTAGCCTGTAATCCCCTGGTCACTTTCCTGAGCTGTGTTCCCCGTCCTGTATTCCTGTATTTCTCTCGAATAATCTTCCTTCTCTGTGCTGCAGACACAATTTATGTCTCTAGACTGGATTTATGGAGATTCTGGGGTTCAGCTGGCAGTAAAATGTTGATTTTCACCATAGACGTTGCTCAGCCTAGACCCCTGGGCTATGAACCTTGGGTCTTCTGCCCCATGCCCAGGTCTAGCAAGATCTCTGACAGAACAATCCTCCCGGGGTTACTTGCTCTGTTATTTGCTGGCTGTGCCGGGTGGAGGGATATGTCTGTATAGTCTCACACCCAAGTCACTGAGTTCCTTTCTTTTTTTTTTTGAGCCGTGTATATTCTATCTATACAATGCACACACTGTTACACACAAAAACTTGAAGAAAAGACATGAAAAGACACGCACACTGGTGAACAGTCGCAAACAGTTTTACAATCCACAGTAAACATGAATGAGCCACAAATCCACCCTTCTCGTGTCACGGAGAATAAGCTGACAGTGCGCCACTCTGCAATTCCAGGTGTACTCTCACCTCTTCAGATGGACCCCATTGCTCCATACCAAGAGGACACACCCAGCATGAAATCACACACCTTCAGGTACATGTAGGCGGAGCCTCCTCTTTAGGTAGCCAGCTCCTGCTACTAGAGATAAAGAGACTCCATAGTGCTCACTGTTGTATTTATTACATGGATAAGAAAAGCACTCACAAGGTTAAAAAAGCAATCCAGTATTGAATACACCCAATCACTGCAGATTCCCCAAGCATCAGTCTCAGTGTAACTTGAGGGCACTCCGGCTAACGTGATGATGTCCTCAAACCACTCCCATCTGATGCGTTGCATCCTGATTGGACTTCCCCAAAGATATATATGGTCTTCAGGATCAGTCCAATCTCGATCGTGGTTGTTCTCCCCCATCCTCACTCTCTGACCTCTGGTGGGGCTCAGCCCCGCTGTTATTCATGACTAAATCATGGACTAAATAAGGAAGTGCGGGACTTTTTATGTTGGGAAGATGGCAATGAGTGATAGAGGGGGAGGGGACACTCGTCCTATAATCCCCTCATCACTGTCACTCCTATAAAAGACAGTTCTCATTGTTTCCTCACTCTCTGACTAAGGTCCATGAATAAAGAAATGAACTGGTAGGAGATCAGAGGACCCATTTACTAGTTACCTTGAGGGTGGAATTGTAAGATCCCCAGAGACAAAGCTGTCTGATGTGGGTGGAGTCCTGGTTTAGGGGAACCAATCTGCTCATGTCTAGTAATAATGTTTATATTTCTATTTTAGTAGATGGATGGGAGATGAGGAAAACCTCAGAAGATTGTCTCACTTTGTCTCCAGACTGTAAAGTAGAAGATGAGGACATCACACAGTATAGTCCAGGAGAAAACCCGGCTACCTCAAATGTCCATCCGGCACCACACAGTGTAGATGGACCATCGTATTCCTCTTATCCTGAGGAACCTCAGACTGTGAGGGACATTGCCAGACCATCGTATTCCTCTTTTCCTGAGGAACCTCAGACTGTGAGGGACAGTGCGGGACCATCGTATTCCTCTTTTCCTGAGAAACCCAAGACTGTGAGGGACAGTGCGGGACCATCGTATTCCTCTTTTCCTGAGAAACCCAAGACTGTGAGGGAGGGTGCCGGGCCATCGTATTCCTCTTTTCCTGAGGAACTTCAGACTGTGAGGGACGGTGCCGTCCTTACAACAGATAAGAGGTTCTCCTGTGCTGAGTGCGGGAAGTGTTTCAGTTTTAAATCCAATCTTCATGTGCATAAAAGATCTCACACTGGTGAGAAGCCGTATTCCTGTCCTGAGTGCGGGAAATGTTTTGCACAGAAGTCCGATCTTTCCAGACATCAGAGATTTCACACGGGGGAGAAGCCATATTCCTGTCTTGAGTGCGGGAAATGTTTTACACAGAAGTCTAGTCTTCACAATCATCAGAGCTCACACACTGGTGAGAAGCTTTATTCTTGTCCTGAGTGTGGAAAATGTTTTTCACATAAGTCATATGTTTCCACACATCAGAGATTGCACACGGGGGAAAAGCCATATTATTGTTCTGAGTGCGGGAAATGTTTTTCATGCAAGTCACATCTTTCCACACATCAGAGATCGCACGCGGGAGAGAAGCTGTATTCCTGTCCTGAGTGCGGGAAATGTTTTTCACAGAAGTACACTCTTTACAGTCATCAGAGATCTCACACTGGCGATAAGTCTTATTCCTGTCCTGAGTGCGGGAAATGTTTTTCACAGAAGTCCCATCTTTCCACACATCAGAGATCACACACTGGTGAGAAGCCGTATTCCTGTCCTGAGTGCGGGAAATGTTTTTCAAAGAAGTACACTCTTTACAGACATCAGAGATCTCACACTGGTGAGAAGCCGTATTCCTGTCCTAAATGCGGGAAATGTTTTTCACAGAAGTCCTATCTTTCCACACATCAGAGATTCCACACTGGTGAGAAGCCATATTCCTGTCCCGAGTGCGGGAAAAGTTTTTCAGAGAAGTCCAATCTTTCCAAGCATCAGAGATTGCACACTGGTGAGAAGCCATATTCCTGTCCTGAGTGCGGGAAATGTTTTTCAGAGAAGTCCAATCTTTCCAAGCATCAGAGATCTCACACGGGGGAGAAGCCGTATTCCTGTCCTGAGTGAGGGAAATGTTCCTCACTGAAGTCCTGTCTTCCTGTTCATCAGGGGTCCCACACAACCCTGGAGGTGTATTAGTGCCTTGAGTGCGGGAAATGTCTTCTATATGAATGTTGGTGGACATATGGGGAAGAAGCACACCCTGATATACACGTCAGATATACTCCATGGCTGATCTTCATCATGTAAGAAACACTTCATAAGGAGATCAGAGATCACCAAAGACATGGATGAAGTGTTGTCTCGTGTTGGCAATTGATAGCAGGAGAAAAATAAAAATGGAGTCCTTACCTTTCATTGGCTGAGTACATTTTGTGCGGGAAGATTTCACAAACACTTACAGATCTGGTTGTTATAAATGTGTTGATGAAATGTGACCCGCATTCCCCCAGTCATGGTGAATTGGGATTTCCTATAAAGGTCAATTCCATCTGGTGGCCATAATGTGCTTTCCTGACAGATGTCAATGGCAGCATACGTTTGGGTAGCCTCGCCCTCGTTCCTCCCCCATGAGACCCCACCCCATTAATGTTCAGGATAAGCCAATGGCTGCGTTCCTTTTTTGTCCTTCTCACTTATAGGACCATTTTTGTATGAAGTTTTCCTACCTATTGGAAGCATTGGTGGGCGGGTCTGGTGCTGGGCAGCTGTGCGGATGTCAGGAGCTTCCTTTGGTATCCAGAAGTCTTCCAGGATGTCCCGAGTGGTTATTGAGTCCCCAGCTATCAGCGGGGTGGTGTTATGGCACACATATGTAGAGGATCCATGCCTGGAGAGTGGGCCCTGCCATCGGCGGCCATTTGCATTGGCTGGGAGCCCAGCTGTTAGCGGGTGGCCATTAAGTGTTAGACACGTGAAATCCGTTTCGGTGCAAAAACAAATTCCAACAAATTTTTGGTTATTCCTAGATTCGGATGTATCCAAATCTCCAAATGAAATTGTAATGAATTTTGTTGAAATCTGTTAAAATTGGTTTTGTTTATTTGTTTTCTAACGAAATTCCAACTTTTCAGAATGATTCAAATTCGGATCAGACAAAAAAACGATCGACCATACCAGGCCACAAGTCCTCAACATGGGGGGGTGGGTGCTTTGGGTAAGCTATGCCCCCCCACCCCGAAGCACCTTGTCCCCATGTTGATGGAGACAAGGGCATCTTCCCCACAACCGTGGCCTGTGCTTGTGGGGGTCTGCAGGTGCAGGCAGGGGGCTTGTCATAATATGAAAGCCTCTTTTACCAAGGGGGCCCCCAGATCCCGCCCCCCCCCCCATGTGAATGAGTATCGGGAACATATTACCCGTACCTATTCACCAAAAATTGTCAAAAAGTAATAAAAACACACACAAATTTTGAAAAATCCTTTATTTTAAAAAAACCTACTGCAGGCTCCTCCTCCATACATAGGAAAAGGGCGGGGTCATCTGTCTACATCACCTGGAGGCACTGCCCCTTCTGGCCTCATGGATCGGTGCATGCTGGGTCCCTGACGTCAGAAAGGGCGGTGCCACCAGGTGATGTAGGCAGGTGGCCCCGCCCATTACCTATATAAAATATGTGAAACGGGGAGCCTGCAGTAGGCAGAGGGTCTCTTTATTTATTTTTCCGGGTGCAGCGGGCTTTGTGATTGATGACGGATCTACATCGGGGGACGCTGGTTTTTATTTTATAATAAAGGATTTTTCAAAAATTGTGTGTGTGTTTTTATTACTTTTTGACACTTTTTTGGTGAATAGGTACAGGTACTATGGTCCTGATACTCATTCACATGGGGGGGGGGGGGTCCCTTGGTAAAAGGGGCTTTCAGAAAACGACAAGCCCCCTGCCTGCAGACCACCACAAGCACAGGCCACGGTTGTGGGGAAGAGGCCCTTGTCCCCATCAACATGGTATGGGGTCTGGTATGGGTTAGGAGGGGGGGTCTTGCTCGTCCCCCCTTTTCTGACTTGCCGAACTGCATGCTCAGGTAAAGGTCTGATATTTATTTTGGGGGACCCCACGTCAATTATTTTTTTTTACATTTTGGCATGGTCCTGGTATAGCCTGGGGGGCGGGGGGAGACCCCTTATAATTTTTTTAAACATTTTCTATTGCCAGGGAATGCCGGCATTCTTTTCTTTCCATTCATCTGTCATTGGGGAAGCCCACTGACGGCTGATGAGTCGTCGGTTGGTAAGGATGCGGGCGGCCGGCTTCCCAGCCCCCTGCTTAACAACCAGCTATTTCTTCACTCAGAATTCCAATCAGTCGATTGTTTCTCGACCAATCGGAATTCTGATCGTTCTGATAAGTTTGAATTCTTTAGATTAATAAACTAAACAAATTTTAGCGAAAAGGAAAATAAATTTAACGAAAACTAAACAAATTCCAAAACCAAACTAAAAGAATTCCAAATTCCAGAATGAAATGAAATTAGTAACAAAATGAATCTATCCGAAAAGAAACAAATGTTTCCATTCTGCACATGTCTCCTAAGCGTGCCCAACCCAGATATAGCAGTTGTGTTCCTGCCTCTGGGATCCGGGTCGCCCTGCGGATGCTTCGATTGCCCTGTGGAAGAGGTCCGGGACACGTGAGTATGTTTGGCTTGAGGTCAGCAGAAGGGAGCAGACGCCATGCGGGCTGCTAGGGAGTAACCAAAAGGAAAACCTATGGAGAGGACTCTGCTCTCTGGGTGATCCATGTGCATTGCAGCCTCTTACCAAAGTTTGGTGCAGTCGCCTACCTTTGTCTTCTTTTCTGTCCTGAGGAGAGAACTGTTTGTTGAAGCAAGGTTTGCTTTCTGCGTAGCGGTACCCCCGCAGGAGCCGCTTGGATATTGGTGTACCCGGGCCTCCCACTGATTACTCCACAGCCAGATACAGGGTATTTTCACACAGCCAGGTGCACACACTCTTCCGCTCGTTGTCTCCAATGACCAGTCTAGGGGATGTGTTTTTATGTTTTATTTGGAGAACTTGGATAGGAGAAGAAAAACCAGAGCTATCATGAGAGTCCCAACATCCTATCTGTTCAGAGAAATGGGAACCTACAGATGTTCACAAGGAACCACTGTCATATGTGTGGACTTTAAGGGCACAGCATGAGACAGATAACAACTACATGGATTTATCCTAAAATAACATTTATTCATTTATCTAAAACTAGATCTCAATAAAATGAGGAAACTGGCCCCAAACTGAGCTCAGCTCATACACAGGAGATCAATGTCTCCTACTAATTTCACTCATGTACATCATACATATATAAGGATAAGTTGGTATATATCATAAGGTTCGTGTAGGTATAGATATTTCCTCTCTTCACTTAGATGTAACATTTAGTGACGGCCATGTACTTTTTTACTGAATATATCTTATTACTGTCTCCAGACCTAAACCCTATTGAGCATCTGTGGGGGATCCTCACGGAAGGTGGAGGAGCGCAAGGTCTCTAACATCCACCAGCTCCGTGATGTCATCATGGAGAAGTGGAAGAGGACTCCAGTGGCAACCTGTAAAGGTCTGGTTAACTCCTTGCCCAAGGGGGTTAAGGCAGTGCTGGAAAATAATGGTGGCCACACAAAATATTGTCACTTTGGGCCCAATTTGGACATTATCACTTAGGGGTGTACTCATTTTTGTTGCCAGTGGTTTAGACATTAATGGCTGTGTGTTGAGTTATTTTGAGGGGACAGTAAATTTACACTGTTATACAAGCTGTACACTCACTACTTTACATTGTAGCAAAGTGTCATTTTTTCAGTGTTGTCACATGAAAAGATAGAACAAAATATTTACAAAAATGTGAGGGGTGTACTTACTTTTGTGAGATACATATGTCTTGGATGGGATGCGGATAAAGCAGACTCATGGCGAGGATTCCATCAATTCAATTTTTAGGGCTCTGTTGGATCAGCTAACTTGGAGGCAGAGGAGGGATCAGATAGACCCTGGATTTCTCCATAAAGAGTACCTGTCCCTGACAAAGCTATCACAAGGGATGTTCCTTGTGGTAGCAAAAATGTAAAGGTATGTGATGTATGGCCATCCATGTGAGGTATCGCCATCCATGTGAGGTAGTGGTGCACTGAATTTTCGGCAACCAAAATTTTCGGCTGAAAATGGGCCTATTCCATTTCGGGCGAAAATGGGTTAAAGATGCCGAAATTAATGATGTGAGGTATCGCCATGAACATCAGTGTGAGAGAAGAATTCTACCAGCAGAGATCACATTTACCGATAAGCTGTAAACCTAGAAAGGCTTTTATAAGGGACACCTATGGATAATTTTAGGCTCTGTAGTTTGTCACAGGCGTGTGCAATTTTTATTCTTCACATTTTTGGTATAAATTTACTTGCCACAACATTATATTTTATATCTTACCGATAAAATGGGTATTCTATTGTATTTATGTGCATTCAAATTTGTGTATTATTTCCTGAAAATTTGATGTGGCAAAAAAATCCCCAATTTATTCCCCAGGGTCTCTGCTTTTGGAATATATTTCATGTTTGGGGGTTCTAAGCAGGGGAGGACTGGCAGCCTTAGGTCTGGGGGGCAAGTCCAGTCGAGTGGCCCATTGAACCACCAAATCGGCTCCCCATCCATCTGCACCACATTTCCCTCACA
Organism: Pelophylax lessonae; assembly: GCF_965119305.1. Lineage (NCBI taxonomy): Eukaryota > Metazoa > Chordata > Amphibia > Anura > Ranidae > Pelophylax > Pelophylax lessonae. The sequence goes on from NC_138770.1 coordinate 1,541,608, forward strand.
GAGAGATAGAGAGAGACTGCTCCACATTGCCCACACAGAGAAAGAGAGAGACAACCCCACATTGCCCGCAGAGAGAGAGAGAGAGACAACCCCACATTGCCTGTACAAAGAGAGAGACCGCGCTCCATTGCCTGCACAAAGAGAGAGACAGCTCCACATTGCCTGCACAGAGAGAAAGAGAGAGCGCGAGAGAGACTGCTCCACATTGCCCACACAGAGAAAGAGAGAGACAACCCCACATTGCCCGCAGAGAGAGACCTCACCACAATGCCTGCACAAAGAGAGAGACCGCGCTCCATTGCCTGCACAAAGAGAGAGACAGCTCCACATTGCCTGCACAGAGAGAGAGACCGCTCCATATGATCTGCACAGAGAGAGAGAGCGCGAGAGAGACTGCTCCACATTGCCCACACAGAGAAAGAGAGAGACAACCCCACATTGCCCGCAGAGAGAGACCTCACCACAATGCCTGCACAAAGAGAGAGACCGCGCTCCATTGCCTGCACAAAGAGAGAGACAGCTCCACATTGCCTGCACAGAGAGAGAGACCGCTCCATATGATCTGCACAGAGAGAGAGAGAGCGCGAGAGAGACTGATCCACATTGCATGCATAGAGAGAAAAATCGCTCCACATTGCCTGCACAGCAAGGGAGAGACTGATCCACATTGCCTTCACAGAGAGAAAGATACTGCTCCACATTGCCTGCACAGATAGAGACCGCTCCACCTTGCTTGAACAGATAGAGAGAGAGAGACCACTCCACATTGCCGGCACAGGGAGAGGGACCGCTCCACATTGCAGTTTCTCTGTGGAGCAGTCTGTCTCTCTGTGCAGGCAGTGTGGAGCAGTCTCTCTCTCTCTCTCTCTCTGTGTGGGCAGGGTGGAGCGGTCACTCTCTGTGCGGGCAGAGTGGAGCGGTCACTCTCTGTGTGGGCAGGGTGGAGCGGTCACTCTCTGTGCGGGCAGAGTGGAGCGGTCACTCTCTGTGTGGGCAGGGTGGAGCGGTCACTCTCTGTGCGGGCAGAGTGGAGCGGTCACTCTCTGTGTGGGCAGAGTGGAGCGGTCACTCTCTGTGTGGGCAGGGTGGAGCGGTCACTCTCTGTGTGGGCAGAGTGGAGCGGTCACTCTCTGTGTGGGCAGGGTGGAGCGGTCACTCTCTGCAGGGCCGGATTAAGAGCAATATGGGCCTGGTGCTGGGGATTTTGGTGGGCCTTAAGGGTTGTGTGTCGGCGTGCGCAGGCCAAATGCTATGGAAGTCCCAGGCTTCCATAAGAGCCCTGCATCAGTGTACGAGGTGCGCCCTGAGGTGACGTTGAAGGGCGCAGCTGTGCAGAGCTAACACAACATTACAGAAGCTGAATACCTGGCTTCCATTAGGACTGCCCGCAGTGCCCATTATTAATCCCACCACCCGGCCCAGGTGATCCATGCGGAATGCAGAACCGGTCAGGCCAGGGGAGACCTCTCCCTGTCGGCCCATTGCTTTCCATGCATGGCCTGTTCTTTTTGGGCGGCTGGGCCCAGGGTCACATCATTGGGTGGGTGTGGCCAAATTGTACATGGGGAGGGTCCTAAAGAAACATTGTTAAATAAAACCAGGAATGCATAACACACAAGCACAGGGTTAAGGACAGGAGAGAGTAATACACAGAATGCTGGGTTCAACACAGCGTAATACACAGAGTGCTGGGTTAAGGACAGCATAATACATAGGGAGCTGGGTTCAGGACAACGTAAAACACAGAATGCTGGGTTCAACACAGCGTAATACATAGGGAACTGGGTTCAACACAGCGTAATACACAGAGTGCTGGGTTCAGGACAACGTAAAACACAGAGTGCTGGGTTCAGGACAGCGTAATACATAGGGAGCTGGGTTCAACACAGCGTAATACACAGAGTGCTGGGTTCAGGACAGCGTAATACACAGAGCGCTGGGTTCAGGACAGCATAATACACAGAGTGCTGGGTTCAGGACAGCATAATACATAGGGAGCTGGGTTCAACACAGCGTAATACACAGAGTGCTGGGGTCAGGACAGCATAATACATAGGAAGCTGGGTTCAGGACAACATAATACACAGAGTGCTGGGTTCAGGACAGCATAATACACAGAGTGCTGGGTTCAGGACAGCATAATACACAGAGTGCTGGGTTCAGGACAGCGTAATACACAGAGCGCTGGTTTCAGGACAGCATAATACACAGAGCGCTGGGTTCAGGACAGTGTAATACACAGAGCGCTGGGTTCAGGACAGCATAATACACACAAAATGCTGGGTTCAGGACTGCGGAATACACAGAGCACTGGGTTTAGGACAGCATAATACACAGAACACTGGGTTCAGGACAGCGTAATACACAGAGCGCTGGGTTCAGGGCAGAGTAATATACAGAGCGCTGGGTTCAGGACAGCGTAATACACAGGTTCAGTAGGAGGCTACTTGCAGGGTCAAGGTTCAGGAGGAGGCTACGTGCATAGGGCAGGGCTATTACCCATGTTTTTGTTTTCTTCTGTATGTAATGACTGTATACATGTAATTTTTGTGTGTGTATTATATTTTGTCAGTATATGTGTGAATATTATTTTCTGTGTGTGGGTGGGTCTGTGTAATGTCACTCACACACAGCCTGTATAAAAAATATACACCTCACATCACTCACACACCAGAGAGACACTACAGGAGATGGTGAGAGACTGCAAACCAGACATGGTACAGGAGATGATCAGAGTGCAGACATGGTACAGGAGATGGTCAGAGACTGCAGACATACTACAGGAGATGGTCAGAGACTGCAGACATGGTACAGGAGATGGTCAGAGACTGCAGACATGCTACAGGAGATGGTCAGAGACTGCAGACATGGTACAGGAGATGGTCAGAGACTGCAGACATGGTACAGGAGATGATCAGAGTGCAGACATGGTACAGGAGATGGTCAGAGACTGCAGACATACTACAGGAGATGGTCAGAGACTGCAGACATACTACAGGAGATGGTCAGAGACTGCAGACATGGTACAGGAGATGGTCAGAGAGTGCAGACATGGTACAGGAGATGGTCAGAGACTGCAGACATACTACAGGAGATGGTCAGAGACTGCAGACATGGTACAGGAGATGGTCAGAGACTGCAGACATGCTACAGGAGATGGTCAGAGACTGCAGACATGGTACAGGAGATGGTCAGAGACTGCAGACATGGTACAGGAGATGATCAGAGTGCGGACATGGTACAGGAGATGGTCAGAGACTGCAGACATACTACAGGAGATGGTCAGAGACTGCAGACATGGTACAGGAGATGGTCAGAGAGTGCAGACATGGTACAGAAGATGGTCAGAGACTGCAGACATGATACAGGAGATGGTCAGAGACTGCAGACATGGTACAGGAGATGGTCAGAGACTGCAGACATGGTACAGGGGATGGTCAGAGACTGCAGACATGGTACAGGGGATGGTCAAAGACTGCAGACATGGTACAGGAGATGGTCAGAGACTGCAGATATAGTACAGGAGATGGTCAGAGAGTGCAGACATGGTACAGGAGATGGTCAGAGAGTGCAGACATGGTACAGAAGATGGTCAGAGAGTGAGGACATGGTACAGGAGATGGTCAGAGAGTGCAGACATAGTACAGGAGATGGTCAGAGACTGCAGATATAATACAGGAGATGGTCAGAGAGTGCAGACATGATACAGGAGATGGTCAGAGAGTGCAGACATAGTACAGGAGATGGTCAGAGAGTGCGGACATGGTACAGGAGATTGTCAGAGAGTGCAGACATGATACAGGAGATGGTCAGAGAGTGCAGACATGGTACAGGAGATGGTCAGAGAGTGTGGACATGGTACAGGAGATTGTCAGAGACTGCAGACATGGTACAAGAGATGGTCAGAGACTGCAGACATGGTACAGGAGATGGTCAGAGACGGCAGATATAGTACAAGAGATTGTCAGAGACTGCAGACATGGTACAAGAGATGGTCAGAGACTGCAGACATGATACAGGAGATGGTCAGACACTGCAGACATGGTACAAGAGATGGTCAGAGACTGCAGACATGGTACAGGAGATGGTCAGAGACCGCAGACATGGTACAGGAGATGGTCAGAGACCGCAGACATACTATAGGAGATGGTCAGAGATTGCAGACATGGTTGATTCAAGAGATGGTCAGGGACTGAGTTTAAAGCTGAACCCGGTGTAAAAGTGTATGGTATCGCAGGGCTGCTCCACTCTATTTAAACCAGCTCTGCAAGATCAAGTCAGTAAAAGTGACAGAAGACAGCAGCACATCCAATTTCCAAAATAAAAATTGTCTTACAAACAGTTCAGTAAACAGGTAATGGGTCTCTGAAGCTTCTAACCTGAACCAACTGTAAATGCTCCAAAAATAAAATAAAAACCCCATGCAGCACACACAGAGCTCAAACTAGCTGAATGGAAGCTGAAATGGTTACCAGTCATTTGTTCCTGGTGTTGCTGCAGCGTCTTCTTATCAGTGTATCAGGCAATGTATAGCTCAGGGAGATAAAACATAAGGAGTGAGGGGAGAGGAGGATGATCGGTAACCTGCACACTGCCTGAACACACAGATATCCGGAACACACTGCAGCCCACCAGCATTACATGTGACATTGCTCTAATTGTTGTCATACCTTCTTGCCTTGCATTTACATCCCTGGTGCTCCCAGTCAAATGTGGCGGGCTGGAGAGGGGCGGGGAGGAGTGCGATACTGCCTGCTGACTGGCTGTGGATGAAAGGGAGGAGGAGCTCCACATCTAGCCTGCCCATCCCCAACATCAGAGCTCCGATTTGACAGCTCTGCTCCTCTCACTCTCACTGACACTATGCTGGACGGTCACACTGAATGTAGAGCTAGACTGCCAGTACACCGTCCCTGAATCCAGGGACATGCAGGGAGGTTCTGAAGGAGCAGCCCGCTGTCACTTGTAGCACAGAATCCAGGCTTCTGTGTTTACAAGTGACAGAAAACATCAGTGATAATGGACCTTGCCGGCCAGGGCCTATATTATGGTGGGGGCCTGGTGCTGCAGCTCCAATAGTCCCTATGTTAATCCGGTCCTAACTTTCTGTGTGGGCAGAGTGGAGCGGTCACTCTCTGTGTGGGCGGTCACTCTCTGTGCGGGCAGAGTGGAGCGGTCACTCTATGTGCGGGCAGAGTGGAGTGGTCACTCTCTGTGTGGGCGGTCACTCTCTGTGCGGGCAGAGTGGAGTGGTCACTCTCTGTGTGGGCAGAGTGGAGTGGTCACTCTCTGTGCGGGCAGAGTGGAGCGGTCACTCTATGTGCGGGCAGAGTGGAGCGGTCACTCTATGTGCGGGCAGAGTGGAGCGGTCACTCTCTGTGTGGGCAGAGTGGAGCGGTCACTCTATGTGCGGGCAGAGTGGAGCGGTCACTCTATGTGCGGGCAGAGTGGAGAGGTCACTCTCTGTGCGGGCAGAGTGGAGTGGTCACTCTCTGTGTGGGCAGAGTGGAGCGGTCACTCTATGTGCGGGCAGAGTGGAGTGGTCACTCTCTGTGTGGGCGGTCACTCTCTGTGTGGGCAGAGTGGAGCGGTCACTCTCTGTGCGGGCAGAGTGGAGTGGTCACTCTCTGTGTGGGCAGAGTGGAGTGGTCACTCTCTGTGCGGGCAGAGTGGAGCGGTCACTCTATGTGCGGGCAGAGTGGAGCGGTCACTCTATGTGCGGGCAGAGTGGAGCGGTCACTCTCTGTGTGGGCAGAGTGGAGCGGTCACTCTATGTGCGGGCAGAGTGGAGTGGTCACTCTCTGTGCGGGCAGAGTGGAGTGGTCACTCTCTGTGCGGGCAGAGTGGAGCGGTCACTCTATGTGCGGGCAGAGTGGAGAGGTCACTCTCTGTGCGGGCAGAGTGGAGTGGTCACTCTCTGTGTGGGCAGAGTGGAGCGGTCACTCTATGTGCGGGCAGAGTGGAGCGGCCACTCTCTGTGTGGGCAGAGTGGAGCGGTCACTCTCTGTGCGGGCAGAGTGGAGCGGTCACTCTATGTGCGGGCAGAGTGGAGCGGTCACTCTATGTGCGGGCAGAGTGGAGCGGTCACTCTATGTGCAGGCAGAGTGGAGCGGTCACTCTATGTGCGGGCAGAGTGGAGCGGCCACTCTATGGGCGGGCAGAGTGGAGCGGTCACTCTCTGTGGGGGCAGAGTGGAGCGGTCACTCTATGTGCAGGCAGAGTGGAGCGGTCACTCTATGTGCGGGCAGAGTGGAGCGGCCACTCTATGGGCGGGCAGAGTGGAGCGGTCACTCTCTGTGGGGGCAGAGTGGAGCGGTCACTCTCTGTGGGGGCAGAGTGGAGCGGTCACTCTATGTGCGGGCAGAGTGGAGCGGTCACTCTATGTGCGGGCAGAGTGGAGCGGTCACTCTATGTGCAGGCAGAGTGGAGCGGTCACTCTATGTGCAGGCAGAGTGGAGCGGTCACTCTCTGTGGGGGCAGAGTGGAGCGGTCACTCTCTGTGGGGGCAGAGTGGAGCGGTCACTCTATGTGCAGGCAGAGTGGAGCGGTCACTCTATGTGCAGGCAGAGTGGAGCGGTCACTCTATGTGCGGGCAGAGTGGAGCGGTCACTCTATGTGCGGGCAGAGTGGAGCGGTCACTCTATGTGCAGGCAGAGTGGAGCGGTCACTCTATGTGCGGGCAGAGTGGAGCGGCCACTCTATGGGCGGGCAGAGTGGAGCGGTCACTCTCTGTGGGGGCAGAGTGGAGCGGTCACTCTCTGTGGGGGCAGAGTGGAGCGGTCACTCTATGTGCGGGCAGAGTGGAGCGGTCACTCTATGTGCGGGCAGAGTGGAGCGGTCACTCTATGTGCAGGCAGAGTGGAGCGGTCACTCTATGTGCGGGCAGAGTGGAGCGGTCACTCTCTGTGGGGGCTTCTCTCAGCAGCGGCAATCTCTCAGAGACTGTTCCACATTAATGCCACCAGAGAGACTGAGGCAGAGAGCCTGCGCCTTCCCCACTCCTATTACATAGATCAAAAAGACTGCAGTAAGATGAAGGCAAAAGACTGTGCTGTCACTGCCGCCACACTAAGCGCTACTTGTGGAGTCTGGACCTTCTCTGATGAGTGAGCACCACACCACTGGGCAAGCCAAGCGAGCAGAGTAGCCGAGAGTTACAGTAAGTGCAGCAGGCTAAACACGCAAGTCCTGCTGTCTCCCTGGGCATGACCACCAGATTCTCCAGGCTGCAGGCTCCTCCTGTGTCAATTGCAGGTAGTGAGAAAAGCACATGCCGGTGCACCGGCCCCCAGAGCCAGATAAGGGCATTGTGGGTCTGGTGCTGCAGTGGAGTAGGTTTAGGAGTGGCAGAGATATGATATACAGTAAGTAACGTCATATCCCAGCTCTCCTCTTACTGACCACCCTCCTCTGTTTCCAAGAGCCTGTGCTGGCTTGTGCCCAGACTTGGTCGCAGCTACACAGGTGTAATACTAGGGAAGCCTGGCATTTGATTTACCAAGCTTCCGTAGGAGCTGTGCATTGGGGTGTGCTCTGTGAAGAAAGTTTCCCAGCCATCAGAATGTCGACAATGATCGACAAAAAATAAAGACAAGCTGGTTGTACTGAAGTCAATTGATCGAATTCTGTACAACCAGTCTGCACATAGATTGAAATTCTGCCGGTTCAGCAGAAATGTAAATCTGTCTATGGTGGCCTAAGTCCACTAGTCTCTGGGTTTATTAACCACTTAAGCCCCGGAAGATTTTACCCCCTTCCTGACCAGGGCCTATTTTGCGATTCGGCACTGCATGACTTTAGCGACAATTGCGCGGACGTGCAAAACTAATTTGACGTCCTTTTTTTCCCACAAACAAAGCTTTCTTTTGGCGGTATTTGATCACCTGTGCGATTTTTTGATCATGCGCTATAAACAAAAACAGAGCGACAATTTTGCAAAAATAACAATATTTTTCACATTTCTTATATAAAATTCCCCTAAAAAATGTAAAAATCTAAATTTTTTAACATTTTAGGCCAATTTGTTTTCTGCTACATATGTTTGGTAAAAAAAAAAATCGCAAAAATCATATTTTAATTGGTTTGCGCAAAAGTTATTACGTTTACTAACTAAGAGAAAGATTTTTGTCATTTTTATTGGTTTTTTTTTTAACGAGTAATGGCGGCAATCTGCGATTTTTTTGCGGTACTGCGACATTGCGGCGAACAGATCGGACCCTTGACTGACATTTTAGACACTTTTGGGGTTACCAGTGACATTACTACAGTAATCAGTGCTATACATATACACTGTTACTGTAAAAATGACACTGGCAGTGAAGGGGTTAACTTTATTTGAGAGGGAGGGGTTAAGTGTGTCCCTAGGGGTGTGATTCTAACTGTGATTGGATGTGGCTAGTGATGTAACAGCAGAGATCTACGGTCCTACATAGCAGGACCGAATGATCTGTGCTGTTACACAGGGAAGAATGACAGGCGGCTTTGTTTACATTAGCCGCCTGCCTTTCTCCCTCTGTAACCGAAGATCGCGAGTGACCGGCGGACATCGGGTCCACCGGTCACTCGCGTGGGGGGGTCCGTGAGCGGGAGCGCGCCTCCAGCGGTGTGCGCTCGCTCCCTAGAGCCTCACAGGCTAGCGACGTAGTACTACGTCACTTTGCCTGTGAGGGGCTGACTGCCGACGTAAATCGTCCTTAGGCGGTCGGCAAGTGGTTAAAACCCTCAAATCTTCTAAAAGGGATGCTCCACCTAGGTGCAGAAATTCACTTTGAACTCCACCTTATTTTCATAACTCTCTTTAGGTAATAGAAGTGCAAACAATGAGGTGGGAGCACATCTAATACCTACAAAGAGTAATGAAAATAAGGTGGAGTTCAAAGTGAATTGTGCCATCACCTGGCATTGAGGAAGTTAAAGAGGAAGTAAACCCTCCTCGGGAAGTTGTACCTATAGGTGAGCCTATGATAAGACTTACCTATAGGTACTGTAAATATCTCCTAAACATGTACCGTTTAGGAGATATTTACCTTACATGCAGCCAGTGACGTCACTGGTGCATGCGCTCTGAAGGAACGGCCGCTGGTGCCGTTCCTTCAGAGCCCCGTGCCGCGAACCCGGAAGAAGGGTGACAGAACATGTCACCCATGGGAGAGGTGAGCGGTCGGCGCTTCGGGGCTTTTCTAAGGTAAGTATTTCATAATGAGCTAGTATGCGATGCATACTAGCTCATTATGTGTTTGTCTTTCAGGTGTACTTTAACCACTTGCAGACCGCCGCCCGACTATATATGGCGGCGGTCAGCCCCTCCCAGGCAAAGTGACGTACCGGTACTTCACTAGCCTGGGAGCGAATAGGGGACAAATGTGCGCCGTCGGAGGCGTGCTCCCACCCCCGCTCGTACCCGAAGAAGCCGGCGCGTTTCCGCCGGTCACTCGCGATCGTCGGGTAGAGAGGGAGAAAGGCAGGCGGCTGATGTAAACAAAGCCACCTGTCATTCTCCCCTGTGTAAAAGCACAGATCGCTCGGTCCTGCTATGTAGGACCGTTGATCTGTGCTGTTACACACACAGCAACATCCAATGACAGTAAGAAACACGCCCCTAGGGACACACTTAACCCCTCCCTCTCCAATAAAGTTAACCCCTTCCCTCCCAGTGTCATTTTTACAGTAACAGTGCATATGTATAGCACTGATTACTGTAGTAATGTCACTGGTACCCCCAAAAGTGTCTAAAATGTCAGTCAAGGGTCCGATCTGTTCGCCGCAATGTCGCAGTCCTGAAAAAAAATCGCAGATTGCTGCCATTACTCGTTAAAAAAAAATGTTTCCCTTAGTTAGTAAACGCAATAACTTTTGCGCAAACCAATCAAAATACGCTTATTGTGAAAAACAAATTGGCCAAAAATTTTAAAAATTTTTGATTATTACATTTTTCGAGGGGAATTTCATATAAAAAAAATGTGAAAAATATTGTTATTTTTGCAAAATTGCATCTATTTTTTCTTTATAGCGCAAAAAGTAAAAATCGCACAGGTGATCAAATACCACCAAAAGAAAGCTCTGTTTGTGGGGAAAAAAGGACGTCAAATTCATTTGGGTACAGCGTCGCACGACCGCGCAATTGTCCGTTAAAGTCACGCAGTGCCGAATCGCAAAATATCCCCTGGTCAGGAAGGGGGTAAAATCTTCCGGGGCTTAAGTGGTTAAAAAAAAAAAAATCTGAGGTTTACAACCTCTTTAAAACAGGCAGTAAGGAAATGTGATAACAACTCCTCACTGCCTGTCAAATGCCTCTGAAAAGTGACCTGAGCATGGCCTGAGCATGGATCACTTTTCAGTGGAGTGGCAGTGCCTGCTGTAAGTGAATACAAGCCTTTGGGCTCACACGGTGTGCTGCGGTTTGGCTGCAGTGCAGGTGCACTGGCACTTTTCCTTCGCCGCAGTCCCTTAGACTTCTTGTAGGTTGTCCGTTTTGCCTGCATTTTCTGGAAGTGCACCAAAGATGCAGCATACAGGACTTTTTGTGCACTTTCAGAACATGCAGTAAAAATGTGCAACCTAATAGAGGTCTATGGGGCTAGGGGCAACATGCAGGAAGACTGCCAGCTGCAGAGAGGGGGAGGGGGAGGAATAGCTGGAAGGAGGGAAGAGAGGCTCTGGCTGCCGAGTAGACTGCTCAGTTTAAACTTTCCCGCCCAAAGAGAGAGCAGATCCACTACCAACCATTGGTGTGGAGGAGGGAGGGGCTGGGTAATTCACTCTGTAACACAGACTGTCAGCCCCTTGACAGTACACATCGCTGGCTGCCTGCCTCCTAGTGCTGGATGGAGGGATAAGAGTTCACGCCTGTACAGCCTCACTCGGCCAGCTCCGGAATTGCACATGCGCAGTTCTGAGCTGGCGACACATCGGCCTTTGTACAGGAGATCAGTGCTGCCCAGGGGGAAAATGCCTCCCTGCCCCCCGGCCCAGTCCGCCCCTGGTTCTAAGTCATTTTATAGCAAAAAAAAAAATGCTGATTTGTACATGGATGTGAAAAATGCCCCAGACAGCAAGAGGTTAAATAAATGAGAAATATATATGGACGTTTTACAATGTAAATAAAATGCAGATTTGTAATTGTTGGTATTTTTATAACAATATCAGTGCAGTTCCAATTCTCTCCAACAACAAAAAATGGAACAGTCACATGTCAAATATTATCTCCAATAGAAACTGAAGGTTTGTCGAGAAACACTGCCACCGTGTGGCAAATTTTGTAACTTCAGCTCGTCTGTATTGCTGGGAAACACTGCCACCGTGTGGTCAATTTTATAACTGCAGCTCAGCTGTATTGCTGGGAAACACTGCCACCGTGTGGCCAGTTTTATAACTGCAGCTCAGCTGTATTGCTGGGAAACACTGCCACCGTGTGGCCAATTTTTTAACTGCAGCTCGGCTGTATTGCTGGGAAACCCTGCCACCGTGTGGTCAATTTTATAACTGCAGCTCAGCTGTATTTCTGGGAAACACTGCCACCGTGTGGCCAATTTTGTTACTGCAGCTCGGCTGTATTGCTGGGAAACACTGCCACCGTGTGGTGAATTTTATAACTGCAGTTTGGCTGTATTGCTAGGAAACACTGCCACCCTGTGGCCAATTTTGTAACTGCAGCTCGGCTGTATTGCTGGGAAACACTGCCATCGTGTGGTCAATATTATAACTACAGCCACCTATATTGCAGGGAAACCCTGCCTCCGTGTGGCCAATTTTGTAACTGCAGCTTGTCTGTATTGCTGGAAAACACTGCCACCGTGTGGCCAATTTTGTAACTGCAACCGCCTACATTGCTGGGAAACATTGTCACCATATGGCCAATTTTATAACTGCAGCTTGGCTGTATTTGCTGGGAAACACTGCCACCGTGTGGTCAAATTTGTAACTGCAGCCACCTATATTGCTGGGAAACACTACCACCGTGTGGCCAATATTATAAATGCAGCTCGGCTGTATTGCTGGGAAACACTGCCACCGTGTGCTCAATTTTATAACTGCAGCTCAGCTGTATTGCTGGGAAACACTGCCACCGTGTGGTCAATTTTATAACTGCAGCCACCCATATTGCAGGGAATCCCTGCCACCGTGTGGTCAATTTTATAACTGCAGCCACCTATATTGCTGGGAAACACTACCACCGTGTGGCCAATATTATAAATGCAGCTCAGGTGTATTGCTGGGAAACACTACCACCGTGTGGCCAATATTATAAATGCAGCTCGGCTGTATTACTGGGAAACACTGCCACCGTGTGATCAATTTTATAACTGCAGTTCAGCTGTATTGCTGGGAAACACTGCCACCGTGTGGTCAATTTTATAACTGCAGCCACCTATATTGCAGGGAAACCCTGCCTCCGTGTGGCCAATTCTGTAACTGCAGCTCGTCTGTATTGCTGGAGAACACTGCCACCGTGTGGCCAATTTTGTAACTGAAGCTTGGCTGTATTGCCGGGAAACACTGCCACCGTGTGGTCAATTTTGTAACTGCAGCTCGGCTGTATTTGCTGGGAAACACTGCCACCGTGTGGCCAATTTTATAACTGCAGCTCAGCTGTATTTCTGGGAAACACTGCCACCGTGTGGCCAATTTTGTTACTGCAGCTCGGCTGTATTGCTGGGAAACACTGCCACCGTGTGGTGAATTTTATAACTGCAGCTCGGCTGTATTGCTAGGAAACACTGCCACCCTGTGCCAATTTTGTAACTGCAGCTCGGCTGTATTGCTGGGAAACACTGCCATCGTGTGGCCAATATTATGACTGCAGCCACCTATATTGCAGGGAAACCCTGCCTCCGTGTGGCCAATTTTGTAACTGCAGCTTGTCTGTATTGCTGGAAAACACTGCCACCGTGTGGCCAATTTTGTAACTGCAGCCGCCTACATTGCTGGGAAACATTGTCACCATATGGCCAATTTTATAACTGCAGCTTGGCTGTATTTGCTGGAAAACACTGCCACCGTGTGGTCAAATTTGTAACTGCAGCCACCTATATTGCTGGGAAACACTACCACCGTGTGGCCAATATTATAAATGCAGCTCGGCTGTATTGCTGGGAAACATTGCCACCGTGTGCTCAATTTTATAACTGCAGCTCAGCTGTATTGCTGGGAAACACTGCCACCGTGTGGTCAATTTTATAACCGCAGCCACCTATATTGCAGGGAATCCCTGCCTCCGTGTGGCCAATTTTGTAACTGCAGCTCGTCTGTATTGCTGGAAAACACTGCCACCGTGTGGCCAATATTATAAATGCAGCTCGGCTGTATTGCTGGGAAACACTACCACCGTGTGGCCAATATTATAAATGCAGCTCGGCTGTATTGCTGGGAAACACTGCCACCGTGTGATCAATTTTATAACTGCAGCTCAGCTGTATTTCTGGGAAACACTGCCACCGTGTGGCCAATTTTGTTACTGCAGCTCGGCTGTATTGCTGGGAAACACTGCCACCGTGTGGTGAATTTTATAACTGCAGCTCGGCTGTATTGCTAGGAAACACTGCCACCCTGTGCCAATTTTGTAACTGCAGCTCGGCTGTATTGCTGGGAAACACTGCCATTGTGTGGTCAATATTATGACTGCAGCCACCTATATTGCAGGGAAACCCGGCCTCCGTGTGGCCAATTTTGTAACTGCAGCTTGTCTGTATTGCTGGAAAACACTGCCACCGTGTGGCCAATTTTGTAACTGCAGCCGCCTACATTGCTGGGAAACATTGTCACCATATGGCCAATTTTATAACTGCAGCTTGGCTGTATTTGCTGGAAAACACTGCCACCGTGTGGTCAAATTTGTAACTGCAGCCACCTATATTGCTGGGAAACACTACCACCGTGTGGCCAATATTATAAATGCAGCTCGGCTGTATTGCTGGGAAACATTGCCACCGTGTGCTCAATTTTATAACTGCAGCTCAGCTGTATTGCTGGGAAACACTGCCACCGTGTGGTCAATTTTATAACCCCAGCCACCTATATTGCAGGGAATCCCTGCCTCCGTGTGGCCAATTTTGTAACTGCAGCTCGTCTGTATTGCTGGAAAACACTACCACTGTGTGGCCATTATTATAAATGCAGCTCGGCTGTATTGCTGGGAAACACTACCACCGTGTGCTCAATTTTATAACTGCAGCCACCTATATTGCTGGGAAACACTACCACCGTGTGGCCAATATTATAAATGCAGCTCGGCTGTATTGCTGGGAAACACTACCACCGTGTGGCCAATATTATAAATGCAGCTCGGCTGTATTGCTGGGAAACACTGCCACCGTGTGCTCAATTTTATAACTGCAACCACCTATATTGCAGGGAATCCCTGCCACCGTGTAGTCAATTTTATAACTGCAGCCACCTATATTGCTGGGAAACACTACCACCGTGTGGCCAATATTATAAATGCAGCTCGGCTGTATTGCTGGGAAACACTACCACCGTGTGGCCAATATTATAAATGCAGCTCGCCTGTATTGCTGGGAAACACTGCCACCGTGTGATCAATTTTATAACTGCAGCTCAGCTGTATTGCTGGGAAACACTGCCACCGTGTGGTCAATTTTATAACTGCAGCCACCTATATTGCAGGGAAACCCTGCCTCCGTGTGGCCAATTTTGTAACTGCAGCTCGTCTGTATTGCTGGAAAACACTGCCACCGTGTGCCCAATTTTGTAACTGAAGCTTGGCTGTATTGCCGGGAAACACTGCCACCGTGTGGTCAATTTTGTAACTGCAGCTAGGCTGTATTTGCTGGGAAACACTGCCACCGTGTGGCCAATTTTGTAACTGCAGCCGCCTAAATTGCTGGGAAACACTGCCACCGTGTGGCCAATTTTATAACTGCAGCTCAGCTGTATTTCTGGGAAACACTGCCACCGTGTGGCCAATTTTGTTACTGCAGCTCGGCTGTATTGCTGGGAAACACTGCCACCGTGTGGTGAATTTTATAACTGCAGTTTGGCTGTATTGCTAGGAAACACTGCCACCCTGTGGCCAATTTTGTAACTGCAGCTCGGCTGTATTGCTGGGAAACACTGCCATCGTGTGGTCAATATTATAACTACAGCCACCTATATTGCAGGGAAACCCTGCCTCCGTGTGGCCAATTTTGTAACTGCAGCTTGTCTGTATTGCTGGAAAACACTGCCACCGTGTGGCCAATTTTGTAACTGCAGCCGCCTACATTGCTGGGAAACATTGTCACCATATGGCCAATTTTATAACTGCAGCTTGGCTGTATTTGCTGGGAAACACTGCCACCGTGTGGTCAAATTTGTAACTGCAGCCACCTATATTGCTGGGAAACACTACCACCGTGTTGCCAATATTATAAATGCAGCTCGGCTGTATTGCTGGGAAACACTGCCACCGTGTGCTCAATTTTATAACTGCAGCTCAGCTGTATTGCTGGGAAACACTGCCACCGTGTGGTCAATTTTATAACTGCAGCCACCTATATTGCAGGGAAACCCTGCCTCCGTGTGGCCAATTTTGTAACTGCAGCTCGTCTGTATTGCTGGAGAACACTGCCACCGTGTGGCCAATTTTGAAACTGAAGCTTGGCTGTATTGCCGGGAAACACTGCCACCGTGTGGTCAATTTTGTAACTGCAGCTCGGCTGTATTTGCTGGGAAACACTGCCACCGTGTGGCCAATTTTGTAACTGCAGCCGCCTACATTGCTGGGAAACACTGCCACCGTGTGGCCAATTTTATAACTGCAGCTCAGCTGTATTTCTGGGAAACACTGCCACCGTGTGGCCAATTTTGTTACTGCAGCTCGGCTGTATTGCTGGGAAACACTGCCACCGTGTGGTGAATTTTATAACTGCAGTTTGGCTGTATTGCTAGGAAACACTGCCACCCTGTGGCCAATTTTGTAACTGCAGCTCGGCTGTATTGCTGGGAAACACTGCCATCGTGTGGTCAATATTATAACTACAGCCACCTATATTGCAGGGAAACCCTGCCTCCGTGTGGCCAATTTTGTAACTGCAGCTTGTCTGTATTGCTGGAAAACACTGCCACCGTGTGGCCAATTTTGTAACTGCAGCCGCCTACATTGCTGGGAAACATTGTCACCATATGGCCAATTTTATAACTGCAGCTTGGCTGTATTTGCTGGGAAACACTGCCACCGTGTGGTCAAATTTGTAACTGCAGCCACCTATATTGCTGGGAAACACTACCACCGTGTTGCCAATATTATAAATGCAGCTCGGCTGTATTGCTGGGAAACACTGCCACCGTGTGCTCAATTTTATAACTGCAGCTCAGCTGTATTGCTGGGAAACACTGCCACCGTGTGGTCAATTTTATAACTGCAGCCACCTATATTGCAGGGAAACCCTGCCTCCGTGTGGCCAATTTTGTAACTGCAGCTCGTCTGTATTGCTGGAGAACACTGCCACCGTGTGGCCAATTTTGAAACTGAAGCTTGGCTGTATTGCCGGGAAACACTGCCACCGTGTGGTCAATTTTGTAACTGCAGCTCGGCTGTATTTGCTGGGAAACACTGCCACCGTGTGGCCAATTTTGTAACTGCAGCCGCCTACATTGCTGGGAAACACTGCCACCGTGTGGCCAATTTTATAACTGCAGCTCAGCTGTATTTCTGGGAAACACTGCCACCGTGTGGCCAATTTTGTTACTGCAGCTCGGCTGTATTGCTGGGAAACACTGCCACCGTGTGGTGAATTTTATAACTGCAGCTCGGCTGTATTGCTAGGAAACACTGCCACCCTGTGCCAATTTTGTAACTGCAGCTCGGCTGTATTGCTGGGAAACACTGCCATCGTGTGGTCAATATTATGACTGCAGCCACCTATATTGCAGGGAAACCCTGCCTCCGTGTGGCCAATTTTGTAACTGCAGCTTGTCTGTATTGCTGGAAAACACTGCCACCGTGTGGCCAATTTTGTAACTGCAGCCGCCTACATTGCTGGGAAACATTGTCACCATATGGCCAATTTTATAACTGCAGCTTGGCTGTATTTGCTGGAAAACACTGCCACCGTGTGGTCAAATTTGTAACTGCAGCCACCTATATTGCTGGGAAACACTACCACCGTGTGGCCAATATTATAAATGCAGCTCGGCTGTATTTCTGGGAAACACTGCCACCGTGTGGCCAATTTTGTTACTGCAGCTCGGCTGTATTGCTGGGAAACACTGCCACCGTGTGGTGAATTTTATAACTGCAGTTTGGCTGTATTGCTAGGAAACACTGCCACCCTGTGGCCAATTTTGTAACTGCAGCTCGGCTGTATTGCTGGGAAACACTGCCATCGTGTGGTCAATATTATAACTACAGCCACCTATATTGCAGGGAAACCCTGCCTCCGTGTGGCCAATTTTGTAACTGCAGCTTGTCTGTATTGCTGGAAAACACTGCCACCGTGTGGCCAATTTTGTAACTGCAGCCGCCTACATTGCTGGGAAACATTGTCACCATATGGCCAATTTTATAACTGCAGCTTGGCTGTATTTGCTGGGAAACACTGCCACCGTGTGGTCAAATTTGTAACTGCAGCCACCTATATTGCTGGGAAACACTACCACCGTGTTGCCAATATTATAAATGCAGCTCGGCTGTATTGCTGGGAAACACTGCCACCGTGTGCTCAATTTTATAACTGCAGCTCAGCTGTATTGCTGGGAAACACTGCCACCGTGTGGTCAATTTTATAACTGCAGCCACCTATATTGCAGGGAAACCCTGCCTCCGTGTGGCCAATTTTGTAACTGCAGCTCGTCTGTATTGCTGGAGAACACTGCCACCGTGTGGCCAATTTTGAAACTGAAGCTTGGCTGTATTGCCGGGAAACACTGCCACCGTGTGGTCAATTTTGTAACTGCAGCTCGGCTGTATTTGCTGGGAAACACTGCCACCGTGTGGCCAATTTTGTAACTGCAGCCGCCTACATTGCTGGGAAACACTGCCACCGTGTGGCCAATTTTATAACTGCAGCTCAGCTGTATTTCTGGGAAACACTGCCACCGTGTGGCCAATTTTGTTACTGCAGCTCGGCTGTATTGCTGGGAAACACTGCCACCGTGTGGTGAATTTTATAACTGCAGTTTGGCTGTATTGCTAGGAAACACTGCCACCCTGTGGCCAATTTTGTAACTGCAGCTCGGCTGTATTGCTGGGAAACACTGCCATCGTGTGGTCAATATTATAACTACAGCCACCTATATTGCAGGGAAACCCTGCCTCCGTGTGGCCAATTTTGTAACTGCAGCTTGTCTGTATTGCTGGAAAACACTGCCACCGTGTGGCCAATTTTGTAACTGCAGCCGCCTACATTGCTGGGAAACATTGTCACCATATGGCCAATTTTATAACTGCAGCTTGGCTGTATTTGCTGGGAAACACTGCCACCGTGTGGTCAAATTTGTAACTGCAGCCACCTATATTGCTGGGAAACACTACCACCGTGTTGCCAATATTATAAATGCAGCTCGGCTGTATTGCTGGGAAACACTGCCACCGTGTGCTCAATTTTATAACTGCAGCTCAGCTGTATTGCTGGGAAACACTGCCACCGTGTGGTCAATTTTATAACTGCAGCCACCTATATTGCAGGGAAACCCTGCCTCCGTGTGGCCAATTTTGTAACTGCAGCTCGTCTGTATTGCTGGAGAACACTGCCACCGTGTGGCCAATTTTGAAACTGAAGCTTGGCTGTATTGCCGGGAAACACTGCCACCGTGTGGTCAATTTTGTAACTGCAGCTCGGCTGTATTTGCTGGGAAACACTGCCACCGTGTGGCCAATTTTGTAACTGCAGCCGCCTACATTGCTGGGAAACACTGCCACCGTGTGGCCAATTTTATAACTGCAGCTCAGCTGTATTTCTGGGAAACACTGCCACCGTGTGGCCAATTTTGTTACTGCAGCTCGGCTGTATTGCTGGGAAACACTGCCACCGTGTGGTGAATTTTATAACTGCAGCTCGGCTGTATTGCTAGGAAACACTGCCACCCTGTGCCAATTTTGTAACTGCAGCTCGGCTGTATTGCTGGGAAACACTGCCATCGTGTGGTCAATATTATGACTGCAGCCACCTATATTGCAGGGAAACCCTGCCTCCGTGTGGCCAATTTTGTAACTGCAGCTTGTCTGTATTGCTGGAAAACACTGCCACCGTGTGGCCAATTTTGTAACTGCAGCCGCCTACATTGCTGGGAAACATTGTCACCATATGGCCAATTTTATAACTGCAGCTTGGCTGTATTTGCTGGAAAACACTGCCACCGTGTGGTCAAATTTGTAACTGCAGCCACCTATATTGCTGGGAAACACTACCACCGTGTGGCCAATATTATAAATGCAGCTCGGCTGTATTGCTGGGAAACATTGCCACCGTGTGCTCAATTTTATAACTGCAGCTCAGCTGTATTGCTGGGAAACACTGCCACCGTGTGGTCAATTTTATAACCGCAGCCACCTATATTGCAGGGAATCCCTGCCTCCGTGTGGCCAATTTTGTAACTGCAGCTCGTCTGTATTGCTGGAAAACACTACCACTGTGTGGCCAATATTATAAATGCAGCTCGGCTGTATTGCTGGGAAACACTGCCACCGTGTGCTCAATTTTATAACTGCAGCTCAGCTGTATTGCTGGGAAACACTGCCACCGTGTGGTCAATTTTATAATTGCAACCACCTATATTGCAGGGAATCCCTGCCACCGTGTGGTCAATTTTATAACTGCAGCCACCTATATTGCTGGGAAACACTACCACCGTGTGGCCAATATTATAAATGCAGCTCGGCTGTATTGCTGGGAAACACTACCACCGTGTGGCCAATATTATAAATGCAGCTCGGCTGTATTGCTGGGAAACACTGCCACCGTGTGGTCAATTTTATAACTGCAGCCACCTATATTGCAGGGAAACCCTGCCTCCGTGTGGCCGATTTCGTAACTGCAGCTCGTCTGTATTGCTGGAAAACACTGCCACCGTGTGCCCAATTTTGTAACTGAAGCTTGGCTGTATTGCCGGGAAACACTGCCACCGTGTGGTCAATTTTGTAACTGCAGCTAGGCTGTATTTGCTGGGAAACACTGCCACCGTGTGGCCAATTTTGTAACTGCAGCCGCCTACATTGCTGGGAAACACTGCCACCGTGTGGCCAATTTTATAACTGCAGCTCAGCTGTATTGCTGGGAAACACTGCCACCGTGTGGTGAATTTTATAACTGCAGCTCGGCTGTATTGCTAGGAAACACTGCCACCCTGTGGCCAATTTTGTAACTGCAGCTCGGCTGTATTGCTGGGAAACACTGCCACCGTGTGGTCAATTTTGTAACTGCAGCCGCCAACATTGCTGGGAAACACTACCACCGTGTGGCCAATATTATAAATGCAGCTCGGCTGTATTGCTGGGAAACACTGCCACCGTGTGATCAATTTTATAACTGCAGCCACCTATATTGCAGGGAAACCCTGCCTCCGTGTGGCCAATTTTGTAACTGAAGCTCGGCTGTATTGCTGCGAAACACTGCCACCGTGTGGCCAGTTTTATAACTGCAGCTCGGCTGTATTGCTGGGAAACCCTGCCACCGTGTGGTTAATTTTATAACTGCAGCTCAGCTGTATTGCTGGGAAACACTGCCACCGTGTGGCCAATTTTGTTACTGCAGCTTGGCTGTATTGCTGGGAAACACTGCCACCGTGTGGTGAATTTTATAACTGCAGCTCGGCTGTATTGCTTGGAAACACTGCCACCCTGTGGCTAATTTTATAACTGCAGCTCAGCTGTATTGCTGGGAAACACTGCCACCGTGTGGCCAATTTTGTTACTGCAGCTTGGCTGTATTGCTGGGAAACACTGCCACCGTGTGGTGAATTTTATAACTGCAGCTCGGCTGTATTGCTTGGAAACACTGCCACCCTGTGGCTAATTTTGTAACTGCAGCTCGGCTGTATTGCTGGGAAACACTGCCATCGTTTGGTCAATATTATAACTGCAGCCACCTATATTGCAGGGAAACCCTGCCTCCGTGTGGCCAATTTTGTAACTGCAGCTCGGCTGTATTGCTGGGAAACACTGCCATCGTGTGGTCAATATTATAACTGCAGCCACCTGTATTGCAGGGAAACCCTGCCTCCGTGTGGCCAATTTTGTAATTGCAGCCACCTATATTGCAGGGAAACCCTGCCTCCGTGTGGCCAATTTTGTAACTGCAGCTCGTCTGTATTGCTGGAAAACACTGCCACCGTGTGGCCAATTTTGTAAGTGCAACTCGGCTGTATTGCCGGGAAACACTGCCACCGTGTGGTCAATTTTGTAACTGCAGCTCGGCTGTATTGCTGGGAAACCCTGCCACCGTGTGGTCAATTTTATAACTGCAGCCACCTATATTGCAGGGAATCCCTGCCACCGTGTGGTCAATTTTATAACTGCAGCCACCTATATTGCTGGGAAACACTACCACCGTGTGGCCAATATTATAAATGCAGCTCGGCTGTATTGCTGGGAAACACTACCACCGTGTGGCCAATATTATAAATGCAGCTCGGCTGTATTGCTGGGAAACACTGCCACCGTGTGATCAATTTTATAACTGCAGTTCAGCTGTATTGCTGGGAAACACTGCCACCGTGTGGCCAATTTTGTAACTGCAGCTCGTCTGTATTGCTGGAAAACGCTGCCACCGTGTGGCCAATTTTGTAATTGAAGCTTGGCTGTATTGCCGGGAAACACTGCCACCGTGTGGTCAATTTTGTAACTGCAGCTCGGCTGTATTGCTGGGAAACCCTGCCACCGTGTGGCCAATTTTGTAACTGCAGCCGCCTACATTGCTGGGAAACATTGCCACCGTGTGGCCAATTTTACAACTGCAGCTCGGCTGTATTACCGGGAAACACTGCCACCGTGTGGCCAATTTTGTAACTGCAGTCGCCTATATTGCTGGGAAACACTGCCACCGTGTGGCCAATTTTGTAACTGCAGCTCGGCTGTGTTGCTGGGAAACACTGCCACTGTGTGGCCAATTTTATAACTGCAGCTCGGCTTTATTGCCGGGAAACACAGCCACCGTGTGGCCAATTTTATAACTGCAGCTCGGTTGTATTGCCGGGAAACACTGCCACCGTGTGGCCAATTTTATAACTGCAGCTCGGTTGTATTGCCGGGAAACACTTCCACCGTGTGGCCAATTGTATAACTGCAGCTCGGTTGTATTGCTGTGAAGCACTGCCACCGTGTGGCTAATTTTATAACTGCAGCTCGTCTGTATTGCTGGGAAACACTGCCACTGTATGGTCAACTAAGATGAATTTTCAGGGAACACCAATAGGTGGATAGAGTAAGAGATAGTGAGACAGATTGGGGTAGGGAGTTCTATGGGATACGAGAGGCTCGGGAGAAGTCCTGGATGTGGGAGGAGGTGACTAGAAAGCAGGAGATATTGGGAAGATCGAATAGGATGATTTGGTTGGAATATTGAGACCAGGTTAGTTGTGTAGCTTGGGCGGGGTTGTGGATGACTTTGTAAGTTACTGTTAGTATTTTTAATTTAAATTTGTTGAGTGAGTGGCAGCCAATGGAGGGATTGGCAGAGAGGGGTAGCAGATGCTGAGCGGTTTGTGAGGTGGATGAGTCTGGCAGCAGCATTCATGAGGGACTGAAGGAGGGATATCATATGTAAAGGTAAGCCAATGAGGAGGAAGTTTCAGTAGTCGAGGCGAGAGATAGCCAGGGAGTAGGGATGGGTAAATGGTTCGGGACGGGCTTGAACATCCTCCGTTTGGCCATTTGCCCAACACCAGAAATTTCTGTGTGCGTGTTTTTCTTTATCTTTTTTTTTTTTTTTACAAAATATTGTTTTCAAAGGAGCAGTGATTTTATTAATGCTTAAAATGACAAAAAAAAAAACTTTAACTGACAATTGCGCGGTCAAGCGACGCCGTACCCAAACGAAATTTACATCCTTTTTTTCCCACAAACAGAGCTTTCTTTTGGTGGTATTTGATCACCTGTGCGATTTTTACTTTTTGCGCTATAAACAAAAAAAGAGCATTTATTTTGAAAAAATAAATTTTTTTTTTTTTACATTTTTTTATATGAAATTCCCCCTAAATAAGATGTAAAAACCAATTTTTTTAAAAATTTTTGGCCAATTTGTTTTCTGCTACCTATGTTTGGTAAAAAAAATTGCAATAAGCGTATTTTGATTGGTTTGCGCAAAAGTTATTGCGTTTACTAACTAAGGGAAAGATTTCTGTCATTTTTGGTGTTTTTTTTTTAACGAGTAATGGTGGCGATCTGCGATTTTTTTTGCGGGACTGCGACATTGCGGCGGACAGATCGGACCCTTGACTGACATTTTTGACACTTTTGGGGGTACCAGTGACATTTCTATAGTAATCAGTGCTATAAATATGCACTGTTACTGTAAAAATGACACTGGCATGGAAGGGGTTAATTTTATTGGAGAGGGAGGGGTTAATGTATGCCTGGTGCTTACTGACGTGTGGGGGGGAGGTGACTGTGTGAGACAGGGACAGATCGGATGTCCAGCTATGCTGAACACTCCGATCTGTCACTCCCTGTCACTGAGGAGATCCGCCCGCTCTGTTTACACAGGCGGGCGGATCTCCAAACTGGATTCCCTGACGATCGGGGCAGAGCAGCGGCGATCGCCGCCGCTCCTCCCCTGGCCCGACTCCCGCTGTGAATGAAAACAGCAGGAGCGCCGCCTAGAGGGGAGGAGTCTAGCGACGTAGGTCTACGTCGCTAGACGATAACGAGCCACTGTGCCGCAGTAGCAGCACAGTGGCTAGTGTTAAAGTGGTTAAACTGGATACGCACTATACAATTTTCTTTAGATTTTTTCCAATTTCCAAACCTAAACAGTTTCAATTTGTATGCAGTCAGGCAGGCCCTTTCACTACATAGTTGAAGGTAAATCTAACAAAAATAGTTGTATAGTGTGTATCCAGCCTTAGTCTGCCTGTAAAGTGGCGTATATGTTCTGTGTATAGAACCTGCTGCAGCAAAACTGACAATTATAAAGAAAAAAAATTACATTTAAATTGATTTTTTTTTTTAGAAGTATTTTTTTATTGAGTTTTTCAAATACAGTAAATAAGCAGCGTACATAAACATATGAAAAGCATATTTGCAATGCGATTGACGTACATTGAAGTATAAAGATAAACGTCCATAAGGACTGCTAGTATCACAGTGCTTGCAAGGACCCACAATATAGGATGAACTTTCGTATCTTGAACAATAATACATTGAAACCGTATGAACCTGTTTGTCCAGGGAAGGAGGAGAGGGGGCACGTATCTGTCATTTGCAACCTCTATAGTGGTCAACGCCACCGGGAGGGACGCCCCGTAAGGGAACACACTGCGTCCTCCCTTCAAACGCCCACTCCCTCTCCCCCCCCCCCAGGACCCCAGCAACTTTAACAATACTGCAGATAATCATCAGAAATCATTGGGGGCCATGATACCCTACATAAGTGGTCCATATGGACCACCTGGAGTGAAATTGTTGTAGCTTGAAGGCCTGTAAGGCCAGGGTCTTCTCATACACACACGACTCCCCTACTATTTGGATAACCTCCCTCCGAGTTGGGGGGTCGGCACACTTCCATTTACGTGCTATGGACAACCTAGCAGCGAACAAGATATTTTGGACCACCGTCCTATATTGGGGTAGGTATTTGTCCATATTCACACCCAAAATCGCCTGTTCAACTGAAATTTTGTTAAGTATCCCGGTGACTTCTGCTATCAATGTGGAGATGGAGGCCCAGAAGCTTCTCAGGGAAATGCACGTCCACAAAACATGAAGTAGAGTGCCAACCTGCCCGCACTGTCTCCAGCATAAATTAGATGTTTCTGGATAGAATTTAGCAATGGTGTAAGGTGTCTTGTACCACCTAAGGTGAATTTTTAGCAATCCCTCCCTAAAGTTGGAGCATTTGGTATGGGTAAGCGTATGTTTATAGGCTCTCAACCATTGCTCCTCCGTAAAAACCTGACCAATTTCGCCCTCCCATTTTATGTGGTATGTGTTTTTTTGGAAGGTTTTCTTGTTGTGCAGGGAGATGTAGAATTTGCCTATACCTTTCTGCCGCGCATTAGCTCCAAAACAGAGGGCATAGATCTGTTCCGGGAAAGGAATGTGTGTCGATGACATAGATGAAATCAAGTGTGAAACCCGGATAAGTGTGAGGTATTCCTTGGCAAATGATGGAAATTTGTCGCACCATAAGGAAAAGTAAAAACCCTGGGGACTCTGTACAATGTCTCGGATTGTCCTAAGTCCAAAAGAGGACCAATGCGCCACGTTTAAGTCTGGGGAGAGGAAGGAGAGAGCAGTCAGAGGCACAGGAACTTCCACCCTCCCAGCTTGCGCGGTGCTATGTGTGTAAAAGTATTGCCACGCCAGTACTGTAGCTGAGATGGTGGGATGGCCCGTACGGAAACTACATTTAGAAAAGGGGATACTGAGTATGAGATCAGCAAGAGAGCCCTGTATCACCTCCGACTGCTCAATCTGTCTCCAAGTGGGTGCCTGAGTCGGATGCAGCCAATAGAGGGACTGGGAAAGGATAGCAGCCATATGGTAGTCCCGTATATCCGGAATCCCCATACCTCCCACCGTGGGGTGTTGGACCAAGTATCTATGGGCGCAACGAGGCTTCTTCCCGTCCCATATGAATTTAGATACCAAAGACTGAACCGTACGGTAAAACGATAAGGGGATTTTAATGGGGAGAGCTCTTAGTAGGTATAAAAGTTTTGGAAACGTCAGCATTTTGAACGCTGCAGTCCTTCCTGACCATGACAGATAGTACTTGCCCAATCTAGTCAGTTCGTGCGTTAAAGTGTCAAGGAAAGGAGCAAAATTGGCCTTGAAGAGATCCCCAATCCTGTTTGTGAGCTTGATACCTAGATAGTCAATGTGACCACTACCCCACTGAAATGGAACTATACTCTGAATATGTTGTGTGAGATCAGCTGATATGTGAACGCCTAACATGTTCGATTTGGTTTCATTAACCTTGTAGTATGAGACAGAGCTAAATTCCCTGAGAACCTCCTGGGCCGCTGGTAATGATGATAAGGGAGAGGTCAGAGATAAAATAACATCGTCCGCAAACAACGATATCTTGTTGGAGGAACCTCTAATGTCTATACCCCGAATACCTGGATGAGTTCTGATGCGTTCCGCAAATGGCTCCATTAGGAGAACAAACACCAAAGGTGACAGTGGGCACCCCTGGCGGGTACCGTTTGTTATTGCAAATTTTGTGGAGAACAGACCCTCTGTATAGACATATGCCGAAGGAGCCGTGTACAAGGCCAACACAGCATTCAGTATCTCACCCACCATGCCGAAGCGTTGTAGAACTTTTCGCAGATATCCCCAGTGTATCCTGTCAAAGGCCTTCTCGGCGTCAAGGGACAGGTACACTGTAGGAGTATGAGTAGATTCGGCATGGTGGATGAGATTCAACATCCTTCTTGTGGCATCGGTCGCTTGGCGGCCCGTGACAAACCCCACCTGGTCTTGCCGAATGAGGTTTGGTAGAAACTTGGAAATGCGGGTGGCCAATATTTTCGCGTAGACCTTCAGGTCCACATTGAGTAAAGATATGGGCCTGAAATTCTTCGCACAATCCGGGGGTTTCCCCGGTTTGGGTAGTGTTACTACTGTAGCCTCCAGCATCTCTGGAGGAAAGGAAGCAGAGGAGGCAGCCCTGTGAAACACCCTTCGCAATCTAGGGACCAGAAGATGCATGTATTTTTTGTAGTACTCCGAAGAGAACCCGTCAGGGCCCGGAGCCTTGTTAAGGGGCAAGGACTGGATCGCCCTAGTGACTTCTAAGTCGGTGATCGGGAGATTTAATTCCGCCACTTCTGCCGGTCTTAATGCAGGAAGGGAGACCGAATCCAAGAAATTGTCAATGATCTCAGGAGATGGTTGGGGTGTGGACTGGTCATCCTTTAAGTTATAAAGCGAGCCATAATAGTGGCTGAAGGCGTCGGCAATGTCTTTAGGATTCGTTAAAGACAGTCCGGTAGAATGATGCGTCAATTTAGAGATACGTTGACGAGCATGAATGTCCTTCACATGGGTAGCTAACAATTTACCGGCTTTGTTGCCATGCGCATAAAAATTTGCCTTAAGCCTACGAACATTAGCTTGATGTTGTCCAATCAAGAGAGAACGTAGGTCATTTTGAGCTTGAGTCAACTGGTTACTAACGTCTGGGAGTGGGTTTGTTTTATTGGTCTGTTCTAGGTTTCGGATCAGGTTCAACAGATCCTCCATACGCTGCCTCCTCTGCCTCCGTATAGCGGCACTCTTAGACATCAAGATACCTCGCATAAATGCTTTATGGGCATTCCAGATACTGGAAGGGCACACCTCTCCACTGTCATTAAACTTGAAGAATTCCTCCAGGGCCGCATGGACCTCAGAGGAAGTCCCCGGGTCACAAAAAATATGAACATCATTTTTCCATCTGTTGGCCCTCGTTGTAAAAGCCCGAGGACCGACAGTTATGGAAACAGGAGCGTGGTCCGACCACGTTATTTGGCCTATAGAAGAGTCCACAATTTTTTGTAGTAAGAATTTGTCGGTGAAGAACATGTCTATGCGGGAGTAAGAACAGTGGACCTTTGAAAAGAACGAATAGTCCTTCTCTGTAGAATGGTAGCAGCGCCATACATCCTGTAAGCCTGTGGCCGACAGGAAGCCCGCAAGATCTGGTCTGCGGGGACACTTCCGGGGTCCCCCAGAAACGTCTTGACGTAGGTTTGCGACCATGTTCATGTCCCCCCCAAGGATCACGTGGCCCCTGATATCCACCTTGAGACGTTTCCAAAGTTTACGCAGATAGGTAAGTTGTTTCACATTTGGGGCGTACACATTAATGATGGAGTACACAATATTGTTGAGTTCACAGTGTAAAAGAATGAAACGGCCATCTGGATCCGATATATGGGAGATATACTTGTAGGCCACAGAGTCCTTTATAAGAATGGCCACTCCCCCCTTTTTCTTGGGGCCATTGGCAAAGTATGCATGAGGGAATTGTTTGTTTGTGAGTCTAGGGGGAGCTGCAGCACAAAAATGGGTCTCTTGGATGAGCATAACATCACATCCCTGGGACTTGATCTCCCTCCATAACATATGACGTTTACCAGGGCTATTCAATCCATGCACGTTCAGGGAGGTTAGTTTGAAGGCCATGGTGAAGTGGTATAGTAGAGTTCGTTGGTAGGAGTCCAGTTGTAGGGACTATGTCACCACCAAGGAAGGGCAAAAAGAAAGTGTATAAAACCTTACCCGAGATCGCAGAGTCCGGGACAGTGCAAGGTCGTGGCCGACTGGAGGGGTCCGCGTGTGTTGAGAAGTTAACGGTTGGAACTTGAGAGGGTATGGCTGATGAAGCACTCGTTGCTGTGTGTCACAGGTAATGTACAAAAAGAGAAACAATAATAAAAAAGGTAACAAAACAATCCACCAATGACAGTCGTGACAATCAAGTAGGTATTACTGCAATGCCAAGTTCTCTAAGCAAAACAATATGGATATGGCACTGGGCGCAGGAACTCTAACTGCGCCAAACTGTGTTTAAAAAAGGACGATAACCAAGTGGAAATCTGAGCAGTTATCCAACTGCTAACACGGGGAAACTGGCAAAAAAGGAAAAAAAAGAAAAAAAACAAAACACCATTCGTAGCCGAACAGAACATTCGGAGACTGTAGATCAGGCAGTTAGAACATCAGAGGGTCATCTGACATATAGCTGGAAGGGCCTTGTCAGCCCGGCGTCTCATCTTGGTGGGGAGGTTGTCGGAACCTTGTCAGGAGAATGATCTCCAGGGGGGGTATCATCCTCCAAAATCCCCCACTGGCGCAGGAGCTCAATTCCACGTTCAAGAGAAGAGATCTTGAATTCCCTGTCCCCTCTCGTAACAATGAGGGTGGCAGGGTAATTCCAGCGATACTGGATGTGGTGATTCCTGAGAGGTTTAGTGATAGTCACAAGGTTTCTCCTGCGGTTCATGGTGTGGGCCGATAAATCTGCGTAAAAGGACAGGCCTTGCATGCCAGCTGGGAGATCTACCGCCTTTCTTACTCTCGCCATCAGTTGTTCTTTCACAGTATAAAAGTGAATTCTTGCAATGGCGTCCCGTGGGTATGCGGCGGGGATATGCTTAGGCTTCGGAAGCCTGTGTATCCTATCAATGGCCAAGTCTCCCAAGGTTGCATCAGGAAGGATTTCCTGCATAAGGGTGGTGAGGAACGCTGCCAGGTCGGGAGGTTTAATAGATTCAGGGATCCCCCTGATTTTCACATTGTTTCTCCTGGAGCGATCCTCGAGATCCGCCACTTTTGATTTTAGCCACTCCAAGTCATCGTCATGGTCATTATGAGCATCCACCATGCTATTGAATGTGTCCGCAAATTCACCCATTTTGTTCTCAATGGTGGAGACTCGATCAGCGACAGCAGCGACAGCTGTGTTGCAGCGGGACACCAGTTGCAGCATATCAGAGTGGATTGCAGACCGTAGGGATAGCATCATCTCCTTAAACATGGATGCCATCACGGGATGGTCCCCTGCAGGGATGGCTGCAATGGAGTCTTGAAACTCCAGGGTGTCATCTACTGTGATGCCGGGGCTGGAGAGCGGCCTATCATGGAAAGTCTTTTGCTTGGATTTGGCAGGGCTGGAAGGCTGTGATTCTGCAGCCGCCTGTGGGGGGAGTCCCGTGGGGTCAGCTTGGGTGCCCGAGAGATGTCTCGGCTGATGCAAATCAGTCCGGTGTGACAGATGGGGTTGCTTATGAGAGGAGTGTGGCGGGCCGGCGCCATCTTGGCTGCGCGGCCTGGTGTTGGGGGAGAAGAAGTCGATCATCTTACCCGGCTTGTGTCGATCTTTCCGCTTGGGTGGCATGTTCCAGTGATGCCCGGGGTTGCCAGGAGTGCAGATGGACTATTTTGGAGTGACCCTCTCCGTGGAAATTGCTCCGAACGATCTGCTTAGCAAGGAGCTGTTAGCTCACGCTGCCATCTG